>NW_028274818.1:85825567-86425567 GCF_037043125.1 Eumetopias jubatus | reverse complement strand
ACAACTGTTCAAAATCTTTTGGATGCAACAAAGGCAGTCCTAAGAGGAAAATATATAGCAATACAAGCTTTTCTCAAGAAACAAGAAAGTTCTCAAATACACAACCTAACCCTACACCTAAAGGAGCTGGAGAAAAAACAGCAAATAAGGCCTAAACCCAGCAGAAGAGGAGAAATAATAAGGATTAAGGCAGAAATCAAGGAAACTAAAAGAACAGTAGAACAGATCAACGAAACTAGGACCGGGTTCTTTGAAAGAATTAATAAGATGGATAAACCCTTGCCCAGACTTATCAAAAAGAAAAGAGAAAGGACCCAAATAAATAAAATCATGAATGAAAGAGGAGAGATCGCAACCAACACCAAAGAAATATGAACAAGTATAAGAACATATTATGAGCAACTATATGCCAACAAATTAGAAAACCTGGAAGAAATGGATGCATTCCTAGAGATGTATAAACTACCAAAACTGAACCAGGAAGAAATAGAAAACCTGAACAGACCCATAACCAGAAAGAAAATTGAAGCAGTCATCAAAAAATCTCCCAAAAAACAAGAGCCCAGGGCCACATGGCTTCCCAGGGGAATTCTACCAAACATTTAAAGAATTAATACCTATTCTTCTGAAACTGTTCCAAAAAATAGAAATGGAAGGAGAACTTCCAGACTCATTTTATGAAGCCAGCATTACCTGATCCCAAAACCAGACAAAGACCCCATCAAAAAGGAGAATTACAGACCAATATCCCTGATGAACGTGGATGCAAAAATTCTCACCAAAATACTAGCTAATAGGATCCAACCGTACATTAAAAGGATTATTCACCACGACCAAGAGGGATTTATTCCTGGGCTGCAGGGTTGGTTCAACATCTGCAAATCAATCAATGTGATACAATACATTAATAAAAGAAAGGACAAGAACCATATGCTACTCTCGATAGATGCAGAAAAAGCATTTGACAAAGTACAGCATCCTTTCTTGATGAAAACTCTTCACAGTGTAGGGATAGAGGGTATGTACCTCAATATCATAAAAGCCATCTATGAAAAACCCACAGCAAATATCATTCTCAATGGGGAAAAACTGAGAGCTTCTCCCCTAAGGTCAGGAACACGGTAGGGATGTCCACTACCACCACTGCTACTCAACATAGTACTGGAAGTCCTAGCCTCAACAATCAGACAACAAAAAGAAATAAAAGCCATCCTAATCAGCAAAGAAGAAGCCAGACTCTCACTCTTTGCAGATAATATGATACTTTATGTGGAAAACCCAAAAGACTCCACCCCAAAACTGCTAGAACTCCTACAGGAATTCAGTAAAGTAGCAGGATATAAAATCAATGCACAGAAATCAGTTACATTTCTATACACCAACAACAAGACAGAAGAAAGAGAAATTAAGGAGTTGATCCCATTTACAATTGCACCCAAAACTATAAGATACCTAGGAATAAATCTAAGAGGCGAAGAATCTGTACTCAGGAAACTATAGAATACTCATGAAAGAAATTGAGGAAGACACATAGAAATGAAAAAACGTCCCATGCTCATGGATTGGAAGAACAAATATTGTTAAAATGTCTAGGCTACCTAGAGCAATCTGCACACTTAATGCAATCCCTATCAAAATACCAACAACTTTTTTCACAGAAATGGAACAAATAATTCTAAAATTTGTATGGAACGAGAAAAGACCCTGAATAGCCAGAGGAATGTTGAAAAAGAAAAGCAAAGCTGGTGGCATTACAATTCCGGACTTCAAGCTCTGTTACAAAGCTGTAACCATCAAGACAGCGTGGTACTGGCACAAAAACAGACATAGATCAATGCAACAGACATAGATCAATGGAACAGAATAGAGAGCCCAGAAATTGACCCTCAACTCTATGGTCAACTAATCTTTGACAAGGCAGGAAAAAATGTCCAATGAAAAAAAGACAGTCTCTCTTCAAAAAATGGTATTGAGAAAATTGGACAGCCACATGCAGAAGAATGAAACTGGACCATTTCCTTACACCATACACAAAAATAGACTCAAACTGGATGAAAGACCTAAATGTGAGACAGGAGTCCATCAACATCCTTGAGGAGAACACAGGCAGCAAACTCTTCGACCTCAACCGCAGCAACTTCTTGCTAGACACATCACCAAAGGCAAGGGAAGCAAGGGCAAAAATAAACTATTGGGACTTTATCAAGATAAAAAGCTTTTGCACAGCAAAGGAAACAGTCAACAAAACCAAAAGACAACTGACAGAATGAGAGAAGATATTTGCAAATTACATATCAGATAAAGGGCTAGTATCCAGAATCTATAAAGAACTTATCAAACTCAACACCCAAAGAACAAATCATCCAATCAAGAAATGGACAGAAGACATGAACAGACATTTCTGCAAAGAAGACATCCAAATGGCCAACAGACACATGAAAAAATGCTCAATATCACTGAGCATCAGGGAAACACAAATCAAAACCACAATGAGATACCACTTCACACCAGTCGGAATGGCTAAAATTAGCAAGTCAGGAAAGGACAGATGTTGGCAACGATGCAGAGAAAGAGGAACCCTCTTACACTGTTGGTGGGAATGCAAGCTGGTGCAGCCACTCTGGAAAACAGTATGGAGGTTCCTCAAAAAAAGGAGCTACCTATGACCCAGCAATTGCACTACTGGGTATTTACCCCAAAGATACAAATGTAGTGATCCGAAGGGGCACATACACTCCAATGCACCCCAATTGCACTACTGGGTATTTATCCCAAAAATACAAATGTAGTGATCAGAAGGGGCACATGCACCCAATGTTTATAGCAGCAATGTCCACAATAGCCAAACTATGGAAGGAGCCTAGATGTCCATCGATAGACGAATGGATAAAAAAGATGTGGTGTATATATTGGAATATTATGCAGCCATCAGAAAATGAAATCTCACCATTTGCAATGACATGGATGGAACTAGAGGGTATTATGCTAAGTGAAATAAGTCAATCAGAGAAAGAGAACTATCATATGATCTTGCTGATATGTGGAATCAAGAAACAAGGCAGAGGATCACGGGGGAAGAGAGGAAAAAATGAAACCAGATGAAACCAGAGAGGGAGACAAACCATAAGAGACTCTAAATCTCAGGAAACAAACTAAGGTTTGCTGGAGTGGAGGGGAGTGGGAGGGATGGGGGGTATCTGGGTGATGGACATGGGGAGGGTATGTGCTATGGTGAATTTTGTAAGACTGTTGAATCACAGACCTGCACCCCTGAAACAAATAATATATTGTATGTTAATTTAAAAAAAGAAATAATTGATAAACTGGGTTTCATTAAAATTAAAAACTGCTCTGCCAAGGACAATGTCAAGAGAATGAGAAGACAAACCATAGACTGGAAGAAAATATTTGCAAAAGGCATACCTGATAAAGGATTGTTATCCAAAATATGCAAAGAAATCTTAAAATTCAACAATAAGAAAAAGAACAACTTGATTAAAAAATGGGCAAAAGACCTGAACAGACACCTCACCAAAGACATACAAATGGCAAACAAGCATATGAGAAGCTGTTCCACATGAAAAGGCATTAGGAAACTTCAAATTAAAATGAGATAAACACTTACTAAAATGACTAAAGTCCAAAATATTGACAACACCAAATGCTGATGAGAATGTGGAGCAATACGAACTCTTTATTTCTTTGCTGATGGGAATTCAAAACGGTACAGCCACTTTCAAAGACAGTTTGGCAGTTTCTTATAACACAAAACATACTCTTATCATACAATTCAGCAACTGTGCTCCTTGGTACTTACCCAAAGGAGAAAACATATATCCATATAAAAACCTGCATATGGATGTTTAAACAGCTTTATTCACAATTGCCAAAACTTGGAAGCAACCAAGATGTCTTTCAGTGGATGAATATATAAATAAATTATACATCCAGACAATGGAATATTAATCAGTACTAACAAGAAATAATTTACCAAGCCATGAAAAGACATGGAGGAAACATAAATGCATATTACTAAGTGAAAGAAACCTATCTGAAAAGGCTACATACTATATGATTCCAACTATCTGACATCCTGAGAAAGGCAAATCATGGAGACAGTAAAAATATCCTTGTCGTTGGGGTTAGAGGGAAGGGTGGGATGAATAGGTGGAGCACAGGGGATTTTTAGGGCAGTAAAACTATTCTCTATGACACTGTAATGGTGGATACATGTCATTACACATTCATCGAAACCCACAGAATGTACAACACCAAGAGTGAACCCAAATGTAAACCATGGACTTTGGGTGATAATGACATGTCAGTGTCATGTAACCAATGTACCGCTCTGGAAAGGGGGTGGGTGTTGATGTGGGGGAGGCTGTATCTGGTGGAGGACAGAGAATATAGAGGACCTCTGTACTTTCTGCTCAATTTTCTAAAACTGCTCTAAAAAATAAAGCAAATAGGGGCACCTGGGTGACTCAGTAGGTTGAGCGACCAACTCGTAGTTTCAGCTCAGGTCATGATCTCAGGGTCATGAGATCAGGCTCTGCACTCAATGTGAGTTGGCTTGGGATTCTTTCCCCCTTCCTTTCCCTCCCCCCTTTACCCCTCCCCCTGCTTGCACATGCTGTCTCTCTCAAATAAATAAATAAATAAAATCTTTAAAAAATAATAATAAAGCAAATAAATAAAAAATAAATTAATCTTCTACTGCCTCACTACCACCATTTATCTCACAGTGAAACAAAAGTAACAAAGCAGAGCTGCAAGGACCTACAAGACCTGGCCTCCCTCGTGCTTACTTCTTCCTTGTGAGATCTAGAAAGCCAGGCATGGTATCCCTCTATCCTTTTACACTTGCTGTGTTTTCTGCTTCCCCCAGAGGGCCTCCATGGTGTCCTCCCAATTCCCTGCATTTATTCAAATGTCACCTCCTAGGACCTTCCATCACTCTAATTAAAAATGTAGCTTTCCCCAACCTTTCTTATTCCCCATCTTATTTTATTTTTCACCAAAAAACTTATTGCCAACTAACATACTACGTATTTTATTTACTTTTTGTCTTCATGTCTCCCATTAGAACTAAGTCTATGAGGACAGAGATCTCTGTTGGTTTGTTCGCTGACACTCACTGACCCTATCACAGAGCATAGGACATGGTAGGCTCTCAATGACATTTGTTGAGTGAATAAATGAATAGCTTATTAAGAGTTCTCTCATGCTTCCAGACATTTTCCATGCTGTTTCTTCTGCCTGGAATGATGTTCTTCAGTGTTCAGTAGGGGAAATCCAACTCAACCTCCAAAATTCAGCTCACTTCTCAGAGGTGCTCCCTTGTCCAGGGAGACTGAAGTAGGAATCTCTTTTCTGTATTACCACAGTGCCCCATTTTATGCTTCTGGTAGAGCCCTTATCACAGTGTTTTATAATCTGTGGGGCTCCTTGGAGGCTCCTTATTCATCTTGTATCCCCAGCACCTCTAAACCTGGCAGATAGTAGCATGCCCTCAGAAACATTCGTGAATAAATGACGTAGATAAAAAGATAAAAACAATCAATATGTAGTTTAGTGTGAATTATATAGACATTTGTAGTATCCTTTAAGGAACATCCTTAAAGATACTCCTATGAAAATTTCTTTGGCATTAATACTCTCTGTTATAACTTCCTCAAAATCTGAGAACTAATGACTAATAATATCCAAAGTCCAAGATAATTGCCTGGTAATCAATGTAAAAGCCTGAGTTTGCTTTCATATTTCCTTTACATTATTTCAAAGGCATTTTTACTCTACCTTTTTTCTGGGTTTCCATATCCAAACTCTTTTAGCTTAGAGAGTATCATCATGGGAGCTGGTTTTGTAAACAAAGCCTTGATGCCAAAAACCACTGAGGAAAGGGGTAACCTGAAACAGACAAAGAGAGCATGGGTCTGTATCACACAGTGTGTGTGTGTGTGTGTGTGTGTGTGTGTGTGTGTGTGTGTGTGTATCAAGGACCTCTTTGTCAATTAAGTCCTCCTTGACCCTAACCAGACAATAGTAGAAATAGTATAGTAGTTATAGAATGTTGACCCCTCAGTGATAGTGGTTATAGAGCTAGAAGAACCAAACTCTTTCAATGAAGAAACAGATCAAAGAGAGACACAGCTAGACTCAAGTGGTTGATAAGTGAGAGCTGTATGTGCCCTGTCCTGTGTTGAGTCATTTAAACCCCACAACAGGGGTGCCTGGCTGGCTCAGTCCATGAGTTCAAGTCCCACGTTGGGCAGGAGACTACTTAAAAAAAATTGTAAAACCCACAACAATCCTATGAGGAAGACATTGTCACTCCTATTTTAGAGATGGGAGAATAGATGAAATTGTCCACAGTCCCATGGCTAGTAAGTAGGAGAGCTGGGATTCACACTGAAGTTTCTCAGCCCAGGTTTAATGAAGGGTTACTTAAGTGTGTTCTAACTAAGAATCCTGCCATATCATTTTTGATAATTAGGTTATGTCATATAAAAAATCAATAAATCCAGTGCGTTGACTGAATAAACTGAAATCCTGTCATATTTCCACTAATGGTGGAAACCTTGCAACCAAGGAGGAAAGAGAAGAAAAAGCAAGAACAGGGGGAGGAGGAGAAAGAAAAAGAAAGGGAAGAAAGATGAGGCAGGAGGATTGGAGGAAGTATAATTTTATGGGAAGAACTTGGGTTTCACTCCCAGTCCTTCAGTCTGATGGTTATATTACCTCGGGAAAGTTAACCCCTCTCATGAGTCTTAGTTTCTTGAAAATGAGGATAATTATGGTTGTATGATAATATTGTAATACAATTGCTGTCTATCTTCCCCACTAGGCTGTCAGTACCACAGGGTAAGGGCTACATCTGTTTTGGCTCATTGTATTAAGTTCTCTTTTTTTTAAGATTTTATTTATTTGACAGAGAGAGAGAGGGAGAGAGCACAAGCAGGGGAAGCAGCAGGCAGAGGGAGAAACAGGCTCCCAGCTAAGCAGGGAGGCCAACGTGGGGCTCAATCCCGACCCTGGGATCATGACGCGAGCCGAAGGCAGATGCTTAACCGACTGAGCCACCCAGGCGCCCCCACTGTATTAAGTTCTTATCTGACATGCTCAGGACAGTCAACAATCAGCTAGAGCAAAACAATCCTTTTTACAAGAAGAGATGTTAACTCTTCCACCCAGGCGCCCCCACTGTATTAAGTTCTTATCTGACATGCTCAGGACAGTCAACAATCAGCTAGAGCAAAACAATCCTTTTTACAAGAAGAGATGTTAACTCTTCTGTTTTAAGTGAAATGTACTCATTCACCAATCTTTTCTTTGGGTTTTTCCTTTGAGTATGGGCCCATGGGTGAAAGTACTGTGCCATCTTTCTCCCAAGGACAGTATCCATATTACATGATCTACAGTTTCTACTGCCAATTATAGAGAGAACCTAAAGTTGTTTACAAGGCAATCTGAGAACACAATAGCTTTAGGTTTTTATGACTTTCCCTCAAGACATTTATAGTTCTCATCACATCAGATCTAATAGTATTTTTTTTACATCTTGCCTTTGTCTAATCTTTATAAAGCATTCAACTTAGTTTTCATAGAAATAACTTTCATCTCACCCTTATAGATCCTAAGCAATTAAATACTGTCATTATAATAACATTTGCAGCTGACATTAACAGATTTAAAACAAAAAGTACTAACTCTTGCTAAGGATACAACTTAATTTTTTCAAAGATTTTATTTATTTGTCAGATAGATAGAGAGAGAGCACACACAAGCAGGGGGACTGGCAGGCAGAGGCAGAGGGAGAAACAGGCTGAGCCAGGAGCCCAATGCGGGACTCAATCCCAGGACCCCGGGATCATGAAGTAAGGATAAAACTTATGCTGCCAGAAAAGCACAGGTATCCTCCAGAGTAGCCACTTGTCAAAAGCATACAGCATGCCATGTACATAAAGAGTATGTTTTAGGAGCACCTGGCTGGCTCAGTTGGTGGAGCATGCAACTCTTGATCTCAGGGTCATGACTTTGAGTCTCACGCTGGGTGCAGAGATTACTTTATAAGTTAAAGGGACACCTGAGCGGTTCAGTTCATTGGGCGTCCAACTCCTGGTTTTGGCTCAGGTCATGATCATGGTTGTCAGATTAAGCCCCACATTGGGCTCTGCACTCAGCATGAAATCTACTAGGTATTCTTTCCCCCTCTCCCTCTCCCCTTCTGCTCACTACCCTCTGCCTGCTTGCGTGCTCTGTCTCTAAAATAAATAAATAGATACATACATACATACATACATATATACATATGTAAGTAAACTTTTTTAAAAATTAAAAAAAGAGAGATAGAGTATGTTTTAAAGGGAATCTGTTACAAGGCCTCCTATATTGTATCTCCAGCATTTACCACTATGCCTGACACATTAGGAGGCAATCAGTACATATTTAAATAATATCTTTTTTATTTTTTTTAAGATATTATTTATTTATTTGAGAGAGAGAGAATGAGAGAGAGAGCACACGAGAAGGGGGAGGGTCAGAGAGAGAAGCAGACTCCCTGCCGAGCAGGGAGCCCGATGCGGAACTCGATCCCGGGACTCCAGGATCATGACCTGAGCCGAAGGCAGTCGCTTAACCAACTGAGCCACCCAGGCACCCCATATTTAAATAATAACTACCATACAAGGCTGGGGTGAGACTTGAATGAGCAAAAGCCACACAATGCTTATACACATTGGCATGTGGTAAATGTTGGTGCCCTTTTCTTTCCAACTGTTTGAGACATTTTATTTACTTGTTTCCAGTCTCATTCAAAAAGAATTTGAGATGGGCGCCTGGGTGGCTCAGTCAGTTAAGTGTCTGCCTTCGGCTCAGGTCATGATCCCAGTGTCTTGGGATTGAGCCCTATGTTGGGCTTCCTGCTCAGTGGGGAGTCCGCTTCTCCCTCTGCCACTCCCCCTGCTTGTACTCTCTTTCTCTGGCAAATAAATAAAATCTTAAAAAAAAAAAAAGAATTTGAGAGTTGTAAGATGTTTACTGAAGTTTCTTCTTGTTAAATTACTCATTTTAAAAAAAGTGATTTGAGTCAGTCACTTTTCTAGACACTGGTGAAGACATGGTCCTACACTGTAAGGAGCTCAGCACCTTGCTTATCAACCCAAACATAACTTAGTAACAAAACCCTGAAACAGGAAAGGAATTATGTAAAGAGGAAATCAAGCAGCTGGATTGGCAAAGCTTTCCTCAACATAAATTTTATTAAAAAAAAAAGAGGCCATGCTGTCTCAATGTTTCTACAGAGCTGATAAAGAATGTACCTGTGTTAAAATAACACATTCCTCTCTAATCTGTAAATAGGGCACATGTCAGAAAACATTACCAATCAAGTGAATTTTACAGCTTACCACCATACTAAAGAACAAAACCTCTCACCAGCAGCAGCTTACAGTTTTTCAAGTAAAAAAAGATAAGATGGACCTTTTTTTAATTTTTAATTTTAATTCTTACAATGTCACAGAGCAAAGGCCACTTTGCCTTAACATCAGTATAATAAGCATACTGCAATAGGTAGAACAAAGCTATCTGAGATTTCACTTTGGTTTCTGAGATCTAATCCTGTTGTAGCATTGGCTGTGTGAACCTGAGGGATAAAAAATTATGATGCCCTTTCAAAGGCAGGGGAAAGTTGCCCAGGACAAACAATTATGAATATCCTATTATGTTCTACTCTCTAATTCCCAATGATGCGTCTTATGATCGTCTCTTAGATACATGATTTGTAGTGGTAATATAACAGGCAGACTCTGATAGGTCCTGCCTCCATGTGATATTCTCGTAGCTAATATTTGAATAAATGTACTTACTGACGATTGAACTTCAGTAAATCTGCATCAACCATGTCAGCTAGTGGCAGGTTAAACAAGCGAAAAGAAGCTTGCACAATCACCCTAGAAGCAATTTTAAAAATATACATATAAAATATGCATATAACTAGGAGGCACAGATTTTGTTTAAAAAAAACAAACATCAAATGAAAGTTGAAATTTTGTTTGTAAGAAAGAAAAATGAAATAATGTACAGTTGACTCTTACTATTATTTGATAGAGCACAAGTAGGCAGGCCACAGACAGAGGGGCAGGCAGAGGGAGAGGAGAAGCAGGCCCCTCACGGAGCAGGGAGCCCGATGCGGGGCTCGAAGCCAGGACCCCGGGATCATGACCTGAGGTGAAGGCAGGCGCTTAACTGACTGAGCCACCCAGGTGTCCCCCAAAACCATTTTTTAAAATCCCAAGCAAAAAATAGTTATTTCATTTTTTTATTCATTTATTTATATTTAATTTTTTAAAAAAGATTTTATTTATATGACAGAGAGAGAGCGCACAAGCAGGGGGAGCAGGAAAGGGTGAAGCAGGCCCCCCATGGAGCAGGGAGCCCGATGCAGGGCTCGATCCCAGGACCCTGAGATCATGACCTGAGCTGAAGGCTGACACTTAACCAACTGAGCCACCCAGGCGCCCCAGTTATTTCATTTTTAAAAGAGAAGTATGTATTCATATCTATATAATATTTGGGGGGATAGAAGTGTGTGCCTAATATATCTTTATTTTATAGTACAGTTAACCCTCAAATAACACAAGTTTGAACAGCATAGGTCCACTTATATGGGGACTTTTTTGAATAAATACAGTACAGTACTATAAATGTATTTTCTCTTCCTTATGATGGTTTTCTTATTCATGCTTTCTTTTTTCTAGCTTACTTTATTGTAAGAATACAGTATATAATACATATAATACACAAAATGTGTCTGCTTCTCCCTCCGCCTCCTGCCTCGCCTGTTCGCTCTCTCTCTCTCTCTGACCAAAAAATAAATAAAATCTTTAAATAAAAATAATGGTTTGGGGTTTTTTAGTTTTTATTTAAATTCCAGTGAGTTCACATACAGTGTAATATTAGTTTCAGGTGTACAATTTAGCAATTCAACACTTCCATACAACACCTGGTGCTCATCACAGCAAGTGCACTCCTTAATCCCCATCACCTATTCAATCTCCTCCCACCTCCCCGTAACCATCACTTTGTTCTTTACAGTTAAGTCTGTGTTTTTAAAAATGGTTTTTATGCTGTTTCCTCATTCCCAAATGACTACCTTCTCATTTAATCTGATTAAATTATGGGCTGATTCTAAAAAACAAAACAGGCCAGGGAAATTAATCAGACAATTTTCTCTTGCTATCAAAAACAGGATAAATTAAGGACTATAAAAGAACATATAACATTTTAATTATGATAGGAGAATGAAAATGGGGGAATAGTTTAAGTAAAAAAAAAGGCAAAAAATTTTCATTCTAAAATCACTATAAAAATGTCATTTTGGGGGCGGGGGTGCCTGGCTGGCTCAGTCGGTGGAGCATGCAACTCTTGATCTCAGGGTTGTGACTTCAAGCCCCATGTTGGGTGTTGAGTTTACTTAAAAAATAAAATCTTTTAAAAATGTCGTTTTAGATATAGGCAGGGCCACCATTATATACTTAGAAAATAGTTATCTATGTGAGGTTCTAATGTCATGAAATTCTGCCAAGATTTCAATCCTTTGAGTTAGTTACTCTACTCTCCACTACCAATCTGTTCAAAATGCAAATAAATCTTCATGAACATTTTCTCAAATTGTTCCAGCAGTGACCTGGGGTAGGAATATTAGTTTCTCCACCCAAAACACATTTTCTAATGATCAACTATTTGTAGGAACTGTAGTAGGTAATGGCGCCACAGCGATAAGAGACTAGACCCTACTCGCAATAAGCTCAGTCCAGTGGAGGCCACAGGCAGTCCCAGGCAGGGGGGTAAACGCTCCAGCACAGATAAGGGCGTGGGAGTCATGCAGGAGGGACACCTAATCCAGATGAGGACATCAAGGAAGTCTTTTCAGAGAAGCACATCCCTGAACTGCAGCCTTCAGAAACACCAGGAGAGAGCCAGGCAGGAAATGGTGAACAGCTTTCCAGGCACAGAATGCTGCATGTTGACATAAGGTATTTGAACCAGGAACTACGAAGTATTCCTGTTTGGTGTGGAGTACAGTGAAACTGAAGAGTAATAGAAAATGGGGATGAAGAAGTAAACAGGGACTATAATAACAAAAGGCCTCATCTGTCATCATTTGGATTCTATCTTGAAAGCAGTAAGAAGCCACTTAAGATCATTAAGCAAAGGAATGACATGTTCTTCTAGGAGCAGTGTGGAGGAAGGGTTTGGAGGGACTGGAGACAAGGGGACCATCTGGGAGGCCGTATACCTCTCCATCTGAGAGGATGAGGACCTGAGCTACAGGAATGGCAATGGGAGCAGAGAAGGGATGGATTCGGGACGTATTAGGAAAATAAAACTACTACTAAACTGATAGCATATTGGACATAGGAGACAAAGAAGAAAGAGAAGACAAAAACAAAGTCACAGACCTGGATGCCCAGGCAGACTGTAGGCCATTTCCCAAGATGGGGACAAAGGCAAAGAACATATTTGGGGGCAAGATCCTTATTTGGCAGCAGCATTTACTAAATGATGCACTTTAATAGGTTAAAAAGAGGAACTTTAACATCAAAAACTAATGATGTAATGTATGGTGATGAACATAACAATAAAAAAATTAAAAAATAAATAAAAATAAATAAATAAAAAGAGGAACTTTACTACAAAATCTAATGTATGAAATAACTTGAAAAAAGAAGCTGTGAGGGGCGCCTGGGTGGCTCAGTCAGTTAAGTGTCTGACTCTTGGGTTCAGCCCAAGTCATGATCTCAGGGTTCTGAGATCAAGCCCCGCATCAGGCTCTGCGCTGTGTGGGGAGCCAGTTTAAGATTCTCTGTCTCCTTCTCCCTCTGCCCCTGCCCCTCTAAAAAAAAAAAAGAAAAGAAAAAAATCCTAGGGTAATTTGGGGATTGGCACTGGCATTTACTTACATGATAATAGTGAGGTAAAGAGCCAAAAAGTAATAATATTGCTGTCCGAGAAATAACATGACAATGGAGGCTGTTCCTTCTAGGTAGAAAGAAATTAAGATAATTTTATAGTAACCACACTTCTTCAGCCAGGACTGACTGATAAGTACAAGGCACTGAAACGGAAACAGAGTGACATAGTGTTAATAAGTTGGATTCCCACGAATTAGGCTTACTCTTGCTGATGACAAAGTAAATGTTCTCAGCAAAAAAATAAATTTGCTTCTGAATTGTAATATCGTTGAAACACACAAGTGATACTGTCTATTGTGACTAGAAATGCTATTACTCATATATATCCATAAAAATTGACTAAGGATAGTAATATTCCATAATAACAAAGAAACAGCTATTATTTCCTATAAAACAAACAAACCTGAAAATGGTTTCCTACATTTTCATTTTCACACTAATATGAAGAGATTTTACTAAAACCAACCATATGAAAGAATCCATCACTTAGAAACAATCAACATGGGGCGCCTGCGTGGCTCAGTCTGTTAAGTGTCTGACTTGATTTCTGCTCAGGTCATGATCTCTGGGATGGAGCCCCGCAATGAGCTTTGCACTCAGCGGGGAGTCTACTTCCCCTCTCCCTCTTTCTGTGCCCCTCCCCTCCCCCGCTGGCACACTTTCTCTCTAAAATAAATAAATAAATCTTAGGGGCGCCTGGGTGGCTCAGTTGGTTAAGGGACTGCCTTCGGCTCAGGTCATGATCCCAGGATCCTGGGATCAAGCCCCGCATCGGGCGCCCTGCTTGGCTGGAGGCCTGCCTCTCCCTCTCCCACTCCCCCTGCTTGTGTTCCCTCTCACGCTGTCTCTCTCTCTCTCTCTGTCAATTAAATAAAAAATAAAATCTTTAAAATATATATATATCTTAAAAAAAGAGAGAGAAACATCAACATTGCTTTATGGTGATGTGAAAAGTCCAATTAAAATCTAATATAAATCCAGATTTTAAGATTTGGGATTAAAGCCCAGAATTTACCCAGCATACAGTAGGTAAAACAATATTTACTGAATAAGTGAATATATATTTCACTATTGTTCTTACTGTAATATATCTGAAATGTAATTTTTAGCCAAAATCAAGTACCATAAATAATAGTTTATGATTCTATCCACATTTCTTTGGGTTTTGTTTCTTGCCTAATCTTACGTATTTTCATAATTCTAACAGGCTCATGTTGAGAGCTCAGACTTAACATTTTTTTCTGCATTTCAAGCTATCATTGAAAAAATTCATTGTTCTAGAGTGAAAAGTTTGTGCTAAATATACATATGTACATTAACAAAGATCAGAAGATATTCTTTGTTTTCAATTAAAAATTACATTGTTTAGCCTTGAAAAGTTTTCACTAACCAAATGTACATACATTACATGAGAATTTTGAATGATGTAAGTAGAATACAAATGTACTGTAATAAACAAAAGGGTTTTTTCCCCCTAACTTTTTGGCTTACTTCTCTACTTTCAAGGAACAAGAGCTCATTTTCTGGATACTAAAGACAATGGCTCAGTGACTGATGTGATCCAAGGCATTTCTTAGAGTTCTGTAAGAGAAATACATAGAACACCCCGGCAAGTCCCATTATAGTCCTCCATATAATAATAATATTGTAAAATTACACATTTCTACATGTTGAAATGAAGCTGCTTGTTCTTGGTATCTAATACAGGAGTATATAAAACACAAGAAATTATGGGCGCCTGGGTGGCTCAGTCAGTTAACCGCCTGCCTTTGGTTCAGGTCATGATCCCAGGGCCCTGGGATTGAGCCCCACATCAGACTCCCTGCTCAGCAGGAAGCCTGCTTCTCCCTCTTCCTGCTTCTCCCGCTGCCTGCCGCTCCCCCTGCTTATGTGCTCTCTCTCTCTCTCCGACAAATAAATAAAATCTTCAAAAAAAACCACACACACAAGAAATTATAATAATATAAGAAATATGTGGTAGAGTAGAAAGTGAAAGATTTTGAAATCAGATGTCCCTTGGTTTGAATTCAACTTTGCCACTTTACCAGCTGTGTGGATCATAGACAAGTTATTTTACCTGAAGGACATTTCCTCCAACTAACACTCTCTCTGTGTGTCTCTGTCTCTCGCTGTCTATCTTGTCTCTCTCTCTCATCTAGCACATATTTAGTTATTATTATAATGTCCAATATACAAAAAGATATGAGCCAATGATATAAATGATAAAAATGTTGAGAGAGACTGCTTTTTCACTTACTAAAGTCTTCTACAAACTGAGGGTTTTGGCTCTCCATTCATGTTTATTGAGTAGGAGTTTGTGAACAGTGTGTCTCAGCACAAGTGTTGGCAAACCTATGCCAAAGAAGCCTAAATCAAAACAGATAAAATCAGTGTGTTCTTGCAGTGAAAATCAAATAAAATATTTGCCACATCAAGTCTTAATAATAAAAGCTAACATTTCTAGAGGGTTTAGTTTGTGCCAGGAACCATTTTAAGTACTTTGTATATTTTGAGTCACTAAATCCTCATAATAATTCTATTCATTAGGCATTATTTTTATTCTCATGTTACGGATGAGGGAACTGAGGCACAGAATGGTTAAGTAACTTACCCAGGGTCACATAGCTCGTGAGAGGGGAGCGGGACTCCTCCCTGGCAGACTCCATGCTCTTAACCCATTTACTATCCTGCCTCTCTGAGGGGACTGGGATGTGGAAGAGTCACAGACCTATTAAAACAGTTATTAGAGGGGCGCCTGGGTGGCTCAGTTGGTTGAGCGACTGCCTTCGGCTCAGGTCATGGTCCTGGAGTCCTGGGATCGAGTCCCGCATCGGGCTCTCCCTGTTCGGCTGGGGGGTCTGCTTCTCCCTCTGACCTTCTTCCCTCTTGTGCTCTCTGTCTCTCATTCTCTCTCTCAAATAAATAAATAAAATCTTTAAAAAAAAACAGTTATTAGAGAGAACGAGCATGTGTTCGTTCTTTTCTCCTTTCAACTATTCAACTCCTCAAAAAGAAAGCCCTGAGAAGACAGCCTGAGAAAATGAAAATATGGTGCTTATCCTTCATCACTATACCCAACAGTTAAAGTGACTTAGACAAATAAATAATGAAAACAACAAATTCCAATCAGCTGTCATTTTTTTCTTTTTACCCCAATAATTTATGTAAGTGTCACTTCTCTGGAAATTAAGAATACACTTAAAGCAACTTTGGGTTTCCACTTTATAATGATTTTTTATTGAGGTCAACAGAAATTCATGTTAGTTTGAGGGTTTGAGAAAAGGGATTGTTGAAATCTTTTGGCCATGCTTCCCTTAAAATGTAATAGCCAAGATGAGTAAGTCACGGGGATAAAAGATGCAGCATAGAGAACGCAGCCAATGGTATTGTAATGGCATTGTATGGTGAGCACAGCATAACATACAGACATGTGGAATCACCACATTATATACCTGAAACTGATGTAACATTGTGTGTCAACTACACTTCAATAAAAAGTCTAAAAATTTATAGCCAAGAGAGACGGGGAGAAAGTACTTGCTGAACACATATCCAACAAGGGACTTGTCTCTAGACTATGTAAAGAACTCTTACAATTCGGTAAAAGTTGATGACAAACACTCAATTAAAAAATAGGCAAAAGATCTGAACAAACAATCCACCAAAAAGGTATATGAATGGCAAGTAAGTACGTGAAAAATACACTAACATAATTAGTAGCCATTAGGAAAGTGTTAAATCAAAAACCACAATAAAAAACTGCATACTAAAACTAGAATGGTTAAAACTAAAAAGACTGATCATAAGCATCGTTGAACAAATGGAACACTTTTACATTACTGGTAGGAGTGTAAAATGATCTGGTAAACACTTCAGCAGTGTTTTTAAAAGTTAAACACATAACCTACCATGCAACCTAACCATTCCACTCTTAGGTATTTACCCAAGAGAAAGAAAAGCATACATCCATTCGAAGACACAAATGTCCATAGCAGCTATATTTGTGATAGGCCCAAACTGGAAACAACCCAAATGCCAATCAAAAAGTGAATGAAGGTCCGCCCTTTCTCCCTCAGGGCTCAGTCAGTCGCGCTCTTTGCGCTCAGCCAGCGGCCCTCGGGCCGAGGGTCATGGGCGGCCTCTTGGGGCGCGCGGCGCTGCCGGGGCTGCTGAGCGGCCCGCGGGCCCCGAGCCCGAGCCTGCTCGCATGCCCCAGCTCGGGAGGGTCCTCCTGGACCCGGGAGCGGACCCTGGTTGCAGTGAAGCCAGATGGGGTGCAGCGGCGGCTTGTTGGGGATGTGATCCAGCGCGCTGAGAGGAAGGGCTTCAAGCTGGTGGGGATGAAGATGCTGCAGGCGCCAGAGAGAGTCCTTGCTGAGCACTTCCATGACCTGCAGAGGAAACCCTTCTACCCAGCCCTCATCAGCTACATGACCTCTGGCCCCGTGGTGGCCATGGTCTAGGAAGGCCCCAACGTGGTCTGCTCCTCAAGGCCCATGGTAGGACACACCAACTCAGCTGAGGATGCCCCTGGCACCATCAGGGGGGACTTCAGTGTCCACATCAGCAGGAACATCATCCATGCCAGCGACTCCATGGAGGGGGCCCAGAGGGAGATCCAGCTATGGTTTCAGAGCAGTGAGCTGGTGGACTGGGCAGACGAAGGCCACCAGAGAAGCATCTACCTACCCTGGGCACTCAGGCTGCCTTCAGCTACCCCAGCAGCCACCCAGGATCAACTAACTACCTCTGTCGTCCAGAACTTAAGCCCACACCTATGATTCTCCCTTCTGTCCCAGACCACCTCCCTGTCTACCTTCTGCCCCACCCCAGCCCAGAGGGGTTGAGCAACCAACTTTATGTTCCCTTTAGTATCCTAAGGCAGTAAGAAATCGGACCAAATCCTTTCTGTACCAAAGTGCCAGATAACCTTTGGGGCGTCTCCAAAAGTGTGTAGTGTAACCACCCTTCCCCCAAAGGGGGGTGGGACATTAAAATTCGCTGTGTTGTGTAGGGGGGGTGAATCGTTTAGTATAGTTTCTGCCATCTCTGAGGTAGGACTTTATGCAAAGTTGTAAGAGTTTGAGAGTACAAATAAAGCTTACGCTCATACACCAAAAAAAAAAAAAAAAAGTCAATGAAGAAACAAATTGTGATATATCCGTACAATAGGATACTCTTCACCAACAAAAAAAAAAGAAATATTGAGGGTGCCTGGGTGGCTCAATTGGTTAAGCATCTGCCTTCGGCTCAGGTCATGATCCCAGAGTCCTGGGATCAAGTCCTGAATCGGGCTCCCTGCTCAGTGGGGTGTCTGCTTCTCCCTCTGCCCCTCCCCCAGCTCATTCTCTCTCTCTCAGAAAAAAATTGATATCCACAAAACATGCAAAGGAATCTACACCAAAAAAATAGTACATACTATATTATTCCACTTACATAAAATCTAGAAAATGCAAACGAATCTATAGTGACAAAAAGCAGGTGGGTGCTTATCTGGAGATGAGGGAGGGTGGGGAAGGGCTGGAGGAAGGGATTATAAAGGGGCTCAAGGAAACTTTGGGGGGTGATGAGTATGTAAACTATTTTGAATGTGGTAATGGTTTCATGGAACATACATATGTCAAAATGTACCAAGTCACACAGTATAAATAAACGTAATTTATTGAGGGTCAATCATACCTCAATAAAGCTGTAACAACAACAAAAGATGCCTTTCTTTCAACTCTTACATTTTTTCCCAAGTACTTAATAGATCATGAAAAACAACAACTGGGGCCTGTGTTAAAAGCTATTAAGCATAGTTTGTAACAGAAAACTACTGGAAATAGCCTAAAATCCATCTACAGTTCAATTATGAACACTGATGTAATTTACCCCAACACAGCTATTTTTAAAAAGTAGATTTACATATGACATGGAAATTTCCATAACTTTTTAAGTTTAAAAAACAGGATACCCAAAACTCATAGATGTTTCAATAGTGCATGAATCTTTACAGCAAACATACTATTTTTGTGGGTGCCTGGGTGGCTCAGTCGGTTGAGCATCTGCCTTTGGCTCCAGTCATGATCCTAAGGTCCTGGAATCAAGTCCCGCATTGGGCTTCCTGCTTGATGGGGGAAGTCTGCTTCTCCCTCTGCCCCTTCCCAGCTCGTGTGTGCGCTCTCTCTCTCAAAAATAAATAAATAAAATCTTTAAAAAATGTATTAATTTTGTAATACAAAAACAAAGAAAAAAAGAAGTTATGATTTGCTCAGATGCACAGCAGTCCTTCACTCCATCAGAATTCAACCGTCTGGCGCTCTCTACCCAGAACATGGCTATGAACTAGAGGAAATGAAAAACATCTATGGGAATTACTTGGTAAAGCTCATGTATTTTGCTTTGAAAGAGCCCCTCAGGTCTTCACTAAATATCTATCTATCTAAATATTTAGGAATAAATTTAATCAAAAGAAGGGCAAAACGTATCCTCTGAAAACTACAAAGCATTGTTGAAAGAAATTTTAAAAGATTGAAACAGATGGAAAACACTCTGTGTTCATGGGTCAGAAGATTTAATATCGCTAAGATAGCAAAGTACCCACACTGATCTACAGATTCAGAGCAATCCTATCAGCATCCCAGCTGTCTTCTTTGTAGAAATTGACAGGCTGATTCTAAAATTCACATGAGTTTGCAAGGGAGCCAGAATAGCCAAAACAATCTTGAAATAGGAGAACAAAGTAATAAGGCTCACACTTTCCAATTTCATCAAAAAAGTGAAAAGATAACCCAAATGGGACAAAAATTTTGCAAATGGTATTTGCAAATCTGATAACAGATTGTATCAAAAATATGCAAAGAACTATTACACCTCAGCAGTAAAAAGACAAATAACCCAATTAAAAACTGTGCAAGTGAACTGAATAGGTATTTGTCCAAAGAATATATAAAATGGCCAGTAGCATATGAAAAAATTCTCAAAATCATCAGCCATCAGGGAAATATATATCAAAATATCAGTGAGATGCTATTCCACTCACTAGGATGGTTATAACCAAAAAGACAGGTAGTAGAAACTGCTAGTGAAGATTTGGAGAATGTTAGTACACTATCAGTGGGAATATAAAATGGTGCAGCCACTTTGGAAAATAGTCTGACAGTATCTCAAAATGTGAAACAGAGTTCCTACATCTGTGTGTCCATGCAAATAGTTGTGTTAATGTTCATAGCAGCATTACTTATGAATAGTCAAAACGTGGAAATAACCCAAATGTTCATCAACTCATGAACGGATAAACAAAATGTGGTGTATCTATACAATGGCATATAATTTGGTCATAAAAAGGAATAAAGTATTGATACCAGCTACATCCATATAGAAGTCCAGAATGAGTAGGGAAAGTAGTAATGATTGCTTAGGGCTGGGGGGTAGGGAGGACAGGGAAATATGGGGGCAATAGCTAAAAGGGTATGACTTTTTTTTTAAGATTTTATTTATTTATTTGACAGAGAGAGACACAGCGAGAGAGGGAACACAAGCAGGGGGAGTGGGAGAGGGAGAAGCAGGCTTTCCGTGGAGCAGGGAGCCCGATGCGGGGCTCGATCCCAGGACCCTGGGATCCTGACCTGAGCTGAAGGCAGATGCCTAACAACTGAGCCACCCAGGTACCCCTGAGATTTTTTTTTTTTGAGGTAATGAAGTGTTCAAAAATTGACTGCAGTGATGGTTACATATATCTGTAAATATACGAAAAACCATTGAATTGCACATTTTTAAATTTTTTTAAAGATTTTATTTATTTGACACACAGAGAGAGAGAGAGAGAGGGAGGGAGAGCATGAGCAGGGGGAGGGGCAGAGGGAGAAGCAGACTCCCCGCTGAGCAGGGAGCCAGACATGGGGCTCAATCCCAGGTGACCTGAGTCAAAGGCAGATGCTTAACTGAGTGAGCCACCCAGGCACCCCACATATTTTTTTTTAAAGATTTTATTTATTTCTTCATGAGAGACAGAGAGAGAGAGAGAGAGAGAGGCAGAGGGAGAAGCAGGCTCCCAAGGAGAAGGGAGCCCGATGCGGGACCCGATTCCAGGACTCTGGGATCATGACCTGAGCTGAAGGCAGACGCCTAACCATCTGAGCCACCCACGTGCCCCCACATATTTTTTTTTAAAGATTTTATTTATCGGGCTCCTGGGTGGCTCAGTTGGTTTGGTGTCTGCCTTTGGCTGGGGTCATGCTCCTGGAGTCCCTGAATAGAGTCCCACATCGGGCTCCCTGTTCTGGGGAGAGCCTGCTTCTCCCTCTGCCCCTCACCTGGCTTGTGCTCTCTCTCTCTTGCTCTCTCTCTGAATAAATAAATAAAATCTTTAATTTATTTATTCAGAGAGAGAGAAAACATGAGTTGGGGGGAAGGGCAGAGAGGAAGAGAGAATCCCAAGTAGATTCCACGCTGAGCATGGATCCCAATGTGGGGCTCCATCTCACAACCCTGAGATCATGACCTGAGCTGAAACCAAGAGTTGGATGCTTAACTGAGCCACCCAGGTGCCCCAAATTGCACATTTTAAATGGGTGAATTGTATGATATGTGAATAACATCTCAATGAAGCTGTGAAAAAAATCTATTCTTTTTATTTTTTATTTATCATTATTATTTTTATTTTAAGTAGGCTCCACACCCAGCATGTGGCTTGAACTCACAACACTGAAATCAAGAGTCACATGCTTTACCAACTGAGCCAGCCAGGCACCCCTACTCTTTTTATTTTTAACATAAGAGTTTAACAAACTTTTTTATTTTTACTTAGAGGAGATACTATAGACAAGTACATGATTAAAAGTGTGAAGATGTATATATATATTATTAGACATATTTATATAAAAATGTATATATATTTTAGTATCTAATAATGCAGACAAGAGCTCAAACAGTTCCCCATACTGGGTCATTGAACATAGGAGCAAACAGCTTGACAAACTTCAAACTGTCCTGAAGGAATAGCATCATTTCAATATGCACACCCAGTACCGGGGACTATTCTGATAACCCCAAAATGATACTCTATTTGGTACACTCTGCTAAGTAAACCATGTAAATATAGTACATTTTAGAGACGGAATCTAAAAGTGCATAACTCTAAAGGCAGATGCCTCTGAACCTCCCTGTTCTCATCTGTAAGCATAAGAAGAGTCTCTCCCTTGAAGGTGGTTGTGAGGATTAGGTGAGATAATGTGTACAACGTGCTTGGCATGGTTCATGGCACATAGTAAGCACCCAATGTGACCCACCATTTTTACGGTATATACAGTAACCAAACTATGACAAAGGCCTCGAGCTAATCTTCAAAAAGACAAACCATATCCTGTATGCTTTGCATAAGAAAGTGTGGCAAAACATGCAGAAGAATGAAACTGGACCATTTCCTTACACCACACACAAAAATAGACTCCAAATGGTTGAAAGACCTAAACGTGAGACAGGAGTCCATCCAAATCCTAAAGGAGAACACAGGTAGCAACCTCTTCGACCTCAGCCGCAGCAACTTCTTCCTAGAAACATCACCAAAGGCACAGGAAGCCAGGGCAAAAATGAACTATTGGGATTTCATCAAGATAAAAAGCTTTTGCACAGCCAAAGAAACAGTCCACAAAACCAAAAGACAACCGACAGAATGGGAGAAGATATTTGCAAATGACATATCAGATAAAGGGCTAGTATCCAAAATCTATAAAGAACTTATCAAACTCAACACCCAAAGAACAAACAATCCAATCAAGAAATGGGCAGAAGACATGAACAGACATTTTTCCAAAGAAGACATCCAAATGGCCAACAGGCACATGAAAAAGTGCTCAACATCGCTCGGCATCAGAGAAATCCAAATCAAAACCTCAATGAGATACCACCTCACACCCGTCAGAATGGCTAAAATTAACAAGTCAGGGAACGACAGATGTTGGCGGGGATGTGGAGAAAGGGGAACCCTCCTACACTGTTGGTGGGAATGCAAGCTGGTGCAACCCCTCTGGAAAACAGTATGGAGGTTCCTCAAACAGTTGAAATTAGAGCTACCATTCAATCCAGCAATTGCACTACTGGGTATTTACCCCAAAGATACAAATGTAGGGACCCGAAGGGGTACATGCACCCCGATGTTCATAGCAGCAATGTCCACAATAGCCAAACTGTGGAAAGAGCCAAGATGTCCATCGACAGATGAATGGATAAAGAAGAGGTGGTATATATACACAATGGAATATTATGCAGCCATCAAAAGGAATGAGATCTTGCCATTTGCAACGACGTGGATGGAACTGGAGGGTGTTATGCTTAGTGAAATAAGTCAATCAGAGAAAGACATGTATCATATGACCTCACTGATATGAGGAATTCTTAATCTCAGGAACAAACTGAGGGTTGCTGGAGTGGTCGGGGTGGGAGGGATGGGGTGGCTGGGTGATGGACATTGAGGAAGATATGTGCTACGGTGAGCGCTGTGAATTGTGTAAGACTGTTGAATCACAGATCTGTACTTCTGAAACAAATAACGCAACATATTTTAAGAAAAAAGAAAAAGAAGAAGATAGCAGGAGAGGAAGAATGAAGGGGATTAAGTCAGAGGGGGAGACGAACCAGGAGAGATGATGGACTCTGAAAAACAAACTGAGGTTTCTGGAGGGGAGGAGGGTGGGGGGGTGGGTTAGCCTGGTGATGGGTATTGAGGAGGGCACATTCTGTATGGAGCACTGGGTGTTATGAACAAACAATGAATCATGGAACAGTACACCAAAACAAATTATGTAATATATGGTGATTAACATAACAATAAAAAAATTAAAAGAAAAAGAAAGTGTGGCAAAACTTAAAATATTTTAGAACTATTTCTATCCCACATGGTTTAAATATTCTTGAAACCATGTAAACATGTAAACAGTAAAAACTCATCTGTCTAGAATGACTTATTTTCTGAAGAGAATAATGAATTTTACTTATTTAATTATGAAAATAGTAAAAACCCGTATCATAGCCTAGGTTAAGTCATATTTTGGGGTGATATATTTAGGTGAAGGAAAGCAATATGATTCATCAACTCTCCAGCTGGTGTAAAAAACCCAGCAGGCTGGTGTACTTTTTGAAGGAGGACATACCCTTTCCAGTAATGGTCATGAGCATGGAAATTTAATAACCTTCTGGAATTCCAGGACTCAGTCTTTTAGCCAAGTGTTTTGAAACCTGGCTTCAAGAATTCTTGATCAAGTAACCCTCTTCCTTATAGTAGTTACAGGAACATTAAAGGCCTGGGTAAAGCAAAATTGCCATTTATTTCCATCCAAACCTCTGCTATGTGAGAAAGCTCAGGAGAACAAAATTCAAAAGCTAAATATTTCAAATATCATGTGGCTCTGCTCTCATTAGGTTCTCTTTTCCTTTTTCCTTTCATTTCTTGTTTCCATTATGTTTCTACCGAATCTTATATAACACCTGGGGCTCTGAATCTTTGGTCTCTTTCTTTTTTAAATTGAAGTACAGCAGTCACACATGTTATATTAGTGTCAGGTGCACAACATAGTGATTCCACAAGTCTATATGTTATGCTGTGCTCACCTTAAGTGTAGCTACCCTCTGTTATACATTATTGCAATATCATTGACTCTATTGTCTTTGGGTCTCTATGAGCGTCATTTTGTCAAACTACTGATACAATCAGGTTTTTAATCTCCTCAGCTAGGTAAGAGTTAAACCTTTATCCCTGTAGAAAGTTACAGGAAGAATCATCACATACCTGTGGGCAAATAAAGCCTGCCCCATACATGATGCTCCTTATGGAAGAAGGAAGAACATCCTTAGGAATGAGATTATCTGCAAAGATCATCATGAAGTTATTGAAGAAGGTTAAATGGAAGACTTGGAAGAAATTCGTTATCAGAAAAAGGTGAAAGTTTTTCTGGGTCAAGATCTGTCTTATCAGTGAGACCATGGAGGTCCAGGGGAGATCCTGTTCACTTTCTGAGAAAAGGTTTTCCCCAGGGCTTCTTGTAGGTTCAAAGTGTTTCATATGGTATATGCCAGTGTAAATGCTGGCCATGGCAAGAATAGCAATGACCACAGCAACAGCCTGAAAATTGAGTAAAATTTCCATGTTATCGGAGATGAGGGCACAGAAAAGGACACTGGTGGATCCTACCAGTGATGTCATTTGGCTAATTTTAATAAGCTGAAGCCGACTTTCTTGTCTCGTGAAAATCTCTGCAAACAGTGTACACTGGGCTTGCTGAACAAAGGTAAGTGTGCTATCAAAAGCACATAATGATACCACCAGGTGAAGTCCACTAAGCCAGTCACCTTCTTGATAGTATTTCCAAGGGAACCAAGGAAGCAGGAAGGCTACTGAGTATAAAGGGGCACCGTAAAAAACAGAACAATGTTGACTGGAACAGCAGTCGGCCTGAGAGTTGTTGTGAAAATACCCAGTCAGGTCATGAAGAGCATTCCAGATCATTAAAATCATCTAGGAGAAAAAAAAACCACAGGATTATTTTAGTGTGGTTTATATTGATGAAAATGACTCCTGAATTTTTACTTAACGGGAAGTAACAAAAACCAAGGGGGGGCGGGGAGGAAAAGTTCACTGCTTTCAAAACCATCAGGGGGCGTATATCCTGTAATAGCCATAATCCTATTGGTTAATACCACTCCAAAAGCCAAAGTGCGTTCACTTTGTGTTTAGGCATTGTACAAATATTTATATCAATTTATTAAATCCTTAAAATGATCCTATGAAGCGGGTGCTACAATTATCCCTACTTTACAAATGAAACTGAGGACCACAGAAGTTAATCAATTTGCCTAGCTAATTAATGACAGAGCCAGGGTCTGAGCCAAAGCAGATGACCGCAGAATCTTTCCTTTCAGTCATTATGTTAAACTGCTTCCCCTTAAGGCACACAAGGCCATGCCTCTGCAGAGAATGATGACCTGTATATATACCATGATGGAGTTTTACGTAATTCCATTAGGAAAGGTTAAAATATCAATGTTTGCCATTGCAAAATGCCAAAAAATACTAAGTAAGTCAAGTATATTGTTGTTGGTAATAAATGAGTAACATTATAAAATATAAGGGTTTTAAGACCATTAACTCTATCCACTCTGACTATATAATTGGTAATGAGTTACAATACAATTTGTGATTACCATGGACCTTTTCAAGACATAGAATATCTTAATAATAATTCTAATTGTTCCATATAAGTGAATTTTCCAGATAGCCAAAGATTTCCCTTTAAACTCTAAAGCTTTTATGTTTCAAGTGGCAAACTTTTAACAGTTTCTTTGCCCTCAGAGGATCTTGGACATAGATAACCTTTTCTTGAAAAGTCAGCTGTGTGAAGAATCAGCTCTTTGGAAAATCATAATCACATACAACTGTGGGGAAGGAGAAACTCTGTCCTAGGTGATATAATAATGAGGGCTCCATCTCACCTGTGCTTGGTAAAAGGCCACTTCTGAAATCTTGTACAGATGTAAAAAAAGCTTCACAGAGTAGAAACTGAAGACAGAATTTAGCATTTCAGTTCCTAATGTTATCATAGAATATGCCCAAGCAATGGGCTTGATACTTATAAGTATCATTTTCCATGCAAAGGAATTCTTCTTCCTTTTGTTTAAAAAAAAAAGGAAAATGGTTAAATTCACTGTTTGCATATAATAGCTGATGGGTGGCAAAATTCCACTGGACACTAATTTAATTTTAGTTAAGTAAAAGTCAAAAACCACTAGCTATCACCAGAGTCAACACTTTAGTTTCTTATCCATTCACTCAACATTTTTTGAGAAGTTGCCAGGGACCCTAATTTTCATAGAGTATAACTTACTTTCATATATATATGAATTCATATATATATGAATAAAAATATATATTTTAAAAAAAATTTTAGTGGGGCACCTGGGTGGCTCAGTCGTTAAGCGTCTGCCTTCGGCTTGGGTCATGATCCCAGAGTCCTGGGATCGAGTCCCACACTGGGCTCCCTGCTCAGTGGGAAGCCTGCTTCTCCCTCTCCCACTCCCCCTGCTTGTGTTCCCTCTCTCACTGTGTCTCTGTCAAATAAATAAAATCTTTAAAAAAAAATTTTTTTTTGGTAATCTCTACACCCAACATGGGGCTTAAACCCATGACCCCAAGATCAAGAGTCACATGCTCCTCCAACTGAGCCAGCCAGGAGCCCCTACTTGAATATATTTTTAATAACTCTTCCAAGTTATAAAAGCGAGATTTATCCATGAGTTTGGATATGCTTTTTTTCTTTAAATTTTTTTGTTATGTTAATCACCATACATTATATCATTAGTTTTTGATGTAGTGTTCCATGATTCATTGTTTGTGCATAACACCCACTGCTCCACGCAGAACATGCCCTCTTTAATACCCATCACCAGGCTAATCCATCCCCCCACCCCCTGGATATGCTTAACTAGAGGCCAAGGAGATGTGTCTATGGCATTATTATCCTCCCTACTTGGGAGGGTGCAACAGAAAAGGAACAATGAGGTGACATCCTTTAGCTAAAGCCACACAGAAGGAATAGAACCTTTCATCTTAGTATAAAGTTGACCATTCAGTAATTACAGACTTGCTTTGGAATATTTATTCTTGGTCTTCTCTGGACAGACTGTAACTTTGGCCCAAAGGACATATCTAAGATGGATATTAGAAATAACACATTCTGGGGGTGCCTGGGTGGCTCAGTTGGTTGAGCGTCCAACTCTTGATTTCAAGTCAGGTCATGATCTCACAGTTGTGAGATCAAGTCCTGAGTCGGGCTTGAGATTCTTGCTCTCTGCCCCTCCCCCCACTCGCATGCACTTGTTCTCTCTCTCTCAAAATAAATAAAATCTTTAAAAAAAAAGAAATAACACATTCTGGTCTTTGCTCTGATATATATGTCCCTCTTAAATCTGGACTATTGTCTCAGTCTTTCAATGACTTGATTTATGCAACTGGAAAATAGGAAAAGTTTAGCCAAGCAAGAGGTGGGTACAGATTCATCTTCCTTTTATCCCTGACTATAGTTTAAGATAATACCATGATTTTTCTGTTTTATCCCTACCTTCCTGGAATATTTGGCCAGGTCTGCACAATCTTACTAAGTCACAAAACAGACAAATATTCAGATAACTCAAGAGAAGTTACTTGCTTAAATAATCCTTGGGAATTAAGCAGGCACTGCAGTCTATACTGCCCAATTTCTTAGGGGAGGGCAAGCTACAAGCAAGGAGTGAACAAATGACCAAATTATCTAAGTCCCTGAGCTTCACTTTGTATTGGGTAGAGCCAAAAATGATTCCAAATCTATGGGAAGTAGGGCCCTACAATTAAAAGGGATTACGAAACCCATATGCAGACCAAGCATTGTCTGTAGACTGAATAAAGAATATTTTGCTCATATGTGTACTACTATTCTTAAAATGTTTGTAGATTCTGCTGTAATGATAAGATACCATCTGAATTTTTTTGTCATTATGCAGTGCACAAACACTTGAAAAGTACAAGCACCATTATGTGGCGGTCAGTCAATATTTTTGGCTTTAAAAGTAATACTCAGATTTGAAAAAGCTGGAACTACCGGTGAAGACCCCATTCTAGAGAGTTACTTTTGGCCTAAGTGAGAATGAAGATTGAAGACTGGGTTGCCAAGAAGGCCAAAACAAGGGAGTCAGTTGAACCAAAAGCCAAGATACAAATTTAGTTCACCAAAATGAGGCACTCTTCTTTTTCTTAGTTTTATTTCAGGCATGCTGAAACAAGAAGCATGCCACACCTTCTGAGCTGATCTATCACTAAGTCAGGAGGTGGGTATTTATAAACTCAGAATTTTGCAAAGGGTCATAAACTTGCCGAGTTAAATTTTTCTGAAGATTTTATTTATGTGAGAGAGAGAGTGCATGACGGGGAGGGAAGGGGGAGAAGCAGACTCCCTGATGAGCTGGGAGTCCAATGTGAGGCTCGATCCCAGGACCCTGAGATCACAACCTGAGCCCAAGGCAGCAGCTTAACTGACTGAGCCACCCAGGTGCCCCGAGTTCAATTTTTTAAAAAAGAATTTGAGTTAAGCACCGACCCTGTCTGAAACGTATGAATATAAGGTTTTATTAACATTATGAAAAACTCTTGTAGCCTGAACTTCTCTTTGTTTATATATACTGAGAGGAGGAAGTAAAATCACCCTCAGTTCCAAATCCCCCTTATTTCCATTTGCAAAAGGAACTACCAGTATTTTGCTTTATATTATTTTTATCATAGTACTTATTTCAGTATCAAACTGAAAATCACCACTTACAATTTTTTTTAAAGCCACCACTACTATCTAAATCTCTCCTTACCTGATTTTACTACAGCAACAAAACACAAGCAAAAATATTGTATCTTTACGAGCAGAGACAAAAAACTTCTGAAACTGGTTCTTCTTTACCACAAAAGGTTTTATACTGAAGAGTTTAAATAGCAAAATGGTATAATGATTAGGCTGGGCAGGTGTACAATGTACCCATGAATTATTAAATGAAAACCCAAACCCTTCCTTTTAGAATCAACTTGGCTTGTTATTCACTAACCTACTACTACACCAACTAATATTAATGTCACGGAAGAGGCTGTTCATGATTACTTCTAAGTTTTGACTAAGCAGACTATAAAAGAATGATGGAGACCCCTCCAAAGCATGGCTTTGAGCAGCGAAAGCTAACATTTCTTTTTCAATGCAATTTTTGTTCACACTTTCCCAGGGAAAAAAGTTTCCCCAAAAGGTGTCCTTAAAAAGAACCCACAAATACCAAAGACATAAAGTCTTTTTGCCATTTTAAACTATCAATAATGTTAACTCTCCATATCTTTCTTCTTTTTTTGTTTTCAAAGGAGAATATGAAAGAACGTTTCAATACACTGACCAATTTGATTTGGAGTCCGATGAGTTATTTGCCATGAAGAAAAAAGCTAGCACTTTCAGTCTTGCGGATCAGTGACTATGGGAGACGAATCTCTTGAAGGTCAAATGCCTGATTCTAGACCTTCAGCTTCCACAAATCACCGTCAGCAAATCCTAAATCCAATCATCTCTCTTTCCAAAGAGCTCAATGTGTAGTGACTTACTTTTAGATTAAGATAGTTGGCTTTCTTTTCTTTTGGTTCTGGACTATACCTCTACCTGAATTTTGACAATTAGGGCTATAAGGTAACCTACCTTTCTTCTTTAACCTAGCAATAAAAAGTAATCAGTAACATTTTGCCTTTTAGTATACCTGAATTCAGAAGGATTTGCGTTTACCATTCCTCCTTTATTCCTTTCCAACACCATTATTCCCTCTACATTTATTATTTGGCATTCTACTATAGGAGAGAGCGCTGCTGTCTTCTGTCAGCCGATCTTTACCTTTACACCGAGGTCGAGAACAGTGACCTTCCGGTCACCCCATTTAAGAATTTCTGTGTTTTGTCTGCACGATGATAGGAAAGCCGCACCCCACAAACAGTATCAACTTTAACTCTGTGGAGAACGAAGTTCACTGCCCTGCTGGCCATCAAGTGCTAGGGCTGCACTCAATTCCCTCCAGGTGCAATGTCGTGAGCCCGGGTACTTAACTGGCGATCTTTGAACCTTTTAAAAATCGTGTGCAAAAGTGCTTTTAATTTTTTTTCTAAGGAGATACCTTCAACTGCACCCTTTTCCGCCCCCGGATACTCAAATGAGCCCTCCTTTTCAGGGGAAGTGAGTACAACTCTCAGTGGGTTGGAGATGAGCACTCAGATAATCAAGGAGAAAACAGCTAACAACCCTAAACTCCCGACCGACCCTTAATTTCCCCAGATCGAGGAGCGCAAATCTGGGAGTCAAAAGACCAGAAGGGGCCAGCCGGGTACCGGACCCCGGACTCCCGGCACCCTTCGCGCCTCCGCTTGCACGAAGAGCGCCCCACGACAACCGCCCACTGCTCGGGGGCCGCACTCCCGGCCCTCGAGCCCGCGTAGCCTGTCCACCCGCTAACTAGCCGGCCGGGCACCCGCCACAGGCGCCGCTGAGGCCGCCACTTCCACACCCAGCACTCGGAACGCTGGCCCAGAACCGCCCCAACGCAGAGGAGAGGGCGGGGCCCTCGGCCGCACCCCTTCGCCTTTCCCCCGCCTTCTTTGTTTCTTCTGGAGTCGCCATTGGCTGCTTGCCCGCGAGACCGGGCGACCCGCGGGCCTGCAGTGAGACAGGATTGGACGACGTCGCTGCCGCTCGGCCACCGGCCCGCTCACGATTGGCCGAGGCGCCGCCGGGGGTTTGAATCGCGGCCCCGGCCGGGGAGGGTTCTGCCAAAGTGCCACGTTGGGCCCGGCTGCAGCGTGAGAAGCCGGCTCAGGGCACCCGCCCGGTCGCTGGTGCCGGAGCTCCGGCTGTTGGGCGGCTCGAGGCGGGTCGGGAGGCCGGTCCGCGGCGTGCGGTGTGAGCCGCCCCGTGCGGCGGCGGCGGGGAGCAGTTCTGGTCAGGAGACGCGGCGGAGCCTAGGCGGCGTCGCGTCCCGCCGGAGGGCGGCTCTGGCTGAGGGCGGAGGAGCCCGTGGAGCGCCCGGGGCAGCGGCTGAGGCGGGACGGCGGCGGCGGGCGCCGCTGCCCCCGGAGGAGCCGGCCGAGATGCTGGCGGAAAACCTAGTGGAGGAGTTTGAGATGAAGGAGGACGAGCCGTGGTACGACCACCAGGACCTCCAGCAAGGTGAGGGCGCGGTCGCCCCCCCACCTCGGGCGGGCGGCCTGGCCGGGGAGGCTCTCGGGCGCGAAACCGTTAAAAAGTTGCTCTTGCCGGCGGCCAGCGGACGCCAGGTGCGGGAAGGTCCGACGTTCACCTGGCGTGGGCATCGGCCGTGTGCCCTGCCCGCCGGGAGGCCGCTTCTGCGCAGTGACCCTCACCATCCCTGCGTGTGGGCCGGGTACCGTTGGGAGCGCTTCCCGGGTTAGCTGGTTGAATCCTCGCCGCATTACTCGGAGGCGCAGGACGGCCTCTTCCTGGCTTGCACCCCGCGGCCTCAGCGCCTCCGGAGGACCCCCCACCAAGCCCGAACCGAGTGGGAGCTGCTGCAGGTGGTAGGGGTAGCAGTGCTGTGTGGCAGGAACCGTGCCGGGCCCGCCCACCTCACCCGCTCCATCCATTCCTTGGAGAGGAACTTCTCTTGTCCCCATTTCCCAGATGAGGAAAGCGAGGCTAAAACGGCCAAACGACTTCGTTCGAGTCAAGGGTGGAGGCCAGCGGTTTTGAACCCACACACTCAGAACGAGGAGTCGTAGTCACTGCCCAGACCCTTTCTCTCCTTTATCATCGGTTTACAGCTTCAGTTGGGTGTTAGAAAGTTGAATTTGGGGGGGGGGGGGGCAATGCATAGTTCACCATATGCCAAGTGAAAGTGACTTGAGGCACTTTTGCGTCCGCCACTTCTTGGCAGTTTGCGCTCTAGCTTTTTAGTTAAAAACAGGCATTCAGATCCTGGCCTGCCTTGGATTTCTTGCTGAAGGTGTCTCCAGAGAGAAATCTTAGAGCAGCTTTCAAATTTGGAGCCAGTGCCCCCACCTTGTTTTGCGTATTAATAGCAGGAATTTGCAATTGGGGAAGCTTTTTGTGGGTTCTTAACACAGGTGCTCATTTAGTCCTCCCGTCAAGCTATGGACGTAGTAGATAGATACTGTTATTGGGAGAGCTAGGATTTCCACTCCAAACCTCAGAACCAACTTTCTTAGCCACTATTACTGAACACTCCTTAGGAATTTTTTTCAGGCATCTTCGGTCTCTGCAATTCTGTAAAAAGCAACTTTTTCAGCTTTAAACTTTCACTGAAAATTAACATCTCACTTAGTTGAATATTAAATGACCATGATGTTGGTTCATGGCAATCACTGAACTTGGGGTTGGGGGGGGATGTAGGCTTGAATAACTTGTTTTGTTTGTCTTTTCTAAGTACAAGCAACTCTTGGGAAAAGGTGATTTTTGATATGTGGTGGACAGTCACTTGAACCAAAGTGGTTCACCATTTCACTGAAATAGCCCAAGCTGTTCAGTGGCTGCAGTGCAGTATGTGCCGTCATGTGTTCTCAATGTCCACAGGCAAATTTGTCTTATATTTTAACCTGTTTTCAAAATTCCCCATAAGGATTGATGGCCTAGTTTGATACTTTCTCCAAGATTAATGAGGAAACCACTGCACAGTTGCAGCATTTCCCTACAATAAATGAAGCAGTTTGTATAATCAAAGCTAAATATCTTTAGCAAGTATTGATCTGTGCAGGCCCCCCTCTTTTTTTTTTTAAATCTAGCGAACTTAACACATAATAGAGGCTTAGTTTTCATATTTGTTGAACTGAGTTGCTCACACAGGGTTACTCTTTTCATGGCTCTCTTCCATCAGGTGCTTTAGTCCACACTGCACTTCCACCCTGTGGGAAGTTGTTAGGAACAACCAGTTGTAAGATGTCAGTCTATGGGAAACAAATGCAACGTGTTGGCATTACATGTGGAACTCTTTAACCTCTGATCAAAACAAAGCCATCAGATGTTCAAGTTTAATGAAACCTTAATGAGCACAGGTCCGAACCTCCTTAATGTCAATTTGCATTTGGAATTTGTTCTCTGCTTTTCAAAAAACTTTTACATCTGTTATCACAATGGACTTTGACATAACCCTGTATGTCATAACCAAGTGCGTGGAGTAGGAATAGATGTGAAATTCCAACAATCATAACTCGTGAATATGGCCTGTAGAAGAATGAAGTCTGCACTGTGAATGAAAGGATATCTTTGTCCCAATTTTTAAAAATTATATGTTAAAGAACACCTAAACTTCTAACGAATTTTTAAGTGTGTTAATTTCTGAAAAATGTATTATAGAGTCTGTGCCAGGCATTCATCTAGGCACTGGGGTCACAGTGCCTATCCACAAGATAGGATAGGATTCTATTCCTGGAGTTGACAGTCTAGGAATCTATTAGTGAAGCCTGGAGATGTTGCCTCCTGGTATGTGCCCACCTACAGTGCCTGGCACGTGGTAGGCCCTCGGTAGCTATTAGATGCTGAATACAGTTTGGGAGCAAGTCCTGTTAAACAGACTGATAAGCACATCTAATGGGGTTTTATCAAGTGCAGACATCTGTTGTTTTTTGTTTTGTTTTAAGATTTTATTTATTTATTTTGACAGTGAGAGCAGGAACACAAGCAGGGGGAGTGGGAGAGGGAGAAGCAGGCTTCCCCCTGAGCAGAGAGTCCGATGTGGGGCTCAATCCCAGGACCCTGGGATCATGACCTGAGCCGAAGGCAGATGCTTAACGACTGAGCTGCCCAGGCGCCCCTGTTGTTTTTTTGTTTTTTAACATCCTCACTATAAACTTTACTGAACAAGCCTTGTTTGGAGAGAGCTGCTAAAGACTTTTTAAGATCCTGTTCTCAAAGTCATTAAACTACAAACTTGTTTCCTTTAGCAATAGAAGCATTATTTAAGTAAATCGACCATATCAAAGTTTGCTGGCGAATTCTTTTTTACATTAAAATTGCTGAAAAATTCTAACCTCGGAAGGCTGTGGACCACCATTTATACCTTGTTAGAAACATGTAAAGCTTGTGCAGGCTGAAGGAGAAAACCCTTTGCTTTTACAGAACACTTTGATGAAGAGACTGTCTTTTGTCAGAGAGCTGAGTTGGCACAGTAAGAATACTGACAATGATCTCTATGGGTAAGATCCTTTCTGGGACAGCAGGAGCCTTCTGTGCAGGTAATGATGGTGCTTGCTTTGAAATGTACCCCTGAGAACAAGGTGGAAAGACTTCAGAAACTGAGTTTTCTTTTAGTCCAGCTGCTATTATAATTGTCATTTGGTGAGCTGTGCAAGCTTAGAATAAGGTTTCAAATTCCTACTATATGGATTGGCAAATGAAATCTTAAAGGAACCCTCATATTTCTACTTCTTTTCACGATGAGTACATTTTCCATGTGTACAACTAATTTGCTGAATCATTGTTGAAGGGTCATTAAAACTGGCACCATCATTTTTCTTGATGTTTATATTCAGGTTTTTTGCTTTCCCAATTATAGTAACGTTGGCAACAGGAGTTACACAGAAGCATCACCAAATGACGCATTTGATTTTGTAATAGGAAAAGCTTTCAGCCCTAATGTTGTTGAATTACTACTGCAGACTACAGCTAACATGGGAATATGTTGTCCTCATAGTTTGTGAAAACTACAGTAAAATAAAAATATAGCAGTGGAATTTAAAGGTTTCAGAATTTCAGAAGAAGGATTCTTTTTAAAAAATCACTCAGCTGCCAGACTAATCTTTTGCTTTGGCATAGGGCTGAGTAGAGTACCTGTTTAAAGCTTATAGTTTACACTGTTAAAGTTGATGATTATCACTTGCAAAGATTAATTAGTGAAAATATTAAACATACAAAGGTGTTGGTAGGTTGTAATTCTCAAGCCTGCAGTAAATTGTGACTGCCTAGCTCAGTTCATTAGGATTTAGAAAAGACAACCTCTTAGTGAAAATCCTTATTGTAAAATAGAGATGACCAGGTGCATAAGACTTCAAAACTATATTGTTTCCTTTCCTTTTGTGCCTTAATTAAAAATATAAAGGGCATTGAGCATTCTCCCAGTCGCCCCACTAATTATTTAGAAACCCTTCTTGGGCTTACTGCCAGCTTTTGGCTCCTTTTGGTTATGGAAGCCAGATGCTACACAACAGGAAATGAATTTTTTTTTAAGACCAAAAAAAGACCCTTGTCTTTAACATATGAAGTAATATCCTATTATTCAGTGTGACTTCACAGACACTTACTTGTAGTTGAGACTTTTTTTGCCAAATTCTATCCTAAACTTCTGTGAAATATTTAGGAGATTGAGACTTCAGGTTACTGAACCAGGTTGGGGCTTTGTTTAACTGGAAATAAGGAGTGAGATAAGGACAAGTCTCGAATTCTTTTCTGCTTGCTATTTACTGGAACAGTGCTGTGCTTGGCATCTCTTTCGGCTGTGTATTAAGTAGTAGATAGTTTCATAACTGAATCAAAATAGTTGAGGATGGTCTCAAGTTAGTCTTAAGTCTGGAAGAGGGTTTGGCTCAGGTTTTGATCACTAGTTAAGAACACCTTTGGTGAGTCTCTGGTCCTTCCCAGTGAGGAATTACCACCATACAACTGGCCAGGAGAGACTTAAGTAATGTTTAGGTAATGTTTATATGCTTTGTCTTAAATAAGCATGGTGGCTTCTGTGTGGGGATATGTATACACATTACATGTCCTATGAGTACAAAATAATAATTTCTGGAGCATCTGCGTAGTTCCTTTTGCATTTAATGAAAACAGGATATTAACTTGCCTGGGATTGTGTGCGCTTTCACTGGCAGAGCGGGCAATAAAAGCCAAGTAGCTCAACTCTGATTTCTCATTGCCATCTATAAAAACAAGTGAAAAGATTAAGTACCTCAAAGGGAAATGTACTCCCTACCTGAAACAGAGATATGCGGACCTCCCCGTGTAAAGATGGCGTACTCTCAGTATGATGACTGCAAAGTTAGAAGCTGTTGACAGTAGTTTCTGTTTTGCTGTGACTCACCATGTAGATTTGGTCGGGTCAGTTAGCATCTTTGTGCTTCAGATTGTCTCATTTGAAAATCCAGGCTAAATACCTTGAAAAGATAGATTAATATCTCTTAAATGCTTTGAGCTGTTTGTAAAGGTTCTATGCCTTGTGAATAGAAGATGTTATTTCATAGACTTGTTATCTGAAGTCTTAAGTACATTAATTGACATTGTTAATATTTAAATCACGAGAGAATGTATCTTAACACCTGTCTACCAACATATATAGATTTATTATAAATGGGTGTAATATGTTTTAAAATGAGCTGGAGTGGTGTGTGGTAGGTTTTGATGCTTTGTTTTTTCTTAATGAGGGAAAACTAACCAAGTAGAATACTAATTATGCATACTAATGGACAGGACCGGGTAACAAAAGTTGTGGCTTTTCTTTTACTACTTTCTCTAGGTTAAGTTTTAATGTCGGTGGTAATGAGTAAATACAAAACCTTATTTGTCAACCTCTAAAAATTGTTTAAAGAGCATATGTAGTGAGGTTCCCTGTTTTCCTAATATTTTTTTCGTAATAAATGCTTTATATGACATTAAGCAAAATGACTTTCCATCATACTTAGAATAAAATTTAAATATTCTTTACCATGGGCTAAAATCTTGCATGTTCTGATTGCTGCCTACCCTCCAGCTTCATCTCTTCCCACTCTCCCCTTCATGCTTCTGTCACACTGGCTTTTTGTCAGGTCGTAGACTACACCAAGTTCTTTCCTGTTGGAGTGCCTCTGTGTGGCTTTTTTATATGGCGAGATCCTCATTTCTCAAGCCTCAGCTAAAATGTCCCCTCAGACTTTCCTTGTGATGTCTCTTTCTAAGACAGATCCTTTATTCATTATCACCAAATCTATTTTTTCTTTCTTACACATCACATTTAATTGGTTGATAATTCTTTTTAGCTCTGCTTTAAACTGTATCCAGATTCCTATCTCTTCTCTCCATTTCTGCCAGTGTAGTCCGAGCCACCATCATCTCTCACCCAGATGATTGCAGCATCCTCCTGTCACCCTGCTTCCACCTTTGTCTCTTGCAGGCTGTTTACATAGCAGCCACTCATCCTGTCAGAAGCTTTCACTGGGTTCCATTTCACTCAGAGTACAAGCCAAAATCTTGATCTTCGTAGGCCCTACACAAGCTGGCCTTAGAGCTTAGAGCCCTTCTGACTTGTCACCGTCTCTGCCCCCCATACACACTTTGCTTTGGCCTCATTGACCTCCTTATTAGCTCCAGTCACACTTCTTCCTAGAGCTTTTGTACTTGTTTTGTCTCTGCCTGGAATGCTCATCCTCTAGATTGATCTACGGGATCATTTATTCAGTTCCTTCACATTTTGATTCTAATATGACCTTTGTCACATGTTCTTAAAGGTCAGCTTTCCACATCCACATTCTTCATATCCCCCTAACTTTATTTTTCCTCTTTTGCACTTACTGCTATTTTTTTATATTCTATCATGCTGTTTCTCCCAATAGAATAGAAGCTTCATGAGGGCAGGGAATTTTTTAGCTAAGTTCACTCTTATATACCTAGTGCCTAGAACAGTGTCTGGTATTAATGTATGCATGCATTTATGAATGAAAAGTGTTCATCATGTTGGGAAGTTTATTTACTTATTTACTTATTTGCTGTCTGGCTTCTCCCATTAGTCTCTGGAAGTGTCAGGATGACAGGAACTTCATCCATTTTATTCACCATTCTTTAACTAAAGCTTAGTAGCATAGTGCCTAGCAATAAAAACATTAATTTGTGGGTTCTCCCACCGCCCCCGCGGCGGGTCGCATCAGCTCGGGCGGCGGGAGGAGCGGTAGCGGCCCGGCAGCCCAGCTTGGCGAAGGGTCTCGGCGCGCCGCGGCCGGTAGGCACCCGGCACGCGCCCGCCCCGCCACCACAATGCCCAAGAGGAAGGTCAGCTCCGCCGAGGGGGGCGTCGAAGGAGGAGCCCAAGAGGAGGTCGGCTAGGTTGTCAGCTAAACCTGCTCCTGCAAAAGTGGAAACGAAGCCAAAAAAGGTGGCAGGAAAGGATAAATCTTCAGACAAAAAAGTGCAAACAAAGGGGAAAAGGGGAGCAAAGGGAAAACAGGCTGAAGTGGCTAACCAAGAAACGAAAGAAGACTTACCTGCAGAAAACGGAGAAACTAAAAATGAGGAGAGTCCAGCCTCCGATGAAGCAGGAGAGAAAGAAGCTAAGTCTGATTAATACCATAAACCATGTCTTATCAGTGGTCCCTGTTGCCCTTCTTGTACAATCCAGAGGAATATTTTTATCAACTGTTTTGTAAATGCAAGTTTTTTAGTAGCTCTAGAAACATTTTTAAGAAGGAGGGAATCCCACCTCATCCCATTTTTTAAGTGTAAATGCTTTTTCTTTAAGAGATGAAATCATTTGCTGGTTGTTTATTTTTTAGTACAACCAGGAAATAGTGGGATATTGAATGTGGGAGGCTTTGATTGTCTTGGGTGTCAGCTCAACATTCCATAGCTGGGGTAGTTTTTATATCCTATTAATACCAAGCATACTAAATGGCAATTTGGAGTCGGTCGTGCATTTACTATGTCTTGAGTATTTTAAATTACTTCTATTCCCATGTTGTTTTTGGTAGAATTGTTTCCTAAAGAAAACCACTCCTAGATCTTGGCTCTCCCGGTCAGAGTTCTGGTGCACTCTGTAACATCTTGGTCGTGGTAGTCCAGTTTTCCTAGTAACTCTGTTAATGTGCTGTGCAAGATTGAGAATTTGAGTATGTAGTATATATGATATTAAATTGTGAATTAATGGGACTTAACAATGTAACAGTGTATCAGCATTTGAAGATCTTGGTACTTGATATACTGTTAAGGAAAATTTGCCTCCAAATTTTAAGCTGGAAGGTCACTGGAATAACTTTTAGAAAAGAATCACAACTACATGGTTTTTTTAGATTTTCGGTACGTATGCTAAGAAGTGTGTACAAATTGAAACGTCTGTACTGATCCTCAAAACAACCAATAGAAAATTAAGAATTTTGTGAAGCACATAAAAAAACATTAATTTGTGAATCAATGCATACTAATAATACTTGGGCTTTGTATGCAGCATAGTTTCTGAAGTCCTCCCTTATATATTATTTCATTTGATTTTTGCAGTCTTACATTGACAGGACCGTCTTCTCTCTAGACAAGAATACCAAGTGTAGGGACCTTTAAAGTCACCATATTGAAAGTGTTAACCTGGTAAATGGTAGTCAGACCTCAGGCCTTCCTACTCAATTCAGTGCATTTCTCACTATGTTAAAGGGCCTCCCATGAAACTTATTATGCAGGGATTTCTGTTACTATATTAGAACTAGTGTCCTTTTTTGTATCATTAAATTTTTATTTGGGGTATTGGGTATAATACAAACAAATCCTGTCTTATGTACATATATGCCTAAGAAGAGAGTTGAAAAATGAAGTTCAAAATAGAAATACAGTTTTGTGCTAACTCAAGGTATAAGCTACTGACATGTAATTACCTTAAAAACTGTCACTGCACTGCTTATCTGGTTTGCTCATCTTGGAGAGGGACATGAAGAGAAGTAGACAGTGTTGTTATTACTGGTGTATTTTTCCTTTTTTTGACTTAATTTTTAGTCTCCTTAGGAGGCCAGGATCTATAACACAAACTTTACTTTGATAGTTGAATTCACAGCAGCCAGATTTCGTGGGAACTTTAGAGACTATTGAAAGATCTACCTATACTTTGGCTCAAAGATCTCCAGAAAGAAAATAGACAATGAGGATATGAATAAGTCCAGTCCATGAGCAAATAATTATGATGTTAGACATCACCACAATGAATGATCATTTCTGAACTAATGAATACATCTCCATAAAGTAGATCACTTTTCTTCAGTCTTACAAGTAAGGGTACACAAGAGGACACATTACCTGGTAGAGGGACCCAGTTCAACTGAATTTTAAGTAGAACTCAAGTTTCTTTCTGTGCCATTCCACCTTCCATTGGGATCTGACTTAAACTTTTATGTGTTGGGTTAGGTCTTGATTCATTCTTATTTTAAGGACTGGGTTATATAAAATGTTGAAGTGAGATCATTTGCATTATCCTAAGATTCACTTGTTGTACTAGATCTCCAACTTGCTGCTGAACTTGGGAAGACATTACTGGATCGGAACACAGAGTTGGAGGATTCTCTTCAGCAGATGTATACAACCAATCAGGAGCAGTTACAGGAAATTGAGGTAATTTACTCATTAAGAGATTTACACTTTGAATTATGGCATGTTGCTGCTGTTGACCAATCATGTTCTGCTGAAATAGCACTTTCAAAGAATCATTGGAGAGGGTGGGGAGGCTGATTTCTGTTTTCTTTATGCTTTCACAACATATGCCTGGTGAAAGAAATTTCTCTTTTCACCTTGGTGAAGTGTACTAGAAGTAAATGGTCCAGTATTTACCAGTATGTGAAGTACAATAAATCTGTGAATATTATACTTCATTTTTTACTTATGCCAAGTGGTATAAGAGAATAATACAATGAACACCTGTGTACCCACCACCCAGCTTAAGAAACAGCTAGCCACACTGTTGAGGCTCCCTTCTTGTTTTCACTCCCTTCCCCAACCACTGCCAAACACCATCCTAAATTTGGGTTTAGAGGGAAAAAATTTTAAGTTGTAGGACCTGATTTCATAATGCATTTAAACTTCTTGTGCCATTCAGAGAATCAGGAATGCCTGGCAGGCTCAGTGGGTAGAGCATGCAACTCTTGATCTTAGGGTCTTAAGTTCAAGCCCTATGTTATGGGTAGAGTTTACTTAAAAAAAAAAAAATCACAAAATGAATATCTCTTTCTCCTTGCTATGATCTTATTTACATTTTTGGTAGATTTTTTTCTTAAAAGTACTTTTTCCACTAGTTTAGCAAACTAAAATGAAAGATACTAGATTAAGGCATTAAAATGCAAGATGGTAGGGCACCTGGGTGGCTCAGTTGTTAAGCATCTGACTCTTGATTTTGGCTCAGGTCATGATATCAGGGTTGTGAGATTGAGCCCCCAAGAGGTTCCTCGCTCTACATGGTGTCTGCTTGAGATTCTCTCTCTCCCTCTTCGTCTCCCTCTGCTCCTCCCCGCCACTCACGCGTCCTCTCTCTCTTAAAATCTTTAAAAAAAAAAAAAATTAAATGCAAGGTACTGTCTTGTAAATGATCGCATTCAAGTAGTCCAGTTATGTGTAGGCCACCTGACTGTAAAGATGGTAATTTTGGGGAGCCCCTGGCTGGCTCAGTGGAGCCTGTGGCTCTTGATCTTGGGATTGTGGGTCTGAGCCCCATGTTGGGTGTACAGATTACTTAAAAATAAAACTTTACAAAAATAAAGATGATAATTTTGGATATTAACCTGACAGTTGTCCTATTAGAATACTTTTCTCTATGCTGTACCCCTCCACACACACCTCCCCCCCCACCAAAAAAAAAGCTTTGCACTTAAAATTACAACTCCTTCCCCTCAAATTGGTACATGAGAAACAGGACTCTTATGTCCTTATGCACAAAAAATGTAAAAGACCTTAAAACAGTGATCAGAATTTACTGAGTGGGGTCCCTGGGTGGCTCAGTAGGTTAAGCCTCCAACTCTTAACTTTGGCTCAGGTTATGATATCAGGGTTGTGAGATCGAGCCCCCCATTGGGCTCTGCAGTGGGCATGGAGCCTGCTTTAAGATTCTCTCCCTCTGCCCTTCCCACCCACCCTAAAAAAAATAAAAATAAAAAAATAAGGCAAATTCATAATCTCAATATCCTTAATTTTACATAGTAGCCGTAATTAAGATGTGTGTATGCAGTAGATCCTTTCCTTCATCAGGATCTATGAATATAGCCAATGATTTGACTGGCTTTGTGGGAAATATACTTTTATAATTCTAGGAAGGTATATCTTATAATGATATTAAAGTCATCAGCTACCATTTTTAGCACATTCTATATCAAAAGAGCATAGAACATGCCATGCCCAGAATTGAATATACAGTTTGCCAGAAACCTAAAAATGCAGAAAAACCAGTTGTTTTTAAAACTGTTAAAACTAGGGGTGCCTGGGTGGCTTAGTCCTTAATCGTCTGCTTTCGGCTCAGGTCATGATCCCAGGGTCCTGGGATCAAGCCCCGCATTGGGCTCCCCGCTCAGCGGGAGGCCTGCTTCTCCCTCTCCCACTCCCCCTGCTTGTGTGCCCTCTGTCGCTGTGTCTCTGTCAAATAAATCAATAAAATCTTTAAAAAAAACTTAAAACTAGCTAAGTATCATACATGGTCAAGGAATTCATACCTGCTTTGTGTCATAGACTTTGCTTTACAACTCATCAGAAGATTTCATAGAGCAGTCCTAGGGCATATACATGAAGACTCACATACTGTGAGATACATCTATTTGCATTTGGGTAGAAACATAGTCTTAATACACCGTATTGATGTTTTCTGTCAAAGTGCCTATAAATCAGTATAAGTGAATACTATAACTGATACTTATTTTAGAATATCTCCCAAGTATAAGTGAAAAAAGTATAAATATTTGCATACATAAGAGAATGATGCCTTTTTGTTACTACAGGAGATCACAAACACAATTGCTTTATGATCTGAGTTACTTATTCTCTACCTTCTCCACCCCTCCCCCCCGGTGGTATTGAGGATGATTAAACAGTTAAGACGGATTGTTGACATTCTGAAAAAAATCCACAGATCTTTGAGATTCTCTAAATCTACAAGTAATAGGGGCGCCTGGGTGGCTCAGTCGGTTAAGTGTCTGCCTTCAGCTCAAGTCATGATCCCAGAGTCCTGGAATCAAGCCCTGCATCGAGCTCCCTGCTCAGCGGGGAGTCTGCTTCTCCTTCTCCCTCTCCCCCCCATCTCGTGCTCTCTCTCACAAATAAATAAATCTTTAAAAAATAAATAAATCTACAAATAACACTATACCATCTATTGTCTTAAGATGTTGCAAAGTATAATGGAAATGAAGTATCCAGTTCAGATATTAATGATTAAATATAAATTTAAATTAAACATATGTATAAGCCATTCAAATAAATTTAGTCTGGAATATTTCAGAACCATTTTCATGAATCTTGTTTCCATAATAGAGCATGCAGCCCCCTAGTTCATAGATCCAAGCATTGTAGCATTCAACATTTTACTCTTAATCCAAAGCTGTGTTTTGACTGAGAACCACACTTTCATAGATTTCTTCTCTACCATTGCAGTTGGCTTTCTTCATGTTTATAAATCACTTTATGAAAGTCAGTGAGGATGGGACAAAATGGGGAGATGAAATGGCAGTGCTGGTTAAGCCTGCTTATCAGCCAGAAAACCCTACCCACCCCCCACACTCACAGCCCAAACTGGCCTTATTGCCTGCTCAGGTCACATCTGTTCCTGTGCAGACTCACGTCACAATATAGACTTCCAGTAGTCTAAAACAAGGAAAGCTTGATGCTCTTATAAAAGGAAGCAGGCAGCCAAAGAGCCTAATTCCCTACTAAAAGGTGACCCTTGCATTATGTGCTTCTTATTGTAACCTTCAGGAACCCCCTCAGCTTTATAAGGGCTCTTTCTTTAATTCAAACCTTATGTCAGTTGTTTTCTCTTTTAAGTAAACTTTTTATTGAAATATGCATATAGGAAAAAGTACAGTTCCTAAATATATAGTTGAATGAGTTTTTATAAAGTAAATGTACTGATGCAACCAACACCCAGATAAGAAATGAGAACATTATCAGCTCTGCCAGTTCTCACTCCCACTAACCAGGATTCTAACATTTAGATTAGTTTAGCCTATTTGAACTTTACCACTTGTACAAGTTTTAAACCAACTTTTCAGAATGTTTATTGGGACTTTTCCTGACTAGACAAGTTATACATGATCATTTTTTTAAAGTTAGAAAAATATATAGTTGAAAACCAGAAAGTCAGTCCTTATCCTACCACCCAGAAAAATTTGAAATGAGACAATCCAGAAGAATAGTACTGGAACAAACTACTAAGAGTGGATAAGGAACTGTGCAGAACTGGCGAAAATAGGATAAAATCCCCCAAACTGTGACATGTTATAGGCATTATAGAAATAGACGACCAGGAAACTGTCAAGGGTATTTTGTAAGTAGAACTACAAGTGTGCTTTCAAAGACTCTGAGTGGGTTTCAAATAATCCTCATAAAAATTGATCAGTATTGGGCGCCTAGGTGGCTCAGTTGGTTAGGCGACTGCCTTCGGCTCAGGTCATGATCCTGGAGTCCTGGGATCGAGTCCCACATCAGGCTCCCTGCTCGGCAGGGAGTCTGCTTCTCCCTCTGACCCTCTTCCCTCTTGTGCTCTCTATCTCTCATTCTCTCAAATAAATAAAGTCTTTAAAAAAAATTGATCAGTATTTTTTATTGGTTTTTTTTTTTTTTTTTTAAAGATTCTATTTGAGAGAGAGAGAAAGAGCGCACACAGAGAGGGAAAAGCAGGCTTCCCAACTGAGCAGGGAACCTGATGCAGGGATTGATCCCAGGACCCTGGGATCATGACCCCAGCTGAATGCAGATGCTTAACTGACTGAGCCACCCAGGTGCCCTGTTTTGTTTTGTTTTAAAGATTTCATTTGAGAGAGAGATCGAGAACGTGCATGCGCACACGAGGGGGGGAGGGGCAGAAGAGAGGGAGAAGTAGGCTCCCCACTGAGCAGGGAGCCCGCTATGGGGCTCCATCCCAGGACCCTGAGATCATGACCTGAGCCAAAGGCAGACACTTAACCAACCGAGCCACCTGGGCGCCCCTTAGTAATTGTTTTTAATGAAAAAGAAATTAAACTATTGAAAGTAATGATTAGCTTCAGAGATGCCTATAGCCTGTGTGACTTTTATTCAGTGTTGATGTGAATCGTCTAATTTTTCAAGATTCCAGAGCAAGTTTTTCTCTCCTGGATGAGGAGGGAGGAGAGAAGCTTTGGAGAGTAATGAGATCTGACACCATCAGACATAATCGGATTCTCTTAAAGATTCCTACAATCATGTAAGCAAGCTTACAGCCTAATGTATTTGTTGCATCTCTGTTTGGAAACCTGCATTATTCCTACAGGACTTGTTACTACCACTTAAAGTAGTGTGGTCTTCAGGGCATCCCTTGTTTCAAGAGTTTATGTCTTCCTTGGAAATTTTAAAGCATTTTATGCTTCCTTTACTACATTTATCAATATTCTACTGTATGCTTATTAATTTGTTCTAGCCCCCTCAGCCCCCATCTATTTCCCATTGCAACGTTGAAGGCTGTTGCTGTGTTTATCCATGGTCTTTCACACATAGTAGATCATCAGTAAATACTTGTTGAAATCAGTATCCTTTATTTTTTTTTTTTTAAGTAGGCACTGTGCCCAGCATGGACTTGAACTCATGACCCTGAGATGTGAGAGTCAACATTCTTTACTAACTGAGACAGCCAGGCACCCCTTGAAATCAGTATTTTTTTTTAAGGTTTTATTTACTTCTTTGACAGAGAGAGCTACAGCGAGAGAGGGAACACAAGCAGGGGGAGTAGGAGAGGGAGAAGCAGGCTTCCCACCGAGAAGGGAGCCCGATGCGGGACTCGATCCCAGGACCCTGGGATCATGACCTGAGCCGAAGGCAGACGCTTAACGACTGAGCCACCCAGGCACCCCTCTTTACTGGTTGATACTCTCTTTCCTTAAAGTCTTTTTTTTAAGATTTTATTTATTTATTTGACAGAGAGAGACACAGCGAGAGAGGGGAACACAAGCAGGGGGAGTGGGAGAGGGAGAAGCAGGCTCCCCGCCGAGCAGGGAGCCCGATGCAGGGCTCGATCCCAGGACCCTGGGATCATGACCTGAGCCGAAGGCAGACACTTAACGACGGAGCCACCCAGGGGCCCCCTTGAAATCAGTATCTTAAGAGAGGAACAGATAAATAATTTGCAAAGCACTTTTAATGATTCCTAAACTGTGGGTTTCCACCTCTGGAGATTTTTTTAAGGTGATAGAAGGAGCTCTGTCTTCAGCATTAGAAGATTCAGGTTTAAGCCCTCGATTCTATGGCAAATAGCTAGAGACTTTAGGCATGTGCATCACCTCTCCAAACCATGTTTGCTCTGCTGTGTAATGGTGATAACAGTGCTTGCTCTACATTGGCACAGGGTTGTTCTGGGGGATGAAGTTAATATAAGTATGTATCTTAGACTATAAGTTGTTGCACAGTTTATCCGTGTTATAAGAACTTTAGTAATGAAAGAATCTTAATTTAGAAAAAAATAAATCCTTTTCAATTACTGGAAAATTGGTCTTAGCCAAGCTTTTAATAGTGAGATTATATTATAGATGGTTTTTATTTTCATATTCATACCCTTCTTTTCCTCCTTAAAATTTCCTACAGGGAAAATAAAATATTTTAATTAGGGAAAAGAGGTTTTTCAAAGGTAATAGGAAATATTTCTTCAGTATTGTAGAAGGTCATTTTGATACTAAATTCAGAGGATTTGGGTGGTAATCCTTAATATAAGGATAATCCCAACACTGCCTAAAAGCCAAATTTCCATTCCATTCCTTACGTGTTTTTAGTTGGGGTTGTGTCTATCTTTTCCTGCATTCCAGGTCAAGGTTCTGCAGTTACAAATAGGTAATATAATCTTACTTTCTTTTTTAAAGGTTTGCCTCAGTTGTTAAGGTGACCTGTTTATAGCTTTTGTGCATAACCTGAACCTTGTACTCCTAGCCAAGGTGGCATCCTACACAAATTCCAAGACACATGTGCGATAACTCATGGAACTTAAACTTTGATACTCTGGCCTATAAAATTGACATTTTTGCCTGTGTTTTTTGCTATGCTCGTGTTCCCCTCCCCATGTTTTGCTTAAATGTCTCCCTTTCTGCTATTTACTATGACAGATGCTTTTGTACTTGAGCAGTTTTTGGCACTTGAATTTTGGGATCTTGGCAGTCCTGTCAGATTCATTTGAGGCTGTGTATCAAAGATTCTGAATGAAGAAAACCAGAACATTAGAAGCATATCTGTACCTTTAAATGAAGGGTAGAAAATCAACTAACCCATTTCCTTCTACATTCAGAAAAATTTGAAAAATACTAATTTGAAACTTTGGAGGCCAAACATTAAAGCAGTGTCTGACCACACAGAGTTCTGATTTTCTGGCCTTGCTGAGAAAGCTAATAATTTTTCTTTTAAGTTGCTGACCAAGTTAGTCAGACTTCTTTGTTAGGTAACCTATTACAGATTTCTTGGATGGAGGAGTAAAGGGCTTTTCTGATTAGTTTTGATTTAATAAGATTAAACTCCTACCATGTGAAAACAAGCTCCCTGCCATTCTTTAGATTGTCCTTAAAGCCAAGTCCTCTAAGACCAAAACATCATAAACTCTTCATAAATGGTTTCATTGCGTTTTTATCACAGGTTTATATATCAAACGAGGGGGACTTACTGTAGTGTTTTTTTTTTTTAATACACTAGTCCTCCCCACCCCCCAAGTCTGGTTGCACTTTCCAAAGTTTCAGTTGTGTGGTCAGCCCCCATCCAGAAGCAGATGATTCATTCTTCTTCCATCACATGGTCAGAAGGTCCCTGGTAGCTTCACACTCTGTCATGGCGCCTGTGTCACTCACCTTACTTATCTCATCACGTGGTGTTTTATCATCTCACGTCATCATAAGCACAATGAGATCTTTTGAGCAAGACCACATTCACGTAACTTTTATTACAGCATATTGCTATAATTGTTCCTTTTTTTTTTTAAGATTTTTTGAATTTTTTTGACAGCTAGTGAGCACAAGGAGGGGGAGCGGCAGACAGAGGGAGAAGTAGGCTCCTTGCTGAGCAGAGGGCCCGATGTGGGGCTCAATCCCAGAACCCTGGGATCATGACCTGAGCCGAAGGCAGACACTTAATGACTGAACCACCCAGGCACCCTAATTGTTCCATTTTATTATTAATTTCTTGCTGTGCCAAATTTATAAATTAAACTTTATCATAGGTATGTATGTATGTGTAGGGGGAAAAACATAGTCATATATTTAGGGTTCAGTGCTATCCATGGTTTCAGGCACCTACTCGGAGTCTTGGAATGTATCCCCAGTGGATAAGGGGGGACTGCTGTAGCCTCTTTGTACTTTATTTGCATATTTACTTGTTTCCTTTATATTGGCCACAACTCTAATTTGAACATTATTATATCTTTAAAAGAGGACAATGGGGTCCCTGGGTGGCTCAGTCAGTTAAGCACCTGTCTTCGGCTCAGGTCATGATCCCAGAGTCCTGGGATTGAGTCCCACATCGGGCTCCATGCTCAGCGGGGGCAGGGGGGCAGAGGGGGCTGCTTCTCCCTCTCCCGCTGACTGCCACTTCGCCTGCTTGTTCTCTCTCTGTCAAATAAATAAAATCTTTAAATAAATAAAAGGGGGCAACAATTTTGGGCCCACATAATAGCTGGTAGGAATTATGTCTTTCAGATTACTGGGAGGTATCTGTGCCATGGGAATAAATACAGAGAAGTCTATAAATGGGGCAAGAGGGGAAGGAATTAGTGACTATTGGGACCTTTTCCCAAGAGGGTTATAACCAAAGCCCTTCTTAGAATCTTTCAATTAAGTCTCAACATTTCAGCAGTCTTAGTTGTGGTATAGAGCACGATAAGCTGTTGTAAATAGAGGTCTAGAAATTGCCATTTTGGGGTGCCTGGCTGGCTCAGAGCATGTGGCTCTTAATCTCAGGGTCATGAGGGGGTGGAGCCTACTTAAAAGGAAGAAAAAAAACTGCCATTTAGCCAATATTTTTTTAATCCCTACTATGTCAGGAATTGTGCTAAATGGACTAGAGAGAGAAGAGGCTTCCCTTTTCAAGGAGGGTTAGAAAGACTGGACACTAACAAACACTTTGGTTGTTTATTGTGCTAATTGTTTTGAAGGAAATTAATAAGGTGCCTTGGGAGGAGTGCTGCTTGAGACAGGGTAGTCTGGAAAGGCTTCTGAAGAGGTTATGTTTGAACAGAGGCCTAAAGGACAATCAGAGTTCTTAACCATTATTGTGCCATAGATCCCTTTGGCTGTCTGGTGAGGTCTGTGATGATCCTCTTAAAATATATAGAATAAAAGGGAATCTCTTAAATTGAAATGCCTATCAAAATATTGAAGAAAAAATACTGAAAAAATAAATGTGTGATATGGAAATATGTTTTGTTATTAATAGATTAAATACCAGGATATAATTGTCAATCTAAAAACTAATTTCAAATAGTGATGAGTATAACCAATAAATCAAGATTTCTGCAACCACTTTCATATGATATGAAAATACCTGTGATTTCTATCGGTGATGAAGTCCTAGGTACACCCTCATACTACTGATGGCTCGTTGCCTCCATTCAAAATCAAAGGAGGTGTTAAGTGTCAGAAATTAGAGAAAATGAAGATGTAACTTCTCGCTCATCCAAATTCACAGATGCTCTCAGTTCTGTCTGTGGACCTCAGGTTAAGAACTGCTGGATTAGATGGAACCACCCAGGAAAAACACATCCCCGAAAGGAAGGGGGAACTTGCTTAGAGTGAGACAACTCCACAGTTTTAGGGTAAAGGTACGCTGAGTGTGAAATAAGGATGAGTCAGTAGCTACCTGGTGAAGCTGAAAGAGCCACTTAAGAGACGGTTGGGAAATATTAATTTACACTGAAACACAAATAGATGATAGTAAGGGATTATTGGGGTTCTTTTAGGTATGATTAAAATTGTAGTTAAAATGAAAAGTCTTTTCTCTTAGAAATATATGAATATGTATATATGACTTAAGATGTCTTGGATTTGCTCTAAAATGATTGGAGATGAGAGAAGAAAAGTAGAGATGCAACAAGATTGATGATAATTGTTGAAACTGGATGATGGATAGATGAGGGCTCATTAAACCACTTTTTCCCATTTATATGTTTGAAATTATCCATAATAAAAAGTTTTAAAAACATAGTAGATAAAATTAGCTATTTGTAAAGTGTAAAGAGTCCGTATTTGGGTAGACTGAGGAAGCAGCACATAAGGTCAAGACAGCTAATGTGTTACTGTGGCGAAGTGTGATCGTAAGAACATATGACATGGAGCTGGTAAAGAAGGCTGCTGGGACAGTTATATCGCTTCATCTTAGTGAAGAGCTACAACTCTTGAGGGAAGCGGTAAACATTAAGCTTAGAGTCATTGTTGATCCAATGGAATATTATGCAGCCATCAAAAAAGACATCTTGCCATTTGCAACGACATGGATGGAGCTAGAGGGTATTATGCTGAGCGAAATAAGTCAATCAGAGAAAGACATGTATCATGACCTCACTGATATGAGGAATTCTTGATCTCAGGAAACAAACTGAGGGTTGCTGGAGTGGTGGGGGGGTGGGAGGGATGGGGTGGCTGGGTGATAGACATTGGGGAGGGTATGTGCTATGGTGAGCGCTGTGAATTGTGCAAGACTGATGAATCACAGACCTGTACCTCTGAAACAAATAATACATTATATGTTAAAAAAAGGGGGGGGAAGGGAAAAATGAAGGGGAAATCGGAGAGGGAGATGAACCATGAGAGACTATGGACTCTGAGAAACAAACAGGGTTCTAGAGGGGAGGGGGTGGGGGGATGGGTTAGCCTAGTGACGGGTATTAAAGAGGGCACGTTCTGCGTGGAGCACTGCATGTTATGCACAATGAATCATGGAACACTACATCAAAAACTAATGATGTAATGTATGGTGATTAACATAACAATAAAATTTAAAAAATAGGCAAGAATTATAACCTTAAAAAAAAAAGAATCATTGTTGATCCAAGTGAATGCTGATGCTTCCTGGACCCAAGAGAAAGAGACATTAGTCTCCATGTCCAAGATCAACATCTAATAAGTGTGATCCATGGACCACTTGGACTGACATCACCTGGGGGTTTTGCTGAAAATGCAGAGTGCTGGCTCTACCCCAGTCTCATTGAGTCAGAATTTTAGAGGAAAGGGGCCCAGGTTCCCATAGTTTAATAAAGCCCCCAGATGAATCTTAGCACACTGAAAGTCTTTGAACTATAACTGTAGGTAAGATGACAATAGCTGCCTCTTACTGCGCAGTTTTACCATATGCCCATGCCATGCTGAACCCTTCACACACTTGAACCTTACAGCAACCCTTGTGAGATAGATGATGAGGAAATCTCGTCTGAGAAAAATTAAGCTACTTGCCAAAGGTCACCCGGTTAGAAGTGGTGAAGCAGAACTTCAAACCAAATTCTGACCCCAGAGGCTGTGCTCTCAGCTATTGCTGCCTCCCACCAGGCTCTTTTCTCTGATCTTGGGCCCACCAAAAGTTTTCTGTGGGAATCAACCTCTCACTTGCCTTTTACGAGGCAGGTGTGTCTTAAGAGGATGTGAATATTCCAGTCATTGGGCAGAGACAGCTCGTCGTAAATTAATAATTAGTGTCTGGTCTATTCATTAACCTTTTTTCAGTTGTTGTCAGTCAGTCCCAAATAATACTTGAGACCTATACTTGATATAAAAGTAGCTTGTGAAATTTCTGTACCTATTATATGTATTCCTGTATTCTAAACCTTTGTTCCTAAGAGATTGAACACCTTCCCATTAGTGACAGGAACCTGCTCTGACATTGCTAGCCGGAGGGCAGGGTTCAGGGCCTACTCCTAGGAGAAGCTGATGGGTGCTGAGGGAGTGAAGAATAAACACAAGTTTCTATAGGGACTGTGGTTGGTGTGTGCTCACTTACCTTATTCAGTACTTTTAAGTCCTACAAGATAGGTTAGTCATCGATCCACAACCCCTTATTTTCAATTCTGAACCCAAAAGGCTCTGTAAAACAAGATTATTTTTTTTCTTAAGCTTGCAGCAAATTCATTTAGCAGCAAACCCTGACCTGAACTGATGGTGTGAGGCTGTTTATAATCCTTATTCATACTTTTTTTTTTAAGATTTTATTTATTTATTTGACAGACACAGCGAGAGAGGGAACACAAGCAGGGGGAGTGGGAGAGGGAGAAGCAGGCTTCCTGTGGAGCAGGGAGCCTGATGGGGGGCTCGATCCCAGGACCCTGGGATCATGACCTGAGCCGAAGGCAGACACTTAACGTCTTAGCCATCCAGGCGCCCCTATTCATACTTTTCAATGCAGAAATATTAATGCTCAATTACAAAGTGCTGCCCATACCTCACTGAGGATGTTATAAAGTGTATGGTGTGTGTGCCATGTTGTCTTTCTAAAATTTAAAGACATTTCCAAAAACATTTTTGGCCCTGAGAGTTTCGGATGAGAAAGTTGAAGTAATAACAGTTAAGTGTTTTCTCAACACGTTGCACCAAGTTACATAACTAGATTTTTAAAAAGGTCACATAAGCTTTTATTCAACTTTGCCACATTGTCATTTAAAGAGCCCACTGAAAATCATTTAGCACATTCTTTGAAATAAGTCTGTTAGCTTTGCAAATACAGTTGTACAGTTGACCCTTGACAACACAGGTTTGAACTGTGTGGGTCCACTTACACAAGGATTTTTTTCTGATAGAGAACAGTAGTGTAAATGTATTTTATCTTCCTCATGATTTTTTTTTTAAGATTTATTTATGTGAGGGAGAGTGAGCGCTAGCATGGGGAGGGGGCAGAGGGAGAGGGAGAAGCAGACTCCCCACTGAGCAGGGAGCCCGATTTGGGGCGGGGGGCTCGATCCCAGGTGCCTGGGATCATGCCTGAGTGGAAGGCAGACGCTTAACCCACTGAGCCACCCAGGTGTCCCTTCTCATGATTTTCTTAACATTTTCTTTTCTCCAGCTTACTTTATTGTAAGAATATGGTATGTAATTCATATAAACATACAAAATATGTTAATCAACTGTTTATGTTCTCAGTAAGGCTTTCCAGTCAATAGTAGGCTATTAAAGTCTTGGAGGAGTCAAAAGTTATACATGGATTTTCGACTGTATGGAAGTTGGTGCCCCAACCCCATGTGTTCAAGGATCAACTGTATAGTAGTATAAAAAGCCCCAAGAAAAGTGGTTGTATTCTTTTGTGTTTTTTTTTAAGATTTATTTATTTGAGAGAAAGAGTGAAAGTGGGAAGGGCAGAGGAGGAGAGAGAATCCCAAGCAGACTCTGCACTGAGCGTGGAGCCCAGTGCAGGGCCCAATCTTACGACCCTGAGGTTACAACCTGAACTGAAATCAAGAGTCAGATGCTTAACTGACTGGGCCACCCAGGTACCCAAGACATGACTTTAAAAACACTTTTCTTGGGGCACCTGGGTGGCCCAGTCGGTTAAGTGTCTGACTCTTGGTTTTGGCTCAGGTCATGATTTCAGGGTTGTGAGATTGGGCTCCACTTTCAGGTCAGAGTCTTGCTTAAGACCCCCTCTCTCTCTCTGCCCCTCCCCTGTGCGCACGCATGCTCTCTCAAATAAATAAATCAATCTTAAAAAATAAAAGTCATGTCTTGGGGCACCTGGGTGGCTCAGTCAGTTAAGTGTCTGACTCTTTAGGTCTTGATCTTAGGGTTGTGAGTTCAGACCCCACATTGGGCTCCACACGGGGCATGGAGCCTAGATAGATAGATAGGTAGGTAGGTAGGTAGGTAGATGATAGAATGAATTTAAAGCTGTGTCTTTGGTCTATTACCATTTGATCATTGGTGATGCTTCGAACCTACCTTTTTTCCTCTTTCTAGTTGTGTTCCAGGGAAATATTATGAATATTTCATTTGAAATATATACTGTGTTTCTTTGTCTTCTGGTAGAGTTGAGTAGGAATCAATGTAATTTAACACTGAGGCATGAAGACTGTGATTATTCCCCTTTATCCTTGGCCATTTAGAAAGCAATTTTAGCATTACGAGAATAAATAATCTGGCAAATTTCTCATGAATGAGGAGGATTATGGTGATAACGCTCTCACAATATTAAAAATAACAAGAGTCTTTGAATCATAGTAAGCTAAATATCTCCTTCTGGTTAAATTAATGTTATTTTCCCAATTTTTTGGTCCAGAATGGCTTATGTGGAGAAAAAATTTGATCTTTTTTCAAGCAAAAAGTCATCTAAAATTCTCTACTTTAGGCTTTATTTCTGTAAAACATGGTATTTTTGCTTAAACGTCGATCATGTGTTCCATTGCTTTTTCTCTTGTGGGGTTGTCAGTCTCACTTTAGATTTTCTTGTTGAATATTAATTTTATGCATGTATTATGCTTTGTAAGAGTAGACCAGCCTCATGATACCTAGGATGTTGGTAAGCATTCAGAAAAGTAAGCATATAAAGGATGGCCTGTACTTATTTCCTATTAGACAAGTATTTTAATTGGGATTTAAACTTTTTCTTCACATAAACCTGTGGTATTGTGATATAATGAAAATCATGTATTTGAAATTCGTCTCTAGTTCCTGGCACAGAGCTTCTAAAACACTCGGAATTTCCTGAGTGATATGATGGGAACTGGTTGCCAGAAGGAATACAGCCATGTTATTAGAGGGTTAGAACCATCAGTCCAACCCCCAGCCTGTGGGGGGAGGGGACAGGGGCTGGAGATTGAGGTCAGTCACCATGGCCAGTGATTTCATCAGTTGTGCCTATGCAGTGAAGCTTCAATAAAACCCTGAAACAAGGAACACATGAACGTGCTGGGAGGGTGGTATGTCTGAAGAGGGCGTGGCAGCGCGGCACTACTCTTCACCCCCATACGTGGCCCTGTGCATCTCTCCCATGTGGCTCTTCCTAAGTCAGTCAGTGGAAGTAAAGTGATTTCCTGAGTTCTGTGAGTCATTGTAGTGAATTATCGAACCTGAGGGGAGATTGTGGAAACCTTCAAATTTGCAGCTGGTTGGTCAGAAGAAGTGCAGGTGGTCTCTGGGTCTTGGAGCTGGTGTCTGAGGTGGGACAGTGCTATAGGACCAAGCCCTTCTAACCTATGGGGTCACTACAGGTAGGTAGTGTCAGAATTGAATTGTAGGATACCCAATTGGTGTCAGAGAATCAGAGTCGGTGTTAGAACGCTGCAGGTATTTTGTCTGTTTAATGTATAACCTGGTCACAATCATTTTCTCTTACAGTATCTGACCAAGCAGGTGGAGCTTCTACGGCAGATGAATGAACAGCATGCAAAGGTTTATGAGCAATTAGATGTCACAGCGAGGGAACTGGAAGAAACAAATCAAAAGCTAGTTGCTGACAGCAAGGCCTCACAGCAAAAGATTCTGAGGTAAATTTTCTAGAATCCATTGAGGAAGCCCTAGGGGGAAGTCATTTAGTATAAACTAGAAGAGAATGTGGCTGTGGTGGGTTTGAGTCAATATGGGGTACGGTTTAATTTAATTCTTTATGGAGAATAGAGATTAAATAGAAGTCCTTTCCAATTAAGAAAGCCCAGTTTGAGTGGCTGGCAACTAATCTCTACTCACTGCTTATGCCCTTAATTTAATATGACAAGCAGCAAATGGCTTCTGTCTGTTCCTCATAGTCTGACCGAAACAATCGAATGCCTACAAACCAACATTGATCACCTCCAGAGCCAAGTGGAGGAGTTGAAGTCATCTGGCCAAGGAAGAAGGAGCCAGGGGAAACGTGACCAGGAGAAATCGGCACCCAGCTTCTCGTGTCTGAAAGAGCTGTACGATCTCCGCCAGTAAGAGCCTGCCCTTCTGTGGCATTGATGAGCAGGGGAGCATCTCATGGCTGTGACACATCCTGGACTCCAATAGATTAAAAGTACCCTTTTATGAATGCTACTTGGCAATTAGACTACCAGTGGTTTGAGCAAAACCACTTAAACATACAACTGATAGAGTTTTTGGGTATTAGTAATTCTACAAAAATTTATTTTTGAAAGCTTTGGGAATATTCATTTCAATGCTTTTCATGTGTTAGGTCTTAGTTTAAGTTAAGGTGCAGTATTTCTGATAGACTACAGGTTTTGGGGTTGTATTTCACATTAGAGTAGAAAAAATCGAGATATCAATAAAACAAGTTTTTTCCTACAGAAATGCCTTTATACTTTAGAGTTAAGAGACTGAATATTTAAAAACTACTTCTTGGGCGCCTGGGTGGCTCAGTTGGTTAAGCAACTGCCTTCGGCTCAGGTCATGATCCTGGAGTCCCGGGATCGAGTCCCACATCGGGCTCCCTGCTCAGCGGGGAGTCTGCTTCTCCCTCTGACCCTCCCCCCTCTCATGTGCTCTCTCTCTCATTCTCGCTCTCTCAAATAAATAAATAAAATCTTAAAAAAAAAAAAAACTACTTCTTGAACACCTATTATATGGCAGGTGCTATGCCAGACATGAGGAGTGGTGAGCAAAATAGACCCAGTTCCTGCCCTCATACTTTCAGTCTCAGGGAAAGGCCGATACAAATCATCACACAAATAAACACAGGTAAAAGTTACCTACGACTCTGCACGGGAGAGCTACTGGCTTCTGCATTTGGTGGCTCTCAACCTTGACTGTTCATCAAGTCACTTTGGAGTTTTTCAAACAGAAATACCAATGAGTGCCTCAGGCCTAAATCAGGATCTCTAAGTGCTGGTAAAAAGCTGCCCAGGTGATTCTGATATGCAGCCAAGGTTGAGAACCACTGAGCCTTTCTAATTTCCTTGACATGTATCAGTCATATATCTGGGCTTTGAAGATGAGTGTTCTGTAGTACTTTTATTTTTTTTTTCTTTTTAAAGATTTTATTTATTTGTCAGCACAAGTAGGGGGAACGGTAGGCAAAGGGAGAAGCAGGCGCCCCGCTGATCAGGGAGCCCAGTGTGGGGCTCAATCTCAGGACCCCGGGATCATGACCTGAGCTGAAGGCAGATGCTTAATCAACTGAGCCACCCAGGCGCCCCTCTGTAGTACTTTTAATGGTTAAAAAAAAAACAGTCACAAAAATTGTTTTCTTACGTGTATTTATTTGCTAGCTTTACAGTTTCATTCTAACCACTGCTCTAGGGTAGAATAGGCAAAAAATTGATCACTGTCACAGTTCCTCAAAAATACTGAGTTAAAAAGTCTCCCTCTTTTCATTCCCAGTTGACCTGTGTAACATATATACATTTTTTTTTGGTGATATGTTCTTTTCAACATTTTTCTTCTAGACACTTTGTGTATGATCATGTGTTTGCCGAGAAGATCACTTCCTTGCAAAGTCGGCAAAGCCCTGATGAGGAAGAAAATGAGCACTTGAAGAAAACAGTGACGGTGTTGCAGGCCCAGCTGAGCCTGGAGCGGCAGAAGCGGGTGACTCTGGAGGAGGAATATGGGCTTGTGCTCAAGGAGAACAGTGAGCTGGAGCAGCAGCTGGGAGCCACGGACGCCTACCGAGCGCGGGCGCTGGAATTGGAGGCTGAGGTGGCAGAGATGCGGCAGATGCTGCAGTTGGAGCACCCTTTTGTGAACGGCGTCGAGAAGCTGGTGGCAGACTCTCTGTTCATCCCTTTCAAAGAACACAGCCAGAGCCTGCTGGAGGAAATGTTCGTGCCGGTGCCGGAAGCACACCGAAAGCCTCTCAAGCGCAGCAGCAGTGAGACGGTGCTCAGCACCTTGGCAGGGGGGGACATCGTGAGGGGCCACGAGGAGACCTGCATCCGGAGGGCCAAGACCGTGAAGCAGAGGGGCATCTCCCTTCTGCATGAAGTGGACACTCAGTACAGTGCCCTGAAGGTGAAGTATGAGGAGCTGCTGAGGAAGTGCCAGCAGGAAGAGGACTCCCTGTCCCACAAGGCGGTACAGACCTCCAGGGCTCTAGCCAAAGACCTGGCCGGGACGAACGCCCAGCCTGAGGCCAGCACCAGCAGCTGGGAGCCAGCCTCTGTTTCACCAGAGCCCGTCAGTTCCCCCACCACCACGACACCTCCGGAATACAAAGCGCTCTTCAAGGAGATCTTTAGTTGCATCAGGAAAACTAAGCAGGAAATAGATGAACAGAGAACAAAATACCGATCTCTTTCCTCTCATTCCTAATTCAACCTCCAGCTCTATTACCAACTTGTCTGTCTGCTTTCACCTCTCTCTCCCACTCTGACAAGTGTTTGTAAACCCCACAGCCTGATAGTGCTCATGACGTTTGCCTCGTTGTTTGGCTTACTTAGCAGCTGCGAACAACAGTGGGGAAAGAAGGTAGCTGCTGGTGTCAGTTCTATAATCCAGTTCCATTTAAGCTCCTCAGAAAATCCCACGACAGACTGGCCTCTGGCTGGTGCGCTGATTAGGTTGTGATTCCTTGAAAAGCCCTAGAACCAGTGGATGGGTAGATCCATGCTCCTAAGGGAAGCACGCCTGGAGTTACTATAGTATATAGTACATAGTGTATGGTTATAGGGGCAAAAGGGCAGAGTTAAAACTAAGGCAACTCCTACCGCCTCCTTGCTTCTCAAAACTGTAGAAGTCAGATGGCTGCCCAACTGAAGTAGCTTTCACAAACACTGTTGGATACTGTGAATTCATTAAGAAGAATGTCCAGGAGAAAGCAGGGGTCTATCCAAAATAAATGGCATTAACAAATACTCCAAGCCTTGAGCTTTGTTACATCTGCTACCAGTTGAGCTGTGACTGACAAGTCATCATAATGCATCTAAATCCAGCTGATACCAAACTGAAAGGCAAGCTCTGGTTTGACCACAGTCAGCTTGTTCGCATAGGCCCTAGAGGGCCTCCACCCCCTCCTTCAGATGTTTGTACTCAAAGCTGTAGTGGTTAGCATAGGCAAGTATGTAAATCATTCTTAAAGTCAAACTAAAGACGCAAGATCAAACCCCTCACTCCTACTGTGTTGTCTGAGCTGAGCTGACAGCCACAAGCTGCCCTTACTCAGTTCCTGTGGTTCCTAGAAATGTTTTTGACTTGCTGCAGAAATTCCTGTCTGCTACTTTACTAAACAGTATTGTTCTGTGGGAATCTACTCATCTTCTCACTTGCATACTTTTAATTTAAAACTATTTAAAAGAACTGAAGATCCAGTTATTGTATATATTTTTCTAAAAACCAAATAAAACTACCTATGAAAATGAACAAATGGATCACTTGCGTATTTTAAGCTGAAGCCCTCTTACTGTTATAACCAACTGTCCGTTTTTTTTTCCAGCAGATAGCTCTGAGATTTGATCATGATTTATTTCTATTTTTTCCCTTTCTTTGGGATTCTCATATTGTGTTCATTAGAATATAGGATTGAAAAATACTTTCAAATGAATATACTTTATATATAAATGTTCACTATTTTAGAAATGTCAGACCTGGTTCTGAATTAGTAGCATTTGACTCAAAACATTTGATCAATCATGGGAAAGACACTTCGCAGTATTTAAACATGAAAATGAACACTAAATCTAAATTTTGCTTTCATTTTGAGAAACAAAGAGTTTGTAAAGGAAGTCACCTTGTTTGACCTCCCAGCTCCTCCCCAGGATCAACTAGTTACTAGTTCCTTGTATATTCTTCCAAAATATTCTGTGCATACGTTAGTACATGAGTATGTTTTGATCAGCCTATATTTTTTTTGAAGATTTTTATTCATGAGAGAGAGAAGCAGAGGGAGAAGCGATGCGGGACTCGATCCCAGGACCCTGGGATCATGACCCGAGCTGAAGGCAGACGCTTAACCATCTGAGCCACCCAGGCGCCCTGATCAGCCTATATTCTTAAAAGCATATACACCACCAGCTGCCGGCACTGTAGCTTCTGTTTTTCACCAAACTGTGCATCTTTGAAACATTTGTCTGACCATCTACATTCTTTGATAGTACGATAGTATCACATCTGGTTAGAAACTCCACATGTACATTTAACCAGTGGGTACATGGGTACAGTTGAGGAAAGAAGGTGGCTGCTGGTGCCTGCTCTGTAACCCAGTTATGTTTAAGCTCCTCAGGAAATCCCACGACAGACTGGCCCTCTGGCTGGTGCGCTGATGTCTCGTGTGTGTGTGTGTGTGTGTGTGTGTGTGACATATATGCATATATCTCATGTATATAGCCATATATAAGAATCCATTTAAGTAGTCCCTGTATCTCTGGACATTTATGAATCTAGAAGATAAACCATTAGAAGTGAAGTAAAAAGCATTTTGCTATGACTGTCAATTTACTGATCCCCCAGCCCCCACCAGTATAGGAGGATGCCCAGTGAAGTTTCTGACCCTTACCAAACTAATGGAAGAAAAGTGGGGTTTCGTTGTGGTTTAAATTTCATTTATTAAGGTTGAATATTTTATAATCTGTTAAAAGGCCATGTGTATTATCTCTCACCTATTTTTCTTTTTTAAAAAGATTTTATTTGTCAGCACAAGCAGGGGTAGTGGCAGGCAGAGGGAGAGGGAGAAGCAGGCTCCCCACGGAGCAAGGACCCCGATGTGGGACTCGATCTCAGGACCCTGGAATCATGACCTGAGCCAGAGGCGGACCCTTAACCAACTGAGCCACCCAGATGCCCCTGCCTATTTTTCTTATTTAAGAGCTCTAGCACTGAGGAAATTCATTTTGTAATTAGAAATTACAAATATTCTGTTTATCTTAATTTTACCTTATTGGCATTTTTGTCAAGCAAAATTTTTATGTGGTTATATTAATCTTTTAATACTTTTTTGTTTTTGACAGGTGTTTGATCCACCTGAACTTCATTTTTTTCTTTTTATTGTGGTAAATATACACTTAATACAATTACTATCTTAACCATTTTTAAGTGTATAATAAAGTGTTGCTAAATAAATTCACATTCTTGTGCAACTATCACTACCATTCATCCCCATGACTCTTCATTTTTAAACATGAAACTAGGCCCCTTCAACTCCCCATTTTCCCATTCTCCCCTTCCCCCGTCTGTGGCAACTACCATTATACTTTTTTGTCTTAATGATTCTGTCTACACTAAGTACCTCACGGAAGTGGAATCATGCAGAATTTGTCTTATTTCACTGAGTATAATGACTTGGAAGTTTCATCCGTGTTGTAGCATATTGAGTCTCCTTTTTAAGGCTGAATACTATTGTAGATGTGTGAGCCACATTTTGTGTATCCACCCATCAGTGGACACTTGGGCTGTTTACATGTTTTACCTTTTGTGACTAATGCTGGTATGAACATGTGTGTACAAGTATGTCTTTGAGGTCCTGCTTTCAATTCTTTTGAATATATACTCAAGTGGAATTGCTGGATCATATGGTAATTCTGTTTTTAATGTTTTGTTTTTTTAAGATTTTATTCATTTGTCAGAGGGCATGCACAAGCAGGGAGAGTGACAGGCTGAGCAGGGAGCCCGATGAGGGACTCGATCCCAGGACCCTGGGATCATGACCTGAGCTGAAGGCAGACGCTTAACAGACTGAGCCACCCAGTATTACTTTTGAGTAATATTGATATTTTAACAATATTAACTCTTCCAATCTACGAGCATAAGATGTGTTTCCACTTATTTATGTCTTAATTTTCTTTAAACAATGTTTTATTTTCATTGTTTGAAATCTTTCACCTCTTTGGTTGCATTAATTACAAGGTGTTTCAGTGCCTGGCTGGCTCATTTGGAGGAGTGTGACTCTAGATCTCGGGGTTGTGAGTTCAAGCCCATGTTGGGTGTAGAGCCTACTTAAATTAATAAACTTCAAAATAATTACTAAGTGTTTCATTCTTTTGATGCCACTTTAAATGGAATTTTTTTTTTTTTAAGATTTTATTTGACAGAGACAGACACAGTGAGAGAGGGAACACAAGCAGGGGGAGTGGGAGAGGGAGAAGCAGACTCCCCGCTGAGCAGGGAGCCCAAGGCAGGGCTCGATTCCAGGACCCTGGGATCATGACCTGAGCTGAAGGCAGACACTTAACAACTGAGCCATCCAGGCGCCCCTAAATGGAATTGCTTTCTAATTTCCTTTTAGGATTGTGCATTGTTAGTGTATAGAAATGCAACTATTTTTTGTGTGTTGACTTTGTATCCAGCTACTCTGCTGAGTTCATTTATTCTGACAGGTTTTTTTTTTGTGGAATCTTTATAGAGTTTTCTGCATATAAGATCATATTATCTGCAAGTAGAAAATTTTACTTCTTCCTTCCCAATCTGAGTGACTGCTGTTCGTTTTCCTTGCCTAATTGCTTTGGCTAGAAATTTCAGTACTGTTAAATTAGAAGTGGTTAAAGCAGGCATCTTTCCCTTGTTCCTGAACTTTGAGTAAATGCTTTCATTTTTTCAATACTGAGTTTGATGTTCACTGTGGATTTTTCATATATGGCTTTTATTATGTTGAAGTAAGTATCTTCCTAGTTCATTGAGTGGGTTTTTTTTTATTATGTTAGTCACCATCATTAGTTTTTGATGTAGTGTTCCATGATTCATTGTTTGTGTGTAGCACCCAGTGCTCCATGCAATACGTGCCCTCCTTAATACCCATCACTGGGCTAACCCATCCCCTCACCCAAGTGTTCTTTTTCTTTTTAACCATGAAAAGATGTAGTATTTTGCCATATGCTTTCTCTGCATCATTTGAGATGATCATGTGGTGGTTTTTCCTTCATTCTGTTGATATGGCATTATTGTGTTGATCAGTTTTTATTTTTTTTTTTTTATTTTATTCATTTGTCAGAGAGTGAGAGCACAAGCAGGGGGAGTCGCAGGCAGAGGGAGAAGCAGGCTCCCCACTGAGCAAGGAGCCCGATGTGGGACTCAATCCCAGGATCCTGGGATCATGACCCAAGCCAAAGGCAGATGCCCAACTGACTGAGCCACCGAGGCATAACTGTTGATCAATTTTTATATGTTGTACCAATCTTGCATTCCAGGAATAAACCCCACATTATCATGATGTGTAATCCTTTTAATGTGCTGCTGAATCCTATTTACTGGTATTTTGTTGAGGTTTTTTGCATTAGTGTTCATAAGGGATATTGGTTTATAGTTTCCTTGTAGTGTCTTTGGCTTTAATATCAGGGTAATGCTGACTTCATAGACAGAATTAGGAAGTGTTCCTACCTCAGTTTTGTTTTTTTGTTTTTGTTTTGTTGTTAAGATTGAGAAGGATTGGTAATAGTTTTTTTTTTTTTTTTTAAGATTCTAATTATTTGACAGAGAGAGACAGAGGGAACACAAGCAGGGGGAGTGGGAGAGGGAGAAGCAGGCTTCCTACAGAGCAGGGAGTGGGCTTAATCCCAGGACTCTGGGATCAATGACTTGAGCTGAAGGCAGACGCTTAACGACTGAGCCACCCAGGCGCCCCGGATTGGTATTAGTTCTTTAAGTGTTTGCTCAAATCCACCAGTGAAGCCATCAGGTCTAGGGCTCTTTATTTGTTGGGAGATTTTTTTTATTACAGGTCTACTCAGATTTTCTGTCTTTGTGATTTAGTCTTGGTAGGTTTTGTGTTTCCAGGAATTTGTCCCTTTGACCTAGGTTATCTAACTTGACATACTGTTCGTAGTTCACGCTCTCTCGTGTGCTCTCTCTCATAGCAATGTCTATTGTGGTTTGTAAATTTATTTTTTTTAATTTTTAAAAAAGATTTCATTTTATTTTTTTAAATTAATCTCTGCACCCAATGCAGGGCTCAAACCCACAACCCTGAGACCAAGAGTTGCATGCTCCACTGATTTAGCCAGCCAGGTGCCCCAGTATAGTTTTTTTTTTTAACTGAAGTATAACTGGCACATAGTGTTGTGTTAGTTTCAGGTATAGAGCATGCTGATTTGAGAATTCTGTATATTACTCAGTGCCTACAACCACAGTACTCTCCTAGAGTCCTTTTTATTTCTGTAAAATCTCCACTTTCATTTCTGATTTTAGTAATTTGAGTCTTCTCTCTCTCTTTTAGTCTATCTAACAAGGTTTTTCAATTTTATCTTTTCAAAGAACCACTTTTTGTTTCATTTGATTTTTCTCTAATGTTTTTATATTCTGTGTTTCATTGATCTCTAAGTCTTTATTATTCCCCTCACTTGGGGTTTAATACTTTTTTTTAGTTTCTTTAGTTGTAAAATCAGGTTGTAGATTTAATATCTTTTTTTTTTTTAGATTTTTACCCAACATGGGCCTCAAACCCACAACCCCAAGATCAAGAGTAAAAAGCTCCACCAACTGCACCAGCCAGATGCCCTTCTTTCTTATTTTTTAAGGTAAGCATTTATAACACTAAATTTCCCCATAAGCACTACTTTTTCTGTGTTCCATAAGTTTTGGGATGTTGTATTTTCATTTTCATTCATGTCTTTTTTTTTTTTTTAAAGATTTTATTTATTTATTTGAGAGGGAGAGAATGAGAGACAGAGAGCACAAGAGGGAAGAGGGTCAGAGGGAGAGGCAGACTCCCTGCCGAGCAGGGAGCCCGATGCGGGACTCGATCCCGGGACTCCAGGATCATGACCTGAGCCGAAGGCAGTCGCTTAACCAACTGAGCCACCCAGGCGCCCCTTCATTCATGTCTTAAGTATTTTCTAATTTCCCTTTGATTTCTCTGATCCATTGGTAGTTTAAAAGTATGTTGTTCACAATTTGGTGACTTTTCCAATTTTTTGTTACTGATTTCTAAATTCATCAAGGAAGATAGTTTGTATGATATCTTTTAAGATCTGTTGAAACTTAATTTGTGACTTATGGTCTCTCCTTAAAAATGTCCTATGTGCCCTTGAGAAGAATGTGTATTATGTTGTGTAGAGTGTGCCTTATATGTTGGCTTATTGTATTAAATCCTCTGTTTCCTTAGTTATCTTCTGTCTGGTGGTTCTATCCGTTATTGTGAATGGGGTATTAAAGTCTCCTAATTTCCCGGAATATCTTTTCTCCATCCTTTCAATTTCAACCGTTTGTGTCATTGGATCTCAAGTGAGTCTCTTGTAGACAGCATCTAGTTCAATCGTGTGTGTGTGTGTGTGTGTGTGTGTGTGGTTTTTTTTTTTTTTAAGATTTTATTTATTTATTTGACAGAGACACAGTGAGAGAGGGAACACAAGCAGGGGGAGTGGGAGAGGGAGAAGCAGGCTTCCTGCTGAGCAGGGAGCCCGATGCGGGGCTCAATCCCAGGACCCTGGGACCATGGTATCATGACCTGAGCCCAAGGCAGACGCTTAACGACTGAGCCACCCAGGCGCCCCATCAGATGGAATGATTTCTATCATCTTATCTTCAAGTTTGCTGATTCTTTCTTCTACTTGCTCAAATCTGCCTTTGAATCCCTCTAGTGAATTTTTCATTTCCATTACTGTGCTTTTCAGTCCCAGAATTACTGTGGTTTTCTCTTTAGTTCTATCATTTCCATTTTGTTCACACATTTTCTTGACTGTCTCTACATCCTCTTGTTCTTTTGAGGTCTTTAAAACACATTGTCTAAAGTCTTTGTCTACTATATCTGCCATTAGGTCTTTCAGGGACAGTTTCTGTTTTTTTCCTTTGAGTGCCCCATATTTTCCTCGTTTTGTATGCATTGTGATTTTTTCAACAGCAGACATTTGAGTCTGATAATGTTGTAACTCTGGGAGTCAGATTCTCACCCTTTTCCAAGTTGTGCTGGTTTTATTGGTTATTGTTTTTGTTCCTTAAATTGTTGCAGGCTGTGTCTGTGCTGAGGATTAGCCTGAGGTGTAAACCTAAGGTCTTCTCAGGTCTTTTCTGAGCCTTTCCCTGGGCATGCATAGTCACTTTCTAGTTTTCTCTGCAGATGCAATCAATTTTTTTTTAAATATCCTAGTTTTTAATGTCTCCCCAAAGGGGAAAAAGTGAAAAATGTACGAAGTGGGGTGGGGAGCATGCCAGTGCTTTAAATCCTACCCTGGCAGTCAATTCAGCCTCAGCTGGAGAAACTTACAACAATGGGGGGAGGTGTGACACCGGCTGCCCGCCCCTGCACCTCTGGCCAGAAGCAGCAGTCAGCATACATTTCTGATATTTCAAGAGTCTTTTTGCCCACCCAGGTTCCTGCAAGCTGTTGCAAGCTGCTCCATGAATATGGCTAGTGGTGGGGTACTTGCTACTGTGCTAGGAGCCGAAGTTGACGCAAATTGCCAGCAATGGACAGTCCTGGTTCTCCCTGGAAGTTACAGGCCTTTAGACTCTGGAGTTCTAAAATGGTTACATCAGACCAGTTCTGCCTGTTCAATTGGTGTCTAGGTCCGGAGAGATTTCTGGTGCTTCTCATTCCACCATCTTTCCAGAATCTTCTTAAACTTCACCTATTCCTCACTTGAAATCACCTGAATCAGTACTAAATTTCTACATGAATTTGAACCTGTTTCTGTTCTAGGATTTGGGATTTTTGCATCTATGGCAGTTTTTAATTGCTGTTATAGCTTGATATTTTCCTGTTAAGAGACTATTGCCCTCATTGCTCCTTCAGAATTTCCTTTTTTTTCCCCCCATTTTTTCCTACATGAACTTTAAAGTTAGCTTGTCTGGTTCTTGGGGGTAAATGGTTATTGGGATTAAGTTTAAAAATTGGTTAAATTAAGTACAGACTATAACACAGAGACTTCGATCCAAAAACATGGTTTTATGCCTTCCCATTTGTTCCAGTGGTCTTTGTGTCCCAGTTTTCAAATTTTTATCACTTTAGGTCCTACAGATTTTAGAAGGTTCACCTCCTGAGTATTCTTTCCTTCTGTTAAAACATATATATATATATATACACACACATATACAATCTGTATGTTTTATTATTTTTAAGATTTTATTTGAGAGTGCACACACACAAGCAGGGGGAGGGGCAGAGAGGGAGAAGCAGACTCCCTGCTAAGCAAGGAACCCAACTCGGGGTTCCACCCCAGGACCCTGGGATCATGACCTGAGCAGAAGGCAGACGCCTAACCAACCGAGCCACCCAGGCCTCTATACCCACTGTGGGGCTTGAACTTATGACTCCAAAATCAAGAGTTGAATGCTCTTCCAACTGAGCCAGCCAGGCCACCCCACCTCTGTTATATTTTCTAACTGTAGTTGCATGTAGGAAAGCCACTAACTCCAGTTATTATGTTGAATGTTTTTCAGAGTAGCTTTTAGTTGATTCTGTTGACATACCTGAAAAAAAAGTTTTGTTTCTAAGTAATCTCCATACCCAACATGGGGCTTGAACTCAAACCCCCGAGACTGAGTCACATGCTCCACCAAACCAGCCAGGCAACCTGAAGGTTTTGACTCCTTGTCTAACTTTTTTGTTGGACAAAACTAATTTGTCTAAATGTTTAATTGTAACTTAATCCTTTGTCTAAATGCTCTAAGTAGTATACCCAGGATATTAACTATGGTGAGTAAATATCTCAAACCTAAGGAGTATGTGGAGTGTTCGATTTAGCAGGTTAACTTTACCATTTTAAAGAGGTTAATGAGAATCCACCTACTCGGATTTTAAGAACTTGTATCTGAAATGAATTGTAGATCTCAATCCCAGAGATGATTTTTCCCCCCTTATCATTTGGCTTATTCTTGGTATGAGCTGCACTGTAGATGCCCTGACACCACCCTTGCATTTTTTTTTCTTTTTTTTCAAAGATTTTGTTTATTTGACAGAGACACAGCGAGAGAGGGAACACAAGCAGGGGGAGTGGGAGAGGGAGAAGCAGACTCCCTGCCGAGCAGGGAGCCCGATGTGGGGCTCGATCCCAGGACCCTGAGATCATGACCTGAGCTGAAGGCAGACGCTTTTTAACGACTGAGCCACCCAGGCGCCCCACCACCCTTGCATTTCTGTGACAGTAAGTTATTTCCAATATCTTCACCCTTTGCAAGACATCTTAGGGTGGTTATTTTTTTAACATGCTACTGCAATCTGCTACTAAGGATTTTAATTCCTATCATGCTTTGTCAGGTTTTAAATCAATACTTCAGAAGCTATTTGGAGGCTCATTACATGCTGAAGTTTAACCCTTGCATTTGTCATAAAGATGTGATCATAGTTCAACCATGAAAATACCTGGACCTTTTCTTCTCTAATAACTGGTCTGTTGTAATTTTCTTTCCAACCAGTTTTAAGGCTTATGTCATTTTCCTTCATCGGTTGGTATACCTTACATTAATTTTTACACCTTATTTTTGTTTTTAACAACTATTTCCTATATTCCTTAAGTTTATTTACTTTCCTATTTGAATTTAGTGTTTAACTCCTCCGTCCTTATCGGTGTGTTTCAGGCTATGACTCCCCATGAGCCCCATCATTCCCTGTGGTCACTCTCCATGACGAGTCTCCCCTTTATAAGGGGCTCATACAAGAGATGAACAAACTCTCAGTCAACTTCAGAAATTTTTTTACTCTTTTCAGGCTCATGTTTGTTAACAATTAGTACCAAGAACATAATATACCACCATCCTGTTAAACTACATTACCAAATATTAGATGTTTTTCTTTTTGGTGGTGGGGCATGCACACGCCATCACCTAAAACTTCAGATAGTGGCTCTAAATGCCCAAACCAGATCGTGGAAAACCCCTCAGGTAGCAGAATTTCACATCTTGCCCACCCCAACTTACTCTGAATTTTTCTTTTTTCCTAATCCTCTAGGGCTGCACGATCCACCAAGGTCGCCATTAGCTACATGTTCCAAATGAGCGCTTACACTGTGGCTGGTCCAAATAGCAAGTGTCCTAAGTATAAAGTGCCAGATCTTGAAAACTGAGTATTTTACATTTTTTATAGTAACGTTTTTTATTATATATTGCTGTTTTAGCTATTAGGCTAAATGAAATATATTTTTACCAGTTTCTTTTTACTATCTCAATAAAGGACATAGATGACTGCACTGTTCTCCCAGGCAGTGCTAAGTTCTCCCTCCGTCCGTCGGCTCCCTTCCCTGATGCCGTGCAAGGCTGAGCGCACACACAACACTGCCTTCCTGTAACCCTTAGAAGACAGTAGCACCATGATGCCAGGTTAGTGTTAGTATTTATTTTAAAAATACACAAAATATAAATTTTTTACATCAAAGTGTGATAACCTCACTTATACATTGTTCCATACTTACCTGGTTTGGTTTGTATCCTTATGCAAACATTTATAGATGGATTTGAGTCTGATTTTTTGCTAGGATTCATGTAAACAGCTGAAACTGCTACATAAAATTGTCTTAAAAGGTAAGGTGGCCACAGAAACCCAGCAGTGAAACAATTCGATTTGGTTTAATGAAATTGGCAGAAGTCTTAGCAGATAGATAATCGAGGACTAAATACTGGCTTCTAGGCATTTTAAATATTTAAAACCTTGAGGTTTTCTTCATCTTGTAAACATAACTTTGAAAAGTAAAATATTAAACCATGATTTTCATCAGCCTGCCTGTGGTCAGTATACACTCTCTTTATTACGAGAATGAACCAAATAATAAGCAAAATACATCAAGAATTTCAAATTATACTGTAATGAAGGTCCCGGCTGCCCTCTGTCCTGGGAGCGATCTAACTTCAGCTGACCCTGCCCCTGGCTGAGGAAGATCCCCGCTGGCTGCCAGACAGCACACCGCCCCAGCCGCGACACGGTCAGTTCCTCTTGCTCCGGGTCTTCCGAAGCAGCAAGACCACTGGCACCTCCGCCGGCTCCGCCGTCCTTCCTTGGGCTTGGCGTCACTGGGTTAGTGGTTTGTGACTACTGTCAAGACTGTACCGTCCCTTTAAGGTACCACATGCCGCCATAGCTTACACAGCAGTCCTGGGAAGAGAGAGGAACGTGTGAAGGGCAGATTTTAGCAGGAAAGGCAGCTACTGCGTCCTGTGCAGAACGCTACAACCCAGTGTCTGATTAATGGACGGAGCACAAATGGGAAACCAAGGGCTGCCCTATCACGGTGCTGCGGTAGCTCTCAGGGGCTCTGAAAAATGAGGAACCATAAATGAATGTGCTTTGCAAGCACAAGATTAAAAAAAAAAAACTGTCCATAAGTGGACCCAGAACAGAGGTGTCTCATAAATAGCACCAGGTTACGCCCTCGGATGTCTGAGGTCATCACGATGCAAAGGAACGGTTAGCAGCTTTCCGTGTTTCAGGGTTTTTGCAAACACGGTATTTTGTACCACAGTCAATTCATAAAAGCATTATAAGTAGTATACTTAGGTACTTTCATATACTTGACAAATATTCCTTTTTAAACTAAATTTAACTTAAAAATTGATTCTACTGAAATCAAGTGGTATAAGATTCAAAAGGGGAGGGGAGCCAGGACTCTCAGGCCCGGTCACCTCAAGGGATGACCCACTAGATTATTTTTTGAAGGTGGCATCCACATCTGACTCAGTTCAGTCCTTCTGCCCGCACCCATCATCATCAGATGGAGACCCCCTGGCTGGGGAGTGGGCCGGATTTAAGAAACACACTGCAGGCCTCCACCTGAGATGGGGAGGAGACTGACAACACAAAGCAGGTTTACCTTTAGCACTTTATCCACCTCCTGTTTACTCAGATCCTCTCCACACTCCTGAGTCAGCCGTGACTGGATCATGTTCCGGCGTACCCGGTAATTTTTGGAAAAGATTTCAAGCAAAACCTGTCGGTGCTTTAGTAGCAAAAATATGTTATTGTGGAAAACAGTCACCTAAAAGAGAACCCCGGGGGCACCTGGGTGGCTCAGTCATTAAGCATCTGCCTTTGGCTCAGGTCATGATCCCAGGGTCCTGGGATCGAGCCCCGCATTGGGCTCCCTGCTCTGCGGGGAGCCTGCTTCTTCCTCTCCCACTCCCCCTGCTTGTGTTCCCTCTCTCACTGTGTCTCTGTCAAGTAAATAAAATCTTAAAAAAAAAAAAAGAACAAGAAATCCAAAGCTATGGACCGAACTCCACACTGCAGTCTGTGTACACCCGGGACTTGACTTGTTTAAAGATGAATACATCTGACCAATCGGTCATCCCGAGGCCCCAAGAAGAGAAAAGCCAGGGACGTGCTGGCAGAGGAAAAGCAGTTTAGACTTGGTGTTTCATGGTAATTAGGAGGCAGGGTAAGATACCATCTAAGCTGTGAAGACAGGGCCGGAAAGCTTTGTCATGTATATTTTAAAAAGTAATTGTCAAATCCTTTGAATTTCCTACTCTGTCAGGACTAGAAAACTCCGATGCCATGTCTTCTAGCCAAGAGCATGCAGGCTAGCTAGCTCAGGACTGCTCTTGCGCTGGGGCCCCTGCCGAGGCCTTTGCGGGGGGGACACTCCCCACTTCCTCCCCACCCCTTAGGGATAGGACCTGGGAAAGGGCAGACTAGTATTTTAGCAGTTTAATCTTCATCCTTAACGTTTAGGCAAGTTCATGATTTAAGGAAAATTCTGGACCTCAGGGTCCATGAGCATACTAGACAAGACACTGGTGCTGGTTTAACTCCTGCTATTTTGTTCACTGGACACTCGGGACCCTTCCTGCCTGGGTGTGAGAGGAGGCAAAATGGACCAATTTCTCTTAGAAACCAGCACCCAAGATCTGGTAAGAACTCCTTTTAATTCTTACTGCCAGAGGCCACGTGAGAAATGACCATCACTGGTTCCTGAGCCTGGCTCGATGGCAGAATTCTCTGGAATGTGGCTCAGTTGGTGAGGCATCTGCCCAGGGTCCTGAGATCGAGTCCTATGTTGGGCTCCCTGCTCAGCGGGGAAGCCTGCTTCTCCCTCTGCCCCTCCCCCTGCTTGTGCTCTCTCTCTTCCAAGTAAAAAAGCTCCTACAGAGCTGAACTAAATCTCTGGCGTCAGTGCTAGGAGCCTACATATGTTTTTTAAGAGAGGATTCTAATGCAGCTCATCTAGACCGGCAATCGGGAACCACTGGTTTCGGCTCAAAGGACGGGCCCATCCAGCCTGTTTAGCAACACACAGAGACACGGAGCCAGAATATCTAAAATTGGGAGTGGCTGGAAAACCTGAAGCATACATTCTGTGCTCTGGGTCTCCCTAAAGGCCTCACCCCACCTCCCTGCTCTTGGGGAGACAGCAGAAGAGGTCACCTTACCTGATCGCTCATGTCTCCAGACTCCCAGAGGGCGAACACCTTCTGCTCATCTGGGGACGCAGCGGTCTGGGGGGGAAACTAAGCAAGGCCTGGGTGTGAGTTGTCGGTCTTTCCCACACGGGTCCACCTTGCCCCCCCCCCCCCCACGAGCAGTGTGCATGAGTCCCATTCAGGGAGTGAGCCCATGTGAGACCAGAGGTTCCAATTCCAGCTCCTGCCACTCCCTAGGCCTTCAGTGGGACGGAGCAGGACCCACCCAGCCCGAAGCCCCCAGATTCACTGGACAAGGAGGGAAATCTGTTTTCTGTTGCTCCCAACAACTTGGCATCGGCTCCTCTCCATCAGCCAGTATCGCCCTACCCTAAACATAAGCCCTCAGACATGTCCTGAGCAGCACTCCCACCCCCATACTGCCCTGGGAGTATCCTGGGGATTCCTTCCAACCCCTTCCCTCAAGGGCTGCGTCAGTACAGGTGAGAGGCCCTGCCTGCCTCCCAAGCAACCCACACCACTTGGTTCAGCAGGGTCCGAAGGTGGACCAAGAGAAGGGGGCCAGGCTCAGGGCACCTGGTAGAGCAGTTTCCAGCCTTGACCCCACAACACAAGCAACAGTGGGAGGTCCTACCACATAAAGCCCCTGGAGGACTATAACCGTACAGTCTCATTGGATCATCAGAAACCAGAGAGGCAGGAGCAAGGTGCTGCAGCCTCCCACTCTGCAGGGGGAGAATCCAGCTTAGAGTTTACTCAGTGTCTGGGTCGCACATCTAATACGTAGCAGAACCAGGGTTAAATTCAAGTCCGTGAGTCTACTCACTCTCCCTGGACCTCAGCACCCTGAGGCCAGACACATCGGACGTCTTTTCCTCCACAGACAGGACCATTCTATATGGTCCCTACATCAGGATCAGGGGGAGGGAAGTCAACGGGAGCAGCAGAGAGGGGCCGTGGTCTCCCAGGACGCCAGCCCCAAGAGGAAGGAGCGGGACAAAGGTGACTGAGAGCAGCCTACTTCACACCTCTCTCCCAACCACCCCAGCAGCCCAAGATGGCCTAGCTAACCCTGGGCAGGCGCCCCCTCCCCTGCCTGGCCCAGCTCCGAGAAAGGGGAGCCTGGAGCTAACTAGGCCCACTTGCTGGGCGGGCAAGGGTGGCTCCAAATAGGGCAGGGCCCCCAAGCCCTGGTACCTTTCACAGGAAACTGCACCACGGAGGCTCCCTGCCACGAGGGCCAGATCTCCTGGGACAGCCTAGCCAGCACGGGATCCAGGGCCTCTCGTCCTAGTTTCTGTGTCTCACGTACACAAAGATGGCCCTCGCCTCAGATCCCCGGAGGCTGCAGGTGCTTCTGACCTTGGACTGCAAACGTCGAGGCTGTCTTAAGAGGCAGCTGCAGCTGCAGCCCCACCCCAGTCCTGTTTGCTGCCAGGTCTGGGCAGAGCCTGGGGGGAGAGAATGAGCAGCACCACTTCCTGAAGCCCCAGCCTGGCCCTCTCCACCCTCAGCTGCTCCGGGGGCGGCTTCCACTCCAGGGCCCCTGCCAATGCTGGGACCAGAAGCCTGGGCTGTGGGTGGCTCGCGCTGCCACCTGCAGGCCCCGCAGCAGAAATGCTGAGCACGCCAGTCAGCTAATCTCTAGCCAGGGAGGCCTGCCCGAGCCAGGGCACGAGCCATGGGCTCGGGCCAAAGGGGCAGCGCATCTCAGGTAAAGCAGAAAAGATTTCAGCCCTGCAGTCACTATACTGAGGTTCCAGTTCCAGCTCTAGCACCTCCTGGGTATACGACCTTTACACAAGCTCATTTCATGTCTTTGAAGGTCGGTTTCGACACCTGCAAATTGCAAAAATCAAACGATGACAGAAACGAACTCAGCCTGAGAAACCGCAGGGCTGACGGGGCCCTGCACTGACCAAGGCCCTGCTGTAGGCCAAGCTACGGGTGAGCGCCTTTGGACATCTCCAGGGGCCCTTACCCAAGTCCTAGGTACCAAAGCCAGCATTTGCCCACGTGAGACGAGGAGGCAGAGCCCAAGAGGCCCAAGATCACACAAAGCCAACCCACGAGAGCCAAGATTCAGACCAAGGTCAGCACTCCTCCCGAGTTCCCATGCAACCTCTAAACAACTGGTTCCCCCAAAGCAAGAGGGGCACAGGCCACTCCAGAGGGACCCCACTTGTTGCCTTTCTGCCAGGAAAGGGGCTGCCTGCCGAGGAGCCCTCCTGAAAGGCAGAGGGTGGCCTCGCATGTACGCACGTCCGGAGGCGCGGCTCTACTTACAGGCACCAGGATCTGCTTGCAACCGGCGGCCAGCACCGTGTCCTGCAGCATGCGGTCCGAGATGCCGCTGAACAGCGTGTGGCCAGGGGGCAGGCTGGCCAGATGCAGGTTGAAGAGGCGCTTGAGTTCACTCAGCGTGAGCACGAACTGTCTCTGGAAGGTGGCCTCCACGAAGGCCCTCAGTTCCCGGGCCACGGGGGTGCTGGCGCAGCCTGGCAGTGGGTGCCCGTTGAAGCTGTCCCCGCCGGCCGCCCGCCCGCTAGGCAACCCGTTGGCCAGCCTGTTGTGGAGGCCGCCACCGAGAGAGGTGTCCATGGGCTCCTCGTCTTCCTCTGCATCTTGATCTTCCTCGTCCTCTCCCTCACTCATGGGCTCCTCCTTGATCCGCACGCCAGGCAGGACCGCGGACACCCGCATCTGCTCCTTCCTCCGCTGCAGCTCGCGTTCCAGCAGTGCGTGGTTCTGCTGGGCCTTGCTTTTGGCCGCCTGGACCCGCTGGTCCCCAGAGAGCAGTGCAGCAGACCCTGTGGGGAGAGGAGCGCTGCTCTGGAGGGCTCAGGGACAGCGCAGAGAAGGGCCCTCCGCCCCCCGACAACCCCCACCAGCCCGACGGGGGGCACCCTGCTCCCCAGAGGAAGGGCCCGGGAACAACGCCGGCCAGCCAGGGCTGAAGCACGCTGCGGTCCTGCCTTTCACCCCCACCGGACTTGGGAGGGATGGAGCTCCCCCTGCCACAAGGAAAGAGACAGAAGTGGGGAAAATCAGAATCCCACGTTGGGAGAGCCAAACCAGGACAGGTTACTGCTGAGTCCCTGCCAGTTCCTCCTGTCCCACCGCCACCTTCTGCCGACCTAGGAAGGCCTGCACCCCAGCACAGCCCCAGAGTTCAGAAGCCCTCAGTCCCCGAGGCCAAGCCTTAAGCTGAGGTCTGTGGGGAAGGGGGAGGAAGGCACAGAAAGGACACCCAGTGGTGAGAGCAACGAGCCCCCTCCGGCCCGAGCCCTGACAAGCCCCCGCAAAGCAGGCCTCCCGGAGCCGGGGCTGGGTTAGGGGCCGGCCCAGTCCAAAGCACCTTGCACACCTGATTGTCCATCTGGCTTCTTTGGCAAGCCTTCCTTCACAAGATTATACACTTTTTCTAATCTGAAAAGAAGAATAAACTCTCTTAACTTTACAGTACGTCCCCTGTCACCGTCGAGGCAGGGACATCCTGGTGACTAAGATGCTGTGTGCACGGAGCCCGGCTGGCCCTCCCCACAGCGCACAGGCCCCACGCCCACCGGGAGCCGCCGGGCTGGGGCGGGCAGCGGTGATCCACAGGAGCCCAGGCTCCTGCTCCCTCAGCCCCTCACAAACAGACACGCCAGCTCTGATTAGCAGGGGCGGCTGTACCAGGTCTGCACTGGGGGGTTCTGGGATCGAGCCGCAGTGCCCACTGGAGGGGAGGAAGGGGTGCATGGGGCCCCAAGCGCGCCTGGGGGGCAAGGTGGCTATGGCCTGGCCAGCAAGCCCTTACTTGGCCTGGATGCCTGTCCACAGCATATGCTGCCGCTGGACCACGTCTGGATGTTTCTTGATGAAGTCCCCATCGGAAGGCAGTATGAACTCCCAGCCTTTGTTGACCCTCACCACAGCCATGTGCTCTAGGAAGTCCTTCACGTCCTCCGTGCAGAGCTGAGGGCAGGACAAAGGTGAGCCCCACAGGCCTGAAAGCCACCCGGACGGCCCGGACCTCCGACCAACAGTGGCACTTACTTTAGTCACGGCGGCCACCTCTTTCCTCACCACCCACCGGCTCTGCGTGAACTTCCACATCTGAGGGAGAAAAGGCAGCCTGTTTCTAGGACACAAAGACGGGCTGCTCCCAAGACCATCCCCCAGACCTCTAGTTGTCCTGGGGCCCTGGGATGAGGGAAGACCGTCCCCGACAAGAACTCAGGTTGGACCAGCCGCCCCCTTCCCAGGCCCTCCTGACAGCATCCCCATGAATGAGACGGGCTGACGGGTGGTGGCAAACAGCACACGGGCTCCAGTCAGCAAGCCCAGGGCGGATATCCACCGCACTCTGGCCCCAAGACAAAAATAAAGTGTGGAGGCACCTAGCCGCTAACTGTCCAGAGAAGCTGGGACATCTGCTCAGGCAGGGAGAAAACACAGGCGCTCGCTCGAACAGCTGAAGGGCTGCCCTGCGCACATCATGGTCACTGCGGACAGCTTAGGAGACCGATTTCCCTCAAGGGAGGCAGTGCAGATCCCAGCAGCCGGGTTTAAGCCCTTGAGACGGATGCCTGGGCCGGGACTTATGGGTGAGGACAGGGCAATGGCGTGAAGGAATGAGCTGGCTCAGGAGTTGCCAAACCCACAGCAATAACGTACAAGAGAAGCAGGCCGGCGCAGGACCGCGGGGGATGGCACTGTCAGCCCCCACCCAAAGTCGGTGCCGTGCAGGGGTTTGGGCCCAGTGATACCAGACTGTCCAATTATTCGCTAATGAGCTAGAAATCTGGTTTGTACCAGGATTTTGAACTGTAAACACTAATTCAAGTGAACATTTAAAAAAATCTGCTCAGGCCAAATGAAACATGTTCCCTAGCCAGAGTCCACCTATGGGCCTCTGGCTTGTAATCCCCAGGCCAGAGGAAGGCAAATGTTCTTATGAAGTCTAAGACTCCAGGATTCTGAATCGAAGGAGAAAGAAAAAGGGTCCACAGCGACCCCCTGCCCTCGCCCTAGCCACACAGACCTGCCCTCCTCCCACTGCCCTGCCCGCCACCCCCTCCCAGATCCCTGCCCCACTGACCGGAGGCCAGAGAGCCTGGGCACTTACAACAAAGTCGCGACCGCGGCAGAGCACCTCGGCAGGCACGCCACTGTGAGGGCTGGAGGAGTCCTTGGGGTACAGGATGTCACTGCCAATGAAAGCAGGAGCAGCAGGTCAGGCCCTCTCCCAGCCCCTCCACTGCCTGCAGGGCCCCAGCCCCAGCTCTAGGCGCCGGCCCAGCCCAAGCCTCTCCAACACGGCGGGCACAGCTGCCCTCGGGGCCGCCCTTCTAACCGCAGAGCCTGGCTCTGTGAACATGTATGTAGAAGAGAAGCCTATCCCCCAAGAATCCTTCCTCCCAGCCCATCACGACCGTCCATGCACACACTGGACCAGCCCCAAGGCCCACTGCAGTCAGGAAGGGCAGGGGTTCAGAAACAGGCCACCCCGGGACTCTGGGAAGACAGCGAGTCCCACAGGCAGGGCGGGTGTGAGGCCTAGAGAGAGCGGCTAGGAAGCAGGACTTAAGGCCTCACCACCTGACGGAAGGGACGGGTGGGCAGTGTAAGCGGGGGCTAGAGGGGTCAGGGACTGGGACCTGGATGGGCCCCAAGGCACGAGTGGGGCTGAAGCCTTTGGAGTGAATGGGACCAACAGTCCAGCTCAGAGAACTTCAGGGCCCAGGGGCAAATGAGCTGCCTGCTGAGGCTTGCAAGTATAACCTTGACCAAGTTCAGCCACAGACCCTGTCTCTCTCACGCGAACATACACACCCACACCCCCCGAGACCATCCTGTGCCCGAGGAGCCTCTACTCTCCTGCGCCCACTCCTTCTGCCGGGAGACCTCTCTCCTCCCCTCCTCAATCCTACCTGGCAACCAACTAATACTTTTCCTTCCAGCTCGAGCTCTGTGTCCACTCCCTTCCCAGAAACACGCTGTGGGGACAGGGACCATCACTGCCACACGAAGGAAGGGAGCCGCTCGGCAGGTACTGAGCGAGCGATGAGCATGGCGTGCGCCCCAGACCTCTGCTCTTGGGGCGCTCATCTGTAATGGTGCCCACCCCCACCGCACACATTTCCTGAGGATGGGGACAGCACGTGAATGACAGTGGGGCACAGAACGCACCACAGAGCCAGATTTAGTGAACGAGGTGTGAGTGCTGCATCATCTCCTCACAGAAACCCAAAGAGACCGACAAGGGAGGAGCACCACCCCCAGGCCACTGGCAAGACCCAAGGGCTTGCGGCAGGACCCGAAGCACTGGGGCAGAGCGAACACGCGCGGCCCGGGGGCCCCACCTTCAGGTCACTGGGACAGACCCCAGGCTGGAAGGGCAGAAGCACCAGGGCCATAGGTGGTGCTCGGCAAGAGCTCAAACCCCAGTTCCGGGGCTGCCTTGCTGCCAGACGTTTGCCAAGTCTCTACCTCTCTGGAGCAGTGTCCTCGCTCATCCTTAGCATGAATATACCTAGGTGGTCCCATTTAGCGCCATCCAAAGGCCTGCCATAATCAAGCACTTGTGTGTTTCCCGGTGCAAGGGCGCCACCAGGTGGCAGCAACGTGAATAGCCTTTACAATTCACGGTCAACCAACCAACAAGACGGAGTTTCTGCAACGAAGTACTTAAAAAATTGGAACAATTCGTATTTTGAGATTGTTCACCTTACACCACACTTTCTAAAAAGCCTTTATTAATGTATTTTATGTTACACTATTTAAAATTAACATAATCCAGGGGTGCCTGGGTGGCTCAGATGGTTAAGCGTCTGCCTTCGGCTCAGGTCATGATCTCAGGGTCATGGGATCAAAGCCCCGCTTCGGGCTCCTGGCTCAGTGGGGAGCCTGCTTCTCCCTCTCCCTCTGCCTCTCTCCCTGCTCATGCTCTCTCTCTCTATCTCTGTGTCTCAAATGAATGAATGAATGAATAAATAAATAAATAAATTTAACATAATCCAGGTGAACATAAAATGCAGCCACACTTATTAGCAAGGGTCTAAGATGTGCCAGGCATTATACTGACTTCCAGGGACGTGAAGGAGGGTCAACACAGAAGTCCCTGCCCGCCTCGACAGTGACAGTCTGGTGGAGGGATCACAGAGAGAAACTCCTGAAAGGCATCAAGCCATATGCTCCGAACCCCACGGGACATGTGAAAGGAAACTCACACTCAGACACATCTTAATGAACTGTGGAAAGCCACAACAAGAGAAAATCTCAAAAAGAGCCAGAGGAAACCAAGAATAAAGACAGTAGACTCGTCACTAGAAACAGTGGGAATGAGACTGCAATGACATTGTCAGTATGTGGAAGGAAAACAATCAATCTCGAATTCTACACTCAGGAAAAATATCCTTTAACAAAGGTGGAATAGATATTTCCGACCACACAAAACCCAAGGGAACCACGCCCCTGCAGAGCTTCGTTAGAAGAAACACCCCAGCAGTTTTTGGCAGAAGGTAATTGTCCCAGACAGAAACTCAGATGCAGAAAGGCATGACAAGCAAAATAAAAAAGTAAATATGTGAGCAGATCTGAAGAATATTGACTGGATATGATAACGTCCTGTGGGTTTTAAAATACAACTAAAACATAAATAGAACAGCACATGAGTTGGGAGAAAGATAAATATAAAACATTCTAAGGTCTTTGAATTGTCCTGGATGAGGGTAAAACACAGCAATTAATATTAAGCTGTGATCAGTTATGAACGCACCCTGAAATCTGTAGGGTACTGAGAGAGCCCAGAAAGAATAACTTTTTATTATTCCATTTCTTCCTGCTAATTTGGAAAAGAATCCAGTAGCAGGTAAGAATGGATATGAAATCTGGGACAAAGAGACAGCGCTATGGTAGACTTAAACCCAAAACATCAGTAATCACGTTGAATTTAAATGGATCAGATGCTCCCATGCAGAGGAACTTACCTCTTCACGACCCAGTTTCCTTGGACTAACATTGCCACCTTCTGGATGCCACGCAAAACAGCCACAGAGTCGATGGAGGGGCCCAGGAGGCTCATCAAGTTGGCAAAAGGCATGACCTTCACTGAGGAGGATGCAGGAGCCATCAGACAAGGGAAGAGGGCCTGGGCCCTTCCCCGCACCGCCCCCCCCCCCCGCCAAGTCTACACAGCTTCAGGCTCACACAACCACCCCAGCATGTAAGGCGGGCGACACGGGTAATAAGCGCTGACCCCACTGGCTGCTTGTGCACGCATCCCGCACTCACTGAATCCTGCAGCAAACACCCCAAGAGGTGCTCCTTAAAGGTAAGACTAGTACGGGACGCCTGGCTGGCTCAGTTGGTAGAGCATGCAACTCTTGATCTCAGGGTCATGAGTTCAAGCCCCACGTTAGGCATGGCGCCTACTGTGGCAGGGGGGAGGAGATAAACAGTAAAACCATTACTACCCAGGCCCATAGAGGGCCTGGGGTAGGTTCCCATGTCCTCTGCAGCAAGGCCAGTGGCCCGGCACCCAGGCAGCCCCAAGGAGAGCTGGGAGCTCCCCTCTGCTCAGGCCCCGGGAGGTGGTATCTCTGAAGAGGAGCCCGGGGCCTGGGACTCAGCTCTGAGGTTCAGGGCTCACGTCTGCCCTACAGGTTCTGGCCCTCCGAGTCCTCTGACAAAGGGGACCAGTCCCTACTGTGTGCAGCCTGGTGTGGGCCCCCCAAAATAGTCCAAGTGAACGAACGGAGCTCGTGTTCACGTGCAAGGCTCTGTATAAGCCGTGAAGAAGCCTCATCTCAGCCCCCAGGAGCTCTCCTAGTTCCTTAGGCGCAGGGGGGTCAGCGGCTGGCCCAGGCTCACTAGCAGGGGAGCGGCAGGAACAGGAGCCCGGCTGAGGGAGCCCCCCGCCCCGCCCCCCCCACTGCTGCAGTGCGTTCCTTCCACATGCGGCCAGAGCTGTAAAGCCAGGAACGCTCTGGCGCCGGGTGGCGGGAGCCTCTGGCCTTGCCCCTCAGTCCTTAAGTCTGTCCCACACTCCGTTTCCCCAGGAGGTGGTAGGGCTGGGGTCCCCCTGGGGGAAGCATGTGTCCACCCACCATTCTTCATCAGGATCTTGATCTGATCAGCCAGGGGCAGGGTGCGCAGCTGGGCCATGGACAGGACGTTGCTGGGAGCCACGGGTTTGTCTCTGTTGGAAAACAGAGACGCTGGGTTAGAGGAGGGGTAGGAGGGAGATTTGGGGTGGGGAGGGTGGTGTCCGGCCCAACTCTACTCACTTCTCCTCCTCTGGGCTAGGTGGCATCAGCATCATGAGGTACTCACTGCAGGGGAGAGGGCAGGGTCAGCAGCTCCTGGGCTCTGGCCCTGCCCCACCCCTACCCACAAACCCAGACTGCACCCAGGCTGAAGCCTCCCCAAGGGAGGGCTGGGGGCTGGGGGACAGATAGAGAGCCACACCCACGCTCCCCTAGCTCCCCCCAAACTTGCAGAGAAAGGACGGCCATCTCCTGCCACACCCACCCTCCCACCCCTCTCCAGAGGACGAGGGGGCCCTCTCCCATGTCTGTCTCCCCTGCTAGAGAAGGGGCCACAGTCCCCAGGAGGGCCCCACACCACAGGGACCCTCCTGGGGCCAGTGGTGGGCTCAGCAGCCCACAGGGCTCAACAGCCTGGCCCGCCGGTCCCACCTGGGTGACTTGACGAGCTCAGTGTTCTCAACCCCACTGGAACCCTGGCACAGCAGGTACTGGCGCTCGTGCTCAGAGCGGCTGTCCTGTTGGGGAAGGCACAGGGTGCGGGGACCCTCAGCCACCACCCCAGGCCCGTGCCACCCGCCTCCCGAGCCCCTCTGCCATCCAGTTTTCACCCCTGCATCACCTTTCCCTCCAGGTGCCCACTGTCCTGCCCCAAGGCCAGCCACAGAATCATATCCAGCCACCTGAGCATGGCATTCAAGGCCTCTGTGAGGCGGCCTCAATCAACCATCTCCAGCTCTATGACCGAACAGCCCCAGCACCCGTGCCTAGGTGCCCTGCCTGGGACACAGGGTCATTAACAGCAACGGTAAAAAATAACAGCTAACAGTCACCGAGCACCTACTATGTGCCGGGCTCTGGTCCAATGGCTGCTTATATACATCAACTTCTCTCATTAGGTAATTTGCATAAAGTCACACACCAGGAAATAGCAGAGCTTCTGGAAGTCTGACTCTAAGGCTTGGTCAACATGAATCTCTTTCAGGAAAGTTCCAGAGAAATCAGGAGTTGCTCCCCGCCCCCAGGAAAATGTTGGGGAGCCCTATGGCACCTCTGGCTTCGATCCAATCACTTCCCTTACTCAATACAGTCTCAAGGATTGGGTTCTAAGTCAGCACACGAGATGAAAACCAAGTATAGTCAAAAGCGCCCTTGGCAGATACGTGAACTTGGCCATGTGACAGATGGCCGGTTCTCCAACGAGCGCTTTCATTCCGGACCCACGATACATAAAAATCCGTAACCAAACACCAGCTCCACCCTGGGGCCAACAAGAAGCTCCCACTTGAGGAGAGCCTGGGGATGCCGAAAACCCCACCCCAGGAAACTGTGGACTCCTTTCTCAATCTCCTGCTCCCCTGGGACACACGCTAAGTAGACCGGCTGGAACAAGGGACAAACTTTCCCCTCTCCACCCGGGGCTCCCTACCACCAGGGGGCTCTCACTGAATCTGAAACCCCCAGTTCCAGGCGAGACTGGGCTCTTCTCCCAGGACCCCGGCCCAGGGCCAGTGTCAGCCGCCACCGGGGACCCCGCTCACCCTCAGGCCATAGTAGTGCAGGTGCACCCAGGGCTCCTCCGCGTGCTTCTTCTGCAGGAACTCATAGGACTGCACGCGGCGCTGGCGGGCCTGCTCCGACTCCGGACGGGAGAACCGCACCTGGGAGGGGTTGTGGCCTCAGGCCCGGGCCCCGTCCTGGGCTGCCGGCCCTCACCCCACGAGAAGACTGGAGAGCCCCGCACCACTCCCACCTCCCCTTCATTTCCCGATACACATCTCTTAAATTCAGCTCCAACCGTGTCCCCCTCTGTGACTTGACGACACAGGCCAGGGAGCAGTTTTCTTGTGCTTCTGCCTGCCCGGGACCCAATCCATTTCCACTCCCACGGCTAAAAGACCCCCCCCATTTTCCTTGGGGAAATGCCCAGGTACCCCTCAGCTCAGGGGAGAAAATATCCCTCCCCCGTGCCCCCACCCCCACACACATTCCCAGCCACAGGAGTGGGCACGTGACTCAGACCTGGACAATCCGAGCACCAAATCCTCTTAGCCACAGGGGCTGATTCAGGGTTGGCCAAGCCAATGAGTCCGGTCTGGGACTTTAGTTAGAAGTAATGAGAAAGAAGTTTCTTTTCCCCTGGGGTCTTGGAAGCTGGGAGGATGTGAGCCTGGAGCGGGGACAACTCTGTACCACTGGGGACAGACACCCTGCCTGAGAAAGGCCAAAAGAGGAAGGCGGAACCTGGAGATGGAGATGGAGAAACCAGGTCTCGATGACCGAGTCTGAGCACCTGAATCCAGCCATACCTGAAGCTACCCCTCAGCTTCTCAGTAAAAGGGACCAATACATTCCATTTTGAGCTCATGCCAGGTAGGTCCGGGTTTCTGCTGCTTAGCGTCCTGATGGAACCGAGCCCTGACACCTCCCGCGGGGGCGTTGGCTGGATTACAGAACCCTCAGATTTTTTTTTTTTTTTTTTTTTAAAGTGGGCTTCACGCCCAACATGGGCCTTGAACTCACGACCCTGAGATTAAGAGTTGCATATTCTACTGACTGAGCCAGCCAGGTACCACAGAATCCTGGGATTCTATATGGGTCCTTTAAGTTCATGGGCCTAAGGATAACTTGTCAAACAAGGGCCAGTTGAGTCCCCGAGGAGGGAAGGAGGGTGATCATTCAACAAGCTGCCGAGAGAAGAGGGTGAGCACCCCCACCACACAGCAGTCATGTTGGTATCAGCCCATCTTCAAGGACGTGCAAAGGCTCACAACTTAAGCCACGTCCGTACACCATCCATGTCACTATCTGTGCCTTCTTCCTTAAATACTCCTTTTAACCTCCATAGGCTTACACAGAGGAAACTCGGTAAGCCATAAATGAAAGGTCAATATTCTTCTCACCACGTCTGGAATACAGGCCTAGTATTCAGATAGAATTGTTGCGTCTGCACACCACCGGAAACACTGAATGACGTGGTTAAGGCACATGGGGTTTTGGTTCCACTAGGACACAGGCTTCATGGCAGACTGTGCGGGTTCCCTGGACCTCCTAGGCCCCCAGTTTCCTCCTCCCAGACAATTCCAGTTCCAGCCAAGCCCCAGGGTTCCCACACTACAGAAGCCCCGGGCTGCTATCCTGTGAACAGCTGGGACAGGTCAGGGTGGGCGCAGGACAGGTTACCCCTCCAGGCCGCCCAGTAGGAAGGCTTTGAAGGATGGGACCCTGTTTCGGTATCTGTTTCACCCCCAGAGCCTTAGGTCTGCACAGCCCCTCCCACCCCGAGCAGCGTGCGGGCAGCTGAGCTACAAAGCCGGCCCCGCTGCCCACCGCCGCCCCCCCCCCCACCGCCCTGGCGCACCCTCCCTCTCCTCGGGGCCAGAGTTCACTCACTGTGATCTGCTTCACGTCTTCTTCCGCCTCATCCTGCGAAGAGTCTCCTGCTGCAAGAGAAAGCGGACACTGCTTGCAGCCTCTGGTGGAGCCCCCAACTCCCTAGAAGGCCTCAGGCAGGGGCATCTGGGAATTCTCCTTCTAGGCAGAGATCGTTAGCCAAGTCAGCACTTCTCAATTGGGGGCAATTTTGCCCACGAGAGGACACTTGAGAATGTAGAAAGCCACGTTTGGTTGTCAAAACTGTGCAGGTGAGTGCTCCCGGCATCCAGTGGGTAGAGCAGGGATGCTGCTAAGCGTCCTGGAATCCATCCCCCTGCAGTTTTTCCCATGACCCACCCATCCCTGCCAAGATGCAGACAGACAGAAGGGCTAGGGGTCCAGAGCTCACCCTCATTGGCCGCCTCCCTCTCCCGGTGCTTGGCATCCGCCTTATCCAGGTAGGAAAAGCTGGGCCGCAGCTGCAGGATGCCATGAAGAGGCGTCAGGTGCAGCTCACCTGGCAGAGGAAGAAGGCTTTGGACCTGACTCTGGGAACTGGGACCAACCCACCCAGCTTGGCTCACAGTAGTCACAAAGGGCCCTGCACTCCCCCAAAGGCCTCAGCCTATCGCCAAGCCACCCGCCACCTCTGCTCTAGCCCCCAGTCTCAGGGCCTTGGGACCACCGGGCCCGCAGCCCTTCCCAACCCTAAGCACACAGCTGCAGTAGGACATGAACCCAGACCCTTCTGCTCAAAGCCACTTCTTTAAGCCTGCCTGCATACCCTCCCCCATGAGCATCGAAGGCCTTTCCGACCCTGGTCGCCACCCCCTTCCCCCCAGCTGCTCACTCCGGCACATGGCAACTTTTCCACTCCAAACTCGGCCTCTCTTCCCCGCCGGGCCTTTGCCAGGCACCCTCAATGTCCACCGCCCCCTCCCCACAGAGACTGCCTCTCCTCCTCCAACTCGGCTTGTCAAAACCCCACCCAATCCGCTCAGAAGTCTGCCAGCACAAATGTGGCTGGAGGAATGGCCCCTGGCGTGGCCAGCTGGAGGAGTGTCTACACAGTCCTGGACAAAGATCGTGACTCTTCCTTGTGAATGAAACCTGTGCACTGGGAGGCAGTGCAAAGACCATCAATTTCTCTCAAGTCAATGTGGGCTTGAGAGAGAAGAAATCACACGCTAAGGCTCTGGTAGGTGGCTCTGTGAAAGCGTTCTGGACTCCAGAGGGAGTGGAATGCTCGCAGTCAGGAGTAAAGAAGCAAATGGTCCTACAAATACCGTATGATTTCACTCATATGTGGAATTTAAGAAACAAAAGAACAGGGTTAAAAAAAAAAAAAAGCACACACAGAAAAAGATTCAGGGCTCCTGGCTGGCTCTGTTGTAGAGCATGTGACCCTCGATCTCTAGGTTATGAGCCTGAGCCCCACTCTGGGTGGGCGTGGAGCCTACTTAAAACAGAACAAAAACACACACACAAAGCACAGAACCCACAGACTCTTAACTACAGAGAACACCTGACAGTCACCAGAGGGGGGGTGGGGGTGGTGAACGAGGAGGGGGGGTCAGAGTACACTTAAGGTGATGAGCGTGGAGTCGGGTACAGAATCACGGAATCCCTCTATTGTACACGTGACACTACCATAACACTGTTTGTTAATTATACTGGAATTTAAAAAATAAATCATTTTACCACCCTACATACAAGAATAATTTTCAGAAATGTTAAAAATTTTCATATAAAGTACTATAAATACTAGAAAAAAACTAGGAGAACCTTTGTATGAACCTAGGATGGGAGAAAGAATCCTAAAAACCAAGACAAGAGATTCAGAAGGAAAAACACAGGACAGGTAAGTTTGGCTACGGAAGAATACGACCACGTCGGGAAGATGGCACAAGTTCTGGAGACGGGCGGTGGTGACAACTGCACACCAACATGAATGCCCTCAAATGTCACCGAACCGCACACTTAAAAATGGTCAAAATGAAGGGCGCCTGGGGCGCCTGGGTGGCTCAGTCGTTAGGCGTCTGCCTTCAGCTCAGGTCATGATCCCAGGGTCCTGGGATCGAGCCCCGCATCGGGCTCCCTGCTCCTCGGGAAGCCTGCTTCTCCCTCTCCCACTCCCCCTGCTTGTGTTCCCTCTCTCGCTGTGTCTTTCTCTGTCAAATAAATAAAATCTTAAAAAAAAAAAAAAAAAAAAAGAGGGGCACCTGGGTGATGCTGTCAGGCAGGCGTCCGACCTGGTTTCAGTTCAGGTCGTGATCTCAGGGTCGTGAGATCGAACGCCGTGTCAGGCTCAGTGCTCAGCGGAGATTTAAGATTTAAGATTCTCTTCTTCCTCTGCCTACCCCCCACCCACTCCCTGGGAGTGTGCTCTCTCTAAAATAAATAAATCTTTAAAACAAAAAAAAGTTAAAATGGTAAATTTCATGTTATGTATATTTTACCATAATAAAATTAATTCAAAGAAAGAAACAAATGGTCCCGGCTGCAAGGCCTGAGACATGGGTTCAAAAAAGGATAGTTACTTGATACTACTTTTGAGTCTTTTCTAGTTTGTTTCCTAAGTGTTCAAATTAGTCTTACCTATTGCTTTATGAACTCTAAACACTTTTTAATGGCTTTGTTGAGATATAATTCCCATGCCATACAAAATTTAAAACATACTAGTCAATGTATTTTAATATATTCCTGGAGTTGTACAACCAGCACTACAATCAACTTAACGTTTTCAGGGGCGTCTGGGTGGTTCAGTCGGTTAAGTGTCTGACTCCAGATTTCGGCTCAGGTCATGATCTCAGGGTCGTGAGATAGAGCCCCTTGACGGGCTTTGCACTGGGCATGAAGCCTGCTTGGGATTCTCTCTCCCTCTGCCCCCTGCCCCCCAAAGAACATTTTGATCTCCCCAGAAAGAAACCCTGAACCCATCCTCAGTCACTTTCCATTCCACATTCCTCCTAGCCATGGGCAATTACTACCTGCTTTCTGTCTCTACGGATTTGCCTCTTCGGGACACTTCATTTAAACGGACTCCAACAACATGTGGCCTTCTGAGCATCATGCACACTAAAGGATTTATCAGTACTTCCTTCCTTCCCGTGGCCAGATAACATTCCACTACATGGCTGTAGTGCACTTTACTATCCAGGCGTCAGCTGAGAGACTTATGGATTGTTTCTACTTCTTCACTACTGTGAATAACGCTGCTATGAACATCCACGTACAAGTTTTGTGTGAATAGACGTTTCACTTCTCTTGGGGAGATGCTAAGAGTAAAATTGCTCATGCATAAGTACCTTGTATTTTCTTTTTTTTTTGAGAGGGAGGGAGGGAGAGGGGGCGCAAGTGAGTGAGTGGGAGAAGGGGCGGAGGGAGAGAATCCCAAGCAGGCTCCACACTAAGCGCAGAACCTCGCAGAACCCAACGTGGGGCTTGATCCCATGACCCTGAGATCATGACCTGAGCCGAAATTAAGAGTCGGATGCTCCACCGAATGAGCCACCAGGAGCCCCGCAAGTACCTTGTATTTAAAACAAAATCCTCCCGCCTGTCTCAAAAGTTGCGCTGTATGTCTGTGTCCCAGGAGGAGACAGTGACCTTGGCAGCACCACCTCTATCAGGTCAGGTAGCACCAAAAGCAGGAAGTCCTTAGAGGTGGCCTATTCCAGACCCCTGACAATGTCTTTTCTACAACCTGCCTGGCCCCTACAGGCATCCGGGGAGCAGCCAGCTGGGTACCAGGCCGGGGACAGCCTCCCCCTGCCCCAGCCTCCCTCCCACTTCCCGCCGACCCAAGCGGCCTCCAGGAGCCACGGCAGCCTGGCCGCCCAGCACGGGTACCTTGTCTGTAGAGCGCAGCGGCGTAACGGGCTGTGTTACTGGTGCTCTGGGAGGAACAGAACGTCTGCTTGTCCATCAGCTTCCTGGGAGCACAGGGAGAACAGACGTCAAGGGGAAGGAAGCTCCAGACCCAGGGCATAGCAGGCCCTCGCCCCTCCACCCCAGACACCTCCTGAAATTCAATACCCAGGGACAGGGATCAAGGCCCCACCTCAGCATATGTGAGCCTCAGGAGGGAAGCCGGGGAAGAGAAAACCCGAGGCCCTGTCTGTGGCCCAAGGACAGGTGGTGGGTCAAGCCCCTACTCCCATCAAGGGGCCTCTCAGAAGGGAAGATATTTGCCACAGGGCAGGGCTGCACCAGGCCCAAGCATGTGAAGCTGGGATGTTGGGAGGGAGCCGAGCAATGGGGCACAAGGGCCCAGGTATGTGACAGGCCTCTGGAAGGCTCTTACTGGAGCGCACCAAAGCCTGCGGGCCGGGCCCAGGGGACTCACGAGGAGTAAGTGCTGCTCTCGTCCGTGCAGGCACCGTCCACATTGAGTGCAATCTGCTCCCCTTTGCTGCGGCAATAGTTGGGGTTCAGGGTGTCGATGGCCATCTCAAGTTCTACCTGCAGGCATCAAGCACCCCCAGCAGCTATAAGGAACGGAAGGATACCCCCAACCTGGCCACAGCCAAGTCCTGACCCCTGTCCCTGCCAATCCAGCCCTGCTCAGAAGCAGGCCCGACACACACCCCTCCCTAAGGGCCCCCGGGGTTCAGTCCACATCAAAGGTCACAAACCCCAATTCCAACAGAAAGGCCAGAGTGGTTTGGGGGGTGGGGTCATGTAGTTCTATTTGTCCTCCCCATTCTACCCTCCAAAATCTAAATTAGGTGCCAACGATTAAAATTCAAGAGATTTTCTCATAAAAATTCTCATTTCCAGGGGCGCCTGGGTGGCTCAGTCGATTGAGCGGCTGCCTTCGGCTCAGGTCATGATCCTGGGTGTCCTGGGATCGAGCCCCGCGTCGGGCTCCCTGCTCAGTGGAGAGCCTGTTTCTCCCTCTCCCTCTGCCTGACACTCTGCCTACTTGTGCTTTCTCTTTATCTGTCAAATAAATAAATAAAATCTTTAAAAAAAAAATTCTCATTTCCAACTTCTCTTGAAAAGTCACTGCACATGGCAATGGGGGGCAATAGGGGGCCGGAGCTACAGCACCCCCCTGGACAAGCCACGTGTCCAGAGCTCCCGGCCCCTACCACCCCATCCCTTCGAGGCACTTCGAGCCTATCAGAGCTGCTGCACGTCAGCCCCTGCCTTATCCTGTCAACATGAGCCCCCCATTCCCAGCCTCGAACTCATTCCGAGTCTTATTCTCCTCTGGCCTCTCTGGAGCTGCTTTACTCCCTTTCTTTCTGGAAACTTCCCTTCCTCAGCTTTCCAGGCTCTGCAAGCAACTGGTTCTCCTCTCAACCCTCCAATCGCTCCTTCTCTGGGCTTCCAGTCCCCAAAGGGCCCATGTCCTCTTCGCTTGCATCAGCACCCCCCTGTACCACCCCTCCCCTCCGCCACCTCCATCAGAGGGCAGCCCTACCTTCTGCTGCTTGGGCTTGATCTTGGCTGAGAGGTGTGGAATGTCATCGTAGGTCATCGAGGCTGGACGCACAGGGTACTGGGGAGGGGAAGGGAGCCGTCAGTCCACCCTGCCCTGTCCGGCCCGGCCCGGCCCAGAGCTGGGCTCACAGGCTCCAGCCAAGAATCAACACCAAGCAGAGACCAGAGGTCCTCGCTGGTCCCCGCCTGTGTCGCCTTCATACCGGCTCCATCCAGCTTCCTTCCAAAAGGCAATTTTCGAGGGTCTCTGACCTCCGAGGGACAAGCCTACGCATCAGGAACCCACACAGGCCCCTCTCTGGTAACCCACGAGTCCTGCCAGGGAGGCAAGAGTGAGGATCAGGCAGGGCACCTGGGTGGCTCAGTCATTAGGCGTCTGCCTTCGGCTCAGGTCATGATCCCGGGGTCCTGGGATTGAGCCCTGCATCGGGCTCCCTGCTCGGTGGGAGGCCTGCTTCTCCCTCTCCCTCTGCCTCTCTCCCTGCTCATGCTCGCTCTCTATCTCAGTGTCTCAAATGAATAAATAAAATCTTAAAAAAAAAAAAAAAGAGTGAGGATCAGGCAGAGGACAAGGGACACAGGACCGTGGGCAGCACAGACGGAAGACCCGACCAGTGACATGCTGTGGGTGGAGGACGGGTGTACAGGAATTCGTTACCCCATTCTCTCCGCCGCCCTGTAAACTTTCCGTAATAAAAAGCTGCCACTGACCCACTCAGCCCCTCTGGGCCTCAATGTCACCATGCGTTAAGTTGAGAAGCTGTGGCCGGCGCTGCCCGGACCATGACAGCCTCTGGAAGGAGCTGGGGGAGGCGTGGCAGCATGTGCACTGAACCCTCTGTGTGGGGGCCCTCTCAGATCGGCTATGTTCCAGCCCAAGGCAGTGGTGACTTCCTAAAAGCTCACTCAGATAGCAACACAGCGATTCCCCCTTGCTTCCTGGGCCAGAGCTTATGGCAGTGGTAGGACGAACAGTCTGGAGCCTGACTGGTCTGGCCTGAGCCCTGGCAGCTCTGCCATCTCCTGATCTCAGGCTGGAACGGGTGGTGGTAAAGGGCAAGGTTCTGGAACCAGGCCTGGGTTCCGGTCCCAAATTTGCCTCTTGCAATGTGTGGACCTGGGCCAGCTCCTCACCACAAACGTGCAAGTCCTCACCTCACAAGGCTGCAGGGGGCAGAGAGTGAGGCAAAGAGAGCAGACACTGCAGGGCCTGGCCCACCGTGAACACATATGGGGTCACCGTCCCCACGGCCAGCTCCCCACCATTTTGCAGGCAGCCAGGGAAACCAGTTCAGAAGGCCTGAAGGACAGGCCCCCAGCCCCATAGCCTGTAAAGGCAGACCCCGGGGGCAGAGGGCAGGGGAATGCTGGGCCTCTTCCCAGCTCACATTTGGAGTACCCCCATTGCTGCCCTGTCCTGGGCCCCGTGCACAAGTGGCTAGCCTCCCTGTGCCTCACCTTCTCATATGCAGCCTGGAGACAAAATACTTACAACTATAATCTTGTTATTAGAAATGCAAACAGGGGCGCCTGGGTGCTCAGATGGTTAAGCGTCTGCCTTCGGCTCAGGTCATGATCCCAGAGTCCTGGGATCGAGTCCCACATCGGGCTCCTAGCTCAGTGGGGAGCCTGCTTCTCCCTCTGCCTCTCTCTCTCTCTCTCATGAATAAATAAATAAAATCTTTAAAAAAAATAACTTGTCCCACCTCCCATAAAAAAAAAAAAAAAAGAAATGCAAACAATCTGCCCGTTCCTTTAAACATGAAACATAGTGTTTCCATTGGATCCAGCAATTCCGCTCCTAGGGATGTGCCCAAGAGAAATGACAACACCTGTCCACACAAAAACTTGTGTGGGATATTCACAGCAGCACTGTTCACAATAGCCCCAGAGTGGAACCAACCCAAAGAGCCATCAATGCACGGACAAACACAATGTGCTGTATACAGCCACACCACCGAGTACTATTCATCCATAAAAAGGAATGAGGTACTGATACATGCTGAACATGAGTGAACCTCGAAACCACGATGTTGAGTAAAAGCAGCCAGCTATGCCATGATTCTGTGTACATGAAACGTCCAGAACAGGCAAATCCATACAGCGAGAAAACAAGTTAACAGCTGCCTCAGGATGCAGGCAGGAACAGGGGACACAGGACAAAACTGTCCAAAAACAGACTGTGGAGCTGAGCTCTGGGCTGGGCCATGTTCTGAGCACTTTGGATGGATTCATCCAACCCCCACGGGGAGCTACAGGGCACGTAGTATAACTGCCACCATTTTGTAAATGAGGAAACAGAGGCACAGAGAGCTCAAGGACCTTGCCCAGGGCTCACAGCTAAGTCATGATGGAGCTGGGCCTCAACACAGCCACCAGTCCCCAGAGTTCCAGAACCACACTGTTCCACCTCTCATGGCTGCCTTGGTTTTCCCATCTTCGAAATGAGAGACTATTAACCTGCCCGCCCACAAGAGCGAAGAGAAACCCCCTGTCCCACACTCTGGCACCCAGAACCCTAAGCGAGGCTGAGGTTTCCCAGAGCCCCTCACCCCCCACCCCCATGCTCAAGGTGGCCCCTTTGCCCTCTGGTCTCATCATTACCTGAAACAGATAGAGCTTCTCTGCCAGACTTTTAGCCAAGTACACGTCGATCTGGGAAAAAGGGAAGAAGACTTAAACAGGAGACAGACAGGTAGCTGGCCTGCCCTGGCCTCCCCCTGCTCTCTGGATGTCAGTCAGGGCTCGTGGCTCCTAGAGGCAGTGGGGGGGGGGGAGGGGGAAGAGCTCAGCTCCTGCTAGAAACAGAGGGAACCGAGTCTCCAGCCTCCCTCTCTGTGGCTCTCAGGGGGACCAGGACAAGAGTTCCTGGCCCTCTCCTAGGTCCACTATAACCCAATAAAAATGTGCCTTCCCCGGGTGTGCCCAGATCAGGATGCATCCTGGAGCCCGATTAAATGCTTTTCTGATGAGGCTGGGACAGAGGAGAGCTTACCCACTTGCCTGCCCTTCCTCCCTGTGCCCTCCACCACCTACCCTGGATTGACCTGTCACACCACCTTTAGGTGGTCTGCAAGCCCCTCTAAGAATGATCTGGCCCAACTCTTTCTTCTCAACACTAACCGCCCCTGACCCACCGTGCAGCAGTTTACCTCCCTGCTTCCCGGTTCTTCATATGAACCATGTTCTCTCCCACCACCAGGCCTTAAGGAGGAGTGAAGGGCATCAGCGCAGGCGAAGCCTGTGTGAAGGGCAGTCTAGGTGGAGGGAGCAGCATGTGCAAAGGCCCAGAGGCTCTAGGATGTGTCTGGATCTGGGCTGACTCTGGAACCTACCTCCCCACCATCTGCATCTTGAGTCTCCTTCTTTGTCAGATCCTAAGTTTCCCGAGGGCAGGACACTGCCTTGCTCACTACTGTCATAGCCCCCAGCACACAGTAGATCCAGTGAACAACTGCTGAATGACTTCTGGGTAGGCCCAGGAAGAAGGGGGAGTCGTCAAACCCATTCATTCATTCAACAAATAGTCACTGAGTATCTACTAAGTGACAGGCACTGAACTTGGCTTTGTGGACACAGTGATGAAGACAAAATCCCTCCCTCGTGAAGCTTACATTCTAGTGGAAGGCGATTATGTTTAGGGGATGGGAAGTGTTATGACCAAGCACAGGGCATGGCCAAGGTAAGGAGCTTGGGGGGGCCAGGGAGGGTGAACAGGAGAGCGCCACACGAGGCAAGGGGTGTCAGGGAATCCTCTTTGACAAGGAAATGCTGGATCAGAGACTGGGAGGAAGTGAAGGGCTCAGCTAGGCAGTTATCTGGAGGAAGAGGGTTCCAGGCAGAGGGAACAGCCTGGTTAGGGGTCCCTGGGATGCCAGCAGGTTCCAGGCTGGCCCAAGGATGGATGGAAGGGCCTCAGCCCTGGGCCTGGGCACTCCTCCCCAGCAGCCCTGGCAGAGGGTAGGGAGCAGCAGTTACCTCCTGTACGACTGGGTCATCCTCTTCATTGGCCATACTAGGGGGGAGCCAGCCGCACGATCCTCAGACTCAATCTGCAAGGGACAGCAAGAGGCCTGAAACAGCAGCCATTCCGCCGACACCCCTGGGTGCCTCTGTTGCAACGGGCCTGCTCTGGGAGGGGAGAGCCTGAGACAAACAGCAAGTGACCTTCTTTCTACATCTTTCCTGGAGTCAACAACAGACGGCCAATTCTACACCCCACTGGCCAGAACCAAACAAGAGGGAAAAACCACCAAACAGAGGGTACAAACAGGTGGACCCAAGGCGGCACAAGTCGGCTGCACCCGTGGGAAAGAATAAATGACCAGCTTTAAGGGTTTTGCAACCACGCACAGAAAAGAGGTCACTGCCAGGCAGGGGGATGGAGGTTGGCTGGTCCACAGCCATGATGCAAATACTCGAGCACTAACTGGGGGCCACGGAGAAGCGTTAGTGAAGAGGCTGACGTCCAGCAGAAAGAGCCAGCAGTCCCAAGGCTGTCTGGGGGGGCTCTGTCTCTGGTACTTGACTTTCAAGCAGACTTTAAGCCCAACCCCGTGTGAGAGGATTCTCCTGTTTCGTGTGTGCGACACAAAATGACCCTCTTCACAGACTTTAATGTATTCAACACACCAACCCTGCAAGGTGGCCTGACTGTCCCCATTATCTAAGGGCGACTGGAACTTCGGGACACCATGCATGCACTAGCCAGAGCCACAGAACAGGCCAGATGATGCACCGGGCTTCAAAGCCAGGCCAGCCAGGCCGCCCGATTTCAGGTAACAGCTACAGGTCAGGCAGCTCAGAGGGACGGGAAGGGCCTTCCTGCCGGGAGGAGAGGGGGCAATCTGGGCTGGGCCCTGAAGGAGAGAAGGATTTGGACAAGCCATGACACCAGACAGCAGGAGGGACCCCAGGTGACTGGCAACACCTCAAGCCTGGAGGGGAGAAGGCCGCACGTCTCCATGGCAGAGGGTCTGCTGGGCTGACTCTTCATATTCCCACAGGAAGGGGATGGTCATGTGGGTACCTTCAGAATCCCAGCAGCCCCCAGGCCTCTAGTTCTGGGTAAGACCATCATGATTTTTGTCTTATCTACTTAACATCCAAGTAATTCAATATTTAAAAGGGCGTAATACCTTCACTTCGGGTGGGACTCAAGGTCATCCAAGCCCTCTGCCTGAGCCATACCACCTGAAGTCCTTTCATGAGTTCCAGATACATGTTCCAAACTCCAACTGCTCAGCCCCAGTGCTGGCCTCATCCCTGATGCCGCTGCCCCCCTCACCCCACACCAGCAACTCCCGTCAGTTCCACCCTGAAGGCAGGTCTGGGGTCTGGCCACCCCCACTGCCACCTCCCCGGTCCAGCCAGCCCCACTGCCTGCCTGCATGACAGCAACAGCCCTCCGATCTTCGCCCAACCCCACGGCCAGCGCCAGTGATCCTTCTGGAAGCCACATCAGGGCTCACCACGCCTCTGCCTTCAAGGGCCTCCCAGCCCACTCAGGACAGAAGCTCAAGTCTTTATGCCACCACCATCCCTTTGCCTCTCAGACCTCATCTCTCACAGGCCCCCTTCCTCCTGCTCCCCCCACCGTGGGCCTTGGTAACTGCTCTACCCCAAGAGCCTCATGGCTCCCTCCCTCACCTCTTCCAGGTTTTTGTTCAAATGTCACCTCATCACTAAGACCTGCCCTGTCTACTCTATCCAAAATTGCAACACCCTCCCCCAGTTCCCTTCCCGGCTCTGGTTGTCCCCAAAGCATGCACCACCACAGCTCTGTTTTTATTTTGTCCCCATCCCCACTGCCACTAAGCTGTAAGCTACACGAAGATAGAGATTCAGGTCCGTTTTGTCCCTTGCTGTACCCCCTAGCCTGCAGCAGGCACTCCATACATACCTGCTGTCTGAAGAAATGGGACCACAGGAAGGCTATTTAACAGGGAGCTACCAAAGATTTTTGAGTGGAGGAAGAAGGCAAACCAGAGGGAAGCCGGCTGCCCCAGCGGTTGGGGCTTGAAGACTGGATGAAAATCAGAAGCCCTAAACTGACAGTCTGAGGTGCGTGGTCCTGCCCAGAGAGAGGGGGATAGATGGCAGAGCCCCAGGCCTCACCCCATCTGCACTGACCGCCAGGGGTCACAGGTGCCCTGCGAGCACCTAGCTCCTCTCCGGCCGGCTCCGTGGACAACCGAGGCACTGGGGACTTGCACGTGAGTTAGGGTACAGGTCATATGTACAAAGAGGTGTGGCCTGGGAGCTTCCCCAGACGCAATCATTCCTGAGAAACTGGCTTTCTCAGCTCTTGGTGGGCTCTGCCGACCCCTCCCCCAGTCACTGAGGAGCTCGGGGGGGGGGGGGGGGGGGATGAGGTACCTGGAGCTGTGGCTCCTCCCTCCAGATGGTACACGCGACCAGGGTAGCGCAGGGTTCTCACTTGCCCTCATCCTCTCCGCCAGCATCATCCAACTTGGTGGCTTTCCAAGTTTTCAGTCTAAGACCCATAGTAAGAAATCCACTCCACAGAAACGACCCAGTACATACAGACAATTAGGGAACTAAACCAAGGTTTCACACAAGCTTAACTGCCCCTATTAGATGTGAAGCAGTGAGCTTTTCTACCCTCACTCATTAAAATTAACATGCTGGTTACAATCCTCCAAAGTGATTTCACATCTCACTAATAAGAGTTATTTTTTTAAGTAATCTCTATGCTGAACATGGGGCTCAAACTCATCACCCCAAGATCAAGAGCTGCATGCTCCACCGACTGAGCCAGCCAGGTGCCACTCACTAAGAAACCTTCATCTGTGATTGAAAAGTACTGCTCCAACAGGTCTCCCTGAGGTCCCTCTTTTCTATCTCCAGTCCTCCCAGAGACAGCCAGAGCTGTCCTTGCAAAAGAGTAAATCACATCATTCTCCTGCTCAAAACCTTTCACCTGCCACATAGAATAAAATCCAAACTCCCTTCCACGCCATCAAGGCCCTATGTGATCCTGCCCCTGCCACCTGCTGGGCCTCCAAGAGGCTAGGCCCCATCCTGTCTCAGGACCTTTGCATGTCATCTACTTTTCCCACGTCTTTTCAAAGCTGGCTCCTTTTCATTAGATATCACACCCCCACCCCCTCCAGAAGGGGAGAGAAGTTCCCTGGCCACCCAATCTGAAAGAGCCAACGGGCTCACAGTCACCACCAGCTCTCCCTGTTTTCTTTCCTTCATGGTTCTTATCACAATCTGGAACCACCTAGTCTACTTGGGTTTGTGTTGTCTGTCTTCTGTACTAGAATGTAAGCTCCAAGGGGGCCTCTGAGTTACCTCAACCATGAAGTGGAGATGATCCTACTTCATCAAGTTGTTATAAGGACTATTATCTCTCTTTAAAATCCATGCTATTCTCCCCATACCTAGTTGTTATAAGGACTATTATCTCTTTTTTTAAATCCATGCTGTTCTCCCAATACCTGGCATGAAGTGGACACTCAATACAGTACAAAGAACAATTAAATAAATGAACGCATGAAATCAGGCAGTTATAGACCCTTCACCCTGTGAGCCTAACTCAGCCCCATCCAGACACTGGTGGACTCATGGTTTGGGCCTTACGGACACTTGAGAACAGAGAGGGGCTGTGGCCCAGGCAGAAGCAGCCCTCCCAGCCACAAGCCAGGCTTCCTCAACTGCAGTGACCACCTGTGACCACCTTGGGTGTCCTGTGGCCATAATGGTACTCTGTGGCACTGGCTCTGTGGCCTTGAGCACACGAAGTTTCCCCCAGCAGGGAGCTGCCAACAAATGGAAAGGAGACAAGGACACCAGGTAGAGCAAAGGAGGGGTTCAGAGCAAAGGAAATACCTGAATGCCACACCTGGGTGCATCCCTGTGCACCTAGGAATCTAACTTGTCAGCCAATCAGAAATGCAGAGGCAACTCCAAAGTCTCTCTAGCTACTGGAGGGAGAAAACAAAGTACCACGCAGTTAAGAGGAGAGGGCCCCAAGGGCAAACAGTCTCAAGGCCTGATTCTAACTGCCTGTGTTTGTCTCTGGCAAGCCATCTCCCCGCTCTGGGTCACCTCAGCTCCCACCTCTGTTAAAGAGTCAGCCCGGAAAAAAAGAACTAATTAACCCTTAACTGATCATCAGACCTTTCTCCAAGGACTTCACACACGTTCTCATCTTCTCAATAGTCCCGTAAGTCAAGATTCATCATTCCCAATTAAGAAATGAGGAAACTAAGAGTCAGAGAGTAGGTAATTTTGCCCAAGGTCACAGTGCTGGAGAACAGCAGAGACAGAGCGGAACCCCGGGTCTGGCTGATGTCAACGATCCGTATTCTTAACCACTATGCTGCACACCTCTTGAATAAAAGGCAGTATGGGATAGTGGGGAAGAGCCTGGACTCTCAAAGCAGAACGACACCGGTTCAAATCCCACCTCAACTACCTACCATCCGTGGCCCACCTGGGAGTGTTTAATCTTGGAAGGTCTCACTATTTTCACCGCTAAAATGGGGATAATAAAGTACTAAACTCCCGAGGGCTGCGATGAAGATTAAGTAAGGTAATAAATGTAACCTGCAGGGAGCTTTGTTATGACTTGGCAACATGTTTTCTTCCAATGTCGGAGAGCACAAGGCCCCCACAAATCAAACCCTGCGAGCTGGGGCTTCTCGCGTCTTACCCTACTTAGCCCTCACCACAATCCTATGAGGCAGTTAATTTTATTATCCCCATTTCACAGATGAAGAAACGCTGGCGACTGGTAAGACCTCCTCCATCGCCCACCGATTCTAAACCTGACATAACTGAACGACCTTGTTTATGTTCGGGTTTACTTGACGTGCTTACTGACACCTCCTCCAGCCCCATGGTCAGGGCCGTATCCACGGCACGGTGCGGGCTCTCAGTGAACGCTGAATGGAGACCTGAAGAGCTGTACGAAGAATGCCGGGCCTGGCCAGGCGGAGACTGCTCTGGTTCAGCGCGAGGAGAGGGCCGGGGCCGGCTCGGGGACCCTCCCCCTGCCCAGCGGGGCGGGCCGCCAGCCCCGGGCCACACTGTCCAATGGGTTTCGCCTCCCTCGCGGGTGGTCAGGCCCCCTTCTCACGCCCACCACGCAGCCGTCGCCTCTAGCTGCCGCGCTGGCGGGACAGCGGGTGCCTTCGGACAGGTGCTCCCGCAGGAGGCCCGCCTGGTCCGGGCGGAGCACGGTGGCTGGACCCTGAGTCACCGCCGGCAGCCTCGGCTGCGGCATCCCCGACTCCCAGGCCCGGCCGAGGTCGGAGCCCGCGGCCGGCCCGGGTCTACGGGGGCCGGCTACCCAATCCTTCCCGCCCGAGTCCCGGGAGGCCCCCAGCCCCTGGGTTCGGCGCGGCGCGGGCCTCCCGGCCTACACGGCAGCCCAGCCCAGGCCCACCTCGCGAGTGCGGCCCGGCTCCAGTCCGGGCGTGCGCTGCCTTCTCGGCACTCACCTCTCCGCGGGGGCCGCGCGCGGGCGGCGGCAACGGCCCAGGTACCCGCGGACTGCAGAGGCGGCGGCGGCCCGGCTCTTCTCTTAGGCAGCGGCCATGTTGCTGGTGGAGAAACTCCAGCGGACACGTGGGGGGAGCGGGCCGGGCCTCGCGCTTCCTTTTACCCACAATGCCCCGCCCAGACGCGCGCAGAACCCCCCCCCTCCGCCGCTTCATTCATGCCGGCCGCCTGCCAGGTTTGGCAGCAGGGGGCGCTGATGACCCAGCAAAAGAGCAGAAAACAGAGCCTGGTGCCAGGGCGGTAGGGACCGAAAAAAAAAAGGACTTGGCAGCGGTGGGATTCGAACCCACGCCCCCGAAGAGACTGGAGCCTTAATCCAGCGCCTTAGACCGCTCGGCCACGCTACCCAGTTACAGAATTGCTTTTCCGGGAAGCTACTTAATACTCTACCCAGCAAATTTCACTGTTTCTTGTGTTTTATTTGATTTTGATGGACTTATTATGAACTTGTCATGTATTTAAAAGACAATATTTGCTCCAATAATTATACCCAGATTTGTTCCAAATAGGTTTTAGAGCGAAAAGCAGCTTAAGAATCCGTGTTTAGAGTCGGCTGTTTAACCCGGAGACCCCAGGAAGAGCCAGGTATCTCCGGAGAAATGATGGATTCCCGCAGCAATTCGCCCCAGGGCCTCCGAAGACCAAACCCGGAGGAGGGGGTGTAAGCAGTTTTCTCTGAAGAGTTATGTGTTTTAATTTTTAGTTACTCAAATAATAAGTGAATTATTGCAAGATATTAAAACTGCAGATAAGGTACAAATGCTCTTTTAACTTTGACTAAGTCCCATCCACAGAGGTAACCATTATTATCAGCTTAGTATCTATCTTTCTGGATTTTTTGCTGTGAATTTATGTGGATATTTTTGGATATATTCATATGGATACATAGATACCCATAGAGAATTGATGTTTTGTTTTTATTGTGTATGGCTTTTTACATAAATATTATCATACCATTACTCTTGATCTGCAACTGTTTTTTCACCCAAATATGCTTTTAAAATCTATCCATGTTGATGGAAATAGGTATTTAAAAATACAGAAAAAGTACAAAGAAAAAATAATCACCCACATTTCCACCACCTAGTACTGTGGCATTTCATTTCCAATTTTTTTCCTATGTACATACTTTTCTTTTTTTCTTTTAAGATTTTTATTTATTTATTTGACAGAGAGGGAGCACAAGTGGGCAGGGTGGCAGACAGAGGGTGAAGGAGAAGCAGGCTCTCCACTGAGCAGGGAGCCGGACGTGGGGCTCGATCTGAAGACCCCGGGACCATGACCTGAGCTGAAGGCAGCTGCTTAACTGACTGAGCCACCTGAGCTCCCCTGTATGTACTTTTTATTAAAAGTTAATGATATGAATATGCTGTCCTTTTAAAAATCCATTTAAAAATATACTAGATCATTAAAAATTTTTTAAATAAAAATATACTAGACCATTACAAATTAAAAATAAAACCTCCTTCCCAAACATCCTCCCTTGGCTATGACTATTATTATGATTTGATGTGTATTCAATCCATTTTTTATACTTTCATATCTATATATTTATATCTATAGATACAGATATTTGTGTGTGTGTATATATACATATATTCTCATGAACAATATATAGAATGGTCTTCTGTATGTTTTCTATTCTCATAAATATTATTGTGCCAAGGTCATTCTGAAACTTGTTTTTCTATTCCAACATTATGAGGTCTATTACCAATGCATATAGATTTTATTCCATGATGTGAATACAAACATTTAAGTTGTTTATATTACATTGTTATATTTAAGTTTCTGGTTAATATCTAATTGGCACACACCCTAACATTTCACCCATATTTCTCCTTGCCTTCAATTCCTCCTCAACTCAGTTTTTTCCCCCCATCTACCTTTAACATAAATATTGATATGCAAAGATTTCATTGCATCAGGAGAGTTTGTGCTTTTAAAGGAATTCTTCAAAAATATAGAAGCATCCTTCGCTGCCTCCCGGTTCCTGGGATCAGCCGATGGCATGGGTTTTGGAGACCTGAAAAGCCCCGCCGGTCTCCAGGTACTCAACGACTACCTAGCAGACAAGAGCTACATCGAGGGGTATGTGCCGTCACAAGCAGACGTAGCAGTATTCGAAGCAGTCTCCAGCCCCCCAACTGCCGACTTGGATCATGCCCTCCGTTGGTATAATCACATCAAGTCTTATGAAAAGGAGAAGGCCAGGAGTGAAGAAAGCTTTGGGCAAGTATGGCCCTGCTAATGTGGAAGACACCACAGGAAGTGGAGCTACAGATAGTAAAGATGATGATGACATTGATCTCTTTGGATCTGATGAGGAGGAGGAAAGTGAAGAAGCGAAGAGGCTAAGAGAGGAACGCCTTGCACAGTATGAGTCAAAGAAAGCCAAAAAACCTGCACTTGTTGCCAAGTCTTCCATATTACTAGATGGGAAACCTTGGGACGACGAGACAGATATGGCAAAACTAGAGGAGTGCGTCCGAAGCATTCAGGCAGACGGCTTGGTCTGGGGCTCTTCTAAACTAGTTCCAGTGGGATATGGAATTTAAAAACTTCAAATACAGTGTGTAGTGGAAGATAATAAAGTTGGAACAGATATGCTGGAGGAGCGGATCACTGCTTTTGAGGACTATGTGCAGTCCATGGACGTGGCTGCTTTAATAAGATCTAAAATCTACATCATAGATCATTGCCCTTAAATAAAAGCTTAAAAGACAAAAATATATATATATAGAAGCAGCCATCTATTGAGGACACAGGCTAGCCATGGTGGGGCATTCAAAGCTAAATGAGGAATAGTCCTTAAGATCAATAGAAGCATTCATCTAGTCACAGTGTTTTAGTACCAGGAGGGACTTTGTGAGTTGTGTGCTGGGTTTTCCAAAAGGGAATATCCCCGTGGTGAAGGATAATTGCTGGAATATCTGCCTAATCTTGCTTTTCTAAGAACTGCTTGACCAGCCCAGAGAATGGATCCCTGGCAGTCACCTTGGCGGTGTGCCCCCCCCCCCCACTGCCACACCATGGCCAGGGGGCTCTATGGTAGATAGACTGAGGTCAGACCAATCAGCTTCTCTTTTGAGAATATGAACTGAGACATGGTGATTTCCTGATTTGGTAATTTGACTGTTTTCAAGTGTTAAAATGTTAGTGTCTAAGACTGACTCGAACAAGGGAGAAAGGGAGATTTGGGGTGGCCACGTTTTGTGAAAGAGATTGGAGAAGTAGAGGAAGCCAGTGCATGGGGCTGGGGGCGGGGCAAGAATGATACGATGAGAAGAACAGAGTCGTAGAGAAATCCTGAAGGTTTTCTGGATCCTGGCTCAAGGCCCTTCCTAGGACCCAGTGGGATTCACATTCTTGGAGACATCCTTTTATCATTGAAATAAATGCCCCTGTTCCGCTCAAGCTTGTGCTACCTGGTAGCTGTCCGTTGTAAGAAATAACCGCTCCCCCCCCCCCCCGCCCTTGTATGGTAGGGGCCCTAAATGAAGCTAGAGGTATTTCTGACAGAACATTCTGGAGCAATTCAGGTCTGTCCCTACTAATACGTACTGAATGGGATACTTAACAGGGAGCCCACACAGATGCAGGCTGATTCTGGAAGGCAGATCCCAGGGCCTCCCTTTGGGAGTTTCTTGCAGTCTTGCAGCCCCCTTACACAGCTGTCTGTGACAATCAGATGTGAAACTGATAAGCAGGAAAAGCAGAATGTTGCATCAGAACTCCTGGACCCACAGGGAAGGGCTGAAATCCTGACCATCCCTTGGTGTGCCTACTTCTCTGCCCCTGGTTAACGGGGCAGGTGGAGGGAGGAAGCACCACAGATCAAACACCACCCATTTGTCCCCCACCCCCAATCTAGGGACTGTCAGGTGAAGGCTGGCTGTCTCTATAGCATAAGCCCTCAACTGCAGGCAGTGAGGATGGGCGTGGGGGCTCAGTCCTGGATCCCCTCCATTCTTCACACCCTTGCTTCTGTAAAAGGAAAATTATCCCAAACCTGGACTGAGACCAAACGTTTCTGCACGAATCTCTTTCTGGAAAGAAATGGACATTTCTCATAAAATGCTTAAGCTTCCTCTTATGAAATTTAATAGCATTGAGATTTATACTTCGAAGCTAGTTTTCTACCCACCCTTTTGAGGGTCATCTGTCAGTCAAGAGCATAGTAAACTTTTACTGAACATTCTTTTCTTTTCAATCATTCTTGTCCTGTAGACTGTGTCTACTAGGATAGAAGCCAAAAAGTGGTCACCTTGCCCCAGGTGGGGTGGGGTGGGTGGGGGTATATTGCCTGGGAAGGAGGCCCAAGGGAGCTTTCTGGCGTGCTGAAAATGTTCAAAAGTTCATCAAGTTGTACACTAAAGATTGTGCAATTTACTCTATAGAGGTGGTACTGTATTAAAAAGTCAATTTTTTGAAATCTTTCCTACTAAATATGAATCTTTGAATTAGCCTCCCAGAGGATCCACACTTGCAGCAAGATTGTAATACAATTTTGACATAGGCTTGCAACAAAACTATCTGAAAAGTTTCCTTTTAACACTCCCCTCTAAACTTCAGGGCCCTTTTCCTCTTCCTCCCCAAAGGGAACACTCTGTCTGGGTGAGAACTTGTTGCTTTTTTTTTTTTTTTTAAGATTTTATTTTATTTATTTGAAACAGAGAGAGAGAGAAAAAGAGAAAGCACAAGAAGGGGTAGGGTGAGAGGGAGAAGCAGACTCCCTGCCGAGCAGGGAGCCTGATGCAGGACTTGATCCCAGGACTCCGGGATTATGACCTGAGCTGAAGGCAGTCGCTTAACCAACTGAGCCACCCAGGAGCCCAATAACTTGTTGCTTTTGCCTTCCCAGAATCCTTTCCCCCATTTTCTGGTTCCAATACTCATTTTTCCTTTGGGAAACACTCTTGCCTGTGGTCTAAGAGGAACAGTCAATCAAAGCTCTAAGGGGGCGGGCACAAGACCCAATTAGGCCAATCAGAAGCTTTAGCCTAGGAATCTGACTCTGAATCTGGCCCTCAATAGCCCTCAATAGGGCAGTAAACTGAACTTCCAGGCCATCTGTTTCCTCCTGCGTCCTGGAGCTGTAGCTCTTTCCGAAGCCTGATTCTTTCTTACCTTCCACTCTGTAAGTTGCTTCCTTCCCCCCAAATTGCTTCTTTGCTAAAGTTAACCAGGATTGAGTTCCCTACAACCAAGGCAACCACATGATCATGTAGGCTGCCCAAAAAGGAACTTTGTTCTTGCAGGAGACACACTTCAGTTGTGTGCAGAGCATACAACCTTAGCATGGGTCCCAGAGCACTTTTTTTTTTCCTGGAACAAATGCTTAATTAGAAGAAAAACTAGGGCATGGGCATGAACTAGGGCTCTCCCTGGTAAACTGGGACATGCTGTCTGTCACCTTACACCTTGACCACTCAAAGATCCATCTAAGTTGACAGGCCCAAGTGCAATGTCCTGTGTTGAGTCACACATCCAGCTTCAGGCTCCGCTGCTAGTGGCGCCTTTCCTCAATTCCTCTACGCTTCAGTTTTGCAAACAAGCTCCTGGTGTCCCAGGAAGGTGCTAGTGGGTCATGGGAATAACACAGCCTCAGTTGTCATTATTTATGTTGGAGCAATGATGATATCTGATCTTAGAAACTTCCAGCTTTTCTTCTTGATTAATGAAAACATTCTTAGCAAATGGTTTTGCCATAGGACCACACTAAGGCACCTTTTTCTCATCTGTGAAACGGTCACGATAATACAATAATACTGACGTTTGTTGCAAGGTTAGAGATAACTGTATGTGCCCAGCCCATTGTCTGACATACCGTATACTGTTGCTAAGACTTGTGTTTCACATTTTAATATCTCTACAATTGACCTGCATCCTGTGATGAATGGTAGGTGGTTTATTTACAGGTTTTATTTTTAACTTATTGATTCATAAAATAATGGTACATCTTAAGATCCATGCTGTCTTAGAGTCAATAAAACATAGTAGATGCTTGATACATTAATTACTATCATGAATTTTTAACAACAAATTCTTTTTTTTTTTTTTTAGGTTTTTCATTTATTTGAGAGGGAGCACAAAGGGAGAGGGAGAAGCAGACTCCTCACTGAGCCAGATGCAGGGCTCAATCCATCCCAGGACTCTGGGATTATGACCTGAGCCAAAGGCAGATGCTTAATTGACTGAACCACCCAGGTGCCCCTAAATTCTTACTTTGATAATTTTATCAAAGCCATACATGTGTGTATCAATTCTATAAGACTTGTTATCAAAATCAGCAGTATGCCTGCCCCTTCCGCCCCAGGCAACCACTTTCACCTTTCAGCTGATTCTTCTGATATTTATCACCAAATGTCACAGCTTACATTGCTTTTGTTTTGGGGGTTTGTTTGTTTTAGACATTCCTGACTGGCTTCCTACAAAGGAAGGTAAGAATTGAACTGTAACCGTCCCTACTTCCACCATAGAAAACACTCCCCGACCCCAGTCCTCCAAATATTCATATTGTGACTTTATTTGTGTGGTAATTAGTAAATGGCACTCACTAAGCTTGAGCTCAGCCATACACTCAACTATTATTTTGCCCTTTCTGGAAAATGTTTATAGTTAACAATCGCCTGAGGAAAAAAATGTGTCTAGTTCCTATGAATTCGTACCTAACTCAATTTCAGATTGTCCATCCTTGCCACATAGACATGAAAGGTATTCTATTGCTTCAGTTTCTTGAAGACATTTCTCCCAAAGCCCCTTATCAGGCCATACACTTTTTTTTAAGTAAACTCTACTCTCAATATGGGGCTCAAATTCAGGACCCTGAGATCAAGAGTTGCATGCTCTACCAACTGAGCCAACCAGGCACCCCAACAGGACTATAAACTCTAAGTTGAAGGCAAGGCCACCATGTTGGGAATCATCCTTCACCCTTGGGGGTCTGATTTCACTTCAATCTGGTGCTGGACCCCATGCATTTCTTGTTATTCCCACACACTAGCCTTCCTTTGATAGAGCAAACCTTCCAGTGTCTTCTGGAGAAAGAGTACATGAAATATTAATTTTGTTGAGAATTTATAGGTCTGAAAATGTCTTTAGTCTATCCTTATACTTGAAAATAGTTTAGGCATATGAATGTATGTTAAGAGCATTTTCCCCAGAATTTAGAAGGCATCATCTTCCAACTTCCAATGTTACTCTTGAGAGGATGTCTGATGTCATTCTGATTCACGATCCTTTGTATGAAACTGGTTCTTTCCTTCTGGAAGCTGCCAGGATCCTTTGTCCTTGGTGTTCTGAAATTTCATGAAGATGAATCTTGGCATAGGCCTCATTTTATACATTGTGTTAGGTAGTCATGGGCCCTGTTATTCTGGAAAACATACATCCTTCAGTTCCAAGAAATATTCTTGAATTTTTTTTTTTTTTTAAGAGTCTCTCCCCTCTACTCTGTCAAACTCCTAAGTTAGGCTCTTAGATTAAAATTTTTTTCTTTAATTAAGACTGTTACACTTTTTTCCCCAGTAGATACTACTTAATATTAAGAGCTCCAACTCTCTAGAATTTAGTTTATAATTGTAAACTAATAGTTTAGTTTACTATTTAGTTTACTATTTAGTTACTATATTTAGTTATAATTGTAAACTAAATAAATAGTATATAATTCCCCCAACCCCAAAACTGAAAATGTGCATTAAGTCAGAAAGAAGTGTGTAGGAAGAAAAGCAAGTGGATGTTTCAAATGGCTCATAAAAGGAAAATACCAGACCCAGTCCTAACCAGACTTAGGAGTTCCTTTTGGTAACCTGAAATACTTGTAAGTACGTCAAGGTAGAAGGAAAGAAACTAAATCTTTCTGGAACCCTCACTGTATTACAGTGAAAGTATTTGCTTATTGCTAAATGATTTGTATACTGGTAGGACTGAGTTCACTTCTTTAAATTTTAATTAACACATGGCAAATATAATTCAGTAAAAATGACAATGATATCTACATGCAAGTTCAATTTCTATTAAAAGCCTGTATGAAAATCTTATCTATGAAAATAAGATCTTAGAACTCTGGTCCCAGATTTTAAATGGCCAAGGGAAAGATCATTAAAAAACCACACATACAGGGGCACCTGGAGGGCTCAGTTGGAAGAGCATGTGACTGTTGGCTTTGGAGTTGTGAGTTCAAGCCCTGTGTGGGGTATAGAGGTTACCTAAAGATAAAATCTTTAAAAAACAAAACAAAAACTGTACATATCTAATCTTAGGCTGTTCTTACCTAATTTCTCCGCAAAAGTGGTAACATTTTAAGTGTTTCACTATAGAAGAGTGTACAGCTGAGTCTGCCTGTTCCTCTGACATCTAGAATTTTCTCTCGCATTTTTCATCTTTTTGGGTTTTTTTGTTGATGTGGGAAACAAAGGCAGAGGGAAGTGTAGATAAAATTAAATGCCCTTATAACCTGCAGACCATTGACAAATACTTGAGGCAGGCAGAGTATAATGGTTCCTCCAGAAAGCTCCCAACTGTCTTAATGTTTCTTGCTAGAGGGAAAAACAACCTTGGGTTGACAATAGCAAGACCTCCGTATCCTCTGAGTCTTCTTTAGCAGATGAAAATCCGTTTGGAACTTCCCTTATCCTTACTTCCCCCAACCCCAAAGTGTATAATCAGTTGCTCCTCACAATCCCTGGGCGGAAGCAGCTCTGTCCCCAGGCTTTAATAAAATCACCTTTTTTTTTTTCCCACCGAAGACATCTCAAGGATCCTCTCTTGGCCTTCGGCTCTGGACTCCAACAGCACTACTCCCAAAAACGACATCATTGATGTTCTACTTCCTGGGAGATCTCTTCCATTATTTTCCAACACTTTAATTAAGTTATTCATTTCTGTAAGAATATACCCAATTTACAAGAGCTCTTTTGTTGTGTGAATTTTTAGAATTGCATCTGTTCTTTTTGTGGATGCAAAATATTTTTTAAGATTTTTTTTTAAATTTTTTTATTATGTTAATCATCATACATTACATCATTAGTTTTTTTTTTTAAGATTTTATTTATTTATTCCTGAGAGACAGAGAAAGAGAGAGAGGCAGAGGGAGAAGCAGGCTCCCAAGGAGCAGTGAGCCTGATGTGGGACTCGATCCCAGGACCCTGGGATCATGACCCGAGCTGCAGGCAGACGCTTAACCATCTGAGCCACACCCGCGCCCTACATCATTAGTTTTTGATGTAGTGTTCCATGATTCATTGTGCATAACACCCAGTGCTCCATGCAGAATGTGCCCTCTTTAATACCCATCACCAGGCAAACCCATCCCCCCACCCCCTCCCTTCTAGAACCCTCAGTTTGTTTTTCAGAGTCCATCATAAGATTTTTAAGTAATCTCTACACTCAACATGGGGCTCATAACCACAACCCCAAGATGAAGAGTGCCTCGCTCCACCCACTGAGCCAGCCAGGACTCCTGTAGTATCTTTTTTTTTTTTAAGATTTTATTTATTTTAGAGAGAGACAGCATGAGCAGGAGGGGCAGAGATAGAGAGAGAGAATCTCAAGCAGACTCCACACTGAGCCTGGAACCTGACGTGGGTCTCGACCTCAGGACCCTCTGTTGATCTCCCAGGACTCTGAAATCATGACCTGAGCTGAAACCAGGAGTCAGACGCTTAACCGACTGTGCCACCCAGGCACCCCACCCCTGCAGTATCTTAGCTAAGGAAATTAAGCATAGCTTTTTGTTTCTTCAGGTTTCCTTCTTCCTACATTTTGTTTGCTCCAAGATAGTTTCTTCTGTTGGTTTGTTCTAGTGTCTTTTGTATGAAATGCTTATGGATCCTTACATAGGGATCTTTGATTGGCTATTCAAGTTTAAGAATGGGGCTCTAGGGGCACCTGAGTGGCTCAGATGGTTAAGCGTCTGCTTAGACTCAGGTCACCATCTCCAGGTCCTGGGATTGAGCCCCACATCGGGCTCCCAGTTCAGCAGGGAGTCTGCTTCTCCCTCTACCTCTGCCTCTCCCCCTGCTTGTACTCTCCATCTCGCTCTCTCTTAAATAAATCAATCTTAAAAAAAAAAAAAAGGAAGAAGAAGAAGAATGGGGCTCTAAAAGGTGTGGGAATTCCTGTGGATGTGGGTGGGGTTGGGTGGCTGAGGTCTTTCCAGTGAGGTGCTCCCTGCAGCCAGTTTCATTAGGAGGAAGGACATTTTAAGTAGTTCATCACAGATTCTCTAGGGGTTTCTCCAGTTGTCTGCCTTCTTCCAGGAGGGTCAAAGTCAAGCTGCCAACGTCTGGCAGCACAGGAAGGAAAAGGCGGCTGGTGAAGCCTCTAGAACCAATATGGAAACTTCCCCTTAACCTTCTTTTCTGTAGCGTAGCTGGACTCTTTACTGGCCTGGCCTCCCAGGCTTCTGCAGGGTGATGGACCAGCAGCCGACTGGCTACATGGGGAGGTGAGCTGGTCTAGTAGTCTGATACTTTAAGTCTTTCAACTGACCCTGTATTTTTAGCCCCATTTCACTTCCCCTTCCCTTCCAGAGGTTCCTGGTGCCAATGCGTCAGCCTTTGGGGGCAGCGGGGTTCTCAGTGCTAATTCAACTATGATCCCTCTGCTCTCTAGCCTCATGAGCTTCTGCCATTAAGAAAATCTCTTTCCTGTCATTTCAGTGGGGCCTCAGGAGCCAATGGACCTAAGCGTGTGACTTCAATGTACTATGCTTATGTTCAAATTTCTTTAAGTTAAAAAAGCATTAGTTTGAAACCAAACGATCATACCAGCGACCAAGATTTTCTTAAGCTCTGGATCACAAAGCATCTTTAACATGCATTATCTTCTTTGTGGCAGATGACAACTCCAACATACAAAGATTATCCTTTGTTTTATGGATGAGAAAAATCAGGAAAAAAAAAAAGGTTCACATACTTTAAAGCAAAAGGACAGCATAAGGCCAAATCTAGACAAATTTTTTTTTAAAAAATTAGAATTTATTAGAAATATTAAAAATCAGGGGAACTTGCATTAACAAAAAATTTCAGCAGCTCTTGAAAGATTGGAAAATGGGGTGACATAGCGCCCACGCACTTCCCGGGGTGACAATCACTTGGAGCTGAATCCCAGCTGCTCCTTTCAGATGGGGCCTGGGCCCCCCACCACCCAGCTGCTTCATCCAAGCAGCCTCCGTCCCTTGTTACTAGGAGGCATTTGAATTTGAGACCGGAAAGAAAGAAACCACTTTATTTGAAAAGACGATATGGAACTGAATACATATGCAAAAATAAATTGGTAACACAGGACTCTCCTTTGGGCCCCACCCAGGGTCCACCTCGTCTAGATTAAATGGTTACCTTGAGACTAGAAACAGGACTAAAGGGCACAAATCCATGCAGAGAATATGTATATTTTGTCTCCTTCCCCCCCCCCCACACACAAGTTGCGTATGCCTTTGGAAACGTGTCGATTTGTAAATCATGTCCAGTACAGCAGACAAATGTGCTGGGATGAAAGGAAATCACTAAGATAATGAGGGCACTTTATCGGGCTTGGTTCCCCCAGTTTGCATTTAATGATGAATTCCCACAATGCCTCAGGGGAGGGGAGGTGCAGGGATATTCAGATGCCCTGGGGTTGGGATTTTTTTTTTTTCATTCTTACATCCTTTATGGATGTAAGTCTGCTTTAAAAAAAAAAAAAGAAAAGGAAACAACAAAACAATAGCAAACCTGAAAGGGACATGACACTCTAGTCTAATTTTAAATTTTATCCCTGGGATCCTCTAAATAACAGCAGCTTTCAAATCCTAGCGGCAGCTAGCTGCTAACCTGCACGGTCACTGTGAGAGTCTGCCTTTCAAAACCTTGGTTTCTCCATCTATGTCAGAAGGTACGGGACTATATCCCAGACTCTGCTGATCTCTTGGACCTCCACCTGCTACTTGCCCTTGAAGATGGTCTCTGATGTCTTCCCAATTGGGCTGGAATGTCCTGGGGTTCTTTGTCTTTTGTTTTTGCATGCCCAGAATCTGTGAAAAAAAAGATGCTCTAACCAGCTTTAGCAGGCACAAAACTAGGTTTTGAAGGTAGCATAAGCTCTCCTACTGGCTCAGAAAGATCTCAGCATCTTGCAGATTATTTGACTTTCACTGGTCCTCAATAAGCATTTGCTTAGCTCTCTATCCAAGCCATCACAGCCCCCTGGAAGAGAAGCTGGCTGAGTTAAGGCCATGGAGGTGGGTGGGTTGGAACTGGAGGACTGACATTGCCAGTCAATTCAGACAACAAATCATTAAGTGGCTGGAAGACTGAGAGCCACAGATCAGGTGCTGTGACTAGGGTTGGCTCTCCATTTGCTCACACATTTTTCGAGTGCTCACTCTGCTAAGGCACTGTGTTTTTGAGCACTGAAAGCTGAAAAACTGAGATAGCTTTTGCCTTCAGGACATACTGTAGAAACCCTTACTCAAGAATTAAGAGTCTGTAAGCTACTGCCTAGGCAGGCTGTTTTTGTAAATAAAGTTTTATTGGAACATCAGCCAAGCTCATTCATTTAAGTACGGTTCCTGGGTGTTTCTTCACTACAACAGCAGGGCTGAGTAGTTACAACAGAGACCCCAGGACCTACAAAGCCTACAATATTTGCTATCTGGCCCTTTACTGGAGGTAAGAGATAAGTCACAATCAAGCTGCTTCTCGAGTACATTAACCATATGCAATTTAACTATATGCACTGCTTTAAAACACACAAACAAAAAACCTAATGCAAGCCAACTTCTTGACTGGGTAAAGGATTTTTTCTAAGGGTAATTCTGAGCCCGCTTGATTTTTTCCCCTAGTGCACACTCTGAACTTTGGAACCAAAGGTTCAAATGCTGGCACAGGTTCACAATTCCACAGCACTTAACAGTAATGTGTTGAAAGAGCTGTTATAATGGACAGATAAGAATGGTTTGTATGTCACATTCTGCTTTTGTTTTGTTTTGTTTTGATTTTTAAACACAGAAAGGCTGCTTTAGCACTTGGGCTTGATCAAAGCAGTGTTTTCTTTGCCTTGACACACCAGGTGAAATCATACTGATATTAAATCTTATTCCTTTTAAAGGGAAAGCTCATTAAATACAGAGCCACAGCCTGGCCCTAGGGAAACTACTGGAATTAATGAGTGCTTATAGTCCTTGCCCTCTCATCCTCAAACATCTTAGATAAATCTCAAGGGGCTGCTGCTGAAATGGTACTGCTGCAATTTACAAGAAAAGCAGCCCAGCTTCAAGCAGCAAATGGCAAGGACAGGGAGTGGGGAACAGAGCCTACATACGAAGGTCAGATCCTAAGAAAACACAGAGGGACACTGTACAAAGATACTTCAGTTACACTGTGGATGCTGCCACTGAGATGTGAAGTATATGTCGGCTTGGAGGAAAGGCTCCAAATCCAAATTGCTGTTCTTACATGTAAAAGGTTTGAGGCGCACCCACTTCCACACTAGCTGATGGAGAAGTTAGAGGTAGTAAATGTGTGTATACAAAAAAATTAAACCTGTTTTATAAAGCCCACTGTAGAAAGCATGCTAAAAAAAACGGAATTTGGCTGTATTTCAGAAAATCAGTTGCATTCGGGAAGGAAATTAAACTACAAGATTAGCAAACGGTCGGTGTGCAGGCCTTTGCCAACAGCGGAAAGGGGCCTGGGTACCCTGCAATCTCACATCTACAGAAGGATGCCATCATGCTTCCAAATGCTCTGAAAAGTAAGGCTTTGCACTAAGTCATGATAATACACATCCCATAGAAAGCTAATGTGCAACTCTACCTTCCTCATCACAACTCAGGAAACAAGTTCTGTGGGCCTGAGATTTCATTTCAGTACAGCCTGAAAAAGCTGGTGAGCCAAGCCCAAAGCCCTATTTTTTTATCCATAGCAGAGAAGCACGTTCTTAGATCTCATGACCAAAAAAAAAAAAAAAAAAAAAAAAAGCTCAAAATGATATGTTGGTTCACTGGGCTGCTTTTTCAATCCCCACTCCCCAAGATGCTGCCCTAAGGGACAGCTGTAGCGTCTTCGTCAATAGCAAAGACATTTTCAAGAGTCAAAAAGCGAAATACAAAAGTTGATGTACAACACACTAAAAATACTTGCCCTTCCCCGCCAAAAAAAAAAACCCTAAATAAGTCAGTAAGTCTTCTTCCCACCCCCACCCCCGCCCCCATGTCTTAGCCCTTTTGCTTGGGACTGGCCGGCAGCGATTTTCCTGGCAAGCTACTCCTCCATCTGCGCCCAGGCCTCCTCCGCCTTCTGGTAGTACTGGTTGGCCAGCCGGCCCTTCATGGCTTCCATCGCTGCCTCGGCTGCCTGTGTGTACAAGTCACCTGAAGAAGAGCAAAGTGGGGCACAGAGAGGTGAACCACCTGTTGTTTTGCCAGCCCCGTGTCCCCCGACCCTTCCCTGGGAACAGCACACTAAGATTCCTTTAAAGACCCAAACTACTCCTTATCCCCTCACCCTGCGAGGAACCTGGGTGGGCACCTGATTCAAGCTTGGCCAATCAAAGCACCCTTCCCATTCGCACCAGGCCTTAGGAATTCCACTGATAGCCAATCAGACATCCAGACTTAAGCACAGCCAATCAGAGTAAGCCACCTCCATGAGCTCAGTGATTAGCTTAGTGGTGGGCGGGGGATTCCATTTGAGCCAATGAGAATCAGACTGAGGATTTTTACAAGACTCATTGAGGGGAAAGTATGAAAGAGGAAGAAATAAAGATTATAAACAGCCTCGTGTCAGTTCTGGAGAGGTTTTGCTTCCAAGAAAATCTGTGCAACGTGTACAAAAACACTTGGTTTTCAGAGTTTTTTTGGACTTAGAAATTTCAAATAAGGGATTATAGAATTGTATTATTATTTGCTTAGGTTTTTTTTTTTATATACCACCTTTAAAAAATTTTTTTAAACTTTTAAATTTAGGCCTGTCCTACAAAATCAGGAGTAACAAAAAATATGTGTGTGTGTGTGTGTGTGTGTGTGTGTGTGTGTGTGTGTGTATAAAACGTGCAGATCAACTGATGAATGGATAAACAAAATGTGGTATATCTATATGATGGAATATCATTTGGTAATAAAAAGGAATGATGCACTGATACCCATTACAACATGGGTGAACCCTGAAAACATGACACTAAGTGAAAGAAGCCAGATACAAAAGGCCACATATTGTATGATTCCATTTATATGAAACATCTAGAACAAGAAAATCCATACAGACAGGCAGTAGGTTGGTGGTTGCCAGGGTTAGAAAGAAGGGGAGAGGGGGAGTCACCGCTAACAGGTGATGGAAATGTTCTGAAATTAGATAGTGGGGATGGCTGCACAACATGATGAATACACTAAAAGCCACTGAACCATACACTTAAAAATGGTGACTTTTATGGAGTGAAAACGTCAGTTCAATTTTTAAAACTGCTGAAATACCAAACTCCTAACATGTAACCATTAAGATAAAAATGTTCATCTGCATATCAGCTCCATAAAGCTCCCTCCTAAGCCAGCACCATGTGGGCACACAGAGCCAGGAGGAATCTTTCTCCTCTCCAATGAAAGAAGAGACTCCAACTTGCGTCTTGCTGTAATTCCCTCTGAGACAGGAATTCTGTCCCTCCCGGCCCAGCCCTGCCCGCCCCCAGGGGCAGGTCAGTCAGGCCCTACCTGATCTCTGCGGGTCCTTCTCTAGCCCGCAGCCGCCGGTGAACAGCATCTCAGCCTCCCTGGCCAGCAGCGTGTACCGAGGCTCATCTTGCATCCCATCATACTCACCGCCCTCGTCACAGTCTGTCGTCTCCAAGGCTGTGCTGTACCAGTGCAGAGCCTCTGGCCAGTCTTGGGACCTTCCAGGACATACAAAAGACAAGTTAGAGGTTTCCCTGGCAACAGGCAGGAGGGCGGAGGCCCGTGAGCAGGACGGACAAGTCAGGGATCCCAGGGGGGCCACCACCTATGATTCACGACCCATAGTACCCAATGCTACCATATCTAAGGGGTGCCATTCACACTGTAGATTTATATATTAAGATAGCAGTCAAGTAGCTTTCCCTAGCAAGATTGGTATAGTACACAATTTTCCAACAGATGATGTAGAGTATCTTGAGGAAGGGGGCATTTTTTTTAGTTTGTACAAAATCACTCTATGGGCTAGCATTAGCAGTAGCTGGGACACCAGCCAATCCGCCCTATGACTAAGCAGGAGAAGAGGTGGGTGGGGGAACCCTTTGCCAAGGCCTCTAGAACCATCCAAGCTAACAGCAGTCACTCAGCCCCATCTTCTGCTCTGCCTGTGCTGGCCAGCTCTGTCTCTCCTTCGAGCACAACATAGAGCTCTCCCCAGAACAGCGGGCTTCTCTCTCGGGCTCTGCCCCTCTACCCTCAACTCTTTTTCCCTACTATAGCACACGAACGGCCAAGCCCCCAAGGGCAGACCAGGTTCCATTGACATCTGAACAACATGAAATAAGAGCAAACAGGGCAGCGGGCTCTTTTTCTTGGAGTGTGCTAACTAAGCATGTGAGTACCTATTTATAGCACATCAGGAAAGAGAGATGCAGATAAGAAAGTCTATGGGCGAAATGTTCCAGGAGCCACAGCTCCAATGACTTGCTGGCCTCTCCTCTGAGGCCCTACCTGAGCTGGTTCCACCTGTCTTCGCTCCCATTAACCTCCCTCCATGCCAGACTGGCTGGGCCCCCTTCTCTACCCTGAACATGCCAGACCCTGTCTGCCCCTTGGCCTTTGCACCTGCTGCTCCCTCCGCTTGGAGCATTCACTCTTTGTCTTTCCATACCTGACTCCTCATCCCCCCAACCTCAGCTCATATGTCACCTCTTCAGAGGCACCACTCCCAAACACCCCATTTCCTACAATCGCCTCAATCTATAATTCTCCTGTTTACTTATTCACTTGTTTATCATGGTTTCCCCTGGCTAGGACGTAATCTCCAAGAAGGCTGGAACTTTGCTTTGTCCACTGCTGCATTCCCAGGGCCTGGCAAATAGCTCAGCCTCCCTCAATGTCTGCTGAAGGAATAAACGTAAACACGTGGCTGGCTGGCATGGGGTTCAGGAGATAACACTGATTCCATTTTATTTCATAGAAAGGGCAAATCATTTGAAAATTATCGGTGACATACCCAACAAACTAGGGTTTTAACGGTGGACTGGAAGCCGCTATACTACGTGATCTCACTCTTTTCAGCTTTGACCCTCCCCGGTCTAGAAGGGCAAAGCAGAAGTGCCCCAAACGCATTACACGGGAAAGAGGAGAAAGGGCCTAATCTCTCCCTGCCCACCCCCACCCGACTCTACACCCAGTGGTCAGGGTGCCCACCCTGCCTCGGAATTTCCAATGACTTTTCCTTCCCGTGTTAAGTGGTAACTTCTGAGAAGGCTGAAACCACATAAATGCAAATTTGGGCCTACATAGGGCCCTGCCTTACCCAGAGCTGGCCCTTAATTAACGCGCCCTGAATGGAAGAGGCTGGAACTGCTTGGAATGAGGAAGAAGAATAAGAAAATGACTATAGTGGAAGCTATAAAAGAAAATTGTGATAGATTTAACTACACGAATATTAAAAAACCAGTTGCCCCAAACCCAGTAACAATGGTCATCGAGTGGAGTATGTACCTCCCCTCCCCCACAGTGATCACAGCCATCCCTGAAAAATAGTTTTTTTTTTTTTTTTTTTTTTTAAAGAGAAGCATATGCCTTAATATTAAAAAATTCTTAACAGGGTGCCTGGGTGGCTCAGTTGGTTAAGCGTCTGCCCTGGGCTCGGGTCATGATCTCAGGGTCCTGGGATCGAGCCCCGCATCGGGCTCTCTGCTCAGCGGGGAGTCTGCTTCTCCCCCTGCTTGTGCTCTGTCTCAAATAAATAAATAAATAAAATCTAAAAAAAATTTTTTAACAAATCAAAACCAAAACAAAACACTATCATCTCGAATAAAACGTAAACAAAAGGCATGAGGAGAAAACACACAGAGCAAAGGCTTCCTAAGGACCTTGGAGACAAATCTTCAGTGCCCAGCTCCAGCATGCCGGGCTCCCCCACTGCAATCAATGGGAGCCATACATGTTGGCATTTGACCTGACATAATAGTCTCATGCCTTTTTTGTTCACCTCCTCTCCACGCCAGTATAGCTGAGTCCACTGAGAAGCAGGCTGGTGCATAGTACACTGGAGGAGAGGGGAGAAGACCCGGGATTTGGCCCCGTCGCTTGCTAGCTATCTGACCACAGGCAAGTCCCTTCACTTCTCAGAACAAGTTGAGTCACCCATATATACTGGGGCTAAAAAGACCTGCCCTATCTGTGGCAGAGAGAAGCGCTGGTTCATTCATTCATCTAGTAAGCCAGGCCCCACAATAAGCGCTGGGATTACAGAGATGCAGGAGACCCGGCTCTTGCTCTCAGTGAGATAAAATCACAGATATGTGAAGGTACAGTCCAAATTGAAGGGGGCATTATTGTCATATAGTAGATATCTGGTCAGTTTTTGGGCTGCGTGATATGTAGTACAGGAAGGATGTCACATAGCGAGACATTTTAGACACTGAGAGCTGGATATGACACAGTGACAGTCCTTACATTCCCTAAACCCGGGGGTGGGGTGGGGGAGATGAGACCTTGACCCAAAGAGGCGGGAAGTTCCAGGCTGCTCCAACCCTGTAGGTGTGGACAATGAACATGCCCACCCTGCTCCTGTCCATAAAGCCATGGGTTCCTGAGGACAGGAGGGGTAGCTGGGACCCAGTGGGAGCCACAGGCCTGAGCAATGGGTCCCATGACCAGTTCAATTCCCGCAAATGATCTCCGCTGTTGGGACCTCTGGGACTTCCCACTGGCTAAGCCAAGGAGATGAGGTGAAGCTGGGCCACCCTCTCTTCCTCCCCCTGCAGAAACCAGTCCTGGCCCCTCAGCCTAAGGGGACAGCTAGAAAAGTGCCTGCACCTGAGGAGTCATAGCCTCCAGGAGACTCAGAACCATGCTGGAACTCACACCAGGCCTGAATCACCGCTGGAGCTCACTTCACTCCCTCCTCTCCCTCTCAGAAGTGAAAAATAATAAAAATAAAAGTAGAGGGGTGCCTGCGTGGCTCAGTCAGTTAAGCAACCGACTCTTGATTTCGGCTCAGGCCACAATCTTAGGGTCATGGGATCAAGCCCTGCGTTGGGCTCCACACTCAGCAGGGAGTCTGAGATTCTCTCTCTCCCTCTCCTTCTGCCCCTCCCCCCAAAATAAATAAATAAATAAATAAATAAATAAATAAATAAAATAAAATAAGTAAAAGTTTCTTTAAAAAATAATAAATAAAAATAAAAGTAGAAAGAGGAAACTAAAATTACCCTTAATCCTACCCTCTAGGGACAACCACTCTGGATCAAAAGCAAATCTTTGCACATAATGGCTAAGAGGTCCGTCATTTATCTCACACTGAATCTGCCAAGCACAGTGAGAATTACAGGCATCCATCTCAATTAACCCTCACACAACCACCCTGGTATACAAGTTCTTTAATTATTCCCATTTCGCACTGTGAAGAGACTGAGATCAGGGAGGTGAATTATCTTGTCCACAGTAGGAGACTGGGACTGGGGGAGCCGAGCCCGGAACCCGGGTCTGTGTTGATACTGAGGGGAAACCCCACCTGCAGCCCAAGATCCCACAGCTCTACCTGAGCGACAACCACAGTACCTGTCTGGGCTGAGGTTCTGGCCCGTGTCAAAAGCCCGAGCCACCAGGATCATGGACTGTCTGTCGCCAGCTTCAGCTGCCTTCAGTAAGTATTTGAATCCTTTGGTTTTATTCTCTTCTGTCTCCTGTCAATACAAACCAAAGAGGGGGAGAGAGACAGAGATGAGGCAGGGAGGAATGGAAGCTTAGCCCACTCTTTTTTTTTTTTTTTCTAAGATTTTATTTACTTGAGAGAGAGAACACACAGAGAGAAAGGGGGAGAAGCAGGTTCCCCACTGGGCAGGAAGCCCAATGTGGAACTCGATCCCAGGACCCCGAGATCATGACCTGAGCCGAGGGCAGACGCTTAACCGACTGAGCCACCCGGGCATCCCCAGCTTAGCCCACTCTTGCTCACTATACCCCATCTGCTCTGATTCCTCCAGAAAGCCACATCATCTCCTGTCTCCAGTAGGGCTCCCCACTTCCATTATTTAAAAAGTTCTTATTTTTATTTTTTAATTTAAAAAGTTTTTAACAGCTTTATGGAGATATAATTTACATACTGTACAATTCATCCATTTAAACCCACAATTCAGTGAGTTTTAGTATATTCACAGAATGTGCAACTATCACCATTACCAATTTCAGAATATTTTCATCAGCCCAAGAAGAAACCAAAACACCATACCCCTCCACCGTCACCTCCCAAATGCCCCATCCCACCCAGCCCTAAGTAACCACTAGCCTACTTTCTGTCTCTAGAAATTTCTCTATTCTGGACACTTTGTATAAATGCAATCATATATTACCTGGTCTACTGTAACTAGCTTCTTTAACTTAGCATAAAGGTTTTAATGTATCAGTGCTTTGTTAATTTTATGGCCAAATAACAGTCCATTGTATGGATATACCACATTTGATTCATCAGTTGGTGGATGTCTGGATTGTTTCCACTTTTTGGCTATTGTGAATAATGCTGCTATGAACATCTGTTACAAGTTTTCATGCAGTTGTGTTTATTTTCTCTTTTCCTTTTTTTTTTTAAGATTTTATTTATTTAATTGACAGAGAGAGAGAGAGAGAGAGAGACAGCATGAGAGGGAACACAAGCAGGGGGAGTGGGAGAGGGAGAAGCAGGCTTCCGGCCGAGCAGGGACCCTGATACGGGGCTCGATCCCAGGCCCCTGGGATCATGACCTGAGCCGAAGGCAGACGCTTAACCAACTGAGCCACCCAGGTACCTGTGTGTTTATATTCTCTTGGGCAGATACCAGGAGTAGAATTGCTGGGTCATATGTAACTCTATGCCTAGACGTTGGAGGTGCTGCCCAACTGTTTCCCACCGTGGCCGTACCATCTTACATTCCCACCAACACTGCCCATTCCTACCTGCTCCATGCTGCTCCCCCAAGATCCTTTCCATCGAAGAAGCCATAGAGACGCTTTTCAAGACCAAGTCAGGTCACAGTACTCTATCAAAAGCAGCTCTATGGCTTCTTACCTCACTTAGAGACAAATCCCAAACCCTCGTATCAGCCCACGAGGCCCTTCTCAACCTTTGGGCTTCCAGAAGACTACCAGCTGTCCCTATATCCATTCTCCTCTGCCATATTTTTGCCAGCACATGGCTGACCAGCTAAAGACTACATTTCTCAGCCTCCCCTGTAGCCAGAACCTGTATCGTAACACGAGAGTTCTATCCAGCCCCTCTGTCACACTCCGTCATATTTTTTCCCCAGCATATTAGAACAATGCCCGGCACAGGAAGTGCTCAATAAAGGCTAGTTATTTTTAATTCTGTTGGAAAGATTCTTATTTGTTAATTACGGTCTGTACTACAACCTTCCCCACCCGAAAAGTTTGCTCCATGAGAGCAGGAACCTACGACAGTGCCAAGTGTAGGAGACTGAGACTCTCAAAAACATGTACCAGGGGCGCCTGGCTGGCTCAGTCTTTTAAGCGTCTGCTCAGGTCATGATCCCAGGGTCCTGGGATCGAGCCCCACATCGGGCTCCCCATTTGGCAGGAAGCCTGCTTCTCCCTCTCCCACTCCCCCTGCTAGTGTTCCCTCTCTCACTGTGTCTCTGTCAAATAAATAAATAAAATCTTAAAAAAAAAAGAAAAAACCATGTGCCGAATAAATGAATGTCTTAGCAAAAAGAAGGAGGCATTGGAGAAAGTGGGTGATGGGCTTTCTAGAGCGCACAGTGGCTTCTAGGGCGCATGCCCATTGTTTTACTTGCTAAGCTATAAGCCTGCTGGGACACAGCTCACTTCCTTCCTGCCTGCCCTTTCCTAACCGCAAAGCTCTGTCCAACCCCACTCCTGCTAGGGGAAGCTGCCAGAGTCCATCCTCCAGAGAAAGGCCTTCGGGATGCCTACAGATGGGGAAACTGAAATGGCTTCTCAATCCCTTTACAAGGTTGCCAGGGTGTGGTATGTGTAAACAGCCTGAGGTCACAAAGAGACTTCCCCCCAGTCCTGGCCGCTCACCACTCATTCTGGGCTCTGAGATTACTCAGGCCTCAGATCTTTCTGAGCATCCTCTCTGTGCCAGGCTTGGAGGCGGATGCTGGGGGAACAGGCCAAAGGCAGCTTTATATTGGAGCTGGCTCTCCAGTCTCGTGCCAGCCTATTGTGAAGTTATCGAGAATTTTTTTTCTTAAAGATTTTATTTATTGTTTTAGAAAGGGAGAGCAGGGGAGGGGCAGCGGGAGAGGGAGAGAATCTTAAGCGCTCCATCAACAAGCCTGAGATTGTGACCTGAGCTGAAATCAAGGCTTAACCACTTAATCAGATGCATAACCAACTGAGCCACCCAGGCGCCCCTTAAAGATTTTAAGTAATCTCTACACCCACCATGGGGCTCAAACTGGCAACCCAAGATCAAGAGTCGCCTGCTCCACCAACTGAGCCCGGCGCCCCTCTACAGATCAGAGTTTGATTTTCTTTTTGGTGAAAACAAAGGGTTTGGGAAAATATTGATAATGCAGATTAAACTTTCTGTAATCATGACACGGTGACTGGCACAGGAAATCGAAGACACATTTCTCAGTATTTAAAACTATTACCTGATGCAGCAAAGTTGTTCATGTCTGACCGTCCTGTCACCTCTGCTCACAGCTCACCTCCCGCACTCTGCCTGGCTGACTCCCACTCAGCTTTTAGGTCTAACTCAGAGGTCTTATTCATCTGTTCTGTAAATGTACATGGAGTATGTACTGTGTGTCGGGCTTTGTTCTCACTACCGGGGACCCAGCTGGAACCTGCTATCAGGAAGCCTCCACTGACCCTGTGACACCCACTCGGGGCCCTTCCCCACCTGCTTCCCCCAGTATCTTCTGCTTCTCCCATCACACCGTGTTGTAATTGCCTGGAAACTGTCACCTTGTACTCATTCCTCAGGGGCAGAGCCCAATGCCACCAGTTTCAGCTAACCAGCAAGTGCCTAGCCCCAAACTGGTGCTCAGGAAGTTTCTGGGGCATGCACAAACCTGCAGGACGGGGAGGATGATGACTGAACCCCCGTCGTGGCTGGGTCCCCGCCACCCCTCACCTTCAGAAAGATGTCGGCCAGGATGTGGTGGGGCAGCTGTGAGCACATGAGCCCCAGGCCCACGATGGCCTCCAGCTCGCCCAGGTCAGCTGCGTGCTCCAGGTGGAAGACAGCTGACTCGCGGTCCCACTCCTCGTCCTTCTCGCAGAAGCGCCCGCCCTCGTGGTAGCGCACCATGGCCAGATGCACCTGCCACACAGACCTGGGTGTTGGCCGGGCTGTCTGGGCAGCTGTACCCCCCGGGCCTCCCAGCCAGCCTGCAGGAGGAAGCAATTAGCGGAGCAGAAGTGTGGGCCAGGCTCTGGGTCAGTGGCAAGAGGGCTCTGAGACGGGCATCGCTGGTACCTTCCCCAGGATGGACTTCCCAATTTTCTTCTCAAGGTCCAGAGCATTAAGCCTTTGCACTTCCAGGGCCACGGCGGAAGGTCTCGGCAGGTGGAGGCGGGAGGGGTTGAGGAGATTCCATTTCTCTACGCAGACCTGCAGGAGAGAACGGGGCCCGGTTTACCGGCCAGGCAATGAGGGGCGGGGGCGCAGGTGCCATCACCAGCTGTCGGCCGCTCCTATTGCACAAGCCTGGCTGGCAAGCGGCAGGGAGCAAACCCTTAAGGTGTCAAATCTTCTTGGACAAACACGGCTCCATTTCTAACCCCTCAAATCCTGCCACTTTGTGGGCGCTGAGGGAATATCATAGCACAAAGGCCAGCAGACGTACTGTGGCAGTTCAAAGTGTTTCTCTCTCATTTATCGAGCAGGCTTTGGTTGGGGAGGTTGGACCCTAAGCTGCCCCCTTGGCCTGTGACCCATACAAAGCACCAGAAAAGTCTGACTTCAGACCCTGCAGCAAATCCACTCCGCTTGCCTCTGTGCATCAACAGGATGCTTTGGGGAATGGGTTTTGAAAACACAACATGTTCCCAGCTAAAGACACTCTCTTCCAAAGGTCCTTGCAGGACAGAGCCAGGTAGCTGCGTGTCCATGTGTGCTAAACATCCTGCCGCGTACACGGCATCCCCCATGACAAAGACGGTCCCGGCCCAGAATGTCAGCGGCACCATGGTTGAAGCACCCTGCTCCACACCACGCTGAGACCTCGTCCCATGCGGTAAATAAATAGTGCGTGGTGTAGATGATCTGCATAGAAACACTTGCCGGCGAACCTGGGGAAAGCTGCTTAAGATCTCAGTTTTCTCATACACAAAATGGGGATGAATAATGTTAGCCTGTCTCACTAGGTGGCTGCAACAAGTTAACTAATGCTATGAGGTTATGTGGGCATTACTTTGACATGTGAGCTGTGGTCCTTATAACCTGCCCCTCCAGGATGGGCTCTCCTGCTCTTCTCTGTTCCTCTCCACAGATGCCCCAGGGCCCCGCCCAAGCCAGAGGATCGAAAAGTATTTGCCAAGAGGATTGGCTCCTTTGCAAAATCTTCCTTTAGCTGGTGTGGGAGGCGCCTGGGCAGGCAGCAGTGACAGCAGAGAGGAGCTGCGGAGGCTGGAGAAGGCAAGCACACAGCCATGACAAGGATGCCTCGGGGCACATTACCCGTCCGGAGCTGCCCAGGCTGTCTTCGTCTGACTCGTACCTCCGGTTACCGTTTGAGTGGCCCTGAGGGAGGAGGACAGGATGAGCCACAGAGCGGCTCTCCCTCCCAAGAACCGGTCCCCACCTCCCCTCCAGGGGAAACCTCTTAGGGGACAGGCCCAGCCCCCCTCCCCGCCCCCCCCACCAGGGACCCTCCTCCTGAGGGACAGGACTGTCCCTTAGGAAGGGCAGCTGGAACTCTCATGTGCCAAGCAGAGAGGATGCTGGGTAACAAGCAGGACTTATGTGCTGGTGTGCCCACAGCCTTGCCCTCACTCTCTCTGTGTGCACAGACGGAAATGAGTCAAAGGCACAGGATCATGGCAGACGAGCTCCAAGAAAACCTCCTTCCTCTTACCAAAGCTCCCATGACAGTCTTACTTGCAGTAACAAAGCTGAGACCAAAGGGTTGCCCGCAAGACTGGTGCGAAGGCTCAGACTCAACTCTGGCACATGGCAAAACCTCTACATGGAAGACACTGCTGAAGCCACCCTCACCAGGATGCTGCTGGGTTCCCTTGGAAACCTGTCCTCCCCAGGGACGCCGGAATACCACGTGTGGAGCTGGACCCTCCCACCTACTCCAGCACCATTCTGACCTATTACCCAATAACCAGAGGTTCCAGCTTCCCCATAAGAGTCGTCCAACATTTTCAACCCTGTCTAATCCCCCATACTTGACCCCTTACTAAACTTTCAGTCCACATTATCCTGTTTTATCTTCTGCCCTGCATTTATTTTTATCTGAAATCATCTCATGTATCCATTTACCTATTATGTTCTCAAGACCCACTCACATTTCCCCCCCACCTTTCCATCCTCCTGGACAATGAGGCAATAGAACACTGTGGTCTCATTTCCTTGGGGGTTCCTTACATGTTCGCGGGGCTCTAGGTCATCCAGCTCACCCCGCTTCTCACTGGGGTATCCACTGTCTCCACTGTTTTCAGAGTCCTGTGGAGAGAAGATGGTCCTAGGGGTCTCAGTGGTCCTCTGAGTGGTGGCGACTTCTGGACCTCCCAGCCATTTGCTCTCTCTCCTTTGTCCTGTCACCTCAACTAACATTCTCTTCCCCCTGCCCTTGCTGGTTGGGTGACAAGGGAGTAGTACAAAGTAGTGGCAGAGAGCTTGGGCTCTGGAGCCAGACTGTCTGGGCTCAAGTCTGAGCTTTGTGGGCCCTGGGTAGCAGTTTCCTCAGCCACGGGATTCATATAGCACCTATATCCAAAGATGAGGATGAAGTGAAGTGTTACCCACCGTGGATCACAGGAAGTGCTATTATTAAGAGTAGCTCACCCATTTCACAAGCAGAAAAACAAAGGCTGGTTTATGAGCTATGTACCCACGGACACACTGTAGCACTGAGAGCAATATTCATAACAATGAAGTCCTCCGCCAAAACCACTATTTTTTATTCTTCTAGATAGTTCAGAATCTCTAAAACTTCAGTCATTTGCCTACAGCGTCCAATTCCGGCCGTATCTGCATGTCACCTGCATCACTATTCAGCTCATACTTTTATGTTTCTGTCTTCGTTCTACTAAGAAATATTTCAAACACGCCACTAAGAACAGAAAATACTAAAATGAACTCCCGTGCACCTATCACCTGGCTTTGTCAGCTCCTGACATTAGGCCTTAGTTACTTCAGATCTTTTATTTTTAAAGATTGATTGACTGATTATTTATTTATTTGAGAGAGAGAGAGAGAGAGAAAACAAGTGGAAGGGGCAGAGGGAGAGGAAGAAAGTCCCAAGCAGACTCCGTGCTGAGCACAGAGCTCGACCCGGGGCTTGATCCCATGACCCTGAGATCACGACCCGAGCTGATATGAAGAGCCCGACACTCAACTGACTGAGCCACCCAGGCTCCCCTAGGTCTTTTATTTTTAAAAGAAATTAAAACATTACTATTAAAATATAGATCTCTTGTGTGCTCCTCCCAACTGCATCCCTTTCCTGCTCCAGGTAAAACCACTTTTGTGAATTCGTACTTGTTATTTCTCTATAGTAAGCCATTTTCTTTTACTTAAAGAAATACATATTTAAAAGAAGTTTGGTGTCACCTAGCATTAATGGATCCCTCTCCTAGACAGGCAGGAGCCATGAAAACATACACAGAGGAATCCTTAGCCTCTGGTCTGACCAGGGATCCTGCCACCCCGAGGAGCTACATATCCTAAAAAGGCCCTGCCCTTGTTTCTAGAAGCACTATAGACTTCTCTTCTATCTCCCCCAAGGCTTTTGTTCTGTGTGAACTGAAAGGCTATTCTGATTTCTTTTTTAAAAAATATTTCAAGGGGCGCCTGGGTGGCTCAGTCGTTAAGCATTTGCCTTCTGCTCAGGTCATGATCCCAGGGTCCTGGGATCGAGCCCCGAATTGGGCTTTCTGCTCTGCGGGAAGCCTGCTTCTCGCTCTCCCACTCCCCCTGCTTGTGTTCCCTCTCTGGCTGTGTATCTTTCTGTCAAATAAATAAAAGAAAAAAAATATTTCAAGAGGTGCCTGGGTGGCTCAGTCATTAAGCGTCTGCCTTTGGCTCAGGTCATGGTCTCAGGGTCCTGGGATCGAGCCCTGCATCGGGCTCCCTGCTCAGCAGGAAGCCTGCTTCTCCCTCTCCCACTCCCCCTGCTTGTGTTCCCTCTCTGGCTGTCTCTGTCAAATAAATAAATAAAATCTTTTAGAAATTTTTTCAATTTTTAGGGGCGCCTGGGTGGCTCAGATGGTTAAGCGTCTGCCTTCAGTTCAGGTCATGATCCCAGTGTCCTGGGATCAAGCCCCATGTTGGGCTCCCTGCTCAGCTGGGGGTCTGCTTCTCCCTCTCCCTCTGCCTCTCCCCCTGGTTGTTCTCTGTCTCTCTCTCTTTCAAATAAATAAAATCTTTAAAAAAAATACTTCAATTTTAAAAATTGAGATATAATTTACAGATAGTCGATTGAAGTGTTTGGTGTGCTGAGTGAAAGGTTGTTTTTTTTAAAATGGAGGGCAGGCCATACCCAGAAGCTCGTGGCTCCTTACACCCCACCCACTACACGACCTTGGGCCCCTCCTCCCACCCTTTGGACTGAGTCCCAAGCTGAGCAATAGAGAGCTCACTCATACCCCAACTCTGTACTTCCCAGCTCTGGGACCCCAGGCAAGGCAGCCAACCTTTCCAAACCTGTTTCCTCATCTGAGAAATGGGGAGAATACCCACTCCAAGGTGGAGAAAAGAAGCAAAGTACAGCAGTACAGAGTGGGTTTGAGGCCAGATGGCCTGGATTTGAACCATGACTCCATCAAGTGGCTGAACCTTTCTGTGCCTCAGTGTCCCCATCTCTAAATCAGGGATCACGAGAGCATTGCCCAGGCAGCTGCTGAGATCGGGGTTAAGGAGCAGGTGGCTGAGGGACTGATGGGAGACAGGCTTTTCACCTTACGAATCTTCTGGACCTTTTCCTTTTCAACGATGAGAATGTGTGAGCTATTGTGAAATTCTAAAATTTATTCTAAGTCTAGATTGAAATCTACTATAAAAGGAATAAAAAATGATATCTACCTCATAGGTTGTTGGGGCTTAAAGGAGAGTATCTATCAAGCTCTTAAAATAGCATCTGCCCATAGTGACAATTCCATAACATCAGCTCCTCTTATTTCTTTCTTCCACTCGAAAACTCTGAAAAGCAGTCACGAGTGAACTTGAACCTTTGGAGCAATCCCAGGGTGCAGCTTCAAGTGCACCTGAGGTCTGTGCAAGGGTGACCTCTCTGCAAAGTCTGTTTTTAAAACTCCTAGGAGTTGTTTTTTTTTTAAGATTTTATTTATTTATTTGACAGAGAGAGAGAGAGAGAGAGAGATAGTGAGAGCAGGAACACAAGCAGGGGGAGTGGGAGAGGGAGAAGCAGGCTTCCCGCGGAGCAGGGAGCCCGATGCGGGGCTTGATCCCAGGGCCCTGGGATCATGACCTGAGCCGAAGGCAGACGCTTAACAACTGAGCCACCCAGGTGCCCCAAAAATTCCTAGGAGTTTTTTATTTTGACACTGTAATATAAGTTTGCATGAATGCAAATGTGATGCCTTCAGCTTCCTACCACGGATCAGTCAGAGGCTGCTGGAAACCAGTCCTGTTTATCCAGCCTGAGAGCATCCCATCGGACTGTAAGTTACTTGTCTGAAACCCAGGATAGCTCTCTCCCCCAGGGCAGCTATCCACAGGCATGTGGCCAGACCAGTCCAGGGCTGAGCTCACTCAGCATTTACCAGAAGGTTGCACTTTTGCTAATTTGGATTCCCTTTTCTCTAACCATCTCTGGGAACTGCGACGGAGCCAGCTCTTCCCAGAGAACACCACTGCCTGGGGCAGGAGGCTGAGAGTTATCTGCATTCCTCTGGCCCCCTGGCAGTGCCCAGAGTAGACCTAGGCTGCCCGCCTCTGGATCTGAGGATTCAGCCTTGGTCCTGACTGGGTGAGTCCATTGCTCCCAGCCCTGTTCTCTTGGTCCCTCTCCAGCTTACCCGGTGGTTGTCCAGATGGTCGTGTTCTCGGGGTGCCATGTTGTCAAGGTCGCTGAACACAGGCCATTCTGGGCAAGAGAAAACAGAGATAATGCACCGGCTCCATCAGGAGAACTGTTTAAAAGACCAGCTACAGCCTAGAGCTGAATGCACCAGCCACCAGGCCTTTTTTCATTTTAAATTTTTTTAAGAAGGTGCAAAAATGGGGAAAGAATGTTGTCAGCCCCTGGGGGTGGGGGGCTACAGTGCTTCCTCACGAACTTATTCAGAATTGGGGTACCTGGAGGGCTCAGTCGGTTAAGTGTCCAACTCTTGGTTTCAGCTCAGGTCATAATCTCAACATCGTGAGATCAAGCTCCATGTCAGGCTCCTCACTTAGCAGAGTCTGCTTGGGATTCTCTCTCCCTCTGCCTTTCCCCCTGCTCTCTCTCTCTCTCAAATAAATAAATAAATCTTAAAAAAAAAATTATTCAGTCTGCCACTTGCTAGCTGTGGGGTCCTGAGCAGGTAGCTTGACCTCTGTGCCTCCTCAAAGTTGCAATGTAAATATACTTGTGCAATGTGCTTAGAAGCACACGTACCTGGGCCATGGTTGGCCTTCAAGGAGGTGCAGGTGTGAAGGAACAACAACCATGTGTATATTTAGGACCCAATGAGCACCTACAGGTTGGGGAAGCCTCAGATGGCTTAAAAACCAACCACCTCCTTCCTGGTGGTTCCCAGTTTCTATCTCCTGCCCTGAGCTTCCACAGCAAAATCCGGCTTGTTTCCTTTTTTAATGTGGTTTTTAATAATGGTTTTCCATTTTAAAGTGGTTGAAAAATTTAAGAGTAGTATCTTGAGATATTGGAAAATTACATGAAATATGAAATGCAGTGTCTTTATTGGAACAGGGTCATGCCTATTCATTTGAGTGCTGTCTATGGCCATGTTCATGCTGCTAATGCAGAAACTGTATGTCTCACAAAGTCTAAAAGATTTACCCTCTGGCCTTCTAAGAAAAGTCTGTCAAATCCTGTTTCAAACTATACCCAAGGTCTTCTAAGTGGAAACGTCTAACAGGCTTCTTTGACATTAGACACCAAAATCTTCCTTTTCTGCTCCTCTGTGGACTCCCCCAACTGCGTAAATGGCCCTTGAAGTTCTTCAGATCAAAACCCTGGAGAGTCAGCTTTGCCTACGCTCTTTCCTGCAGACCCCATGTCCGCATCATCAGCCAACTCCGTCACTTCAACTTTGGGAATAAGGATTCCGTTTTCATCCTCTGACCTATTCATATGATGCTCATTGATTTCCTAATGTTGAACAACTCTCAGATGCCTGCAAAAACCCTATTTGATTATGACAGTATTTTTTTAGGATACTACTGGTTTTTGCTCATAATTTAGAATTTCTGTATTGTGTATTTATTTATAAGTGAGGTTGAAATGTAGGTTTTCTTTTTTTGCTGTTTTGTTAAATTTGGGTATAAAGGTTTTTCTAGTTTCAGAAAACACAATGAAAAATGTTACCTTGTTTTCTAAAATAGGGGTTGTTTTATTTGTTTTTTATTTATTTTTTAGGGGTTGTTTTAATAGCATTCGGATGACTTGTGTCTTAAAAATTTATCCAGTGAACTCACTCGTAAAACCATCTGGGCCATGACCCTTTTTGGTTAGCATATCTGATTTCCTAACATAAAGTGAAAGCCAGTTTAGCAGTGTTCTTTCTGGTGCCTGTCCCCTTCAAGCATGATGACCAGGGATGGAAACATCACTCACGGAGGTGGTCCAGTTTCTGGCTGTGTGGTGTGGCCGAAGATGGGGAGGAAGGGAGAGAGTCAAAGGTCACATCACTCATGTTCTCATCTCCAGAGTTCTCTGAAAGGCGAAGGAGCAGGGGGGGGCGACTCCCAGAGAGGGTCCTTACTCGGGGGCTCCCACACTTTTCCTCTGTCCCCCTCAAGATGGTCTTTGCCGATTGCTGGAGAATTAACAGGGACACCCGTGTTACACAGGAGCCTTCTGGGGAGTGAAGGACTCTTTCAGTAGCATGTTGTTCACCTGAACCCTGAGGCCCTTTCAATCCATAGCTCCCATACATACCTGTTTAGGGACTAGCAGGAAATCTAAAAATAATCAGTGGGGGGTTAACCCGAAGGCCTCTATAAGGGGGCATCTGGCACAGGAGCTCAAAGCCAGCCAGCATTCCCAAAGTGCTGACCATACTCTACAGCCCTGAACTGGGGAATACCTAACAGCATACATCCAGAATCCCAAGTTGGTCTTTGCCGACCGTCTCTTGTATCTGATCAAGGTAATGGCAGAGGGGGTGGGCACATCCTGGACACAGCAAGGTGCCTGAAGAGCCAGGTCCAAGTCTAGTCCAGCCATTTGTCAACACGCTACACAAATACACATACCACACACCTCTCTCACTCTCTCTACACATTTGGTCTCATCACTCTGATCAGAATAGGTCCAATCAAGTAGACCCCAGTTACTGTGTCAGTGGGAACACTTGGAAGGGCTTTGTGCATTGATCTGGGAGGGATGAGGGGCACAGATGGGGCTGAGATCCTTTGGGCCCGGAAACTCTTCAAGTAAGCATGACTGTGCCTAGGCTGCCATCACGGAGAAGCATGGCTTACTGGCCTGGCAGTGGAAGGGCCCCTGCTCCCTCCAAGCAGGTTCCCACTGGGCACCCACCAGCAGCTTGGTGTTCTGATTCACGGCGTCCCTCTCTCTTGGCGAGAGGTCAAAGGGAGTGAGGCCCATGCTCTTGCAAATCCGGTTGCAGGCATGAGAGTAGAAGAAGAGCGCCATCCCCCGGACACCTGCAGACAGAGCAGGGGAGTCTGGAGCATTGACTTGCTTTGTGACAGGGGCAGGGCAGTGCTGGACACCATAAATGTGGCAAGGGCAGGAGTGGAACATGCTGAAGTGGCGGGCATCAGGCGTCCCAAGCTTCCATCCCCATCCCCATCTTTTCCATCTTGGAAAAGCCAACCTACCACCTCAGCCAGTTTCCCTGGGTGTACGAAGAGCTGGGAGATTTGGGGGGCAGAGGCAGTGTGGTCTCCATGGAAACGAGCTGGCTTTCCCCACCTACCTAGGTTGCCATCTCCAAAGTCAGTGCCCTTCTCGGTGTGGATCTGCGGGTCAGTGTAGAGGTCGCCCACACCCTGGATGTCTACCACAATCAGCTGATGCCCAGAACGCTCAAATGTGAAGTGGCTGAAGGCCTGGGGGAGGGGCAGGGGGGAGACAGGAAGAGTAAGGTGACTGACCGCAAAAGACCAGGCTGTAGTCTGCATGGACACAGGTCAGCCACCACTGAGGGGCTGCAACACCCCAGCTCTGCCCACGGTGGGGCCTTTCCCTGCAAGGAGAGGTTGTAGAGAGGAAAGGATAAAGGGAGGAACCCTGTTTAATCCTACAGGAACGTTAGGTCTGCTCACAGAAGCTGGCTGGGTGGTCCCGTTTCAGAATCTACTTCAGGGGGGCTCCATGAGGCTTGAGGACCCTCTATGGGTGAGACCTCACACCCACAGGGACCCTCCCCTCCAGGGGCCTCACCTGTGGTGTCAGGCGCATGTTGTCATCACGAACAAAGCCCGAGTTGGAGTTGTACTTGATGTACTTGCCCTCGATATAGTGCTCCAGGTGGAAGAGAGGCTTGCCCGGTCTGTCCTTCAGCTCCACCACGCACATCTGCATGATGTCCACCTGGGTGGGAGCGGAGGTCAGGCAGGAGCCCAGCGGCACTCACCTCTGATGGCAGATCGGAGCAGAGGACTTGGGAGAAGCCAGCCTGCCCGGGCTCCCATCCTGGTTCCATCAGTTATCAGCTCTTCACAGCTAAAACTGCCAACTGTTCCCAGAATCCACTCTCCCCTTTCCTTTTGAGAATGAAAACCCCTGTGATGGCCTAAATGTGTCTCCCCAAAATTCCTATGTTGACATCCTAACCCTCAAAGGTGATGGTATCAGGTGGGGCCTTTGGGGAGGGGATTAGGTCATGAGGGAGGAGCCCTCATGAATGGGATTGGTGCCCGGATAAAGCTGACCACACAGAACTCCTTTGCTATGTCCGCCATGTGAGGACATAGCAAGAAGACACCGACTAAGGAACCAGGGGAGGGACTTCACCAGAATGTGACCATGCCAGCACCTTGATTTTGGACTTCTCAGCCTCCAAAATTGTAAGCAATAGATTTCTATTGTTTGTAAGTTGCCCAGTCCATGGTATTTTGTTAGAGCAGCCCAGAGGGGCTAAAACAACCCCCATTTGAGTTCTAACAGGATGCACAGCCATCCAGTAAATGACATGGCTTGGCTTCCCTGGTGGCTAGGTGTGGCCATGTGACCAAGCCTGGCCAATGGGAAGCGAGCAGCAGTGACCATGGCACCCCAGCCTGCCCCCTCCTCCTCTGGCCAACCGGAGGCTCTAGAGCCGACATCTGCCAGTGAGGCCAACCTGGCCTCCTGGTCCACAGCCACACCCCAGAGGAAGGCAGAACAGCAAGACAGAAGAAACCAGGCTTCTGGATGCCTTAGGGAGGCATGGCACCAGCCTACCCTGAACCCCCCCTACCAAAGCAGGACAGTCAGATGAGACAGAAAGAAACCATGTTGAGTTAGAACATGTTTATGGGTCTGTATGCTAAGCAACTTAGCCCATGCCTTACACTAATACACTGAATGTGGACCAACTCTGCCTCAGTTTCCTCACCTGTGGAATGGGGAATCTCACATTTTGTGTGAGGATGAAATCTGGTGATACATGAAAGAGTCTGTCAACATTTGCTGATGCTCATATTACTAGTAGACACAACTCTAGAGCAGTATCCACCAGACTATAAAGGGTGGTTCTCTCTCTGCAATGGGGAGTTATGGGAGAACTTAGACTTTCCTTGCTGAATTTTTTACCAAGCACATGTTTCATCTATATGCAGAGGGAAATGTGTAAGTCCTGTGAATGGTTTGTAAAGTAGAGTTGGTAAGACCTGAGACACTACCCACAGCACCCCATCCCCCTCAACAACACCCATAATAGAAGGATCCAGGTCTGGGTTTCCCAAGGAAACAACCATCCAAGGAACCGTCTGGTGACCCAGCTGCAGAGGATGAAGAGGCCCCGAGCTGAGAACTGCCCCAAACGTGGCCTCAGTTCCTAGAACCAACCTAAGGGGAAGGAGCAGCTGGTTCTCAGAGGTTCCCACCCCCAAATACTGGCTCTATCCCTACAAGGAAATCTATGGCGGGGCCACCTGCTTGGCCAGTGGGCTCACTGGGAAAGAAGTAGCTGCAGGGGTGCGGCCAGCAAGGAATGACCAGTTCCTCCCCAAACAGGTACGCTCCTTTCCCTTCATCAGTTCCACCAAGCACAGTATTTACTGAGCGCCCAGGCACTGTGATACAGAGTGAACAAGGCATAAAATCCCTGCTCCTGGCAGAGAGAGGCAACCAGAATATTAACTACAGGAACAAGACTCTTTCAGATAGCGCTAACTGCTCCAAGCGAAAGAAACTAGAACTGACAGAATGACCTGACAGAGGACAGCAGTGGGAGGGCTCCTTCATTTAGGATGGCCTGGGGTGGCCTTGCTGAACAGGTGACATACGAGCTGAGACCTGAACTATGAGAAGGTGCTCAACATGCAAGGATGGGGCTGGGGTTGCAGCGGGGTGGGGGGGAATGACAACAATGATACAGGCTGGGGACACAGCCAGAGCAAAGGTCCTGAGACAGGAACAAGCTTAGGGAGGAAGAGAAAGGAGGCCAGGATGATACGAAGCAAATTACTGAGGAGGTCACAGACCCCATGGGTGGGGACTATGGCTTCCTGGGTCTACCCCAAGTGCACTTAATCAAGGGCCACACAAACAAGAGGTGCTCGATAAATTCTGCTGGTTTCTTGGAGGTGCGGCTCTCCCGAGGCACCCAGGAGACAGTACCATGTTGTCATGTATGTGTTCAAACAGTGGGAAAGCTGAGCTGTGAATCTGGGCAGGGCAGAGACATGGAGGGTTGTTTCTCAAATGCCCATAGGCAACAGGAAACTCTGCTTGGCCCAGGGTCACTAAACAACCTGGGGGCTCAACTGAAGGAGCCAACTGGGCAGGGGCCTGGAATGCCTGGCTTTGAGCCCTGGCTCCTTTCCTGCCTGTTGGGCAGGTCACTTAACCCCTTTGAGCCTGGGGCTCCCCAGGGGCAGACACGCTATCCATTCTCCCCTCCTTCTGCTTTTTCTTGGAGCCACCAATCTCAGTCTGCATAGTCTGGGGGAAGGACCCACATTGCTGCCTCTAAGGGTGAGCACAAGGCTCAAGGCCTGCCCAATCTGCATATTCCCTCCCCTGGCTATTGTGATTGGCTCAGCAACAGGCACCTGACCTAATCAGAGCCAATGAAACCCAGTTCTGAGACTTTCATTGGAACTTCTGGGAAAACAGGTGTTGTCCTCCCACCAAGGTTTCTGAGAAGACAGGAAGTGAGCCTGCAGCTGCTTGCGGCCCACACGCCATCAACACCAAGGCTGGGGAAGAGATGGGGAAGATTTTCAACATCCTGTTTGGTCCTGGATCCAGCCGTACCTGTGGCCAGCGCTATTTCTCAGTTACATGAGGCAATAAATTCCTCGTTAGCATGAAGCCCATTTGAGCACATTTCTAACATTTGCAAACAAAAACCCTGACTTAACAGATCCCATCTGTAAATGGGATCAAAACATTCTAACCTCAAACAACCTCAGAGCTCTGTTTTTAGGAATAAATGACTCTTTGCATATAGTGGATTGTGCTCAATAGATGATGGCTGTTACTAGCTGCTGTTAAGACCATGAAGGGGACCTGTGACCGGCATCACTGTTGCCTTTGTGTCCAGTCTCTGTCCCTTGTGTGGGGAGGTGGCAGGGAGGGGTGCCACACACCTGCTTGGGGGGCTTGTGCCGATTATACTCCTCTCCCCAGAGCTTGGCCTCCATCTGTAGACGCACATCCTCAAAGTACACGTCCCTGTCCACGGACTCGATGTAGCGCTTTGCCACATAGTTGGAGGCCCCCTTCCACTGCTGAGTGTGCAGGAAGTTGGAGAGCTTCTTCCTGGCGGGGGGGGGGGGAGGGTAGATAGCAGAGGGCCTACCTGGGCACTTGGGTCCACCAGGAACACAGCCTGACCCACTGCATCCTTCAAAAAGCTGGGAAGAGGCTTAAGGGACACTGTTAAAGCTCTCTTATCCCACATCTTTTGGCCTCCAAACACCAGAGTGGAGGTTAGTGGGATATTCCATGTTCTCCCTGAGCCCATCCCCACAGCCAGGGCAAACGTGTGGTCTGATGGAGCCCAAACAGAGAGATGCTTGGCCCACAAGAAGCAGAGGCTGCTGTCTCGGTTTCTCGGCCAGAAATGTTGCAATGCCCCCACTCTTAGGAGCCCCAGGGAGTCTGGGCAGGGCCCCTGAGAACCAGGCTGAGTCACTTACGTCCTGAAGCACTCCCTCATCGCTCCACGGCCGAAGGGCTGAAAGACACCATACAGAGGGTTATCAGGCCCCATGCCCCACCCAGAAGCAGTCCTGAGTCAGGAAGAGATTCTCCCCTTGGACATCACTCACCAAATGGGTGCCTGGACCTCATCTCAATCCTAAAATTCCTGAGCCCTCCCTCTGTCACCCCAGCACTAAATCCTGACCGAACTTCTAGCCTTGGAGGCTTCAGGATGACAAGACCACCCTCCCCCAACCCTGGCTGAGGAGAGGAACCCCAAGGGGGTGGAGATGTTATAGGGGTAACCATGCACGTCAAAGAATGTTTTTGCAGCCCTGCTTTTGTTTCCTATAATAGAAAAAGAGTGGAGGGGAGCCTGGGTGGCTCAGTCACTTAAGCATCCGACTCTTGATTTCAGCTCAGGCCATGGTCTCAGGGTTGTGGGATCGAGCCCCGTGTCTGGCTCCACACTCAGCAGAGTCTGCTTGACCCTCTCCCACTGTCCCTCCCCACCCCTCTCTCTCCAGTAAATAAATAAAATCTTAAGAAAAGAAAAGAAAAAGAGTGGAAACAGCCTATATGTCCATCAACGGTATAATGGATAAATCAATCAGGTCTACTCACTCAATGGGATACTATACAGCAACGAGAATAAATATATTCTGTTGTTCTATTATTCTATATTATTCTATATATTACAGGGCTAGCAAAACCAAGCACAAACGTCACAGACAAAATGCTGAGCAGAAAAAGCCATACTCAAAAGCATACATACGGCATGGCTCCATTTATAGGGAGAACACAAATAGATTAACTACTCCCAGATGATAGATCCCGTGTTGGTGCTTACCCTTGGGGTAACGGAGCAGTGACCAGGCAGGGGAGGGGGGGCTTCAGGGGGCCACTGGTTATACGGAGAGTTCACTTTGTGAAACTCATCAAGCCATACCCTTTTCTGAGGGTGTGATACATGAAAAAAAAAAAGTTTCGCACAACCATCCTCCCTCTGACAATGCAGGAAGTGCTCCATTTTCTAGTCTATTCCTTTTTTTCCCCCCCACAAAAGGATGATTGCGAGCCACTGAATCCCTCTTATGGCTCAGGTTTAGGTGGTGACCTGCAATTTTTAAAAACCAATATACACATTTATAGTCAATTGATTTTTGACAAGAGTGCCAAGGATCATCTTTTGATGTATGATAAATATATAAAATGTCCAGAATAGGTAAGCCTACAGAGACAGGGGTAAATTAGTGGTTGTCTAGGGCTGGGGACGAGGAGATCGGAGGTTGGCTGCTGGTGGGTAAGTACGGGGTTTCTTTTGGAGATGGTGAAATATTCTGGAATCGATCATGGTGATGGTTGCACAACTCTGTGACTATACCAAAAACCACCAAACCCATACGCTTCAAACGGGTATGTTGCATGGTGTATGAATCACATCTCAATAAAACTAGGGCACCTGGGTGGCTCAGTCGGTTGAGCCTCTGTCTTCGGCTCAGGTCACGATCCCAGGATCCTGGGATCAAGTCCCGCACTGGGCTCCCTGCTCAGCGGGGCGTTTGCTTCTCCCTCCGTCCCTCCCCCCTGCTTGTGATCTCTCTCTCTCTCATGCTTTCTCTCTCTCAAATTAAAAAAAAAAAAAACTATTGGGGCGCCTGGGTGGCTCAGTCGGTTAAGCATCTGCCTTCGGCTCAGGTCATAATCCCAGGGTCCTGGGATCGAGCCCCGCATCAGGCTCTCTGCTCGGCAGGGAGCCTGCTTCTCCCTCTCTCTCTGCCTGCCGCTCTGCCTACTTGTGCTCGCTCTCTATCTCTCTGTCAAATAAATAAAATCTTAAAAATTAAATAAATAAATAAAAACTATTATAAAAAATAAAATAAATACACAATAATATAAATATAATGCCCCAAAGTTAAAACAATTAAGTGAGTGTGAAGGGGAGGGAACTGGGACAGAAGTCTGCTCAAGAAGAATCTGCACTCAGCCCTGCCCCCACAGGGCTGTGGATGGCTCACCTGAGATGCCATCTTGATCAGAACTTCATCTTTCAGCCACTCCCCGGTGACAGCATTGTACCTGCAGAGAGAAGTCACCCCAGGGCACAGCATCTGTAACATGACCCTCTTACCCAGTGGCTAAAAGTGGAAGCCTTTTCCTGGCTTCCTGCTGCCCTTGGGATCAAGACCACTTTACCCACAGGCCCAGCTGACCTCCTGGGTTGGGTCTGTGGATACTCTCCCTCCCCTCCCAGCACACCCCCACACACACACTGACCTCCTTCCCTTTCCTCTCCAATGTGTTGCCCAGCACTTGTGCTGTGGGTGAGCTTGTTCCCCATCTGCCCCCACCCCCCCCCCCCCACTGGACTCTAACTCCACAAACCAGGCCCGTGTCTGTCTTCTTCACTGCAGGGCCTGGTGCATGTGGAAGCTTAATACACGCATGTCGGATGAACGACTGAATAAATAAATATCCTTATTTTAACCAGTCTTCACAACAAACAGCATGTCCCAGGACAGGAGACGGCAGTGCCCTCGATCTTGCCGGGCACCTGTGTGAGGCCCAGCACAAGTAGCTGGGCTTGTGTCCTGGTGCAGGAAAGGGTAGGGGAGGCCCTGCCTCTTGAGTCCAGCCAAGGAAGGGGCTGCTGGAGGACACCCAAGGTAGAGTGAGACAGAGAAGGTTCTAGAACATTTCCATCTCTCCTTTCTTAGGAACCTTCCCAGAGCAAATCTGGCCCTAGACCTGGCTGGGCCTCAAACAGATTTGCCTGGTAGAGAGAGCTCTTCAGCTCAGTAAATCCCTAAATTCTAAAACCTCCCCTAGGGCTGAGGTGTTCTTAGTGTTAGCAGAGGCCGCCATGGCCCACCCTTTGGCAGGATGGACTCCAGACGGCTCCCAGCTCGGTGAGAACAGGCTTCTCAGAGCCTGAAATCTCTATGGGGAAAGACAAGCAGAGGCCTAGCAGGTAACCTCCCCCAGGCTGGGGGCAGGGATGCTGGCCAGAGCTGCAACTTGCCTGCAACCAGCCCATAACAATTCTGGTGTTCAGTATATAACAGCAACGATTATTACTATTATTACTATGTAGAGACCAAGGTAAAGGAAAACAGTCTACCCTCACTTCCAAATAAGACTGAAAGCTGAGAGGCACCTAGAGGTCGAGGGACAGGGGAGATACGAGACATCAGATGGATCTTATTTGTCCTTCACAACCGCTGACACCATACAGGTCAGAGTTGCTCCAAGTCACTGTGCCTTCACTATCTGCAGGCCATTTAAATAGATCTCTTCAACTGAACTTTGTAGCAGCTCTGTGAGATTGGTACAGTTACGGTGCCCACTTTCCAGCTGGGGACACTGAGGCTCAGAGAGGTGAGTAACTTGCCTGAGAGCCAGGATGCAGACCCAGGTCAGCTGCAACCAGAGCCTTGCTCCTAGCCAGCCTGGGTACCATCCATGTGAATGGGAAATCTGTCTCAACAAAGAGGTGGCCTGCACCACCAAAAATGAGGAGGAAGACTTCCAGTTTAGAAATTTTCTGGCGATTCTAGCCATCGAAGCCTAAGCTCCCTCTGCCAGCAGCCACTTCAGTTGGGAAATTGTTTGGCTTGGTCCCTGGACCCCACAGAGCTCCAGGACACACAGAGGCGGCTCAGCATGGGGGGGGGTTCTCCTTTTCCAGGGGCCTCCCTGGGTCACCTAGTGTCCTCAGCCTGCAGGCCATGTGTCACCAACGAGTCACCATGCTGGCCTTATAGGTAGGGAGAAAGAGAGTCCATACCCTGCCCTATAAGGGGTCCCCTTAGCTGCCAGCACGGCCCCCAGGGCCTGCTAGGATGTGGGTCTCCAGCAGTGGGGAGGGGGTGCATGCCAGGCCCTGAGCCATTTCCTCACAGGCAGGAGCAGGGACATGTTGCAGAAAGATGCAGAAAGCTGCTACACCGTTTCTGCCTGCCTAGCAACTGGTCTCTCTTCTTTCAGTAACAGCACCCCAATTTCCCTTTAGGGAACCACCAGGCTCCATTCGCAGAATATGTGGACTAAGTGGAAGTGATCCCCAGCACCTTCTGGCTTGGGGTATGTGATCCAGACATGGCCAATCAAAGCAAAGCTCCCTGGCACCTGACTGGTTCAGAGAGGGGCATATAACCAAAGCCAGACCAATGATATTCCATTATGGAACTTTTGTTTAAAACTATTTGAGAAGGAAAAGACCCTCTTCTATTGGGTGAAATGAAATGTGGGGCTCTCAGGGGCATCTGTGCCACTGATACAAGAGAGTCTAATCTGAGGTCAAAGCCCAAAGTGTCCTTGGAGCATCTAGAACCAGCCATACCTGAAGCCCACATGTGTAAGTGAAACATTCCCTTCTATGCTTAACACTGTGAAGTGGGTTTCTGTCACCTGCATTTGAAACAGAGTTCTGACTAATTGAAAGACACTGAACTGAGTCAGAAAGTTAGCTTATTAACTACCCGGGTAACCCTGGGCAAACCTCTATCTCCCCTGGGGCAATTATGGGACCTCGGTGTTGGCTTAGAGCATTCAGACTGGAGGGGTCTACAGAGGTCACAGGACAGGGGGATGGACTCCAGGATAGGTCCAAGAGCCCTCTAATACTATGCACAAAATTAGACATATGCGTGCAACTTTCTGGGATGGCCCTCATCAGATTCTCAAGAGTGGCCCCAAATACTTGACATGATTCCTACTTCAGGCTTTTTTAATGAATACACACACATAGAGGCTTCGAATAGTGCCTGTCACATGGATTCAATACATAAAAGCTTCATCATAGTTATCCTTGGTGGTGGTATTCTGTGGGTTTTGCTATATTTTTGTTCTTCTTGAAACCCCCTGAAATAACTCCTCTCCATCTTTTCAAATAGGAAATCTAGACGCTCACAGTTCCATTTTGTGAATCTTCCCGGGGCCAAGGCATCAAAAAGCTCACATGCTATCTCCAGGTGTTCTCTCTCCCTTTGGTGGCAACTGTAGGGGCCACATGATGAGACAGTGGAACCACAGGTGGGAGAAGCCTGGATCCCTGAGTGGCCCCCAAGGGTCCCTGGACTCTCACCCAACTTCACTCAAGTGAGAAGTACACCACTGCTGCACTGAGTCGCTGGAGTATTTATTACTGCAGCATGGCTCAGCCCTGCCTGACAAAAGAGGTACGTCAGAGGACCACCCTGAGGAGTCAAGGAGATCTTGCGCAGCACCTGAAGCATGCATAGATGCTCAAATATTGGCAGATACTATTATTATTCCCTTCTCCTTGACCTCCACGTGTACTTCGGCCTCACTGATTATGAGCAGAAGCAGGACCCATACCCCCAAGGACTCCTTGAGACCTGGGGCCATACGGCACCCCCAGACAAGCTGCCGACCTGTGACGCATGGCACATTCTGTGGCAATATCCTCCAGATGGAACTCAGCCCAGGGGTCAGGCATGTGTTTGGCCTTCTCGATGGCATGCTTCCAAGCTTCCTGCAAAAGGCAAAGGGAAATGTTAGACCAGGGCCTGTGGGATAGTGCTGCCCCAGCCTCCTCCTGCCCCGTGATTTCCCACATGTCTCCCAGCTCTGGGGAGGCAGACAACATCAGTGACAGAGAAATACTCCCAATAATTATCGTTTCAGAAACAAAGTTCCCAAAAGACCCTTTTTGTTCTCACATGGGCACAGCCTTCCCATGGGCAGAAGGGACATATGAAACCAAAGAAACATAATACACATAGGAAAGCATATTTTAAAGATTCATTTATTTTGTGGAGGTTGGGGCAGAGGGAGAGGGAGAGAATCTCAAGCGGACTCCCAGCTCTGTAGGGGAGCCCAACTCCTGGCTCCATCCCAGAACCCTGAGATCATGACCCGTGCTGAAATCAAAGAGTTGGATGCCTAACCGACTGAGCCACCTGGGCACCCCCAGACTGGCAAACATTTTAATGACTATTCATAACTAGTGCTGGCTGGGATATGGGGAAACAGGTGCTATCCCATAGGATCAATGGGTCTAAACCTCCTCCAAAGGCAACCTGGCAATGTACTGAGATAAAAAATGTGAATTCCTGTATTCTGACCCAGAAATTTTACATCTAGAAACGTATCCTAGAGAAATACACAAATCTGCAAACATATATATAGAAGAAGCATCGTTGTGTGCAAAACTGAATTCCACCCAAATGCCCATCTGTGGGGATTGGTTGAATATATTTTGATTATATCCATTTAAAATGCTAAGGAGCCCTTCCAAAAGACTGCGCTTACTCTATTAGTGGGAATTCTGGACCCTATCCGAGCCAACATCACCTTTTTGTAAATATTGTATAAATCATAAATATGCCCAATTTTATCGCCCTAAAAGAAAATCATAGACAACACAACCTTCCTAAACTCAGAATATCTCCAACCACGCCAAAGATATTGTTGTCTTTACATTAACAGAGCACTAAGTTCTGGGCTCAGATGATTAGGAACAGATTCCCATGAGACATTCCAAGGTCCTGGGGACGCAGGAATATTCATCGTGCAGAACTGCCTTGCCCATTTCAGGCTTTTAGCATCCATGCCCTCTACCTTCTCAATGCCTTAGTGCTCCTGCATCACTGTGGGACCAAAAATAGCCCCCCAAACTTTCAAAACCTATTGAGAACCAGGGCTTTCGGGTACTCATTGGGAAAGATGACCAAGGCATGTTACAGAGATTAGGCTGATTCTCAATCACCCAAGCCCAATTCTTATTTTAAAAAGCTCATTTTATTGCTTTTATAATCCCAAGGTGGAATCTGTCCCTGTCCCCTCCCAACACTCCTCCACCCACACTGGGTCGCAATCTCTTCCTGCTCTTTTCCTAAAGAACTCGAACCTCTGCCCTGATCTTGCAGGATCAGTGAGGCCAAAACTCCTTTCCAGGCCAGAGGCCTGAGCCACGGGGAGGTGGCTGGATGGGGGCGCTGACCACTGGGGGTGGCAGACCCACAGCAATTCCAGACCTCCTCACCCGCCATCGGGATCCCTCAGCCACCAGGACTAGCTCTGCAGGAGCCAAGCTTCCCAAGTGTGTCCCCGGCCTGAGCCTCAGCCTCATGGCTGGGATCCTGCTCAGAGGAGAAAAGGTAGAGCAACTGAGCTTTCTGAGAAACACACACACACACACACACACACACACACACACACACAGTTCACATGGGCTAGGCTTCCTCACTGGGGCTTGGATTCCAATCTCTGAGAAGCCCAAAAATAAAGCCCAGAATTTCTTTCTTCCAATGTGGAAGTGAATTCATGCTTAATGAAAACATTCAGAAAAGAGAGAAGACAAAATTCAAATCCGCCACACACACCCCACCCAGAGCAAGGATCGTCAATGCTTTGGACTTGTTCTTTTCCAGATCCTTGCTTTGCATTATTTGTACCACTGGAATCACATTATAAAAACAATTTACAGTCTTTTGGGAGAGTGGGCCCATGGGGCTTTAAATATAGTGATCTTGATTATTTTCCTGATTCCAAATATATGATCTGCTTACTGTAAAAAACAGCGTACACTACAGAATGTGAAAGTGAAAGTACTTTCTGACTCCTTGCTCTGAAAACCACAGCTGACACAGGACTACAGCATCAGGCCAGAGCCCTCGCATTCTGCTCTGTACCTTACTTTTCTCTACTTAACACGGGGCCTTGGATGTCCTTCCATGTCGTATGTACAGGCAGGCTGGGTTGACCCCATTTTCCTTCTGCAGTTGTAAGACGTATAATTGTATAAATGTACCTTAAGGTATTTCTCTAACCTCGGTTGATGGATATTTGGATTCTCTCCAATAATCCCTAGTATAGGCAGTCCTGAAGTGAACACCCTTGTATGTAAACCCTTATGCAACTGTGCAAGATCTTGGTAGGACATATTTCTTGGAAGTGTAATTGCTGGATCACATTTAAAATGTACAAATTTGGAGTGCTCCTCCAAAAAATTTCTCCTAAATGACACTCCAAGAGGCAGAGAACACATGACTTAAATATTTTTTTATTTTAGTTTTTTTAAAGATTTATTTCTTTGAAAGAGAGCTCGCTCGCTTGCATGCACAAGGCGGGGGAGGGGCAGAGAGAGAGAATCTTCAAGCCGATTCCCCACTGAGTGGAGTCCCAACACAGGGCTGGATCCCACGACCCAGGAGATCATGACCTGAGCCAAAACCAAGAGTCCGACGCTCAACCGACTGAGCCACCCAGGTGCCCTCCTCACTTACATTTTTAAACACAAACATGACATCATGATTTACAAGTCAGCTAGAATAGCTAACTCACTACTGACGTCACCGTTCACCTGTGGTTCTCCACCGTTAGACTTTGAGCTTGTCACTGATTTTTCCCTGTTATAAATAACCAGACCACTGACATATTTACAACTAAAACGGTTCCTGAAGCTCTGTACTTAAAAAAAAAAGTACCACTGTCTCCTCTCCTATTCCAGCAGCTGTGAACAGCAGAGACAGACTCTGACCCCAGCCTGTCCAGGGACCTGCAGTGTTCTGAGCCTGCCCGGGGCGACGGACACGTGGCTCTCCCACTGCACTCTCAACCAGTGACTCAAACGCTCCCCGACTCCCCCCGATTCAGTGAAGAGTATCAACAGAAACTGCCTCCTGGCTGGAGGCTGTGCTCCACCTGAAAAAAAAAATTCAAGGAAAAAAGTATTTCCGAATTTGAGGGCGTGTTATTTCACAGAATCAAAATTAACTTTTTGCCAAACCCAGAAAAGAATCGTGCCATGCCTTGTTGGCAACGGATGGGTTTAATGCAACAGACTTTTCTTTTAAAGCACAATATAAAAGATCCTGGATGAAGATTCGTTCCCTGCACTCTGGTTCCCGCCCACAGCTGACTAACTGTGCGAACCTCCATTTCCTTGTTTACAAAAGACAGTGAAGAATGTTTTGACTATTAGTGGCCAAACTTTTTTCCTGCCCCCACACCTGGGCTAGATGTGTTTTCTCCCCCGCCGCCCAGGAAATAGGGGCTCACTGAGATGACATGCTCATTACAGTTCAACAGCCCTGAAATGAGCTGCAAATCACTGGTGTACTGTTTTACCCAACAGGTTAAGAAAAACAGGTGTTTACGCAGGCCTGAGAAGTATGGTGACTAACATAACCTAATAAAATAAAATTTAAAAAAATATGTATAAAAGGAAAAAAAAAAAGAAGTGGGTCCTCTCAGACACTAAGGGGAGGGAAAGCAGGTTCTATCACCTCTGACAGCCTTCTGGAGGTACATTCACTGCCTTGTGACCCGGCGATCCTGATCACCTCCCCAGGTGTGCACAGGTGAGCAGCCCAAGGATGGGTCTGTGCTTATAATGCTATACAATGCTCAGGTACTGCCAAAAACCTGCCTGTTCACAGGGAGAAGATTCTATACACTTGGTATAGCAGTATGAAGCCATTAAGATCATCAAGGTTTGGGGTGCCTGGGTGGCTCAGCTGGTTAAATGTCCAACTCTTGGTTTCAGCTTGGGTCATGATCTCAGGATCATGGGATGGAGCCCTGCATCAGGCTCGGTGCTTGACGTGGGGTCTGCTTGGGATTCTCGGCCTCTCCCTTTGCCCCTCCCCCCACTTGCGTGCTCTAAAACAAACAAGTAATATCTTAAAAAAAAATGGATCAAGGAGAAGTGTGTTCGAGACACCTGGTGGCTCAGTCAGTTAAGCATCTGACTTCTTGATATCAGCTCAGGTCTCGATCTCAGGACTGTGAGTTCAAGCCCCACATCGGGCTCCACGCTTGGATTGGAGCCTACTTGAAAAAATCAAAGTGTTGGGCCACTGGCTGGCTCAGTCGGAAAAGCACGTGATTCTTGATCTTGGAGGTTGTGAATTCAAGCCCCACATTGGGTATAGAGATTACTAAAATAAATAAATAAATAAATAATAAATAAATAAATAAATAAATAAATAAGATCAAGGTATTGAGTGGGCAATCTCTAAGACTTATTGTTGAGGGGGAAAAAAGGAAGTTGGTGAATAATGTAAACAGTATGACACCATTTACTGGTGGAGGAAACCCACAGATCAGCACTATGGATTTGTAAGGATGAGTGTGTCTGTACAAATACACGTAAGTGTGTCTTTACATATGATTACGTGCAAGAGGTCTGAAAAGTGCTTTATCCCAAATTAATATAAAATGGGGATCTCTGGGAATGGAAGGAGGATAAGAAGTTGGTCAGAGAGACTGCAGCTTTATGTTGTGTGTGTGTTTTTATTATGAGAAGGTTAACATACTGAATAGCCTTCAGGTAATACACGGGTAAGTCAAAGTTAAAAAAGATCACTGGGTTTAGGTGATTCTTAAGGCCCTACTAGCTCCAATGTTCTCTAGTTCTGAAGATCTGAAAAAAAATAAAATAGGGATGCCTGGGTGGCTCAGTCGCTTGAGCGTCTGCCTTGGGCTCAGGTCATGATCTTGGGGTCCCGGGATCGAGCCCCTCCTTGGGCTCCACACTCAGTGGGGAGTCTGATTTTCCCTCTCCCTCTGCCCCGCTCATGCTCTAATAAATAAATAAAATGTTTTAAAAAACTAAGATAAAATAAAATAAAGATTCAAACTCAGTTGTTGGTGTGCTATCCTACACAGAATGGGGGGGCCCAGTGGGGGTCCCTAAAAAGGAAAACCCATGACCCTGCCTAGAGAATGGAAAAATCTTTGTTTTTTCAAAGCCTGAGAGCACAAAATAAAAATAAATACATAAATATATAATAATAACAACAACAACAACAACAACAACAACAACAACAAATTCCTGGAATATGCCAGCAGTAAAGCCGGATGTTCGGGTAATGTGTTTGCAATTTCTTTGGCACATAGACTGTTACTGCTGTTAGTGCTGTTTTTACATCACTATTCTTATTACCACCAACACAGCAATCAAGGCCTTCGATCTTACATGAGGAAGCATCCGGAGGCTGCCTAAGTCCTCCCTGAAACATCAACTATTATTCTGCCAGTGGATGTTATACAATGTTTTTTCCTACGATCCTCTCCACAGATTCTAAGAAACTGTAGCTCTGTGTCAGCCTGACTTGCCCCTCCTGGCTGATAGCAAAGGGTTAATCTATAACCAAGGACACATAAAAGCAGCAGAGAGAATTGGGGAAGCATGCTTGCTTGCTTCCTTGTTCACTAGGGAAGAGAACTGCATGCATTTAGAGGTTTCATGCAATTTCCAGGAAACTCAGCACTGACTATGGCAGCAAAAAACCTGGAAACTGCCTAGGTATCCCACAAGAGGAAATGCTTACAGCAACTGCGCTGTATCCATATGATGGGCTGCCAGGGAGCCATTAAGAAAAAAGATGAACTAGATCCACATTTACTAATATGGAAAGATATGCACCATCTCTTGTTTGCCAAGAAAAACTGGTCACTGAAGAGCATATATACATGATCTTATTATTGTAATAAAAATCTCTATTTAGTCAAGTCTATATTTATCGTGAAATACAGAAAAGACTAAAATACACACTAAGACCTCAATAGCAATTATATCTACACTCTCACCGTTTTCTGCCAGGAACATGGAGTACTTTTATAAGCAATCAAGCAAACGATTGCCAAAGAAATATAGCTAAAAGTTCTAAAGAAATCTCTCTTTGTCAAAAGGAGCAGTTGTTGTTGGTCTCCCGTGACCAGTGGGATTCAGAGCCAGGGCTAGAAAGGAAAAGATGGGAAGGATGGAAATAATAACCAGCAAAGCTGGGGCGCCTGGGTGGCTCAGTTGGTTAAGCGTCTGCCTTCGGCTCAGGTCACAATCCCGGGCTCCTGGGATCGAGCCCTGCATTGGGCTCCTTGCTCAGCGGGGTCTGTTTCTCCCTCTCCCTCTGCCCCTCCACCCACTTGTATATGTGCTCACTCTCTCTCTCAAATAAGTAAATAAAATCTTTTTAAGATTTTATTTATTTATGAGAGACACACAGAGAGAGGCAGAGGGAGAACCAGGCTCCCCAAGGATCATGACCTGAGCCGAAGGCAGATGCTCACCCATCTGAGCCACCCAGGCACCCGATAAATAAAATCTTAAAAAAACAAAACAAACAGCAAAGCAATAACATTCCCTAGGGTGGCATAACGCCCTTGCCTCCTGGAAGCCCCTGCCCAGACAGAATCCCAGCCTGCACCTCACAGCAACCGTGCTGAAGCACTAACAGGCAGGTAGGACAGCTCCCCAGTCCACTGAGGAGGTGCCCGAGGATTAAGAGCAAGGAGGAAGCTTGCCTATAGACCTGCAGCAACCAGGAACCAGCGGACCCAGAACTTAGACCAAGCCCGTCGAGCCCCAGTTCCCCAATCTTTTGCAAAAGAGAAGTTCGATAAAAAAAAAGAGAGCGAAGTTTGAGAACCAAACTGAATACGACCATATGACATAGCAATGCACTCCCAAGTATCTACCAAGAGAAATGAACACATGTCCACACGATTTGTGTAGCATTATTTGCAAAAGCCAAAGGGAAGAAACAACCCAACATGGGTCAACGGGGGCGCCTGGGTGGCTCAGTCAGTTAAGTGTCTGCCTTTGGCTCAGGTCATGATCTCAGGGTCCCAGGATTGAGTCCTGCATTGGGCTTCTTGCTCAGTGGGGAGTCTGCTTTGCCCTTTGCCTGCCACTCCCCCTGCTTGTGCTCTTTCTCTGTCAAATAAATAAATAAAATCTTTAAAAATAAATAAATAAATAAAATCTTTAAAAAAAAATGTGGTACATCCATGCAATGGGGTAGTATTCAGCAATGACGACTGAGCATGGATCTGAGCAGGATCAGAGTCCTGGCTCTGAATCCCACATGCTTCTACATGGATGAACCTCGAAAACATTGCACTAAGTGAAAGAAACCACACAAAAAAGACCCCATGTTATATAATCCAATTTCTATGAATTGTCCAGAACAGGCAAACCCACAGAGATTGAAAGTAGATTAGTGGCTGCCAGGGGCTGGGTGGACTGGGGATCCTGAGGGGCTATGGCTAAGAGATGTGCGGTTTCTTTTTAGGGCTAAGGAAAACGGGCTCAAATTGATTGTGGTGATATGGACACATAATTGTATAAATATACTTAGAGCTGCCGCAATGGACATTTCAAATGGATAAATTGTATGTTATATGAATTATATTGCAACAAAGCTGCTAAAAAAACATTTACAAAGTAAAATTAAATTGGAGCCCCTTGTACCACAGGACATTTCCACAAAGGATTTGAGCATTTGAGCATCTGCACAGATTTCAGAGAGAGGAGTCCCTGCAGCTGGGTTTGCGTCTCCCCAGCCCCCTCCTGTTTTTCAGACACAGGTCACTGGGTGGCCAGCATGACCCTCGTTTTCCTTCATCTGCCCAGCAGGCCCTCATCTTGCTGGAGGTCCAAAGCTTTCTGGATTGCTAGATGCCTAAGCTTCCCTGCCTGATTCTGCATTCCCAAAGTGGTGGACAGAGCCCCAAAATGTTCATCACCTCTGGGTGTGCAGAGAGCTTCCTGTGGTCACTGGGCAGGGACAGAAGCCCAATCCTGCCAGGGTGGGGTTTCCTGGGGCTCGGGGTGGGCAGGGATGTCTCTTCCCAGTGAGTCATCACCAGATGCTGGCATTTCCATCTCATTCTGGGGTAATCGCTGTCCTTTGACCCAGCTGTTAGAGCTACCCTTGGTGGGCTGAAAATACAAGTGTAATCACCAAAGTCTTCCGACAAGGGCGTGGGGAGCAGGCGTGCCCATGCAGCACAAGGGCAGACGCTTTTTGCAATCTCTTTGAAAGGCAATGCCCAGCCAAGTTCTAAACGTATTGCTCCAGTCATTCTACCCCTGGGGATTTAACCTGGCAGGTGCGCCCATGCACGGGCACAAGGACATACGGACAGAGATGTTTTTGGAAGAGCTGTTCGTGGTAGCAAAAGGCTGGAAACGACCTTCATACCCATCCATGAGGGACTGGCTCAATACATTATGGGGCTTCCAGACATGATACTCAGCCGTCAAGAAACAACAACAAAATAAGCTGCCACATGCTGTAGTCACGAAGAGCATCGAGTGATTCAGATGTCAGAGCCTCAGGTTTACTATCTACGCCCTTCCTCACAGGCCTTCTGTACAGATCAAATGAGTGAAATGGGCAGAGCGGTGCTTGCTCTTCCCACAGCAGCTCTTAGTGCTAGCTGATGTCGGCTCGTCTGTGCCAATAAGGGAAGACAGTTACAAGAGTACAAAACAGGTTTGCAGTCAACTAACACTTCCATACAAAAGGGGAGGGTCCTAGACATGTACATGCTTATACATGCAGAGAACGTTTCTGGAAGGACATGCCCCAGGGAAACAGGGATCAGCAGTGCGAGGCTTACTTATCACTCTACCTTGGATACAGTTTGAATTCTTTTTTACCTTGTATACATATTTATTTACGTATTAGGAAATATATGTGTATTTTAAAGTTTGCTTAGATATACATATGAGATTTATTACAGCACTGTTAGTAAAGGAAAAAAAATGGAGGAACAATGGAAGTGTCCCCCAAAGAGGGAGGCTGGCTCAAGAAATCCATGTACATCATGTGACGGAATACAATTCACTCTCAAAATAAAAGAGGTGAGGGGCGCCTGGGTGGCTTAGTTGGTTAAGCACCTGACTCATGATCTCAGGGTCAAGAGAACAAACCCCACGTCAGGCTCCATGCTCAGTGCAGAGTCAGCTTGGGATTCTCTCCCTCTGCCCCTCCCCTAAATAAATTTGAAAAAAAAGAAAAATAAAAGAGGTGAAATAAATAAATAAAGGTAAAAGAGGTGATCTATATGTGCTGATATGGAACGATCCCCAAGATACTCCCAGACCAGGAAAACAATTTTTAAAAATAAAATTTCCCACTTTATTTTTTCTTTTAAGATTTTATTTATTTATTTGAGAGAGAGAAAGAGAGCACAGGCGGGGGAGCGGCAGGCAGAGGGAAAGGGAGAAGCAGGCTCCCCGCTGAGCAGAGAGCCTGACGCAGGGCTCAACCCCAGGATCCCAAGATCATGACCTGAGCTGAAGGCAGACACTTAACCAACTGAGCCACCCAGGCATCCCAAATTTCCCACTTTATTAAAAAATTAAAAGCATATATATGCTCATTTTAGACAATGGAGAAATGACAGAGCATAAAAAGGGAACGCGATCACTCTAGATCCTGTCCAAAGACAATCCCTGTTGGTGCGCTGATATACTTCCTTCCAGGTTCTTGTTGTGTGTGTGTGTTTGCACGCGCGCATGCACGTGTGTTTTACAAAGCTGTCACTGTACTCTGTATTCTGCTATTTGAATATAGCTCCAGAGCCGAAGCACTTTCCCACATTATGGCAAATTCTATAAACATCCTTGCTTGGCTGCCTGATGTTCTATCAAGGAGGCCCCCTGAATGACTCCACCACCATCCCCCGGGGAACTAGGCGGAAGGCCCTGGCCTTGACAGTGACAGAACTGGACTGTTCACACTACACGCCCTGTACCTGCCAGGGTGGTGCCTCTTTAGAGGCCATTTTGCTTGAACAACCCAGGTTGCCATGTCGACAGTAAACAAAAAACACTTTCACTTTGCGGAGTGCCAGGAGGAGTGAGGTTTGGAAAACTGAGCTGCTATCCCCCTCTGAAGCTGCCTTGGGCAACATGAACCCCACAGAGCCTGCTTTCGGTTACCTAGGATGGTGGGCAACCAAGAGTTACATCTGGTCCATAACTGGTCATTCGACCAAGTTCGGGGAATGGGAAGTGCAATCAGTCCCCAGCCTTGCAGGCAGTGGCTAACTCAGAGGATGACAGGGCATGCAGAGGTCTGCTCTGAGCCCCAGGGGATGCACAAGAGATAGCGAGGGCAGGGCGTCTTAAAACCACATCCTGAGGGGGCCAGAATAATCACTTGAACAGATCAGACGGAGACACCAAGTTTAAAGAGGTTTCAGGCATAGGCGCGAAAAGGGAAACCTACTCCAGGAACAGGAAGAGGTATGGGGTGAACAGAGCCCAGTAGGGTCCCTGGGGACCAGGAGTGCGCCCATCTTCGGTGACGATTTTGAACTATGCCTTGTAGAAATTTTAAGGAGGGGCGATTTATTGATTTGTTGGTTTGGGAGGGGGAAGTATACCTGGCTGTTTTGCTTTATTTTTCTTCCTAAAGTCTTTTTCTGCACACAAGTAATACATAGGTGTAGTTTAAAAGTCCTGGATGTTTAAAAATAGATAAAATGTAGATAAAGTCCCCCTAACGGCTCCCTCTCCCACAGAGAGAATCACTATTAACTACTGTGTACAAATTCCTCCATACAAGTTTTTGCTATGTAAATACTAAGACGTGTGTATATTTTTTTGATAAATGTGGGACTGTATTATATTTCAACTTGCTTTCTTAACAGTATATAAAAATAAAAATAGCTACCATCTCTTATTCTACTTATGTCCATACTGTCCTTATGGCTTTTCTTTTTTTTTTAATTCATTTATTTGACAGAGAGAGAGAGACTGCGAGAGAGGGAACACAAGCAAGGAGAGTGGGAGAGGGAGAAGCAGGCTTCCCGCTGAGCAGGGAGCCTCATGCGGGGCTTGATCCCAGGACCCCGGGATCATGACCTGAGCCGAAGGCAGACGCCTAATGACTGAGCCACCCAGGCGCCCCTGTCCTTATGGCTTTTCATGGGATCTTCCCTCCAAATGTGTACACACACACAGACACAGACACACACACACACAGACACACACATCTTGGCACTGTTTTCAAGTCAAATCACATAGAAACATCATCTTTGTTTTAATGTGAATACGGTATTCTCTTAGGACCATGGTTTAAAATTTAAATAAGCCCCTCTTAAAGAGAGGAAAAAATGAAACAAGACAAAACCAGAGAGGGGACAAACCATAAGAGACTCTTAATCTCAGGAAACAAACTGAGGGTTGCTGGAGTGGTGGGGGCTGGGAGGGATGGGGTGGCTGGGTGATGGACACTGGGGAGGGTATGTGCTACGGTGAGCGCTGTGAATTGTGCAAGACTGTTGAATCACAGACCTGTACCCCTGAAACAAATAATACATTGTAAGTTAATAATAATAAATATATATATATATATATATATCTTTCAAAAATAAATAAATAAGCCCCTCTTGATGGACATTTGAGCTCTTTTCATTTTTTCTTTATTACGAACAATACTGCAGAGTACATCTTTAAATATGTAAATTTGAACGCTTGTACAAATACTTCGGTACTGGATCTAAACTGAGGTTGGCTTAGTAAATACATGGCAGGGAACATTCTGGCTTGCCGTAAGGAATGGGAGAAATATGGCACTTAGCGGGCAGGGGTCGGAGATGCTGAATATCCTACAATACAAGGGACAGGCCCACCGAATAAAGAATTGTCCCGTCCCGGATGCCAATAGTACCCCCAGCGGGAACACTTTGCCTGAGAAGGATTCTCTGGAGATCAAATTGCCATCTGAGCTATATATTTTTTACTTTAATAATTACTGTCAAATGGCCCACTAGGATTTATGTTTTACATAAATACTGTCCTTTGGCAAGAGAGCACCCACAGTGAGTTCAGCACTCCCTGATTCTGGATGAAGCACCTACTGTGCAGAGCATGGCTCCTAGGGATGAGTGATAGAGGCCACTGTGTCCTGCCCTCATGAGGCTCACATCCCAAAGCCACACCTGCAGACAAACCTCCATTCACTGGAACACTCAGTCAGCGCTTCCTTTAAAGGCTTCATTCACTGTGGTCACATTTTGTGGTCAGGGACTGGCCATCTGGGTCTGAGACCCTTCAGCTCCTGGGCCCTCCAGTGTCTTCCAAAAAGCCCCAACTGGGGTCACAGTTCCTCTGGAGAGGCAGCTGCGGGGTCTGCCCCCACTGGGAGGCCACCAGGGTCCTCCTTCCCTGGAAGTAGTCCTTCTTCTGTGACACCGACCCTCCCAATCTCACACCCTGGGTCACAAAGGACTGGGTCAGAGAGAGGACGCCTGACCCAGGCTGGGCCAACCAGATATTCGCCCCCTTGCTTGCAACTGGGATGGAGAGGGCAGTAATGAGGGGGTGCTGGGGCCAGCGGGGGTCCATTTTCCCACTGTGTAGACTGAGGGAGAGGAGAATAAAGGACAGATAAAGAGAGACAGACAGAGACAGTCCTGCTGCCTTCCGGTTCCTAGACCTGTCCCCTGAGAGACCAGACGTTCTTTCTCCCCCTGGGTCCCAAGAAATAAATACCCTTCTTCCTTGGAGCTGGGGTGAGCTAGCTTCTGTTTCACGAGCCCTGGGCCCTCCAGCACCCGCGGGCACCCAGATTCCCTCACACCAGGTACAGGATGCCTCGGGGATCTGTGTCTCCTCAAGCCACCCTGACCCACAGTGAACACAGGAGTGCCAGGCTGCTCCCCAGCCCTCGCCACGCTGCCCTCCCTGGGGCTGGGCGTGAGTCTCAGAGGCTGACTGAGGACAGGAAAGCAAGACACAAGCTGCCACCTGATCCTGCAGGGGCCCCCCAACCTCACAGCAGACCCATAGGGCTGTTTCTGGAGCTGCCTGCCCCACAGAGATTTAATCTAGAACTCTGGCTCTGACAGGAAGAAAATACCCAACTGTCCAAGAACCAGAATTATTAATTTTCTAAAAACAGATTAATTCTGAAGTTAGAGAAGAATGGCTCCAATTCCCAATCCCAAAGTGGTAACATGCATTTTGCTTACAGTACTAACAGATACCTTCTGTTGGTGGGCATCAAATTAAATAAGGATAACATTACTGCGTTTAAAATTTTTTTCAAGGCGCCTCTCTGGCTCAGTTGGAAGAACACGTGACTCTTGATCTTGGGGTTATGAGTTTCAGCCCCATGTTGGGCAAAGAGATTACTACTAACTAACTAAATGAAATTTTTTTCATCACCAGTTATGATTCAAAAGCCCAATAATGTTCACCTTTCCCCCCTCCTTTATACCAGCTTTACCGTAGTATGAATACAAATCCCTAACAAAATAATTACCCTTTTCCTCAATTCAGAAGGATGCCCAACTCCAAGCAGTTTTTTAAAAATTTTTTTAATTAAGATTTTAATTTTAATTCCAGTTTACATACAGTGTTGTATTAAGGCAGGGGCTTTTTCGATCATAACCAACATGAAGAACCACATTTTACATCATGTCCCTGGACCCACAGACATATACATCAGGGGTGAAATGCAAGTATTTACATGATTAGAGCTTGGCCCTCAACTACCAACTGGGTCACCACATTTATGTGAGTGAACGTGTGTGAGCACATGTTCCAAAAAATAAGATCTTTACAGGCGCCTGGGTGGCTCAGTTGGTTGGGCGACTGCCTTCGGCTCAGGTCATGATCCTGGGGTCCCACATCGGGCTCCCCGCTGAGCGGGGAGTCTGCTTCTTCTTCTGACCCTCCCCCCTGTCATGTTCTCTCTCTCTCATTCTCTCTCAAATAAATAAATAAAATCTTAAAAAAAAATAAGATCTTTACAATTTGCAGTGGTCTCCCATATTCTCTAGTCTATTCTGTTCTCCTGCATTTTTTAAAAAGTTGGTTAAGGTTTTCACAACCCAGTAGTGGGTCCTCAGCAGCTATTTTAAAAACACCTGCTCTAAAGTAATGAAACTTGTTTTAAGGCATAAAATCCTCCCAGCTTGACAGGTATATCCTCCAATCCAGAATTTAGAGTGCTGCCCAGGATTTGGAAACACAGGGAAGACCCCAACTCCCCCATCCATTGTGGCAGGTGGGCGGGGGGGAGGGGGGAGCTGGGTGGTCCACTCACCTTAAAATGGAAGGAGCTTGCGGGGGACCCGCTGGAGCCATACTGCTCACTCTTTGTTAGGTTGCTGTAGTAGTTATTAACCTTGGAATTGACATTCTGGTGTGACCTGGGGTCATCGGTGATGGGGCAGATGAAGTAACCTTCCTCATCGTCACTGTCGGCCTCAGACTCACCGTCGTGACCAGCCCGGGGGGTCTGGCCACCATCAACACCTTCCAGGCGGAAAATAAGGTCTTCGTCTGCCATGTTCCCGGGGTGCCCGTGTTACCCAAGGGGTGGGCAGCAGAACCAGAGCTGCAGGGCAAACACAGTGGTGCAGGTCCTACAAGGGAAGCAAGACGGTGGGTGCCAGGGCCAAGCGGGTGAGAGCTTGAGGTGCACCTCACCCTGAATGCCCCTGGCGACAAAAAGAGGTGAAGCCCTTGGAGTAAAAAGTACAGCTATCTTTTGGGAGAGGTACACTTAGCAGGCAGCATCTAGAACATTTTAAATGCACAAACCTGTCGACCCAGTAATTACACTTTGATGAACATAGTGTTTGAAATAAGGCAGGGGAAATAAATGCTTCTTAAGCAACTGCAGTGATCTCTTTTAGAACATAAAGTAGATCAGATCATTCCCCTGCTTAACACCTCCCCGACGCCCCCCACGCCCCCCCTCCCACCCCCCCACCCCCACCCCCCACCCCCGCAGCAGCTTCTCTCCACATTCATAACAAAATGCAAACGGCTTTTCAGCCTACAAGGCCGGCTTCAGTCTGGTCCCTGCCCACTTCTCCTCTGGCCTTGGCAGCTCTCCAGGCCCAGTGGCTTGCTTTCTGTTTGGTGAACACAGGGAGCCCATTTCTACCCCAGGGCCTTTGTACTTGCTATTCCCTGTGCCTGGAACAATCTTCCCAATCTTCCAACAGTGGGTTCTCTTTCATCAGTTGGATCCTGACTCAAGAGAAATCTGGAGAAATCTCAGGCTTCTCAATTCAAAGAATTCCTCTCAAATGCACATCCGTTACTCCCTAGCACATCTCTCTGCTTTATTCTCTACACAGAGATTTTCCCAAGCTGAAACCTCATTTACTCTTTTACTGTCTGTATCCCCAGTGCCTCAGAGAGTGCATGGCATAGAGTGGGCACTTGATACACATGCCCAGAATGGTTGAGTGGCCCAAAGAATGTTCTTTTTAGCACAATCAATAACAGCAAAAAAAAAAGAAAGAAAGAAAGAAAGAAAGAAAAAAAAAATGCTAACAGCCCAAAATCAGTGGAGGTTTGTTAAATTAATTATAGCTTTCTATACCATGCACTGTTGTGACTATTACAAAGAAAGGGGAAGCTCTAGATATACAAAGACATGCAAAAAGAGTCAAGAAAAAGTTCAGCAAGATTGTAAAATACAAAAATCAATAGTACTTTTGTGCACTTAGCAATGAAAGATCCAAAGATGAAATTAAGAAAACAAGTCCATCTATAAAGAACATCAAAAAGAATACTTGGGAATAAATTTAATAAAAGAAGCACATGACTCATACACTGAAAAATAAAACACACTGAAAGAAATTAAAGATCTAAAAAAATGGGAAGATAGTCTGTGTTCATAGATCAGAGGATTTAAAATTGCTAAGATGGCAATACTCCCCAAATTGCTCTATAGACTCAAACCAATCTATCAAATTCCTAGTGGCTTCTTTGAAGAAATTAACAAGTGCATGCCAAAGTTCATATGGAAATCCAAGGGACCCAAAATAGCCAAAACAGTCTTGAAAAAAGAGGAACGAAGTTGAAGGAATCACACTTCCTGAATTCAAAACTTGCTATGAAGCTACAGTAAACAAGGCAGTTGGTATCAGCATTGGAAGAGACACAGATCAACACAGAGTTTTGCAAATCATATAGCTGATAAGGGACTCTATAAAGAATGTAGATAACTTAACAATAAAATGACAAGTAACTCAAATAAAAAAGGGGCAAAGGGCTTGAGTGGACTTGAACAGACATGTCTCTAAAGAAGATAGACTCATGACCAGTGAGCACATGAAAAGATACTCAACATCATTAGTCATTATGGAAATGCAAGTCAAAGCCACATCCACTAGGATGGATATAATAATTAAAAAAAAAAAAACAGAAAATAACAAATGTTGACAAGGGTACAGAGAAATGGAAATCCTCATACACTCTTGCTAGGAATGTAAAATGGTGCAACCACATTGGAAAATAGTCTGGCGGTTCCTCAAAAAGTTAACCACAGAATTGCCATATGATCCAGCAATTCCACTCCTGGGTATACATTCGGGGCATGACTGCCAATATACTAAAAACCATTGGAATGTACACTTTTTTTAAGATTTTATTTACTTATTTGAGTGAGAGCAAGAGGGAGAGAGATCATAGAGGGAGAGGAAAAAGCAGACTCCCTGATGAGCAGAGAGACCAGGTGCCCCGAATTGTACACTTTAAGTGGATGGACTGTAAGGTTTGTGAATTATATTTCAATAAAGCTTAGGTTTAAAAAAAGGTAGTAAAAAAAAACTGAAAATTTTTTTAAGAATTTATTTTTAAGGGGCGCCTGGGTGGCTCAGTCCATTATGTATCTGCCTTCGGCTCAGGTCATGATCCCAGGGACCTGGGATCGAGCCCCACATCGGGCTCCCTGCTCAGTGGAGAGCCTGCTTCTCCCTCTCCCACTCCCCCTGCTTGTGTGCTGTCTCTCTCTCTCTCTCTCTCTCTGTCAAATAAATAAATAAAATCTTAAAAACAAAGATTTTATTTTTTATTTTTTTAGATTTTATTTATTTATTTGAGAGAGAGAGAGAGAGAGAGAGAGAGAGAGAGCAGGAACACAAGCAGGGGGAGTGGGAGAGGGAGAAGTAGGCTTCCCGCCAAGCAGGGAGCCCGATGCGGGGCTCGATCCCAGGACCCTGGGATCATGACCTGAGCCGAAGGCAGACGCTTAACGACTGAGCCACCCAAGTGCCCCAACAAAGATTTTATTTTTAAGTAATCTCTATACTCAACATGGGGCTCGAACTTACAGCCCTTTCCATCGGCAGCCAGCCTTCTAGATCAGAGGCTCTGGCTCTTTCTTTTTTTTTGGTTGTCAAATGATCCTTTATTGAAACATTTTCCTTTGTAGTTAACTAGCCAGGCATTCCAGCGCACCACTGTTGATGTCATCTATGATGTCATGAGGGTGGCGGCCATCTACATTGCAGCCCACAGCCTGGCCAGTCCCCAGGATCTCTTTAATGGTTCCAGAGAGTTCTCTCGCTAAAGATCGGTGTCGCATCTGTCGGGCAATATTGACAATCTCATCAAAAGTGATATTTCCACTGTGCTTAATGTTTTTCTGCTTCTTTCTGTCTCTTGGTGGTTCCTTGAGGGCTTTGATAATCAGGGCAGAGGCAGAAGGTACCACTTCAATCTGGGCCTGTCTGTTCTGAATGGTCAGTTTCACCGTAATCCTTAGACCCTTCCAATCACTGGTTGCCTTGGCAATGTCATCACCAACCTTTTTTGGAGACAGACCCAGCGGGCCTATCTTCGGGGCCAGGGCAGACGTGGCACCAACTTCGCCACTGGTGCACCTCAGGTACACGACTTTGATCTCGTTGGGGTCGAACTTAGGCAGCATGGCGGAGGTGGCTGGTGTCGGATGAACCCGGATTTGGGACGACCGAAGAAAGTTGCACCTTTGCCTCCCCGAGCCGAAAGCCAAAAGGGCTCTGGCTCTTTCTTAACAGTTATCATAGTGGAGAAATACATTTCTATCCTAACTCGATCCACCCAAAATGTAAATTAAAATTTCAGGAAACCCTACTTAGCCTTTCTCTGTACAATGCACTCTGCTATTTTCTATCTGGCTTATTTTTGTTTTGCTTTAACCTTTCTTTTCGTTCTTTTTCCTTAATGCACCACCCGCAGTGACTTCTTGAAAATCCCCGCTCTGGGAGTCAGCTGCAAAGTTGGTTTCTTACCCTGTGGGCAAGACACAGTCAGGGGCTAGAGCCAGTGCCTCAGCCACCTGACCCAGCTGTGACCAAACACTGCCCTGGGCCCTGGGTCCACTTCTCCCCCCTTCCCGGCCACTCCCAGCCCCGGTGCTTTTACTCTGCCCTAGTCAGTCCTTGGCTGGACCCTCTGCTGACCCAGCCAGGTCACTGGCCTCTGGGGGGGCTGGAATGGTGCTGGGCAGGGGGCCAGAACCACAGCTTCGGTCTGCAGACCTCTAAGCAGTGTAGCCCAGTGGTGAGGAGTGTGCCCTCAGGTACAAGTCCAAGCTCTGTTGCTCGTGATCTTGACTAAGCTGATTCATGTCGCCAACTCCCCCACGTGCGAGGGAAGCAGAGTGAAGAAGTGGCCTCAGGTTCCACAGTCAGTTCACAGGGGAATTATGATCAGAACCCCAGCCCCTGGCCTTGTCCCACCACACAGCCTTGACCTTCCCCGTGACCCTGGGAAACAAAGGGAGCTTCAGACAAGCAGCTGTGACCCTGCCTGGCACAGTGCCTTATACTCAGCAGGCACGTGATGTAGATTCCAGAACTGAGGAGAGCAGGAGCCGTTTGATGGTTTTTCCGTTGTCATAAATTTGCTCTTAAGGCAGCTGTGGCAGCGCCGCTAACTGTCCCCCAACAGCTGTTCTCTCCTTCTTAATAACAACCACTGGTTTTTGGCTAAGCACATGGCCACTCCAAATGAGGCCTACATTTCCCAGATTCCTTTGCAGTTAGGCATGACCATGTGACCAAGTTCTGGCTAAGGGGATATAAACAGAAAGGCTGTTTTCAACTTTAAGGAAGAGTTTTTAAAGGGAGGGAATGTGCCCTTCTGGATTCTTCCTCCTTCCTGCTGGCTGGAACGGAGGTGTGATGGCTGGAACTCAAGCAGCTATTTTTAACCAGGAAGAGGAAACCACATGCTGTGGATGGCAGAGCCATGAGACAGAGGGAGCCTGGGGCAGCATAATCTTACATCATGGGGACTCACAACCTTCAGACTCTGCTATCTAAACTTATATAATCAACTGAAATTTTCTTCTTTCCCCTACTACTTGCTAATTCAATCTGGTCCAATAACCCCATCTCTCCCGCAAAAAGTTCACATCACATCTCTTAATGACAAGTCAATACCTGGGAAAACTATGGCCTCAATACAGAGCCCACACTGGGCAGAGCCTCCCACATTTGCCCAGGAAGACTGGGCCCTGGAGGATGCTGGATTCCCCTAGGAAGGCAAGTAGCCCTCACTGGCCCATAACTCAGGCCCGCGATGCCTGTTCCAACACCAGCCAGGGCCCCGGCCTCCCAGGAATCTCCATCCGACCTGGGCATCCCTCTGCCCACAGGGGCCTGCTCCTGTTAGTGAGGAACCTGAGACCGGGAGCAGGACCCCAGCTCCCAAGACATCAGGATTCTCTAGAAGGTTTCTTCTGCCCTCACTCGGACATCCAGATCTTCCCCTCCCAGTCCCTGACACACCTTGGGAAAAATATTTGTATGGAGAGGCAGCAGAGTAGAGTTCTGAGTCAGACCCGGGTTCAAGCCCCAGGTCTGCCACTTCCTCGCTGGTGACATTACCTCCCAAGCCCCAGCTCCCTTGCTGTCATCCAGGATGAAGGGTTTTACCGGCCCCGTTAACTTAACCGCGCTAACACAGAGCCAGCACTGACTCACAGAACTAGCGTTATCATCATAAATAACCGCGGGCTGAGCCTTGGGCCCCAGCCATGCTGGTAACCTGGATACCTGATTAGCAGCCAAGCCAAGCTTCTTCAGTGGTCCTCAGGGGACAGGCTATTTTAGGCTCTGGCCAGGGAACCACTGCTCTCACTGGGTCTCACTATTAAAGGTTCCTCTGGCAGTGGCTGGGACAGAAAACAATGTTTGCAATGTCCAGGTCAAGGCCTGTGGGCCAAGCCACACTGACCGCAGGTCCTCCCTGGGGCTCCCCTCACCCCCCATTTCTCTAGCTGGAGAAATGAACTGCATTCTCCTGCCTGCCACTCCCAGGATCCAGCACCTCAGAGTCAAAATGGTCCACGCTGAGCTGGCTGGTGCACACATTACTATGCCCAGCACGGCAGGACCCACCTAGTCCTCAACTGCACCATGGTGAACAGGGTGACTTAGGGCCACCTTGCATCACACACCTGCTTCTGCTTGGGGATATGCCTCTCCCCCACTCTCAGGTTCTGCGGTTGGAGTTGTCTAGATGTTACTTCAGGTAGATATTGCCACATCCCTAAATAATATGGTTTCTCTATTATTTCTTATTTTATCTATTTGGGTCCTTATCTATTGATTTCATGGTGTGATAAGTGAGACTTGAGCTTCCCTTGAACTTCCCATTCCCTTCTGTACTCCACCACCCCCAGACTGGCAGGTCTTCTCCTAGTTCCTTTAGATCCCATGCCAAGAATGCTGTCTTATTGTACCAAGCAGAAGGAGCTATGGGTTTCTCACAGTTTAGTGTGAGTTCAACTCAGCGTGAGAGAGAAGGAAAGATGTGGCTTTTGTACAGCAAATGACTGATAAGAAAGCAGAAGATACTTTTGCTCCTACTGACCTCAAAGATGAGTAATTTTTACTGAAATAAGACAAATAACATGTGGACAGCTTCCTGTGTCCCAGGTGTCACGTTAAAGCACTCAGCACGGACTCTCTCATCTGGCAATGACAGGAGCTGCCGGGCAGAGAAGGGACAGCCCGCGGGGGGGGGGGGGGGGGGGACTTGGCGGGGGGAGGAGGGAGCAGGGGCAGGCTGCCCTGGGCTGCACCTGGCTGGTTCCAAGGGTATCTTAGGCCCTAGCTTGAGTCCTCAGTTTCCTTCAAACCAGAAAGAAAAGCCTATCTTGAAGAGATATCTGCACTTCCCTGTTCACCGAAGCATTATTTATAATAGTCAAGGTATGGAAGCAACCTAAGAGATGAATGAATGGATAATGGAAATCTGGTGCTATACACAACGGAATGTTATTCCATCTGTCATTTGCAAAAAACAGGCAATCCTGTCATCTGCAAAAACATGAATGAACCCGGAGAACATTATGTTCAGTGAAATATGCCAGACATAGACAAACATTTCATGATCTTGCTTATATGTGGAATTGAAAAAAAAAAAACCCAAAGTCCTAAAAACAGAGAGCAGAATGATGGTTGTCAGGGGCTGGGAGGTGGAGGAAAAGATGTTGGTCAAAGTGCACAAAGTTTCAGCTGTGCTAGATGAGTAAGTCCTGGGGGTGTAATGTACAGCCTGGTGGCTATAGTTAATAATACTCTATTGTATACCTGAAAATCACTAAGAAAAGAGATCTTTTTAAGTTTAAGTATCTCTACATCCAACGTGGGGCTCAAACTCAAGACCCCAAGATCAAGAGTCCCATGCTGTTCCAACTGAGTCAGCCGGGCGCCCCAAGAATAGATCTTTTTTTTTCTTTAAAAGATTTTATTTATTTATTTGAGGGAGAGAGAGGAGAGGAAGAGAATCTTAAGCAGGCTCCATGCCCGATGCCCCATGTGGGGCTCCATCTCACACTCCTGAGATCATGACCTGAGCCAAAATCAGGAGTCAGAAGCTTAACCAAATGAACCACCCAGGCGCCCCCTGAGAATAGATTTTTTTTTTTTTAAGATTTCATTGATTTATTTGACAGAGAGAGACACAGCGAGAGAGGGAACACAAGCAGGGGGAGTGGGAGAGGGAGAAGCAGGCCTCCCGCGGAGCAGGGAGCCCGATGCGAGGCTCAATCCCAGGACCCTGAGATCATGATCTGAGCCGAAGGCAGCCGCTTAATGACGGAGCCACCCAGGTGCCCCCTGAGAATAGATCTTAATTGCTCTCACACACATAAGAAATGGTAACCAGGTGAGGTGATAGATATGTTAATTAGGTTGATTGTGGTAATCACATCCCAATGCATATTTATATCAAATCATCTACATTGTATACCTTAAATATGTACAATTTTTATTTGTCAATTATACCTCAATAAAGCTTGTGAAAAAAATATTAACAAAAATCAAAGCCCAATATAGTGGCTAAGGGCCTGCACTCTGCAGCCGGAGGGCCCACTGTGAATCACCAGCTTCCCCATTAGGAGCCAAGGCCCTGCTCTAAGGGTAAGCCGCGCCCTCCCGGAGTCTGCGTCCCCCACAGGGGCTGGCACTGAGCAGGGCTCCACAGTGCTAATCGATAACTTTCCAGGCCAGGTTTTATTTATTTACTGGGGGTGGGGATAGTAACAAATGTGCAGCATCAGAGGTTACGAAGTCAAGCTCATGTCAGTGCCTTATTAATGTCTGTATCCCTGGCATGTGGTAAGGTGTTCAAGAAGAAACATTTATTTAGGGGTGTGGGGTGGCTCAGTCGGTTGGGCATCAGACTCTTGGTTTTGGCTCAGGTCATGATCTCCGGGTTGTGGGTTTAGCTCCGGGGCTGGGCTCCCCACTCAGCGGGGAGTCTGCTTGGGCATTCCCTCCCACTGCCCCTCCCCCCACTTGTACACGCATTCTCTCTGAAATTTTTTTTAAGATTGTATTTATTTATTTGAGAGAGAGAGCACAAGCAGGGGGAGCGGCAGGGGGACAGGGAGACGCAAACTCCCCGCTGAGCAGGGAGCCCAATGCAGGCTCGATCCCAGGACCCTGGGATCATGACCTGAGCCCAACACAGACACTTAACCAACTGAGCCACCCAGGTGCCCCTCAAATAAATCTTTTTTTTTTTAAAGAAACATTTACTTAAACTATTGAGAAAAAATAGTTTAGGTCAGAATGTCAGAATAAAAGGACTGATTTATAGATGTCTATGCCCACCTGTCAGCTCCCTGCATCTTACCTCCACCTGCCCCGCCCTCTCAAGAACCAGTCACCACTCACCACCAAACTCTCACCTCCCAGCCCCTGCACCCCCGAGGGGACCCTCTTTCTGAACTGCCTCTCCTAACTGTTGCCAAATCCCTTGGTTCCCTTCAAAATCCAGCTCAAACTTCTACTCCCTCCAGAAAGTCTCCCCTGGGTAGGATCCCCACCTGTGATAAAGAGGACAGCTAACACCCACCCCAGGAGACATCTGACGAGTCAGTGAGATCAGACATGTGGTGCCTGACAGAGAACTGGCGCTCAAAAGTACCAACTGATGGGACGCTGGAAGCTGGAAAAGGCAAGGAGACGGATTTCCCCTAGAGTCTCCAGAAGAAACCCAGCCCTGCTGACACCTTGACTTTTGAACTTCTGATCTCCAGAACCATAAGATAAGAAATTCGTGTTGTTTCCAGTCACCAAGTTTGTGGTGATTTGTTATAGTAGCAATAGGAAACAAATGTAGTCTAGCAACAGTCTAGAACAATGTTGCCCTTCAGGGGACACTGGCAAATGTCTGGAGACATTTTTGGTTGTCACAACTCTCCGAGTACACCTGGCGTCTAGTGAGTAGACACCAAGGATGCTGCTAAACATCCTATGGTGCACAGGACAGGCCCCACAACACGGAATTCACTATTCAGCTCAGCATGTTAATAGTGCCCAGAGTCCCCGCTTTCGAATGATTCTGGAGGAAGGGCAAGGAGCCTTCCCTGGCCCACTCTCCCTCCTCTCCTCCCTAAAAGCAAACCTCCAAGCATACCATTTCTGGTATTTCTTTTGAATTGAAGCAATTAGCTTACTCACCAATGAGAACAGCACCCCCAGCCAAACCCAAGGAGATAAGTCAACATTTGCTCTGCTGAAGCTCATAAAAACTGCACTCCACTGTGTTTTGTGCATACAAAACGGTCATAGAGCAAAGGCAATTTTATTGTTTTAAAAAATCAGAAAAATAGGGCGCCTGGGTGGCTCAGAGGGTTAAGCGTCTGCCTTCGGCTCAGGTCATGATCCCAGGGTCCTGGGATCGAGTCCCGCATAGGGCTCCTTACTTAGCAGGGAGTCTGCTTCTCCCTCTCCCTCTGCCTCTCCCCCTGCTTGTTCTCTCTCTCTCTCGCAAATGAATAAAATCTTTAAAAAATAAATAAATAAAAATAAGTAAATAAAAAATAAAAAAATCAGAAAAATACATTTTTCTGAGGCAACTGTATTGTTTTAAAAAAATCAGAAAAATGCAAAGCACAAAATATTGTAATCACAGCTTCAATTCACAAAATGCACAAGAGAGCTTGAATTTTCATTTTTAGTCATTTGCTGGGCACCCTTCTCATGTACCCAGGACACTCTGTACTCCTGGCAGGTCAGACCATGTCTCACTTCTCAGGGGAACTCTGTGTTTATACAGCCTCTCGGTGGCCAGACCATGTGAGCATCTGGAACAAAAGGGGCCGTGTCTTACTCCTCTCCAGTTCCCAGCCAAGAGCACAATGCCTGGCACACACCAGGTTCTCCGTAGATGCATGTTGCATGAATGAGTAACTAGAGAAAAGTTGGCAATTTCTACTGATATCATGGGCATTGCAGGCGTGCAATGGAGGGACTATCCAGTTATAATTACAAGGCATCTGGGGGTGAGGTAGCCTGAGACACAGCTGAGACCCTGAGGATCTCAGGGAAAGCCTAGATCACAAGGAGGCCCTCGAAAAGCACTCAGGACTAGGATCTAGCCCAACAGGCTTTTGGGACCAGCAAACCTGGGTTTTACTCCTGTGTCTGCGACTACTAGCTGAGTGACACTGGGCAAATTACTGAACCTCAGTCTCCTCATCTGTAAAATGCACTCATCCAACAAAGTGGAGCAGAGCAAGGAAAGTGGAGAAGAGGAAGGAGAGGTGGCCAAGGGCCAGAAAAAGCTCCTGTGGCACAGACAGCTCTCCACCGTAGACTTACGCTCCCCTGCCCTGACTACATTTCCCAGGATCCTGTGCATCTAGGTGGGGCCATGTGACCGCATTGGGGCCCATGGAATGTAGGCAGAAGTAACTGTTGATGGTTCCAGGCAGCCCATTTTCCACACCCTGGTCAACTCTCCCTCAGCTGCACTCCTGCCTCGAGACACACAGCACAGAACAGATTCGCAGCGTTTCAGTATCACTTACAAAGCACTTATACCATAGCTCCCCTCAGCTCCCTGGAGGACACGAAGCCCATTCCCTGGTCTGCCTGGCACACAGCCTGGCCTGCCCTCCCTACCCATCCCCTGGCCAACTCTTCTGGTCATCCCTCAGGTCTCAGGTTAGATGCCCCCTCCTCCAGGAAGCCCCCCCCCCGAATGCCACGAGGCAGGCACTACTAGCTTCATCCTAAGAAAACTGAGGAACAGAGAGGCTAAGTGACTTGCCCAAGATCACATGGCTAGAAAGTGGGGGAGTTGGGTGTGAAGCCAATGTAGGCTGAATCCAGTCGGCCACCACTTGCTAAATGGGTCATGGGATCACTAACAGCAGCGGCCTCACCTGGGAGCTTGTTAGATGTGCAAACTCTCGGGCCTCACTCCAGGCCCAATGAATTAAACTCTGGAGGTGGGCCCAGCAATCTGTGTTTAAACAAACTCACAGGTGGTTCTGATGTGCAGTAAAGTTCAAGAACCAGTGGCCTAGAGAAATTCTCTGCAGCTGAGCCACCTGCTTTCCAGGCACTCCCTGTGGAGTCCTTGCTAGGTGTAGAAAATGTCATAGCTGAAGAACTGAACACTGTCCACCCTCTGACTTTCTAGACATTTAAAATGCTTCTCTGGGTGTCCCCAGCCCTGGGACTTTGGGGACCCAGAGACTGTCATCTCCTATTTTATTATCAGCGTGTTAGTGACTCGCTGCTTCCTTTGAAGCCTTCTTGCTTGTGCCCATCAGCTTTAGCCACAAGGGTTTAACCCAGCCAACATTTAAAAATCCAAGCCGCGGGGCGCCTGGGTGGCTCAGTCTTGGTTAAGCATCTGCCTTCGGCTCAGGTCATGATCTCAGGGTCCTGGGATTGAGCCCCGCCCGCATCGGGCTCCCTGCTCAACAGGGAGTCTGCTTCTCCCTCTCCCTCTGCCCCTATGTGCTCGCTCACTCTCTCAAATAAATAAAAACCGTAAAAAAAAAAAAAAATCCAAGTCGCTTTCATCCCATGATGGGCACCATAATCACTTTCTAGAACATTCTCATTTTTTCAGTTTACTAAGGCAACAGTCTGCAGCTTCTTGGTCAGTGGAACTGATCTCTCTAGCACAAAAACTTTTATTTTTTAATCAGTCTGGCCGGCATTACTTTGGATGTAGTTCTGACCATCAGTTTTTTCTGCTTTGGCTCTAAGAACCAGACCAGAAAGAGTGACCTCCTAGAGAAGGAGCTTGAACAAATCCAAGTTTCTGCTGTTGACCCTCAGCTTTCTTCCACACTGTTCTCAGTGTCCCGGCAACTGGCAATCCTGCCAAAACCGGACAAGACCTCTTTGGGGAATCTGACCAGTGTGAGAAAAAAGGCCTAAAGACACCCTCCCCGTTGGAACAGCCCAGCCAGATCACCCTTGAGGGGAAGGCCACAGCCAACAAGCCCCATGCACAGCCCCAGGCCTTCCAAAGAGCTTACTGGAGCCCCATTCTCTTCAGCAGACAAGGATCCCCAGGGGATGCAGAAAGGGGGGCTCTGCTCCATAGTCACTCTCAGGGGCCCAGCTCTGCCCCGGCCCCCCGCCATCCCGAGCCCTCCAAATCCACTGGTAAATGTGGGAAGACGGGGAGAGAAGGTGAGAGGTTTTTAGGGTTCAAGGTTGAGAGGGGCACACGCTATTTCTGCTGGCATTCCATCAGCCCAAATGCAGTCATGTAGGCCACCAAACCGTAAGGGAGCCTGAGAAATTCAGCCAGGCGATACCCCAGAAAGAGGAGAACGAGTGTATTGCTGACTAACGGCCATCTCTTCCACATGATACATTAAAAACTTTAATTTTTTTTAAAGATTTTATCTATTTATTTGAAAGACAGAGAATGAGAGAGAGAGAGCACATGAGAGCGGGGAGGGTCAGAGGGAGAAGCAGGCTCCCCGCTGAGCAGGGAGCCGGATGCGGGACTTGATCCCAGGATTCCAGGATCATGACCTGAGCCAAAGGCAGACGCTTAACCGACTGAGCTGCCCAGGCGCCCCTAAAAATTGTTTAAAATAACATCAGGGCGGGGCTCCTGGGTGGCTCAGTCGTTAAGCGTCTGCCTTCGGCTAAGGCCATGATCCCAAGGTCCTGGGATCAAGCTCCACATCGGGCTCCCTGCTCGGCGGGAAGCCTGCTTCTCCCTCTCCCACTCCCCCTGCTTGTGTTCCCTCTCTCGCTGTGTCTCTCTCTGTCAAATAAATAAAATATTTTTTAAAGTAATAAATAAATAAATAAATAAATAAATAATCAGGGCTATATCCTTAATCAGTCAAAAAGTAGTGTTGTCACCAAAAGCACAGAAGACAAACCGTAAATCATAGAATGTACACAATTAATCCTATGTAATCTGAGACCATTTCAAGTGATCGTCAGGCCCCCACTTCCTACCTGCCCCAACCCCTGCAGAAGAAGTTGGGACCCCTGCACACTCCCCTCTTTGAGAAGGGAACTCAAAGGAGGGGGGATGGCAATCCCAACTATGTTACACCTGAATTCACATCATCGAGAAGCTTATCATATTTGTTAAACTAATGCATGAACAAAGGAATGAATGTGTGCATACGCTATCTCTAAGCCCTACCTCCCTCCACTGGCATCCTTTCCAGATCAGCTCAAACATCACCTCCTCCAGGAAGCCTCCCCAGGCACCTCCCCCTCCACACACATCCTCACGGCCGGCATGGCCGGCTCCCACCTGCTTGCTCTACAAGTCCACGCTTGGTGCACCTTGCGTTATTAGTCAGCTGTTTGACAACCCTGGGCCTCGGTTTCCTCCTCTGTAAAAATCAGAGGGCTGGACTACGTCACTCAACTTCCTGGCTGAAATTGTGGCCCCAAGGCAGGCAGCGCCCAGGGCCGAGGACCCAGAAGTCAGGCTCCCAGAGTCTCCCCACAGCAGATGTAGCGGCCCCCTCCCATGCGGCCCATCTGTCCTACTAGGGACGCAGCTGGGCTGGCTCCCCGCACAGACAGATCTAGGCCGGGACTTACCCGGGAGGCCTCCACCTCCGCGCCGCCACTCGTCTATCAATGCCCAGCCCTTGGCGCACATGTCAACGGAGCCTGCCAACACCCAAACTCCCTCCCGCAGCCAACAATGCAGCAAGGGCGCGTCTACACTGTCCTGGAGGTTCCAGGAATTCAGGCCTCTTGTTCAGGGGCCAGGGGAGGGGATGCGACTAGGGGCCCTGCAGGAGACAGGAAGGCAGCGCTGCCGGCACCCTGTGCGGGTTCCGAGGAGCCCCGGGCGGAGGCCCCCAAACCGCCTCTCCCGGCCGACTGTGTGCCAAGTGTTTTCCCAACAGACACTGCCGTTAATCTGCATGACTCCCCCCACCCCTTTTACAGAAGCAAACACTGAGCCCCAAAGAGTTGAAACCAGAGAAGCAGCGCCCTCCCCCCACGCTCTTTCTGCGCCGCCTCCGACCCCACTTCCAAGCCCCAACCCAACGCGCTCGAGGCGCCGGTACACCGGGGCGCCCAAGGCCTGCAGCGCCGGATCCCAGTCCCCATCCGCCTGGCGACTCGCCGCCCGCACTCACCTCCCTCGGGCGGACAGGCACTGCAGCCGCTGCCCACGGCCGCGAAGATCCAGAGGAGTTGGCAGAGGCTCGCGGCCCGGTGCTCCAGGGTGCAGGGCTGGCGGGCCCCCCGAGAGTGCCGGGGAGCAGCGAGCGGGGCGCACGGGCCGGCGCTCCGGGGAGGCAGCGGGGGCCGCGCAGGGCGGTCGGATTGATCTCGGGGCGCGGGGGCAGCCGGCACGATCCCGGGGCGCGCTGGGCCGCTGGAACGATCCCGGGGCGCTGGGGACGCGTGCCAGGGGAGGGAGTGCAGGCGACAGTCAAGGGAGCTGGGGCAGCTGCAGCGCTGGGCGTCTGTCGGATCCGGGCTGGACCGGGGGCACAAGCCTGCGGACAGGGGCGGGGCTCTGGTCCGGCGGGCGCACGGCGCAGCGCGGCGCGGCGCTCACGTGGCCGCCCCCCGGTGGCCCGTCAGCGCTCCTGCAGCCGCCAGCGGGGTCCCCGGGCTCCAGCTCGGCCTCCGCGCTGAGTCTGCGCCTCGCCGCCTGCTGAGTACACGCGCGTCCCCACCTAATGCGACGGGAGGGCCTAGCACCCACCCGCGAAGGGGGCGCCCGCCGGGCGGGTAATCCGAAAAGTCCTTTCCGAAATCATTAGAAATCCATCTCATTAAATCTCCATGCGTAAACTTATATTGCTTTTTTTTTTCTAGTTTGTGCTTTGTAAAAACTTAGGCACTTATAACAATTAAAAATTATTTGTGCAATTATTTACTTTCCCCTCTAGACGTTCCTTACCGTTCTGGTACATTACCGTATTCCTAACTCTCAGCATGGGGCTTGGCACTTGCTAAATCCTTAATATAAATATCTGCAGTGGATGGATAAATATGGAAAGGTATAAAGGAGTAAAGGATATAAAACTAATGATAACTACTGTGAACATGTTGATATTATATCCTTCCAGATACTTTTCTAGTAAAATTTTAGAAATTTCACAACTCTTATTTCAAATATAAAAATAAGTGATATTTATTGAGTGATTTATCTCACTCTATCTTCACACCAACCCTGTGAGGTAGGTTGCATTAGCTCTATTTCACGGATCATAAAACTGAGGGTCTTAGATTTACCCAAAAGAGTCCCCCCTTTTTTTTAAGTGGCTGTTTACTTAAGTAATCTCTACACCCAACATGGGGCTTGAACTCAAGGCCCCAAGATCAAGAGTCAGGCTTCTCCAACTGAGCCACCCAGGCATCCCTGCCCAAAAGATTTCTAAGGTGACTCCTCTTGGCAAAGGATATCTACATTTTAAGAGCTGGAGGGCATGCTGAGTCTTTGCCCAGGTAAAGCCCAGCAAACAGATTCCCCTCAGAGACCAAAGGCCTTCCGCTTACCAGCTGCTATGGCCTCTGTGAGGAGCAGGTTCAAGTTTATGCAGCTTGGAGAGGGGGATGACATACAGGTGGCATCTCATAAGGTGGTGGGGGGAATGAAAAAAAAAATGAAATGGTCTTGAAACCCATCATTCAGTGTTTTATCCTTTGGCCTCTGTGCTACAAGTTTTGGAAAATACAAGAGCTAGTAGATATTTTGGTTTGAAGTGTTGGCTCCTTTAGTCATCTTGGGAAAACTCCTCTGGTTTTTGTCAAGACAAAATTGCACCTGAAATTCTGACTGTGGGAAAGTTGCGCAGGAACAGACTCTGAGCTAATCTGTCCAAGTCCAAAACCAGACAAAAACCAAACCAAAACAAAAACCTCACTGTATTTCTTAACCACTTATAGCTCTGCATCCTTGGGCAAGTTATTTAACTCCTCTGAGCCTCTGTAATTTTTGTCTGCCCAGCAGAAGTCCCCCTTCTTTGCATGAGGATCTTGATTAGTCTTCAGGAAACCAGCCCACCCTATTCTCATTCGGTGAGAATAGCCCTCCCCACTGACCTGGGGCCAAGACTGGACACATGATAAGACCTGGCCAATCAGCATATTCCATCCCTGTAGCCCCATGAGATACTAATCTGAATCTTTTTTAGCAAGCATAAAAAAAAGAGAATCTCTCTTTTCCAGAGAGTTGTTGAGCTGGTAGGATTTAAGCCTAGGGTTTCTGGACATTCATTCATTTTTTTTTTTAAGATTTTATTTATTTATTTGAGAGAGAGAGCATGAGAGGGGGGAGGGTCAGAGGAGAAGCCGACTCCCCGCTGAGCGGGGAGCCCGATGTGGGACTCGATCCCGGGACTCCAGGATCATGACCTGAGCCGAAGGCAGTCGCTTAACCAACTGAGCCACCCAAGCGCCCTGGACATTCATTCTTATGGCAAATATTTATTAACCTCTTATTGCATGCCAAGTATTGTGCTAGGAGTTGGGGGGAAAGGCCTGTCTTCAGAGAGCTGTCTAATGGGGTAAGAAAGGAAGAACAGCAATTTCTCACATGGTCATTATGCCATGCCATTTAAACTGCAGGTGCGCCATGAGTGAGAAGCGTAGCAGGCAATGAGAGATGTCACGGACAAACCTGCTCAGGAAGGCTCTTCTGAAGAAATGACATTTGAGTGGAGCCCTGAGGAAAAAGTAGGCATCGCTTCCAGTAGCTTTAGGAAGACAGGTGCCCTGGGTGGTCTCAGCAAGGAGATGTGGACCAGATCAATTCTTGGTTTTTGCCTGGTCCTTAACTTCCTCCTATAACCATCACACTAAGCTGTTCAGACTTTATTGAAGAGTTTGGGTAACAGAAAAGAATATATGAGGGAAAAGATTAACCCATTCCAGTGATGTTACAGCACCCAAGAAGAAAAATAAACCCTTCGGCATGCTCCAGTTCCAAGCCTTGCTCCTCTGTCCTAAAACCTCCCCTTCCTTCTCTCACATGGACAAACATCTCTTCAAGCTCGGAGGGACAAAATTCCTGCCTCTGTTAGAAAATCCCTCTTCCCACTGACAGGGTTTTTTCCCCCCTTTCCCACCAGAGTAATCCACAGGACTCGATAACCCACAAGACGCAAAAGATATCATCAAGAAAGTGAAAAGTCACACCTGCAACTAATGTAACATTGTGACTGTGTCAACACTCTCTCTCTCTCTCTCTCTCTCTCTATATATATATATATACATATAATTTTTTTTTTTTGAGAGAGAGAAAGAGAAAGAGCATGAGTGTCAGTACAGGCAGGAGGGGCAGAGGGAGAGGGGCAGAGAGAATCCCAAGCAGCCTCCATGCCCAGCACAAGCCCAATGCGGGGCTCGATCCCACAACCATGAGATTGTGACCTGGGCCGAAATCAAGAGTTGGAGGCTTAACCAACTAAGCCACCCAGGGACCCCTTGATTTTGTGTCAACTATATATATACTTTTTTAAAGTGAAAAGACAATTCAGAGAATGGGAGAAAATGTTCACGAATCATGTATCTGATAAAGGATTCATAGCTAGAATAGAGAGCTCTTGTCACTCAATCATAAAAAGATAAAGAACCCAATTTAAAAATGGGCAAAAGAGGAGCACCTGCGTGGTCTGCTTGTCCCTCTCCCTCTGCTCCTCCACCTGCATGCTTGCTCCCCCTCATACTCAAATAAGTAAATAAATAAGATCTTTTAAAAAATTCATTTATGTGAAACATCCAGAATGGGGAAATACACGGTGACAGAAGGGGGATTAGTGGTTGCCTGGGGCTGGGAAGGGAGTTCGGGGAGAATGGGGAGTGACTACTAGTGGGTATGGGGTTTCTTTTTTGGGGTGATGAAAATGACCTAAAATTAATTGTGGTGATGGTTGCACAACTTTGAATATACTAAAAAAAAAAAAAAAAAAAAAAAGACCCACTGAAATTATACATTCTAAGGGGTATATTGTATGGTCTATGAATTGTACCACATTAAAGCTGTTAAGCCCCCCAAAAAAGTACTCATGGAGTCTCCATCTCACCCCGGAGTTGGCAGTGTGGTGGCAGAGGAAAGGTCACCAGAAACAGTACTCCAGCTCTTACGCACACTGGCCCTGTTACAGATACGTGGTGATTCCCAACTTCAAGGAGATGGGTATAATCTTCATACAGGCTCATAGGGGTTGGGGAACCACACTAGCCACATAGGCCACAGAAGGGAAATGGTTCTCAGGTGTTCACTGATCAGGTCCATCTGTTCACAGGAGGCCGTGTCCACAGGGGTTATAGAGCAATTTCAGGTTCATGGCAAAATTGAGCAGAAGGTAGAGAGACTTCCCATATATCCCCTGTCCCCGCACAGGCACAGCCTCCCCATTATCAATGTCCCCCGCCAGAGTGGTACATTTGTTACAACTGATGAACCCACACTGACCCATCATTATCACCCATTAAGGTTCATTCTTGGTGTGGTATGTTCCATGAGTCTAGATAAATGTATAATGACGTGTATCCATCGTGTATTATCATAGAGAGTAGTTTCTTGGCCCTACAAGTCCTGTCTCCCAACTATTCATCACCCACCCCACAAGCTCTTGGGAACCGCAGTGAGATGCTTTAAAGCAGCAGCTTGGAAGTCCTCCCTAGCTCACCTCCTTGGCTCAGGTCCCAGGCCTACAAGGCATAAAAAGTGACACGCATCACAGAACCATCAAATGGCCTGTGTGTAGCTATAGAAAGACTCACAGAAGTTATGAAATGACCACACTTGTGTCTTTTGAGCAGTGCATTTCTCCCTTTGCCTTCTGCAAAGCAAACCCCAAGATCAGAGTGAGGCATCTGCCCATACATCTGCCTAAGAAAAGATCCAGAAGGACAGCTCAAGATTACTCTTTACAGTGGGTGCTTGTGAGCTGTGGGAGTCCGTTGTAAAGGACAGTGGTGGTGAGCAAGAAAATTTCCCTTCCATTTTATACATGTGATATGACGTTTGAAAAAAAAATGTATGGGGCACCTAGGTGGCTCAGTCAATAAGTGTCTGCCTTCGGCTCAGGTCATGATCACAGGGTCCTGGGATCGAGCCCCGCATCGGGCTCCCTGCTCAGCCAGAGGCCTGCTTCTCCCTCTCCCAATCTTCCTGCTTATGCTCCCTCTCTCGCTGTGTCTCTCTCTGTCAAATAAATAAAGTCTTTAAAAAAAAAGAAAAAAATTTACAATGAGGATGCCTTACGTTACATTTCCAATTTATTTTTTAATTTCATTTTTAAGTAATATCTCCACCCAACATGGGGCTCAAACCCCCAACCCCAAGATCCGGAGTTGCACGCTCTACTGACAACCAGCCCAGGTGCCCCTACATTTCAAATTTACACAGAGGAAAAGCACCTTCCTTTACTAAAGCCGTTAACAGAGTTTAACTAGGTAGAGAAATTAAAGGTGATTTTATTTTCTTATTTGTGCTTCTCCTTCTTGGTGCAAGTTTCAACAAGGAACACATACTACTTTTGCAAAAGTTATTTTTAAATGTCACTTCAAAACCCGAACTTTTACAAAATGAAACAGAACGCCAAAACGAAACAGTCCAGTTGCTTTGGTTTCGGTAGCCTCCCCACCCTTGCCTGACTGGGGCTGGCTTTGCACAGAAGCTGCCCTCTCCCAAACAGCACCCTGAAGACATCAATCCCCAGAGAAGCCGAGTCAGCACGTCCGTGGGAGGCCAGACAGGCCGGGAGAGAGATGCTCAGTGGAGCAGATGAGCTCATGGCCTTGCTCCCACTGGATTTTTGGCATGAGGGTTCTAGGCAGCTCTGGAAGCAGCTCTCCTTCTCCTCGAAGACCTGCTCTTTGGCTGATCAGGCCTAGTAGGTGCAGGATTAATGTTCACTTGAATTAAATTATCAGAGAGAATTGGGGTGGGGAAAGTTTGCTCCCAGCACATGGTCCAACTATAGGAGAATGCTGAGTCATGATGGGGGGGAATCCTAAATAGGTTTCTGCTTGTAGCTGCAGGTGATCTTCCAGAAGAAAAGACCACAGTTTGGCCACGTCCAGACAAAAGTTCTATGAGCTCTCGTGTTGGGCATCTCCAGCAAGAAGCATTTGCCTCTGACTTTGTCTGGGTCCACATAGCAAGATGGAGTGATGTTAACCAAGCATACAAAACCACCAGTACGAGGAGGAGTCTTGTGGCCAGTGCTGTTCTAGGTCCTGGCGATATAACCTTGGGTGAACAAGACGATCTGGAGATGACATTCTAGCAGGGCCCAGTATGGTCCTGGGAGAGACTCAAACACCTGCTTAAGGCAGGGGTAGGAAGAAGTACATGGAATAATACCACCAAGTAGTCAGCGCCCAGGCAAGAACTCTGGTGGTGAGCACACTGCGGTACTGCGAGGAGAGCTTAGGTCCCTGGAGTCACCACTACCACATCCCAGGTGCATGACACAGAGTGCACCTGGGTGGCTCAGTGGGTTAAGCATCTTCCTTTGGCTCAGGTCATGGTCCAGGGTCCTAGGATCAAGTCCCACATCCAGCTCCCTGCTCAGGGGGGAACCTGCTTCTCCCTCTCCCCTTGCCCCTCACCCCTGCTCATGCTCTCTCTTTCTCTGTCAAATAAATAATAAAAATCTTTTAAGTGCATGACATACATTACCACGTTCAATCTTCCTCCGCTTCATTCCAGTGTAGCCAACTGCCCAGAAGAGTGCCTGACCTGCTGCAGGTGCTCAAGGAATATCTGCAGAATGAATGAGTCTGATTCTCCCAGCAATCCTGTGAAGTGGGTATTATTATCACCCCATTACAGGGATGAATAACAGGTCCAGGGAGAACAGCTAGTCAAAGCTCAGGCTGTGTGATTCCCAAGCCCATGGGCTGGTTTATCCACTGTATTGGTTTCCAATGACTGCTGTTAACAATTTCCACAAATTTAGTGGATTAAAACAACACAGTCCTCTTATAGTTCTGGAAGTCAGAAGGCTGAAAATCAAGGTGTCAGGCACTTGTGTTCCTTTTTGCAAGCTCTAGGGCAGAAACTGTGTCCTTATCTTTTATAGCTTCTAGTGCATTCCCTGGTCTGTGGCGGTATCACTGGGGACTTCTGTTTCTGTCCTCAAATCTTCTCTGATTCCTGTGTCTCTCTTCTAAGGACACTTTTGATTACAATGGGTCCACCTGGATAGTCCAGAATAATCTCCCCATCTCGAGATCTTTTATTACACTAACAAAGTCCCTTTTGTCACGTAAAGTAACATACAGGTTCTGGGGATTTGGATGTGGACATCTTTGAGGGGGTATTTCAGGTTACCACACCCACCTGCGTATCTTTGCTATACTGAATTTTTGTTATTTTCTTTAAACATGCAAGGAAATGGATACACCTAAGAGTACGTAAAATTAGAAAAAAAGTGGACTAAAAGGCTCTAAGACTCCTGAGGAAGAAGGAAGGGGAATCGAACTTGAGAGTATCAAGAGACTTGAATCTTATCTATATATAGGGTTCAGTGTATTTTTTATTAGAGAACATTTGAAGCAAATATACAAAATGTTAATTAATTTTGGGTGATGGCAGATAGAAATTTGCTATGTACTTACGTATTGTATATTTATTTGCTCTGTATTTATTGCATTAAAAACCGAAAACCCTAAAATAGCCTGCACAGAAGGGGAAACCTGGGTCTTGGGTCTTGGGAGGGGAATCTTGGGTCCTGGGGCATCTGAGACAAGTCACTTAGCCTCTCTGCACTTCAGTTTCTCCCTTCCTAATAGGCAGACAAGAGGAACCTTTGAGGGAGCCCAATATGCTAATAATCCGTAACAATATTCATTGTAACAACATTCACCTGGACCGGTGATTCTCACCTCGCGGTGGCAGGGACCATGGGGCCACCTAGGGCTTGCAGAGCTGACCTGGAGTAGGGATGGCGAGTCCGTAAGATGGGGTCCCAGCCGGGTTCTGTACAGAGCAATGCTCCCCGCGGGACCCCCAGCCCCGAAAGGGAGGAAGGGACAGCGCGGTACCGCCCCCACGTGGCTGCAGACAGTATACGACGCGCACGGCAAATCCAACGCACACACACGTGAGGACTGCATATTAATGTTTAACAGCTGGGAACTCTTCTTTCCCTTTTAGTGCTGCGTTCCGACCGCAGTTTTTGGTGCCGATCAAAAAAGTACTATGATTCCAAGACGCAGAAGGGAGCCACGGACCAAGACACCTTAACAAGCGCAGGAACACTTGGCTCATATTGGGCATGCGCAAACCCAAGAGGGTGGGGCCACGGAGCATGAGACGCTACGTCATTAAACTAATATAGTTGCAGTGGAAAGGGCTGTGACGGGCGGTAGCGTGGCCGAGTGGTCTAAGGCGCTGGATTTAGGCTCCAGTCATTTCGATGGCGTGGGTTCGAATCCCACCGCTGCCATACCCTTGATGGTTTCATTTTTCCTGAACTCTTCAATTTGTTTGTCATCCTCTCCCAAAGGCTCTTCCTTTTTGCCCCTTTCCTACGCTCTTAAAAAAAAAGGGGGAATGGAGAGCAAACGGAAGAAGGTAGAAACCGCAGCCCAGGCCCTCTTCTGTGCACAAACCCACCAATCCGGCTACCTAAAAATCAAAACCAGAAGCGTCTCCTTATTTCCAAGGGAAAAGCATCTGAGATAACTTTAATAGTTTCCAGCAGACTGCCTACATCTTTAATTTAATGCTCCAGGGCTGGAGGCCGCCTGTGTTCCGTGCCCTGAGCACAGGTTTCTCAGGATTGATAGAGGGAGCAGACCTCGTTACCCTGCAAAGACAAACGTTAGGCGGGCTGATTTTAATTATGACTTGTGTTAGGTCATAATTGAGAGGAATTCCTTTCCAATAGGGAAGGTTCCTTTCCAGCCCCCTCTGTGTCCTACGGAGAGCCCCAGCTGACTCCACAAATCTCTGTTGGTAGAAGCATGTCAGGTGACCCTACAGAAAGGCCGGGGCATCAGAGGGCCTGTCCCACGTAGGGTTAGCAACCGTGGAGTCCCAGCTTCATTGATCCATCTCATAGTTGGTCTTCAGGCTTGGCTCAGGGGCCTCTCATCTATTTATTTATTTATTCAATAACTATGTATGAAAGGTCTACTGTGTGCCAGAAACCAAGTTCATCCTGAGGCTACAGAGCACACAAGGTAGGCAAGTCTACTCACTCAGTTTTTACAGCTGCCGTAGTTTCAAATTACACCTGTGAGGAGTCTTCTAAAGTGCATGCTAACCTGGCTCAGGGCCAACCGAGGAGGTGACAATTAGCTGGGACTTGAAATTGAGAGGTTAGGTCTGTGAAGGTGGGAGAGAGGAGTCCCAGGAAGGGAAACAGCATGTGGAAGATTCTAGCGGCAGATGAGAGCCTGGTGTGTTTGAGATGCTCTGAAGGCAATTCAGGGCAGCTGAGCAGAGAGCGGCGAGGACCGACTGCCAGCAAGGGATGAGGCTGACCTGTTAGGCAAGGAGGGTCATGAAGGCCCCGTTGAGGCATTGAACTTCATCCTGAGGGCAATGGAAAACCATCAAAAGGTCTTAAGTAGGAGGGTAACAGACCCCTGGGTGGCTCAGTTGGTTAAGCGACTGCCTTGGGCTCAGGTTATGATCCTGGAGTCCCAGGATCGAGTCCCACATTGGGTTCCCCCGCTGAGTGTGGAGTCTGCTTGACCCTCTTTCCTCTTGTGCTCTGTCTCTCATTCTCTCTCTCTCAGATAAATAAATTTAAAAAATCTTAAAAAAAAAAGTGGGAGGGTGGCATATTCCAATTTTGGGTTTAGAAAGTTCCCTCTGGCAACGGGAAGAGGGGGGTCCATTCAAGGTCTACCGCAGCTGTCTAGGAGAAAGGAGAATGGCTTATACCATGGTTGTGACGGTGGGAAGGACACAAAGGGTGAGACAGACCTTTTGGAAGTGATCTGAGAGAACTCCCTGATGAGGATGTGAAGAGCATGTCAAGAGTGATGACCAGGTTTGGGACCTGAGCCCCTGGCTGGTGGCACTGGAGGTGCCTCTCCTCTCCCTAGGAGGGAACACAGGATGAAGAGGAGTTCGTGGAGAAGATGATTCCGTTTGATTCACATTGAGTTTGAGATGTGGGACATGGGCTTGAGTAGGAGGTTGGGCACAGAAGTCTGGAGGTCAAGAGAACACTGAACAAATGATACGGCTTTGGGAGGTGGTGGAGACTGAGGCCATGGGAATGGACGGACTTGCTCAGGAGGAGTACACGGCAGGGGGGGCGGGTAGAGGGGCCAAGACAGAGTCCTGAGGAATATCATCTTAAAGGGAAGGCAGTGAGGGGTGCCTGGGTGGCTCAGTCATTAAGTGTCTGCCTTTGGTTCAGGTCATGATCCCAGGGTCCTGGGATCAAGCCCTACATCGGGCTCTCTGCTCCACAGGAGGCCTGCTTCTCCCTCTCCCACTCCCCCTGCTTGTGTTCCTGCTCTTGCTGTGACTCTCTCTGTCAAATAAATAAATAAAATATTTAAAAAAACTTTAAAAAGCCATTTTTGAATGAGTTGAAGAGAAGAAATAAACATAAGTGTGGGCAACTCATCACAAAATTTGATTTTGAGAAGGGGGGAGAGCCAAAGGAGCAGTACTGAGACAGGAAATGGGGACTCAGGGGGGAATATTTTTAAGATGAGAGAGACTAGAGGATATTTTTTTAAATTTATTTTTTGTAATCTCTATACTCAACATGGGGCTTGAACCCACAACCCTGAGGTCAAAGGTCACACACTCCTCCCACTGAGCCAGCCAGGCACTCTGAAACTGGAGGATATTTTAGACACCCAGCCTTGGGTCTACAACAGGGAATAGTTTCAGCACCCACAGTGGGAAACTTATGAATTCACCCTGATGGTACATTTGGGTTGGCTGCCCACAGTGACAGCTCTGTTTTCTGCATTCACGTTGCTTCTACTCAGTGTTTCCAAGTAAGCTAGGACCTCCTTCTCTCAGAACCTCATGCACGGAGGGCTGGTTACCTGGGCAGCCTCTAAAGTCCTCATGGGAACTCAGTTTGTCCGTTGGGTGGACAAAGCGGACTCCTTTTCCAGTGGGTCAAGACACACAAAAAGTAGGGATGCTTTCTTGGCAGAGTGACCCACACTGCCCCCAGGCCCAGAGTGTAGCTAGGGAAAGTGAGGACTTAGAGAAATCCAGAAAACAAAGAAATGGATCCTCCTTTTGTTTTTCAAAAGCTGTGTTTTGGCAGAAGACAAAAGATGTAGAAGATTATGTGGACAGTAAAGCCTGTGTTCCGTGCCCTGAGCACAGGTTTCTCAGGATTGATAGAGAGGAAAGTCAGAGAAGAAGGTAGTGAGTTTAGAGGCACGTGCGTTACTAAGAAGAAAGGAAGCCCAAGGGCTGCTGGCCCCAAATGGCCCAAGGTAGATGCCAGAGCTCAAAGGAAGCCCTGACATGGCTGGGATGCAGAAGAGCAGACATCACCGAGTGTGGTGTTTGGTGAGCCTTGGGCAGCTCCTCCAAATGACTCCAGCTGCAGAGGAGGAACCCCCACGTCGTCCACTTCGAAGTTAGATATAACGCCAAGTTCCTCATTTATACGATGGGAACAATAAACCCTACTGTAAGGGTGGCCCTAAGAATTAAATAAAAGCAGATAGATGAAAGCCCTTTCAAACGGTCAAGCGTTAAACAGACATAAAGGATTATCACGGAGCTTTTAAAAAATTATATGCACACGTGCAGTTCAACCGGGCAAAGGGGAGCATGTGCTTCTCAGCTGCTTCCCAAACTTTCTTAATTGTTCTGCAGAGAGGGATACACGGGGGATGGCCACGTTGGCTCTAACACATTCACTCCCCTCCGCCACAGGTGTTGTTAGGCTTGTGATGGTTTTCTTCTCTGCCATAATGTGCGTGTGCACACTATGATATCTACATGGATATATTTACCCAGATAGCCTGGTACTCGTAATTAATACCAAGACAATGGGGAGGGGTGTTTCTGTGGAGAGCAAGGCTCAATTAAGAAATTTTGTGGGTTTAAACATTAAAGATTATGGTGATCACCACTGCCCCCTTATTAACAAGTAGAGGAAATATGAAATTATAAAATAGGACCAAAATAAATTCTAACTCTTCCCATTATAATTATATTGGTACTTTTTCAAAAGGCCCAGTTCTTTAAAAAGTTATTTTTTGAGATATAACTTACACATATTAATTTCAGATGTACAACATAATGATTTGTGTATATATTGTGAAATGATCACGTCTAGTTAACATCCATCAAGACATATAGTTACAATTTTTTTTTTAAGGAGAATTTTTAAGATCTACTATCTTAGCAACTTTCACATATATAATATAGTATTATTAACCATAGTCACCATTACATCACCATGACTTCTTTATTTTATAACTGGAAGTTTATACCTTTTGACCACCTTAAAAAGTTTTGTTTTGGTTTAGATCCTTGCCGGTACAGAAGCCTGTGCTTACTAAGCTAAGTCAGCCCCAGGCTAGTAAGCCGGAAACCCAAAAAGGCTAGGCTGGGTTAGGCAGAAGCCTGGGCCTCAGGTGACCCTCCAACCCTGACTATCAACACACACGGAGATATGCATGACTGAGTGAACCCAAAACATTAAGGTAGCAGCAGATCAAAAGCAATTCTCCTAGAATGAGTCTATTCCAACATCTCAAGATGATCTCAGGACAAGCACAGAGGAGTCTGAGCGGCGAGGAGGGTCCAGTGTCCCTAGAGAGGGAGCAGCAGACCGGGAAAACTGCAAACAGACCTGCATTTGGCCGCTAGAGACAACTCCGGCCAGGCCCCAGGAACTCACCTAGGAGGCGTGGCCGGAGAGGGGCGGGGAGTCAGAGAGGGAGAGGGCGGGGCTATTGCCGAAATACAATTAGAAGAGGGGAGGGACCAGATCCAGAGGGAGGAGCAGGGCCAGTCGGAAGGAGAAACGAAGGGGAGGGCGCAATCCTACCGGTCGGGCCAGAAAGAGGGCGGAACCAGAGCAGGGGAGAATTCGGGGCAGAGATGGGGGTGAAGGCCGGGAAGGCGGACGAGGCTGTGCGGCTACCTGCTCAGTAACCCGGCCCGGCCAAGACCCAGAAGGCAGGGCCATGGCTCAAGAGGCGGAGCAGAGGCGTGCGCAAGCCCGGAGATCAGGACTGGGGCGGAGTCAAGACTCAGGGGGCGGGATCAAGTCCAGAGGGCGGGGTGTGGGCGGAGCAAGGGTACGGGGGGCGAGCCCAAGCCCGGAGGGCAGGACAGGGGCGGAGTCAAGACTCAGGGGCGGGTCCAAGCCCAGGGGGCGGGGTGTGGGCGGGGTGTGGGCGGGGAAACGGGCGGGGCCAAGCCCGGAAGATGGAGCAGAGGCAGGAGCCGAGTCTGGCCAGTGACGAGCTTCAGACGATGTACTGCTGCAGGCCTGGCAGGTGCAGGGCCAGGGCGAAGAGCCCGAGCAGCAGCAGCAGTCCGAGCAGCAGCCGTAGGAGCGTCCGCGCCGAACAGCCGCAGGGCCGCTGGCTCGTGGACCGCACGTATTGTTCCACGACGTCGGCGAAGCTGAACTTGTCTGGCGCGTAGCCCAGCTGCGCGCGGGCCTTGGCGATCTGGAAGGTGTGCGTCACCGCCACGCTGCGCACCTGCGGGGAGAGAGGCGGGGTTGCCGAGGGGCGGGGCTCTGCGAGTGGGAAGCACACTCCACCTTGTTTTACCGAAAAGGAAAAGAGGGCAGAGGTTTCCCTCAGTTTCAGAGAATCCGTGGGCTGGATCTTGCTCCTGCGATGCCCTCCTCAGGGAAGATTTCCTTTTTTCCATCCCATCTCCGTTTTCTTCGAGGGCGCCTCCTCCAGAAGGCCTCTTCTGCATCTCCCCCAGCCTAACTGAACTTCTCAGTCCCCCAAAAGTGAAGGTCCCACCTCTGCACTTTCCCTTCCCCGGCCTAGCACGGTGCTGGGACTCAGCCGGCACTTGCACATTCTTGGGTATGCACTAGGAGAAGCTGACCGCCCTGTCTGTGGCCTGGGTCCTGCTCTCCAGAAAAATGACCCCAGGAAATGCTCTAGACTTCTCTGGCCACAGCCCCAGGGCGCAGCCTTCTTGCGCCCTCCCTGGTTAAGCTTACCAAAGAGAGGAATTCAATTATACAGAAGCGATTACTCTCCAGGCTCTGGGCTGCGTTTCTTCCCACTGCTGGGGCTCATAGGTTTCCAGGGCCGAACAGATAGCTGTCAATAACTGAACAGGCACTGTGCTTGGCCTGGGCTAAATCCTTTCTAGGCCTTAGCTTATTTAATCCCCTGAGATGGTACTACCACCATCTCCTCTTTACATATTTGCTTTTTTTTTTCTCTTTGCATATTTAAAAATTAAGAAAACAGGTTAAGCGACTTGCCCATCCTCTTCCCTGCTATGCTGGGACTGGGAGGATGCCCTCCCACCTCATTTCTTCCTCTATTGTTCCTCAGCTGGACCCTGGGAAGGGGTTGGAGAGAGCTGCTGGATTCTCCCATGGCAATGAAACAGCCCCTCTGGCCAAGCTGCTGATCTTTTTTTTAAGAGTTATTTATCCATTTGACAGAGAGAGACAGCGAGAGGGGAACACAAGCAGGGGGAGAAGCAGGCTTCCTGCAGAGTAGGGAGCCCAATGCGGGGCTTGATCCCAGGAGCCTGGGATCATGACCTGAGCCGAAGGCAGAAGCCTAACGACTGGGTAACCCAGGCTCCCCTAAGCTGCTGGTCTTGTATGCTTGTGGGGGAGAGGGCAGTCTTGTCCCTTTTTGCCCCAGGTAGTAAGTTCAGGACCTTGGGGGATACAGCTGGAAACTAGATCAGCAGGGTCCTGGACACACTGCTCTCAGGCTTAGATGTCACCTTCCTTTGGGAAGTCCCCTTAACTTCCGCAGAACTGGCTTAGGTGCCCCTTCCGTGTGCTCTGAAGTTCCTCATAGTTTCCTCCAGTATAACTCTTATCACAGCGTGCTGAGTTGCCCGGTTACGGAGCTGTCTTTCCCTTTGGACTGTGAGCCCCTTGAGGCAAGGGCTATGTCTTGTCTCCACTACTTAGCACAATGTCTGGCACACAGTGGGTGCTCAAAAATGTTCAATGAATCAGACTGACACTGGAGGGCTGGTTGGTATGTCACAGACTGACCAGCAGAGAGCGCCTGAGCCACAGCGCCCAGAAACCTCCCTAGCTAAGTGGGGATCCTTTACCCCTTCGCTGAACTGGGAAACCTGTAAGTGAAACCAGAGGGGGGTTGGGGGGTGTTAATTCCCACCCAACCACAATTCAGTGGCACATCGGCAGCTAATTTACATGATTGTGATTCCTGAGTCATTTCACAAGTTGATGGTTAAGCTTGAAATCATTTAGGTCTGGTCTGGGTTCGAATGTCAGCTCTGCTACTTAAGTGAATACTCATGGGTTGGTTATTTCAGCCCTGTGTGTCTCATTTCCTCTGGAAATGGAAATAACAATCTACAATTTAGTAGTGAAAATGAAATGAGATAAAGCACAATGCCTGGCATATCCATCACTCAATAGATGGCTACTCTTGTCATTCCCTTTCCTCTGGGAGTCTGGATGGCCCAAAGGAGAAACCACAGGGAAGTGCTTCTTTCTGTGGCCCATGCTCTCTGAGTCAGACAGCACTGAGCTTGAGTATGAAGCCAATGCCAGAACCATGTGGCCTTGGACAAGTCACTAACTTCTCTAATGCTCAGTTTATCATAAAACATGATCATAATCTCTTGCCCTTCCTAACTTAGCAGGACATTAGAGAGAATCAGATGAGAGTGTGAACTAGGAGGATTTTGCAAGTAATGCCAAACACTTTATAATCTTCATTAAAACATCCTCTCTTTTAGGGGCGCCTGGGTGGCTCAGCTGGTTAAGGTTCGACTCTTGATTTTGGCTCAGGTCATGATCTCATGGGTCATGATTCCAGGGTCATGAGGTTGAGCCCTGAGTAGGGCTCCGTGCTCAGCGCTGAGTCGGCTTGAGAGTCTCTCTCCCTTTCCCTCTGCCCCTCCCCCCACTTGCACGCGCTCTCTCTAAATAAATACGTGGCTCACTTGGTTAAGCGTCTGCCCTCGTTTCAGGTCGTGATCCCAGAGTCCTGGGATGGGAGTTCTGCATTGGGCTCCTTGCTCAGCGAGTGCTTCTCCCTCTGCCTCTCCCCCTGCTTGTGCTCTCTCTCTGACAAATAAAATGTTTTTTAAAAGTCCTCTTTTAAAAACTATATGTGCTAATAGAAAACTGCATCATCAGCATTTGAGAATAGTATTCTGGACACAGTAGGCACTTAATATATACTTATTATTCAGTAAGCGTGGTGCACCTAGAGCCACTAGGCTCCATGTGCACGTTGTCTTGAGCGTTGGTGGCGCCAGTGGGTGGCATTCAAAAACGTGAATGTTACGGAACCTGCCTTTGGGAGCCTCCAGTCTGGCAGCGAAGATACGCTGCTTAAGAACAAAATGACAGGGATGAGTGACAGGCTCCAGGCTCATCGCATTTCAGACCAAGAGAGCACAGCCTAAGAAAAAGCCCAGACGTTGGGACGATTCTAAAGAAGCCCACCTGGAAGGTTCTGAGACCTCAGACAAGCATCCCGTTATGGCATCAAAGGGGTGAGGGGTGGGGCCAGTGGGGGTGTAGAACAGGAACCACCCCAGAAGCAGCCCCCTTACCTCGCTCCGGGTGAGCAGCGGGGGGACGCTGTAGATGGGCCTCAGGGCCAGGTGCAAATACTCCATCACTGCGGCTGTGCGGGGAGACAGGGGCCAATGACCAGGGCGCCTCCCTCTGTGCAAGCTCTGGGGAGGCCCTCGGGGACAAATTAGTTGGGGGCATTATTTGCTTTGCTGGGGGGGGGGGGCGCATCTCTTCACTTTGCCAAATTCCCCTGTCCTTGAATTCCTTTAAATCAGTAGCTCTCAGCACACGCCGGGGTGCCTTGTTTGGCTGTGAAATGTGTCACAAGTAAGTTGTCATTAATATTAAAGGACTGACATTTGAAAATAAAGCAGAGCAGATTCACAGCTCAAATCATGCCTCCTCCTTTCACTCACTCCTATTCCAGTGTGGTCTCTTGAGGAGGAGAGAGAAGTTGGAGCAGAGGTTCTCAATCTGGGTGGCACACTGGACCACTTTTTAAAATGCTCATGCTCCCGGGGCGCCTGGGTGGCTCAGTTGGTTAAAAGACTGCCTTCGGCTCAGGTCATGTTCCTGGAGTCCCGGGATCGAGTCCCACATCGGGCTCCCTGCTCAGCGGGGGGTCTGCTTCTCCCTCTGACTCTCTTCCCTTTCATGCTCTCTCTCTCTCATTCTCTCTCTCTCTCAAATAAAATCTTTAAAAATAAATAAAATAAAATAAAATGCTCATGCCCCCCACCGCCCCTTTCCTCTTGCTGCTGCTGATGTAGTGGGTCTGGGGATCCACTGAGGCATTTTGATATTTTATAAGCTCCCCGGTGATTCAGATGTGCAGCCAGGGTTACGAACTCGGGGGTGATAGTTAGCTCAAGAGGAACTGGAAATGTATATACAATCCTGTAAAACTACCAGAACCCATGGCTGATCTTTTCCCACCTGTGGGTCAAAGAGCATCAATCACTGTGGCAACGCTGGACATGAGAAGTCACCCCGCATGTGTGGCCTGGTGGGCAAAAGTTGGCAGATCCCTGCTTTAAATGGCAAGCATCCCACTGCATTTAAAATAGAACAGATCTATAGCTAAGGTCTGCCAGGAATGCAGCTGTTTGTGACTTGAGGGTCATTGTCCCCTCGGGCTGACCATGTTGTGCCTGGTGCTTGCTCTGCGTTCCAGCTGGAAGGAGGCCAGCAGAGGTGGTGATGGGGGGCAGGGTGGTGAGAGTTAGAGGCTGACCTGAAGGGTGAGGAGGAAACTTCACATACTCCAAAAACAGCCTTGACTTCGGGGTGACCTCAGGGGAGAAGGCGGCCCCAGGGCTTCCTCTCTGCCTGACTGGCATGATGCCTTCCACTACAGGCCACGGGGCTGGCCAAGCCCAGGTGTGAATTCTGCCTGTCCCGCTTTCTCACGGTGGCCCAATCACACCCACCTTGCAGGTAGGACAGGGTTTATACTGGGCCAGGATGAGGGTGAGGAGGCTGCCAGGCAAGGGCCAATTGGGCTTGGAGCACCTGCCCACGAGAGTGATGGTCTCCTGAGATTTTGCGCCCTCAGTGCCTCACTCACCTCCACCTAGTCCTGGCCCTGGGTCTGAAATGAGGTGATGCATATGTACCCGGCTCATGGAGGGATTTTACTACACACACTCTTTTCCTTACCTGTTAGGTAAACCCAGGAAGTAGGCACCTGGATCCAGGGCTGGCTGTACCCTAGCTTCTCAAACTGCAAGGAAACATGGCCCGAGATGAGAACAGGTCTTCCGGGGGCCGGTGTGGAAAGGCCACATGTTCTCTTTACCCTGGGGGTGAGCAGAGGTACCACCTGGCCACCCAAGGGGGAAAAAAACCCCACAGCCAGCCCCAACCCTGCGCCAGTCTTGAAATGGAAAGCTTTGATCTAGAAAAGTCAAGTTGGACTTAAATGCATGGGTCGGTTTTTAACCTGGGATCATTCACATCATTTAGTGACTCCTGACATCTGCCTACAGCCAAAGGCATAGGCACAGTGCAGCAGTTCCTCAAAAATTTACTTTTTTTTTTTTAAGATTTTATTTATTTATTTGACAGAGAGACACAGCGAGAGCAGGAACACAAGCAGGGGGAGTGGGAGAGGGAGAAGCAGGCTTCCCGCTGAGCAAGGAGCCCGATGTGGGACTCGATCCCAGGACCCTGGGATCATGACCCGAGCCGAAGGCAGACGCTTAACGACTGAGCCACCCAGGCGCCCAGCAGTTCCTCAAAAATTTAAACGGGGGCGCCTGGGTGGCTCAGTCGTTAAGCGTCTGCCTTCGGCTCAGGTCATGATCCCAGGGTCCTGGGATGGAGCTCCTCTGCAGGGAGCCTGCTTCTCCCTCTCCCACTCCCCCTGCTTGTGTTCCCTCTCTCGCTGTGTCGCTCTCTCTCTGCCAAATAAATAAACAAAATGTTAAAAAAAAAATTTAAACAGAGAGCTTCCACCAGACCCAGCACTACCACCCCGGGGCACACACCCAAGGGAAATGAAAACGTATGTACACAAAATATGTATACACTAATGTTCACAGCAGCATTTTCACAGTAGCCCCAAAGTAGAAAAACCCCTATTTCTATCAACTGATGAAAAGATTAACAAGATGTGGTATATCCCTAGAAGGGAATATTTTTTGGCAATAGAACGGAATGAATATTGATAGGATGCAGGCTACACATGGATGCACTTTGAAGGCATGAGGTCAAATGAAAGAAGCCTAACAGAAACGTTCACATATTGTATGATCTCACTTACAGGACATGTCCAAAGAGGCAAGTCTACAAAAACAGGGAGTGGACTAGGAGTTGTATGGGGCTAGGGGTGGAGTTGGGGTAAAGGCATAATTTGGGGGGGGTTCTTTTTTGGAGGATGAGGAAATGTTCTAAAATTGATTATGGTGATGGTTGCACAACTCTGAATATATGAAAAGCCATCAAATTATGTGCTTTAAATAGGTGAATCGTACAGTATATGAATAATATCTCAATAAAGCTGTTGACATTGATGTGCCTGAATGCCACAGGATGGATCGTCCAGCGCAGGGCTGCTGGTCAACCCCTTCCAGGCAGCCCTGGCCCCAAGAAGGGGTCTGTAGGGTACTGGATGAGGAGGCCAGGGTTCTCTGAAGGGCGGCAGCATAGGAAGCCCCAGGGCCAACACCTCCCTCTGTGCTTCAGTCTACCTTCTACTTACCCCTTGTGGAGCTTTGTCATACTGTATGGGGGCGTCACAAGCAAACATGCGCAGGGCAAGTCAACATAAATCAGGAGTCAGGCTGGGAGGGACTATGGCAACCCAGGGGAGTACATGGCCCCCCAAAGGGGCAGCCACACCCAGCTCTAGCCAGTTCCAGTGTTGCCCAGTGGACACTATCACCAGAGCTGGTTTCTAATGTGAAAGCTTCTGATTTTCTGGATGGAGGAAAGGATGACGAGAGAAGATGTGCAGAATCCCTGAATCCTCACCCGGGGTGGGGGTGGGTGATGTCTGGACACCTACCAGCGGGGCCATCCATTCGAAGAGGTTGACACTCTCCCCATCATTGATGTAGTATGCCTGGCCACTCTGAGGGGACACACAGGGAAGGGGACAGTGAGGCATCTGCCCCCCAGCCTGACCCCACCCTTTCAGATGGCTCGGCAGCTGCCCCATCTCCCCAATTCTCCTGAGCAGCCACTGAGGAGTCATGGCCATTCCCCAGCCCTGGGGACAGACCTGGGCAATTCCCTTTGAATTCTGAGACTGCCATCCTGACTAGCTGTGTGACCTCAATAGAGTCACTTAACCTCTCTGTACCTCAGTTCCTTCATCTGAGAAACGGGAAGAAAATAACAGGTTCTCCCTCTTGGACTGTTGTGAAGATTACATGGGATGGTGTATATAAAATGCTTAGCATTTGGTGACCATGACTTCAGGACCACCAACACCTACATCACAGGGTTGCTGCAAGGAGCTAATGATGCTCTATAAAGACCCCCTCACCCCGAGCTTCCCTGAGCCTACGGTCCCACCGACCATCTTGAGTTGGGGAGAAATGTGTGTGAGCCAGCAGTCCCCTAGGGATGGGGTGCCCTGTCTGCAGCCAGCTGGTGGGGGAGGTGGGGACAGCCCTGCAGGAGACTCACGGCCACGTAGCCCTTGGCCGCGGTGAGGGCCTCAGCTGCCAGCACGTGTGCCTGCACCAGATTGTGCACGTGGACCCAGTTCATCTGCGTCCTGCGGTTCCCAAATCGGAACATGAATAGCCTCTTCTTGATGTGGCTCTGGAGGCGGGTGATAAACACAGACTCAAGCCTGGAGTGGCTTTGAATACCATTTATATGACGATGGCTCCCACATTTCTAGCTCCAGGCCAGACCCTTCTGCCCCAGACCCACGTCCCGACGTCTCCATGTGGTGGCCACTTGTCCGTGTCCTGGAGCGAGTGCCTGACCTTCCAGCTCCTGATCAAGTCCCCCCCACCCCCCCATCTCACTAGACAGCACTCCGCCGCTCAGGCTGAAACCCTGGGGCCTCCGCTGGCCTTCCCTTCTCTCCATTCCATGTCCAACTCATCTGCAAATCCAGTTGGCTCAACTATTACACTCTGTCCAGAATCCCCCTGCTTCTCACCGCCCCAGCTGCTGCCCCTCTTTTCTACCTGGAGACCAAAAGAGCCTCCGAACTGGTCCCCACTTCCACCCACGGTCCCTGCGGTTGTTCTCCACACAGCCAGGGGGATCCCCCTGAATCTTAGATCCTGTGTCTCCCTGCTCAGAATCTTCTGGATGCCCACGCTGCCAAAAGAAGTCTCGACAACAGCCGAGGGGGCCCTTCTGCTCTGGCCCAGCTACCCTCCAACTGTCTGCTATGAACTTCCTTGCCCACTCAGCTCCAGACACACGGGCTCCCCCCAGCGTGTGCAGCAGACTCCCATCTCAGGGCTTCTGACTTCCCTCTGCCTGGAAGGCTATCCCTCCAACCTGGTGTGATGCACACTGCCACCAGCTCGATGAGGCTCCCCGGCTGCCTGGGCGCCCAGCTCCCACACCCTGCTCCGCCTTTCCGTTATTTTTCCAACGCACCTTGCACCTTCAAACACCCTTTATCGTGTATCATGTTTATTACCCATCTCCTGTGAGAATATAAGCCCCACAAGGGCAGGAATCGTCTGTTTTGCTCACTGATCTGTCGCAAAGCCCAGAGCAGCACCGTTTCTCATTCCGGGTTTGTACCCAAGCTGCCTGCCACGTTTGGACCACCATCCCTCTCCCACCCCATTTCCTTGGTTCATTCTTTCTTCCCTTTCCAAACAGCACAGGCATCATCCTGGACCTCCCCTGCCAGGCTCCCTCTGTGTACTCCCATATTCTCGTTCTTCCCTCCACGTAGCCCTGGCCACACTGGTTCTGTGACGGTACCGCCTGTCTCCCGACCAGGCTGTGAGCAATCTGAGGACAAGGCCTACAGTCCCTCATAGCTCTATTGCTGGCACCTGACTCTCCCTGGAGAGGGGCTTCCTATATGAAGACCCTTGTGCTGGCAGCACGGGATGAGCCATCTGGCCACCAGGAGCCCACATCTGAGTAGGGACAACAGGCTCCCTCTGCCTCTTTGGGGTCATAGCTCCAGAACTCCCCAACCTGTACCTAACCCTGGCAGGCACACACTGAGACCTTTGTTCCTGGTGGGTCTGCTAGGGGTAGGGACAGCTCCCAGAACTAAGAGCCCCAGGCTCAGGATGTTGCCCCAAGACCAACACAGTGACTGTGGACCAGAAGGGCCCCAATCCATGCACGCAGCAGCCAGACTCATCCTGAGTCTCAGGCCCGGGGCCGGGCTGACATACCGCGACGCGGGGCAGGTGCCTCTGCTCTTCAGGGCCATAGATCCCTGGGGGCCGGAGCACACACGTCCGCAGAGTGCCTCCTCCTAGGACACAAGGAGGGTGGTCAGGGGCCTGGGGAGGGGTGGCACAGCAGGGAGAGACACACAGAAATGCTGTCCACACCTTCCGGTCCTTGCCTGGACAGGTTAGCAGGGAAGACTGGCCCTTGGGGTTTCCTTATTCAATTATTCTCAATCTGTTAGTCATTTAACAAACAACATTCAGAGGTTGCCCAACCTCTACCCCCAGCACTGGACCCCGGGAATCCAAGGGTAACCAAGAAATGGTCCCTGCTCTCATGATGCTCACAGGCCAGTAACCAGTGGTAAGACCTGGATGCAGATATGTACGCGGCCCATGAGTTTACCCTGCACTCGATAGATGTAATTTCCTTTGACTCCCCTGAGAGTCAACTGAGCCCATTTTACAGTGTACACCATCTTCCTTTGGGGGCCCCTCCCCCACTGCACAAGGTCTTAGGGGGCTGTCAGTCTGGATGCGCCAGATGCCTCACTCTCTCCTGAGGTGGTGGCCATGGGACCCAAGCCGGGTCCATGACATATTCTCACCCAAGAACATGACTCTCAGCATCACCGACACCAGGATCTAAATTCCTACGAGTGGGTTCACCCTGAAAAGACTGGTCACCAGCTCCTGCCACCCAGTCCCTGGAGCTTCTCCAACCCTATCCTTTCCAAGCCCTGGTAGTCATTTTTCTGGAAATATATTTTCCAGAAACGATCCCACAGCCTTCCACTATAAGTTCCTTTTCCCAGCAACTTAGCCAGGGCTGGTGTCTTGGGTCATAGCCCAACACCCTGACTGCTTCCCCACCAACATCCTCACTTTACCATGAGGCCAGTATAGTGGGTTGAGTGGTGGCCCCCGAAAAGATATGTCCACATCCTGCAACCTGTGGATATGACTGGATTTGGAAGAGTGTCTTTGCAGACGTAATTAAGGATCTCAAAATGAGATCATCTTTGATTATCCGGTGAGCCCCAAATCCAACGTGAGTCCTTATAAGGGACTCACAGAGAAGAGACATGTGGACCCCAAGGAATGAGTGGGGCCACCATAAACTGCTGAGACAAGGAGGTTCTCCCCTAGAGCCTTTGGAGGGAGTGCAGCCCAACTTGGTCTCACACACCCGACTGTGAATTGTGAGAACCATGAGAGAAGACATTTCAGTTTTAAGCCACCAAGTTTGCCGTCCATTGTCCCGTTTGTACTGAGCTGAGATTTGCAGTCTTGGGGCTCTGCTTCAGAGACCGGGGCCCTCCATGCCAGGTTAGAGGCAGAGTCTCAGGGACCAGCTTGTGTTAGCAGGGACTGGAAATCACCCAGGGTGACCATGGCTGGACTCCTGGAAGGCAGGTATCAGGTGAGCTTTTCTGTAAACAACCTGCAGCTAATTTTAAACTCTGGGTCACCTAGGCATGGTTGGGGGGAGGTCTGGTTGCAGTTGACATTGGCTGGCGGGGCGCTGGGCAGCTACGTCACAGAAGGGCGGAGCCCAGGGTATCCATGACTCCTGACCACGGAAAGCTGGGGATGCTCATATAAATAATTCTTGGCCAAAGGATTAAGTGTCTGGTTTGCAGGCTGCTGGTCCAGCCAGAGATGGCCCCAGGCAGAGAAAAGAAGTCAACTACCCAGGGTCAAACCCCTGGGAAAACACAGCTGGATGTGTGTTCCCACTGGGATCAGCGGGCAAGGCCTGATAGGTCCAGGGTGCCAGGGTAGGGTGGGGAGGATTTTAGGGAAAAAAACCCATGCTCAATGGTCTGCTCAGCTGTGGCTACAGTGAAGCATGATGGTTCAGATCCAGGCTCCAGGCTCTGGTGTTAGACCCCCCTGGTGTGGCGGGGCCGGGGGGGGGGGGGGGGGTTCAAATCCCACCTCTGCCACCTAATAGCTATGTGACCTTAACGAAGTCAGTTCACCGCTCAGCCTCAGCCTCTTCCCCCATAAATCCACGGATTATAGTTGCAAGCATCCCTCACTCTCCAAATCAATCTGGCTCCTGTGTTTGGAAAGCAGGGGATCCCTCAGGTTCTTAGCTCACATGGATACTGTAAAGAGTTACTGAGAACCTTGCATATAAAATTAGCATGTAAAATAGGGCCAGGCATATAGTAAGCGCTCGGTAAATGCACACCGTCCATATTCTTTTTTCTTCCCTTTTAAACAGGCAATTGCCTGTTATTATTTTATTCTCATAAAAGCTCTTCGAGGTAGATTCCACTATCATCCTCATTTTGTTACAGATGAGGAACCTGAGGCATGGAAAAAAGGATATTGCCCAAGATCACATCACAAAGCCAAGAGGTGGTGGTGTCTGGATTTTAACTCACTTCAGTCTGAGCCAGCGTGTGGGAGCAGCTACTGTGTCATACTGACACCTGTCCATAGTCTTCTTTTTTTTTTTTAAGATTTATTTATTTGAGAGAGAGAGAGTGGAGAGATCCACTCCTACATGGCAGAAAAAACACCCACTTCTATCTGGTCTCTTGGTCCACTCAAGACCGTGAGCAACACGAGGACAGGGACTGGACCTGACTTTCTAGAGACCGTATCCCCAGTGGGGTTTGGGCACACAGCAGGTGTTCAGAATTTGTGGAGTGATGAGGGACGAAGGCCCTGGGGAGCTGTCCTATCGAAGGAAGGTGAGCCTCAGAGACACAGAAGCTAAAAGCCAGACTCCCCCGTGCACTTTGGGGGCGTCAGCGGGGCCCCACGATACTAACCTGGGAGAGGTGTTCCATTGGCCATGAGGGTCAGCTGGTCAGCGATGGCTTTGGTTCGTGAGTAGTGGTCCACGTGCTGCCAGAGGAAGGGAGAAGGGAGCCACCAGGCAGGGGTCAGCGACCCTGCTGGGGAGGCCTGCCCAGCCCACCCGGCACTAGGCCTGCCCCTCTGCTTCAGCCCACACAGGGGTCGGATTCTGGGGACCCCCCCCCCGGGAAATGGCCAAGGCCCAAGCCCCTGTGCCTGGGAAATGGCCAAGGCCTAAGCCCCCGTGCCTTTCTTCTCCCCCTGGGGTGGGAGCGACAGGAGCAGAGCTCAGAGTAGTGACAACAACCAGGGTCCCTCTACTCAGGGAGGCTCTTGCCGGCCCCCAGGGCTTGCTCTGGGATGCGGATGCCGCACGTGGGCTGGATGGACTATTTCCATGTGGTTCTTTAGTGTCCATGGCTTTTTCACATACATCATCTCATTTCCTGCTCGCCACACACCCACGGGGTGGAGTGGTCACGGCCGGATGAAGAAAAAGAGGCTCAGAGTAAAGTGACTTGTGCAGAGTCCCACGGGTAGAACATGGCTGGGCTGGCTCAAGGCCAGGTCTGTGTGATTGCAAACCCCCTGCTGGCATGACCAGCTGAAATAGGAGGCTTGTGCTACTCAGTTTTGGGGACCCCTTCTTCATGGGACTCACCAGGAGTTGTGAGGTTGACCCCAGTTTCCACCCATCCCTGCCCTTGGGGCTGTGTGTCCCAAGCCCAGTGGCCCCGCCCACCTCTCCTGGAAGCCACGTACCTTCTCCAGTGGGAAATATGGCACAGAGTCCTCATCACCCTCTTCTATGGGCTTCCCGCCGAACATGACATTGACCGTGCTGGTGTAGATGAGCCTTGGGACCCGCCGACGGACACAGACTGCAGTGACAGGGGCGCACACAGCAACACACGCGCGCGGACACGCACACGCACACGCACACACACGTGGCCAGCATGAGCGGGAGTTGGCTGAGGAGGTGCCCACTGGGACCCAGTCTTGGACACACATCCTGGCCCCTGGCCCAGAATCTAGAGATGCTCAGGAGGGAAGGGGGTTGGGTCAATCCCTGCTCTGTGGGGCCCTGGGGGCCAGGCTGGCTCACTCCTCCTCAGTATGGCCATGGCCCCTGAGCTACCTTGCAGCAGACCAGTCAGAGGAAAGTCTCACTCGATGGGGACACAGAAAAAAAGACACTCTAGAATCAGAGAGAAAAACAGGATGCCGCATGCCCAGAGAACTCGGATGTGGGTCTTGTATTTCAGTGACTTTTCTAACCCTTAATCCCTGAAATGCAAACCCCATGCTGCCCGTGTCCCCAGACAGGCTGTGGCCACACTGACCCCCCCACATGGGGGCCCGGGCAGGTCCGCAGTACAGTTAGGATGTGCTGCCCACAGGCCCTCCGCTGGGGTGGGCAGGGGGAGGGGAGGAGGATCCCACCTCTCTTCCCCTCCCCCGACCCCAGAGCTGGGCCTGTGGCAGGAAAGGGGACAGAAGCAGGAAACACACAGCAGGTCACACGGAGCTCTGAGCGCCTACCATTGATCACTAGTTTGGTGCCTCCAACATTTATAGACTCAATCTGCTCTTTTTGCAGCTAAAAGACAAGAGGGAGTTGGGAAAGTGGTGGTGCTGCTCAGACCTCCTCGAGGAGCCACTGAGGCTGTAAGGTGGGCTTAGGGTGGGGCCGGGCGGGGGCCGCAGGATGTCTGGCTCAGCAGCAGGGATCTGAGTGCAGGAGCCCTGGGCCCCGGGGCCCAGCTCTGCCACGGTCTCCCGGGGCAGCCAGCAGAGGTTCCATCCCGTGCCTGGCCCTCAGCTCCCTCGTCTGTAAAGTGATGGCAGACCCCCTCGAGTGGTGGGCAGGATTGAATACACCCGTGGCAGGTCCGGGTACAGTGTGTGACACAGAAAAGGGACCCAAAATGTGTTGGATCATTTCCTCACTCTGGCAGTCTGGGTTTCCTTAGCTGTCAGACAGACAGGGTAACACTGTTCATGCTCTAGCGAGGTTGTGTCTACACAGAGAGACCTGCTTGTGTTTCCTGGGACAGGATGAAGCCTTTACATCTCACTTAATTCTCACAACGGGGTGCCTGGGTGGCTCAGTTGGTTAAGCGACTGCCTTCGGCTCAGGTTATGATCCTGGAGTCCCGGGATCGAGTCCCACATCGGGCTCCCTGCTCAGCAGGGAGTCTGCTTCTCCCTCTGACCCTCTTCCCTCTCGTGCTCTCTATCTCTCATTCTCTCTCTCTCAAATAAATAAATAAAATCTTAAAAAAAAAAAAAAATTCTCACAACGAACCAGGAGGTGGGTTCTGTCTCAATTTTTAAACTATATTTATTCTCATTGCAGTTTTTTTTTTAATAGGTAATACAATTGCAAAGTTAAACATAACTCAAATGGGGCGCCTGGGTGGCTCAGTCAGTTAGGCGACCGACTCTTTTTTTTTTTAAACATTTTATTTATTTGACAGAGAGACAGCGAGAGAGGGAACACAAGCAGGGGGAGGGGGAGAGGGAGAAGCAGGCTTCCTGCCGAGCAGGGAGCTCGATGCAGGGTTTGACCCCAGGACCCTGGGGTTGTGACCTGAGCCGAAGGCAGACGCTTAACGACTGAGCCACCCAGGCGCCCCAAGGCGACCAACTCTTGATTTCAGCTCAGGTCATGATCTCAGGGTCATGGGATCGAGCCCTCTATTGGTCTCCAGTCTCAGTGCCACGTCTGCTTGAGAGATTCTCTCTCTCTCCCTCTCCCTCTGCCTCTCCCCCTCGCCCTCTCTCAATAAATAACATACTAAAAATATATTAAATAAAAAAAATAGAATATTAAAAAAAACAGTAAACAGGGTGTACACCCAGTACACCCTCAAACAGTAAAAAGGGTGTACAGGAAAAAGAAAATTTCCTTCCCACTCCTGATTCCCTGCCTTCCCTCCCACCCCCACCCCCCCACAGAGGCAACCACCTTTACTGTTACAGTCCGTGTATTTCTAGACATAATCTATACTTATTAATATCAGCACATACACATGTGTGGGCATATAAATATTTATCCTAGCTGCCGCTGCTGCTGCTGCTTCTTTTTTTTACAAACAGGATATCAAACACTGTTTTTGCACCATGGAAATTATTCTATTATCAGTACATACTGACTTACCTCATTCATCTGAATGGCTGCATAGAATTTCAATGGAGACCTTACAATTTATTTAAGTAGTCCTTAACTGATGGGCATAGTAACTGACGTTACTTCCTGTGTTTTGTTGTTATGAACAATGCAGCAAATATAAGCACAGTGTGATTTCGGAGCCTAAGGGTATCTGTATGTTTTGACAGGTACCCTCACACTGAGGAGGTTCTGACATGAATACTAGTACAAGTGAGGAAACAGAGGCTCAGAGAGGTTAAGTTAACTCGCCCTAGGTCCCACAGCTAGAAAGCAAAAGAACTGGCATTTGGTCCCATGGATGCAAAACGCAGACTGGTTATCATGTAAATCCTTCCTGGATTAGGTGAAGGGCGATAATGAATACACGGCATGAAGCGGGGTGTGTGGGCAGAACCAGGATCTGAACCCTGCTCTGTCTAACTCCAGGTGTTGTATGTGGGGGGGCTCACCTTCTCAGCACCAGACATTCCATAGGATGCCACGTGGAAGACACAGTCCACCCCTTCGAAGGCACGATACAGGGCTTCTTCATCACGGACATCCGCCTGAAACAGAGAAGGAAGAGATGGGGAAGGGGTTTGGGTCCGAGGCAGAGATACCAACTGTGTACCTTGCCAGGTCCCAGAGCTGGTCCTCTGACCCCACCCTGGCCAAGCACCTGTAGGAGAAGCTGTGGGGCAAGAGTTACCATATGATTCTACAGGGCCTCTTTGGCTTCATCATCACCACCGGCCCCATTTATCAAGCTAAGTTGCAGGGGCTGTGCTTGCTGTTTTTATGCACGCTGTCTCACTGACTCCCCATAAGACCCTTGTGAAGTCTTCTTTCCTGGATGAGGACATGGAAACTCAGAGACATGGAGCCTTGTGGCCATGGCTGCCCGGCGGGGAAGGGGTCAAACTTAAATAGTCCCACTCCAAGAGCCTGTGCTCTTCACTGGTTTCACATCAGACGCACACCTCCGCCGCCAGCCTGGGCTGGTCCCCACACCTCCACCGCCAGCCTGGGCTGGTCCCCACACCTCCACCACCAGCGCCCCCAAGACACTCATTACTGCACCTGGATGAACTCGGTCCCCGGGGACAGCTCCCACTGCGGTCTGCGGAGGTCAAGCAGCAGGACAGAACTGCCACTCTTGGCCAGGCTGGAGCCCAGGCTGAAGCCCAGATAGCCTCCTCCTCCAGTCACCAGAACCTTCTGCTGAGGGGCCTGCCTGTGTGTGGCCTGAGTCTTCTGCTGTGGTGCTGATGTGGGGGCTGTCTCTGGCTCACTGGGTTTGGGCCCAGTTCCAGACTCCTGTCTGGGCCTAAGCTCTACCCCTGGCCCAGGTAATGGTACAGCTCCTGGCCTAGGTACCGGCCCAGGGACTGACCCAGCTCCTGGCCCAGGCCCCAGACCCGGCCCAGGTCCTAAAGCAGCACCAGGCCCTGGCCTATGTCCAGACACAGCACCAGGCCCTGGTCCAGGTCCTGAAGCAGCAACAGGCCCTGGTCCAGGTTCTAGAAACACACCAGGCCCTGGCCCAGGTCTGGACACAGCACCAAGCCCCAGCCCCGGCCCCAGAACTGTAGTAGGCCCTGGTCCAGGTCCTGGAACTACACCCAGCCCAGGCCCAGGCCCTGACTCAGACCCCAGGCCTGAGACTCCTCCCCAAGCCTGGCAGACAGGGCAGCTCTTCTCGCCCCGGCCTACAGCTGTGCAGGCCTCTGAGGAGGAGCCTGCTGGGTTGGGCTTCATCCTCTAATGAACCATGCAGACCGAGGATCTGTCCACCTGTAGAGGAAAACAAAAGAAAGAACATTCTAGAGTTGTCTCAAGTCATGTGGATTATCAGACTAAGGAGAATTCCTGGTGAGGGTTAGAGATGCTCTGACTTCCCAGTGAACCTGTCCCTTGCAGAATTTTGAGAACTTTCAAGGTAGCTGCTGCCTCCCTCTGAGAGAGTCAGAGACAAAGGCAGTCAGGCCTTGGGTTTTACGGCTTTGGAAACTGAGGCCCAAAGTCACACTGCATAGCTGAGGTTTATACCAAGCATTCCTGATTTCTCTACCAGTTCCTTAAAATCCCAGTTCCCGTGTAGTACCAGAGGAAGACAGATCAAATCAGGCCCAGGGGAACCCCACCAGACTGGGGGGGTGACTGCTTTCTGACTGGGAAGATGGGGAGGGCTTCCTGGAAAAAGAGGTAGAAGGAAGAGGAGGGAGGGGAGGACGGAGAGGAGCGAAGGAGAGAGAATGGAGGAGATGAGGAGGAGGGATCTGCGTGGGATCCAAAAGGGCTCTGTGCTTGGAGCCCCGCACGCGATTCCGAGGGCCACACTGCCTCTACCCCGACACCTGCGGCCTCTGGTTCTCCCAGGGCCCCCCCACCTGCACAGGTGGCTGGCAGTACAGGTCTGTCCAGGCCCTCTGCTGGCTTCAGGGTCAGGTGCGTGAACCCTGGGGTCCAGGACCAAGCGTCCTGCTGTCCTCACTCCAGACTTGAAACGAGCCAGGCTGTCAGTCACTGTCACCATCATCATCCCACCCCACTTCCTGCTCCACCTGAAGACAAGGCGTCCACCAGGGGTCAGATGATCATCATTATCATCATTAATCATGGCAGCAACCATGACTGGTGGGCCAGCCGTTTGCCAGGCCCTGCGGATATAGAGATGGTGTCTCTGCCCTGCATGATGCCTACTGGCTGTAGAAAAGAATGGGCACTGAGTGACTGAGTGATGAGCCCCGTGGCTGTTGCAGGCGGCGTCATGGGGCAGGGACCCTGACAGCTATAGGGACTGTATCTTTCAGTCTCTGTTGTCACTGCCCTGCACTCCAAAGTTCCAGGTGAGGGACCCGGTCACACCCCGCACAAACACTGGCACTCATGGGTTTAACAGAGGGGAGACACCCCAAATCTGAGTCATCACAGGGGATGAGTCTAATTCCCCTGTAGGGAGGGGAGAGGACGCAGCCCCACAGTGGAGCCTTTCTCTACCCAGGACTCTGTTCCGGGGACTGGTCTCTGGGACCAGAACCATCTTGCTAGCCTATGGGGATGCTTCTTTTTGTGATGAAGACTGGGTGTGCCCTTAGGCAACATCCTTAAAACCTCACTGCACCTTGGTATCCACAGCTGTAAAATGGACCCAAATAACCCTGGTGTTCCATCTACCTCAGGGGGTGGTCATGAAAGACCAGATGCCAGAGCCCTTGGCAAAGCACCGGAAAGCGTGCTCCAGGAGGGCCTTGTTCACTGCAGTGCCCCCAGCACCTGCACCAGCGCTGGGTCGAGCAGATGGTGAGTAACAGCTGACTGCATGAATTCACTAAGAGCTCTCTTCTGCATCTGGGAGCGCCGCGGCGGCACTGAATTCTCCTGGCAGTCCTGAGCATGAGGCTACTGTTCCCATCACCCAGAGCTGGAAACTGAGGCTCAGAGAACATTCGCGAACTTTGATAGGATCTCAATAAATGGGTCGGCCTGGATCCAGGTCACTGGGGACCCAAAGTAGGGTTTGGTGAAGGGAACTGGAGGTCGGGCGTCAGGGACCCACCCCGGCCGCATCGACCTCACAGGGACGGGCAGGAGAGGGTGCCCCCGACTCTGAGAGCAGCCCCGGCCCCGGCACCTCTGGGCGTGTCCTCCGGCCCCCCCCACCGCGCCCCCTGCCCACGGAACCCCGGCAGCCCCCTGCAGCCCCCGCTGCGCTCACCCAGCTCGGCCCCCGCGGCGCTGCGTGCTCCCGGCGGCGTTGCGCCCACGGTCTCTGAGCTGCCCGGCGGCCGCCTCCCGGGGCGGGGCCGGGCTGGGCTCCGGTCCGGGACCGCCCCCGCCCCCGCCCCTGCCCCGCCCCCGCCCCGCGCCCGCCCCTCCCGCGCCTCCGGCGTTGTTTGGGGCGGCGGCCGCAGGCTCTCACAGCGGGGAAACTGAGGCTGGTTGAACAGGGAGGGGGTGCAATGGGTCTAGCTGCGGGTGGGGAGAGGACGCAAAGCCCCTGCGGGCGGGGCCTGTCCTGCCGCACAGTGGTCCTCGAACCCCAAGAAACAATGTTTGTTTCTTGACCCCCTTCCCCATCTGTCTGTTCCCCCACACGTTCCTCTCTGGGCAGCCTGACGCTTCCTGCCTTCCCGCCCCTCTTCCTCGGCCACCTATTCATCACCCCACCTATTTTTCCATCCGCCTCTTTGCCTGTTCATCCATTTCCCCACATATTTTGTGTGTGTGTCCGTTCATCCGTTCGTCTCTCCATCCGTCATTCTGTCTTTCCACCTATCCATCCAGCCTTCCATGCATCCAGTTCATTCCATGTATCTTTCTTGCCTCCCATGCACCAATCTGTCTTCCTTCCTTTCTTGTATTCTCCCGCCCATCTCTGGGTACATCCGTGCTCTGATGCGGTCATCCCACGTTTAATGGGGGCTTCTTCAGTGCTGGCCTTTCCCTTGCGCTGGGGCCCCGCTGGATCACACCTTCCCTGGAGAAGCCGTTAGCAGGTGGCATGCGGCCCACAGCTGGTCTGCTATAGAGGCGCTCTGAGGACTGACTCTGAGCCGGGAACACGGAGGCCTGGTCACTTCGGTCTGAAGAGGCTACTGGAAAGGCTTCACCTTTTGGAGCCTCCTCCGTGAGCATAGGTGGGTGTAGGGAAGAGAAAAGAAACTCTTAGCCAGTACATGCTATGTGCCTGGTGATAAGGTATCTTGCTGAATCCTCACAACTCTGTTTTGGCCCAGTTTTAGAGGCAGGGAAACAGGTTCAGAAAGATGAAAAGAGGCTTGGAGTGTGGTGGGAAAAGGCCGTGGGGGTCAGCCCTGGCTGTATATCTTCACTTTGTCACTTTCTTGCTGTGTGTTTCTGGGCAGCTGCGAGGCTCCACGTCCTCATCCGAAAGTTGAAAATGACATGTGCTTTACAGCTGGGACGTGGTTATATGAGAAGAGTATGGTGCCTGTCCAGTCAGTGCTCAGCCCATGGCAGGTGTTATCATTATAGGAGAGGCTGGGATTCAAACCCAGGTCCTGTGCTTCATCACTTCCCAAATCATGTCCAGACCATGTCCATCACTCCATTCCCAGAGACCAGCCCCTCCTCTCCCACTAGCGGGGCCTCAGGACTCATATCCCCCCCAGTCCTGCAGCTGCTGTCGTCCTGCCAAGGACAATAGTTTCCAACACCATAGTTATAAGTTGAATTGTGTACCTCCCCCTTCCCCCCATTCACATGTTGAAATCCTCACCCCCAGTACCTCCGAGTGTGATCTTGGAAATAGAGTCATTGCAGATATTGCAGTCATTAAAGATAAGGTGATAGAAAGCAGGGCCTCGTCCAATACGACCAGTGTTCTTATGGAAGTGGGAAATTTGGACACAGACGGGCACGCAGGGAGAGCATCATGTGAAGATCAGAGTTACGCTGCCACAAGCCAAGGAACTACAAGGAACCAGGAGGGAGGCCTGTCACAGATCCTCCCGAGCGCCTTCAGAGAGAGCCGGGCACTGGCGGAACCTTGATCTCAGACTTCCAGCCTCCTCAACTGAAGATGGTCCGTTCCTGTTTCAGCCGCTCCGTGTGTGGTGCTTTGTTATGACAACACCAGCAAAGCGATAAAGCAAACACCAGAGGCCATTTTCTCTGTCTGTGGAGGTGACGCGGAAGGGCAGCTACCCAAGGCAGTGACCAGACCGAGATCCACTGAGCAGGGGCTGTGGTCCCTGCCGCCTCCCTGGGCCCAGCATGGAGCCTGGCCAAAGCCAGGGCTTGTCAAGCCTCAGGGAACTGTGGTTTGTTTGTTTATTTGTTTTTTAACAACTTTTACTTCTGGGCGCCTGGGTGGCTCATTCGTTAAGCGTCTGCCTTCGGCTCAGGTCATGATCCCAGGGTCCTGGGATCAAGCCCCGCGTCGGGCTCCCTGCTCGGCGGGAGGCCTGCTTCTCCCTCTCCCACTCCCCCTGCTTGTGTTCCCTCTCTTGCTGTGTCTCTGTCAAATAAATAAATAAAATCTTAAAAAAAAAAAAAATTTTTACTTCCTAGATGAAGATCTAGAACATTTCCAGCACCCCAGATGTCCTCAGTATGCCCTTTACCAAGGTAACCACTGTTCTGACTTCTATTGCCAACAAGAGTTTTGAACGTGATATAAATGGAATTACACACTATGTACTCTTCTTTAGCCTGACATTGTTCCTAAGATTGAGGCATCTTGCTGAATGTAGTTGTAGCTCATTTTTTTAAATTGACAGCGTAGAAATGTACAGAGTACAAATGTCTCACAAATGTATCAGACTGTACAAATGTATCACAATGTATTTGTCCATTCTAGCATTGGTGGATTATCTAGGTTGTTTCCAATTTTTAGCTCTAATGAATAAAGCTGCTATAAACATTCTCCTATATGTCTTTTATGGAACATATGCACCTGTTTGTCTTGGAGTGGAATTGCTGGGTCACAGAGTAGGCATACCTTTTCCTTCAGCAAAAGTTGTCACACAGTTTTGCAAAGTGGTTGAATCAATTTACACGCCCCCCCCCCCCACCAGCAGTGTATGAGAGTTCTAGTTGCTCTGTATCTTGATATTGTCAGTCTTTTTACTTTGTGCCATGCCGGGCGTGCCGTGGTATATCACTGTGGCTTGAATCTGCATGTCACTGATGGGTAAGGCTGTTGAGCACCTTTTCATATACCTATTGTCCATTTGTACCTGTTTGAGTGTTTTGTCCATTTAAAAGAATTAGGATATTTATCTTTTTCTTATTATCTTATTATCTATTTCTTATCTTTTTCTTATAAAGATATTTATCTTATTTCTTATATGAAGAACTTTTAGAGTTCTTTATATTTTATGCATATGAATCTTTTTTATCTTTTTTTAAAGATTTTATTTATTTATTTGTGAGAGATAAAGAGAGATAGTGAGAGAGAGCATGAGCAGGGAGGAGAGAGAGAAGCATGCTCCCTGTGGGGCTTGATACCAGGACTCTGGCATCATGACCTGAGCCAAAGGCAGATGCATCACCAGGTGCCCCTGCTTATGAATCTTTTAATAAAGTTTTATATCACCAAAAACTTACACACACACACAGACAAACCAATCATCACTTCAGCTTAAAAAGTCATTTTGATCCTATTTAATTAAATACAAGCAATTTCTTGTTTCAGGAAGTGACCGCAGACCACATAATACATGACATATTCATTTCATATGTACACAGTAGGGCTGGGCCCAGTGGACCCAGCCTGATTTGCACCTGCTTAAGCAGACCACTCTCTCTGGACTTGGCTCCAGAGCAGACTTCAGTTCAGTTTGACTGAACAGGTAGGGGGGCAGGTGGTAAGCCCCACTTGTTTCTTCTCCCAAGATGGGCTGATGGTGAATCTGCATCACCCCTGTGGACCAGGGTGGTGGGAAGCACAGAGTGAGGGGATCAGGGTAGAAAAAACACCCTCTGGCTGGTTTCTAGGGCTGGTGTCCCACAACTAAGCCGGAAGCTCACAGTTTACTACATCTGCCCTGTGGCAGGTTCTGGGGACCTAGAGATCGTTAGGACACCAGCCTCATCCTGGGGGAGCTCACAGTCAAGAAGAGTTGGCAGAAAGCAAGGAAGCATGGCATGGAGTGCTGGGCATAAGGGCTAAGTGTCACTGCTGTGAAAAGGTATGTTTGGCCAGGATGCAATGGAAGGAAGGCTGGAGGCTCCCAGCTCTTGATGGGTCTCAGAGACATCTTCACAGTGGAGTTGATACCGTTTGAGATGTGCCTTGATGGATGAGCAGGAGTCACCAGGCAGAGGGTACTAAGAAGGGGGTTCCAGGCAGGGCTTGGTGCAGAGCTTCCCAGTGAGTGACAATTTTGTGGCTGGAGGGTAGGACGTGTCGGGGGACAGGGCAGGAACATTAGGGTGGACCCAGGAGGGCAGAGCCTTCCCTCCCACAGCTTCCAGGGAGCCCTGGCACCTGGGATCGTGTTTCCTGGGGATGAACTCTGGGTTACAGCTTTCCCAGAGTCAAAGTGTGCTCAGTGAGTGATTATTTGTATTAGAGGAGGAGGAATCATTTCTGGTCCCTCCCCATAGTTACTGCTGTCCATGAAACAGAGCATAATGTCTGGCCCTTGGTGGATACTTACAAGATGGAGAGTCTGTCTCCTCCTCTCACCTGAGAACACTTGTCTAAAAAGGAGTAACATTTGGTTCTGTGTTGTTTTTCTTCTGGAGTTGGCACCTAGTGGACAGGAGATGAAGCAGGGTTGCAGCTCTCGGAGGAAGGCTGCCACGACCAGGGTGGACCCGGCCTTGAGGAGGCCCAGGGTCTGGGTGGTCTGGAGCCGTGAGGCTGGTGGGAGGGGCTGCTCCAAGGGCATACCTGAAGGACTGGGCCTTCCAGAGGAAGCTTCTGGCCTTGGTGATCTCCTGGGCCAATTTCCTTAAATCATCTCCTTCAAACAGTGGCAACAGGGGATCCTCGGAAAGAAGAAATGAACGTGAAGTGACATCCATTAAATGACTGGATGCAACTGAAAATCCAAAATCTCGGCAGAAAAATTTTAGAGTTTATCAAATGCGGCCTCCCACCCAATGCAGGAGATCTGTGGCCTTGGTTTGCATATCTCCAGGGACAAAGAGCTCGCCACCTGCCAAGGCAGTCATTCTGCAAATGGGACACTTTGACATAAGGTGTCCGAGGGTCCGTGTCAGGAGCGAGTGGGCAGAGGCAAACCGAGATGCTCATTGAACTTCACTGAAGTTGGCGGCCCCTCTCTTCCCAACAGAACAGAAGTGGTACCTGCTCCTTATCTCCCTATTACTCGGCGAGATTTGTTCTGCCCTTTCCCTATTGCTTCTAGTAAAACCAAACTTCACAGACATGCTTTCATTGTTATGTCAACCAGTGGAATTCCAGAGGCTAGCGTTAAAAACACAAATTCTCACAATCAGCAAGAGAATGTAAGAAAGAGAAGCTGCCTCTGCCCTTGGCAGCAGGAGCAGAATGATCCCATTCTGCATCCAGAAACTATTCAAAGACTGATTTGTCAAGGCATTAAACCGAGGACCCTCGCAATACTGTCAAGTGTGTTTTCCTATGTTAAAAGGACATGGGTGAATATTTATTACTTTAACTTGTTCTGTTCTCTGAACTATTTGTAATATTTGTCCCTAGAAGAGGAACTTGAACAAAGGAGTCATGCAAAGTGCTTGACTTCAAAAATTATGCCATGTCCTGTGATATGTACTTTAACCTCCAAAAAGAAATCTGGAGTTCTTGTTGTTCGTCTTACTTGATAATTTGTTGCCTTGAAAATGCTAAAATTGACAGCACTGTGTTCCTAAAAGGCTTAAACATGTGCATAACTTTTCGGTCAAATCAGAAGAGGATGGTTGGTATTCTCTTATCTCGTGTGGGTGATGGAAACTGTGACTTTATTAGATTTACTAGTTAGATCATTTGAGTATCTGTGTTTCAATGAATTGAACACAGGGAGACAGAAATGTGCAGGACTCAAAGCAAAGAGGTCAACAGCGTGGGTATCCAGGCTCCGGCTTTACCATTTGCTGTCCTCAGGTGTATTCCTATCCCTTGCGGAGCCTGTTTATTCATCTGTTTAATGGGTATAGTAATGGTCGAGAGGATTGAAAGGGGTAGTCTATATAGAGCAATGGACCTGCACAAAGTGAGTGCTCAATGAATGTGAACTGTTCTATTATTTTTTTTTTAAAGATTTTATTTATTTGACAGAGAGAGACAGCAAGAGAGGGAACACAAGCAGGGGGAGTGGGAGAGGGAGAAGCAGGCTTCCCGCTGAGCTGAGAGCCCGATGCGGGGCTCGATCCCAGGACCCTGGGATCATGACCTGAGCCGAAGGCAGTCGCTTAACCAACTGAGCCACCCAGGTGCCCCTGTTCTATTATTTTTTTAAAGATTTTATTTATTTATTTATTTTAGAGGGCGAGAGCGTGTGTGGGGGGAGGGGCAGAGGGGGAGGGAGATGGAGAGGGACAGAATATTAAGCACACTCCACACAGAGCACAAACCCCAATCTAGGGCTTGATCTGACGATCCCAAGATCATGACTGGAGCCAGAATCAAGAGTCAGCCCAACCGACTGAGCCACTCAGGCGCCCCCGAACTATTCTATTATTAAACAACACCTCCATGCTCTGCCTCTTTCCCACCCTGAGGAGAGCCGGCCTGGAGGAAGAGCATCAGGGAAACAGAACCCCTTCTAGCCAATACTTTCTAGTCTCACAAGAGAAGCAGAGATCTTTCCAGTTAGAGGGGGAAAATAAAACCCCACCTCTGTGGACATTATATTGAGACATTTGAGCAGACATGGCTCCGTCGCTCCGCAAACCTACCCTTGGGTCCACGAAGCCCTTGGTCAGCAGGCCGTGGATTTTGAGGAGTGTGTCATCATCAACGGGGCAGTGATAACGGCCCCCTGTGAGGGCGGCCAGGTTCCTCAGGAAGTCAGCCGCCTCCCTAGTCCGGAGAACAGAGGTGCTGGGGCCAGGCCCGCTGACTGGCCAGGCAAGTTGCCTGCGCACCCCTAGCCCATGGGGAGCTCAAGTCTCTGGGGCAGTGGACCTCAGGCCAGGAGGCTCCGTGCCCTTGAGACCATGTGGGCATCACAGGCCCAGCCCCTGTCAGTTTATGGGCAGTGAGCATGAAAACACACAGCCAGCACACTGTCCTTAATCTAGCCGGTGCCTGCTCCTATGTGTTAGGCCTGGCAGGGACACAGTTGTGACCTTTATGGAGCTCGTGGTTTAGACAAATACGCACCCGAGTCATCACAGTTTTGCCAATAACATTAAAGTCTTTTTCCGAAGGAGCAGAATCTCTCTGGTCTAACACATGTTCCTCTACGGTGATGGTATATAAAAATAACCATGACAATGCTATTTTAAGCTCTTTTCCCCTCAACATTCACCAGTGGGCTCCTGAGAAAGATCAGGAGGGAGAATACCACGCATGCCATCAGTTTCCAGGCTGGAGACAGTCAGGAGAGTGGGTTCTTGGAGGTCGAGAGAGGGCGTTCATTCTGCATGACACCTGCCCGGGCCCTTCTCATTTCTCACTTACAGATCAGGGCCCAGGAGAGATCAGGGTCTATGGGGAGGCCCTGGACTGGACAAGTTGCTCAGGCCTTGGCCCTCACACACGCAGCCCCGGGAGACGAACACAGCTCGGAGCCAGCTCCTTCTTGCCCACCTGCCTGAGCCGTTCAGGGAAATGGTGTGCATTTTCACATTGCTTTTCTCCGTCAGTCTTTGGACTTCACTCAGAATGAGGCTGCAGCTTGTATCTGGCTTCCCATCGGTCAGGAGGTATAATCCTTCTACATTGTGAAAACTGAAGGCTTTCTGAAAGAGCACAAGCCCGTCATCTGGTTCGGGGACAGGCGCTCACCAAGAAGGGTCAAAACCAACTGCCTGTTGTCCCCAAGGAAAATGTGTCTGATTGGATCCCCCTGACTTGTCCTTTAAGAGTGAGAGACACCCCCCACCCCCACCCCCAGCCTACCACGGACCAAGGAGGCTGCCAAGGTTTAGGAGAAATAGCACAGCCCGCTTCCTGGCTGGTTAACCCCAGCGAATCACTTAACCTCTCTGAGCCTCTGTGTCTTCAGCTATAAAGTGAGTACAAGAATCCCTTTCTTACTGGGTTGTTGGGAAGACGAAATAAAGTAACACTTAGTAAATCTAAAAGGCTCTTTGTCATTTGAAAGTCTCCGTATGGGGGTGAGGGTATTTCTGTTTGGCAGATGCGGGGCTCAGTGGTAAAGAACTTGCCTGTAACACTTGCAGGATGGAGGTGCTCCCCTGAGCACGCAGCTGGGTCACCCACTGCATGGCCTCGTGGCATGCCGCATCTGTGGTCTCCACCAGAGTGTCCCGCCACAGTCGCGGGTCCTCCGCAAAGCTGAGTAGGCTGAAGCTGGGGAGGGGGGGAGAAGAGGTGGGGGGCAGAGAGGAGATGAAAGGGAGTGGCTAGAAGGCTGGCTGAAGCAACCCCCGTGAGGACTGTTCATGCCCAGCAGGGTCAAGCCCCTACAGTGAGCCCCAGGGCCCCTCGGGGAGGAGAAGGCACACACTGAAGATTCCAGATGCAGACCGAAATAGATTAACATCCCACCTCGGCCGTTTACAGGGTATGTGATCTCTGGCAAATTACTTAGCCTCTCTAAGTCCTAGTCTCCTTTTCTGAAAGATGGGGATAATAACGGCAATACCTTGTGGGGGCGCTGTGAGGACTGAATGAAATCATGCACATAAAGTGCTTGGCAAGTGGAAAGTGCTCAATAAATTTTACTCTTATTAATAAGAAGGCAAGAATGAGTCCCAGCCTAGGAGAGTCTCCTGCTGTCTCCTAGCATCCACCTCTCTGGGTAGAGAAAACAAACAACCCCGAACCCCCCCCACCTTAAAAAATCAAGTTCAGCTGAAATCCACAATTCAAGGCCACCTGGTGGTTCCTTTGCTCTGCTTGCAATGGTCCCTGAGCCCATTTGGATTTCTAAATGCTGCTTTACTTCTTTACTGCTCAAATAAGCTCTGCCTCCAGGCCTCGGGAACGGTGAAGAGGAAAGCCCCACAAACTGCCCCTTTAGTCATCCTGCCCCCCACCCACTCATGCCCCTGCCTCTCACCTGTCGCAGTGCTTCCGCAGCTGCTCCCAAATCAGCAGAATCAGCTCCGTCTTCACCTGCTGCAGGTAGGGGCCCATGGATCCCGATGTGTCCACCAGGATGCACACTCTGCTCTCCAAAATGGTGCCAAACAGTCGGCGGCTCCCTGCTCCGAAGTTGTGGGGGCAGAGGCAGGGAAGGAGTGAGGGGTTGCTCCCTCTCCACCCGCCCAGGGTGGTCTTTCTCACAGCAGCGGTCAAATACAAGGTCTGCCAAATACATCTGTTGCCTGACTGATCACTGATCAGATGTCACCCCACTGGGAGATGGCCTTTGTGGTGGTGTTGGTGGGGCATCAGTTGTCCAAGGGCAGAGCCGGTCAGTGGTGTGAGCTTTGGAAGGTCAAGGTTTCCACTGTGGCTTTGCCTGTGATCTTTGATCACTTGCACAAGCGGTTATAATTACTCTGGCCTTGGGACACCTGGGTGGCTCAGTTGGTTAAGCGTCTGCCTTCAGCTCAGGTCATGATCTCAGGGTCCTGGGATCGAGCCCCGCATTGGGCTCCCTGCTCAGCGGGGAGTCTGCTTCTCCCTCTCCCTCTGCTCATTCCCCCTGCTCGTGCTCTCTCTCTCTCTCCCTCAAATAAATAAAAAATCTTTAAAAAATTGCTCTGGCCTTGAGTTTCCTCATCCCTACATTAAGCGATGGGACAAAGTAGTGTTAAATATTGTTTGGAGCTGGAAAAGATGTTACAGAGCATGGAGTCCGTCAGCTGGTCAACAGAAATCAGTGGAGCCTGGCGCTGTGCCCTCAAGGAGCCGAGAGTCGGGCAAGGAAGACAGGTGTTAGATCAACGGTTCCGGCTTCGGACAGAGTGTCGTGGGGCACATCATGGGGAGAACCCCAATTCCATGGGTGAGCTACCCCTGCAGGAGGAGCGGCAGCTAGTGGAGGAAAGTGGTGGAAGTCTGGAGGGAGCAGCCTGGGAAAGCCCAAGCCAGAGGAGGAGGGCCCGGCAAGACGGCCCATGCGGGGAATCAGGACCACTGGGATGGAGAGACCCGTGGGGAGAGGGGCAAGAGGTGAAGCTGGAGATGTGGTGGAAGGATTTGGGATTCAACCCAAGGGGAAACAGAGAGGGCCAGTGGCTGGCCAGGGTCACACAGACCGGCGGTGACTGCTGACACGCATACCCACATCCTCTGATCCACACTTTAGTCAGGTGACTGCTAACCCTACCCTCCTGGCTTCCCCAGGGCTAAATATGGAGGTCACCCAGGGGAAAGCCGAAGGAACGGCAGACGATGCATCCCACGTTCTACAATCACGCCTCAGGGACCTCACTGGAGGCAGTAATAGAAACAATGGAAAAACCGCCACAGAAAAGATGGGCTGTTCTCCAGGAAAAGGTGGACGGAGCTGGCTGGAGCCCCTGCCCAGGAATCCACCTCGGCTCATCTGGGCTGTTCTCTGGCAACGCTCGCGTCAACCTGAGGACAAGAGGGAGCCATCCTGAGGCATGGGAGACGTTCCGTGAGGATGGCCGGCCAGCCAGCCAGCCAGTCGAGGACCTCCAACCACAACCGGCCGGCGGATCCCTCGTAGGAGTCGGATGGTGGAAACATAGAGCCAGTCCCCAAGCCCTGTCCTTCTTACCTCCACAATCTCTCTGACTCTGCCTCCTTCCTCCAACTCCATCACCCCCGGCTCTTCCAGCTGGCCCTAGTCTTTCACCTTCTTTTACCTGGCCTACTACGAGGTTACCTGATTCCACTCCATCCCCTCAACAGTTTATATTCCACGTGGCAACCAGGGGGATCATTGCCCATGCTAACTTGATCACTTTCCCCTGATTTACAACATTTAGTGGCTTCCAACTGCTCTTAGGACAAAAGATAAAGTCCAGGCAGGGCCTCATCTCTCTGGGATGGTCTCACCCTTACTCTCCTTCATTCTCAGTCACACCAGCTTCCTTTTTTTTTTTCAATTTATTTAGAGAGAGAGAGAGAGAGAGAGAAAGAGAGTGTGTGTGTGAGCAGGGGGTGGGGCAGAGGGAGAGGGAGAGAGGGAATCTCAAGCAGATTCCTCACTGAGCACGGAGCCCAGTGTGAGGCTCGATCTCACAACCCAAAGTCAAGAGTCAGATGCTTAACCGACGGAGCTACCCAGGTGCCCCTCACACTGGCTTCCTTTTAGTCTTTGTATTCAGCATCCTCCCACCCCCGCCAGCACCTCAGACATGCCTGTCTTTCCTCTCTTTGCCCAGCTAACATCTATTCATTCTTCAGATCGTGGCTCAAATATCATCACCTCCTCAGGAAAGCCCTCCATGATCTTCCTGTCCAGGACTGCCGCCCCCTTAGAGGCTCGCATGGCACCATGCCCATCTCCTCTCTATGCGTCACTGTGGGGACATTAGACTTATTTGTAAGACTCTTTGGTTAACGTCTGTCTCCTAAACCATATATATGCTCCAGGAGCTCAGGGACTGTGTTGGGTGTCGCCTTCCACCATCTCCCCAGTGCCTGACAGGAGAGCAGCACATAGTTGTTGAATAATGAATGAATGAGTGAATAAGTGAAGTAGCCCTGGGTTTTGAAGCGTTGGCGGCGTTTGAAGTATGAGGTGGCACTGGGCTGCGCACCTGTATGTGAGGTGGGGACTCAGCTCGTACTGCAAAAGGAGTAGCAGCATCTTCACACCCTTCCCAGCAGCGAACGTGCACTGGGATTGGAGAGAGGCATACAACCACGTCAGCCTCTGACCTGACAACTACACCTGGAGCTGATGGCCCCCTACAGGGGCTTTGGGAAGCGCAGTCATTGCTCTACACCACTGCATATGGTCTGTTTTACCAGGTTCTACTGCAGAGGACTGGACCTAATGAATATGCACAGGATCCTGAGGGCCCCCTCCCTAGGGACCTCTATAAAAGTCTCCCTCTTTCCTTCCTCCTGTTGTCCCAGGAACCGTCCAGGCCCCAGAGCCTCAACACCCTCCCGTCCAGCTCTAGCTATCTGCCTGGCCTCTTGGACTTGATGCTTCTGGCCATCTCTCGATCCCCAGCCCACCCTTCTCTAGGATGTGAGCCTGGCTCTCCTGGGCCAGCCCTGCTGTTTGCCGGCCCTGAAGGGGCCCTGGTGCTCTTGGTAAAGAAGAACAGGGGGATTTTTCTCTGTTGGGACCCCCTCCCATATCTACCTTTATGGACCAGTTTTGTGGGGTCTAATCAATACTGAATTGAGCCTCTTGAGAGTGAGCACCTCAGTCATGTCCAGGAAGGCAAGGGGTGGGGGCTGTGGCCTTCCCGGGTGGGCCGGGACAGGCCTGGGTTCTCTCTGGTGCCCTTTAGCCCATGCTCCACCTCCCTGACATCCAGCAGCTTGCTTGACCTCAGAACCCAGAAATCATGTTGTACCTGGATGACCCTCCTGGCCTCACCCCTGTCTTGACAGTTTGTGCACCTGGCCTGGGAAGGACTGACCCCAGTCCTCGGGGTTGACCTTGCACTTCCCCTCATGCCCCTCCCACCTTCCAGGACGGCAGGCAGGCTCACCAGACAGTAACCACTGCAGCCTCTGGACGTAGCGCCTCATCACCTTCTCCAGGCACATGATGTATGCTTCGATTTCCCTGGGCGTCCACTGGATATGTCTCACTATCCCCTGGGTTAAGACAAGCCAAGGCAAATTTCCCCCCATCAGCTATGTTTTCAGATCCCCATCACCCCTGTAAATGGTTCGGGCGGTTGTAGTTAATAATTTCCAAAACATCTATTAGGCATGCATATATTTGCTTACAGGTTTTTTTCTTTTATCAAACTACCAGATTTATCGTTCTAAAAGGAGTAGGGGAATTCGGATGATGGTTTTGTGGCAAATGCGGTCACTGTGATAATAAAAAACATAGCATCTCTAAATTTTAAATTAGAAAACCCTTAATGGTAGGACAGGAAGTCCATAAACGCCAAACTAAAAGATAAAACTCCCATAAAATCCTTCTGGTGAATAATTTTGAATATGGTGGCGACTTTTGGCTTTCTAGTTTCCCTGAACATAGATAATGTCATATCAAATGGCAAGGATAGAAAATGGGATCTTCTAAAGAAAGAACCCACGATTCATTTTTCATTTGTACTAAATTTCTTTGTTCCAGTGTCAAAGCAATGAAAAAAAAAATCCCAAAACTACAAACTAGAGAACACCACCCCCTCCCCCCCGGGCAGGGGCGTGGAGAAGGGAAGCCCCCCAGTCCCCACCATCCTGATAGAACCATCAGCAGAATTGGGGTACAGAGTTCTGGTGAGTTCTTCAGCCACTGCCCCATTCCCAGCAACTGTTTCTAATTCTCACACCATGGAGCCCTTCTAGCTCTGGGGGTTGGTATCAGGCCCTCCAGGGGTTGGCTTTTCTTCCAACGGGATCTGCATTTCCCATTTGCTGAGAGCCATCCCACTTTGTGGATAGAAGCAGGAAGAGAAGCTGTGGCACAGACACGCCCATGGAGAACCCCCAAAACTGCGCCATTTGTGGCTGATCACGGGCAGGGGGTGGGAGAAAGGGAACGAGGGCAATGGAAACCACAACTCACGTTGATTTCCATGCTGGGCAGGATGCTGCAGTATTTGGCTGACGCCAGGCCCTGGACTGACTTTTGATGAGCACAGCTGGGACCCATGTATCTGGAGATTTCCATCTTCAGTTTTTTTAGCCCATAATTTGCTACCCACTTGAGAATAAAGGAAAGAACTATTATCTTGGGTAATGTATGCTTAATTGAATGATGGTCTGACTCATCTATTAAAACCTTGTGTTTGAAATCTGTCTCGTGTTTGAAATGTGGGGTTTCTAGGTCCTCACTGAGCATCTGTTACCTGTGGATTCCTTCCCCTGCACTGGGGAGAGATGCACAAGAAATGCGGGGAACGGGGAACACAATTTATTGAGCATCTGCTACTTCTGAGTCTGGTGGGCATTGAAAGTCTGGTTCCCCAATACCCATTTCAACTCTCTGCCACAAAATTTGAGTGGAAAGCCATGATTGGTCTGAAGTTCAGACTCTATACCAATGAGGATAATCTCAGTCTCCTTGTCACCATGAGAGGTAAAAGAATGGGCAGGCTCACAGCCATCAAGCATGGTTCCGGGATTGGCCCCATCAGAACCAAGCTCAGATGTTTAATGAATGATTGTGGGAAGAAAGATGTTCCACCTTCAGGATATGAACAAGAAGGGGGATTTCTGCTGCTTGCAACCAAAAGATGGATGCTGCTAAGTGGTCTACACAAAATATACTTCAACTAGCCATCAATCCTATTAGATAGGAACAACTGTCTTCATTTTTACAAATGAGGACATTGAGATTTAGTGTAGCTGAATGACTTGCCCAAGGTCACCCAGCTCGGAAGTGGCAGGCCCAGGTTTCAAACATAGGTCTACTTAACTCTTTCCCCACCTGCCACATTAAGCAGTCATTGTAAGCAGGTTTGTCCTCATTTCCAAGTATGCCCTCCTTCTTAGAAGTGGAAAGTTGGTGGAAGGAATTATTGCTTGAGGGACATAATGCTGGTGCCAAGAACTTCATACCTCCTGGCTTGAGCAAACTGTATCCTTCCTGGGCAACTGGATAGAAGTGCTAACCCTTCGTATGCCCCTTCCTTGAGGGTACTTCTTGTACACAGAGCCTGGGGAAAAACAGAGTGAGGTTATCTTGTACACCTTCCCTCCCTCCACCCTTTCACTCCTCCCCTCCCCCCTTGGGCTTCCTTTTGCATGTTAATTTCTCTGTCAATCAAATCAGCTGGAAAATTCCTTAGGTGCAATTTGCTGAAGGGTAGAAGGGAGGCTGTTAGGTGGATCAGGGGAACCCGACTGCAACCTCCGCTCACCACACCTCAGTGAATCGTTACTGGGATTTGTACCATTTCACAGTAATCAATGGTGGGGCGGTAGGGACCCAAGGACACTCATCTCCACTCCCTTCCCAATTTCCCAATCAGCCTGAGAGCAGAAGACACTGCTTCTGATGGATGGAGGGTGAGTGGTGTCAAGAATTTGCACGCCCATTTCCCCGGGCTGGGAGACCTGAGTGGCTTGAGTGTAGGCACTGCTGCCCATGTCCTGGGACAGCTGGAGAGGGTCTCCCTACTGCAGAGCCTGCTGACCCTACAGTTTCCACAGGGCGATGGGGCTGTCCAGACATTCGTGTAGCCTCCTACTCACCCACGTTATTCCCCGACTCTGTATAAAACAGTGAGAGAGAGGTCTCTGCTTCCCTCCATTTGGTCTTCCTCCTCCGTTCTGCAGTCCCTTCTCTCATGGGCTGGGCTGCAGCTAGGGGACAAGGGGCCTGTTGGCTGGAGCAGCCTCGTGGGGTCACGCGGTGATGCTGTCCAGCTTGTCTTAGAGACTTGTCAATTTCAGCTATGCTGTGCCCTCAAAATCGGGCTCCAAGATGGCTTTGAGGTCCTTTGGGACTACCCCAACTCTTCTGACCTCCCCTGGAGCAGCGGTAGCTTGAGCTGCCATTTACCCAGTACCCATGTAACCTGGACGCGGGGGTGCTAAGAGCTTTCCGTACCCCTGTCTCGTGTTATCCTCACAGTGCCCTAGGTTACAGATGAGGTAAGGGGGACTCAGAGTCTGTCAGAGTAGAGCAAAGATTCCACCCAGGTCGTGCTGACTCCACCACTCTGCTCTGGACCATTCTGCTATGTCTCTGACATTGGAAATCAGATACAAGATCTTGGTGCTATGTGCTGAATACTTTAATAAACATACTTAAGCCCTGTCACGATCAGCTGGCACTGGTCATTTAGCCCCTCTGGGCCCAAATTTCTTTATCAGTAAAATGGGGAACTGATAGATGACCTGTCACACAGGAGGGATGCTTGTAAGCTTTAGATGGGACAATCTTAGTGGAAGGCCTGGCACGTGATCAAGCCTCATGATCATCCATCATTTCAGTTACTGTCATAATTAATTCACCTCTCGGTCAGGGCCGCCCCCCCGCCACCCACTGGCCTTACCTGGTGGGGCACCTGCTTTGCCTCTGAGGGGCCCCCAAGTCAGAGCTTGCAGGGGGGAGATCTTCTCTCTGTCAGGGTTGTCTTTAAGGCTCTAGAAAACAGGCAGTCTTTCCCATCAGTGGCCTGTTCTCTGTGAGAGGCCCTAGACAGTGTGTAGCTTACTAGGAGGTAAGGTCCAGGAGGTCCAGGAGGTCCTGTCCACACAGGCATTGTCCTCATTCAAAGACATCCACCAGGTTCCAGGAGCCAGCCCAGAGACCTCGCTTTCCCCTGCCTTCCCAAATTCTGGGATGAAACCCCAGTCTCAGTTTGACCATTAGGAACCTGTGCAGGGAGGAGCCAATGGGAGCAGAATCTCGGACATGTTTGTCCCATCTCCTGCTGCAGATTTAGAGGAGACCGTGGGTTTTGAGGTAAAAAAGAAAAAAGTGTATGGGTGTGTGGGGTGTGTGTGCATGTGCGTGTGTGCGTGTGTGTGTGTGTGTATTTAACAGTGAGGGAGGGCATGCTAGGACAGCCATGGGATTTGCTAGAAGTTTCTTCAGTTACCTGCCCTTCTTCCTACTGGACTGGGATTTCTGGGCCTCCAACATGATAAACAACCATTCAGGTAAATTCTGTGCCCTACTGGGTACCTCGGTTCTAAGGGAGGAGTTCTTCCTCACTGGGCACCAGGGGAAAGTGACGATGGCTGAACAAAGTCACCCGGGGCCCTGGACCAGCTCACATCACTGGGCAAGCTGTTGTGGAAAATGCCTGGTTGCTGCATTGCTCCCGAGGGAGCCCCCGGCCCTGGTTCCAGGAGGCTCTTTGGAGGCTGAACCAGCTCAGGAAGCACTGAAGGCCCAAGAGGCAGCCCCCGAGATTCTCGGGTTTCATCCCAGAATTTGCCTCTGGGCTGGCTCCTGGAACCTGGTGGAGTTCTTCAAATGAGAAGGCAGTAAGCTCCACGGGATCCAGACGGATTCCCTCACTCTGCAAATGCACTGTGTTCACAAGGATAGTGATGTGCTGAAGGGCTCCAGATATCTGCCTGTCTGCTCACAAGCACTGGAGTCTGGGGTCCTCTGGGGTCCCTCTGATTTCTGTGGTAGGCTGGATATTTTACGCAGGCAGATGTGACAGGCTGTGATGGGGAGAAGGCACGGGGGCACCCCCAGGGTCCCGTGAGGCCCCTGCCAAGCCTTGGGCAGTGGTAGCTGTGGTAGCAGGAGCCCGTTATATACCCTCATACCCTAGTTCCTTTGCCCCTGAGAGACCCTCCCGGATAAGCCGTCCTGCCTTACAGCCGTCAGATGTCATGGTGCATGCCAATTCCAAGGAGTCCTTAGTACCGGCTAGGGAACAAAGCTGGGATGGCCGGGCAGAGTCAAAGGGTGCCAGAGATGCCCCCAGAGCTGAGAAGCAGGTCCCCCAGAGGAGTTCCTCCCCTGTAAGGCCAGGGCTGGAGGTACACTTGGGACACTCACCCCTGAGCACCCTGCCCCTGCCCCCACCCCTGCTGGCCCTGGGGTCTGGGGGCCTGGCCCAGGCTATTTCAAGATCTAGGAAAGACCAGGAGACAAGGTGGCAACAAAGTCCTCTGTGCGTTATTAGGGAGGGGAGTCAAACCATTCTGGCCACCGAGGGAGTTGTGGGTTTGGAAGAACAGAGTTTCTTGGGCTGATTTCTTTGCTTGAACATCTTTGGCTTTTCTTTCAGGAGGACTGCACTTTCCAGTTCTTTTCCAGACTGGTTCTTCAGGGAGGACACCAGTAAGGCACACTGCAATGGGGATTGGGAGGGTTAGCGGTGCCCCAGCCACGATGTGCCTCCAAGCAGGGGTAACCCCCACCCCTTACACACACACACAGCAGGAGAGACTGGGTCCACTGGGGCCTCTGGACTCCTCTTTCTGTCACTAGAATGCCTCCTGGGGCTGAGAGCACTAGGGATCAATCCTATTAATAATAAGTCTCATGTATTATTGAGATGCGTCAGGCACTGAGCTAGTCAATGCCTGGGGGTCTCAAGCCCTCTTGCCAACAAGGCATGCCAACTAAGCTTTTAGCCCCATTTTGCAGACAAGGAACCCAAAGCTCCATGAGTTTAAGGGACGTGCCCAAGGCTACACTACTCGTTTGTAGAGGACCTTTGATTCAAATTCAGGTGGATCTGGTTCCAAAGCCAGTGCCTTCCATACATGGACCCAGCATCCACATACGCCCATCAGCTCACCACATACCCAGGGCCAATGCTGGCAGAACAGTGGTATAATACTTGGTTCCTTTTGCCAACACATTTCTCCACTGCCTGAAAGCTTCTCCAGTTAATTCTCAAAGCATGAAGACACCAGTTGAAAGTAAATCACGTCCTAGGCAGGGTGGGTTAAACCATTATTGCCCACTAATACTTTGCGAATGTTTGTCAGATGAGGGAACAGACTAAGGTGCACTTGAGAAGGGGTAAACAAAGCACCAGAGAGGCATCTCTCCAGGGAGGGCAGCTGAGGCATGGCCAGGGGAGCCACAGATGGGCCAGCCCGGTGGCCCTGCCCTCTCAGGAGCTCACACTGTAGCCAGGGGGATGTTGCCCTGCAAATGGCTTCAGTGAAAATGTGAGTCAGGCCGAGTCTCCTTCACAGGCTCTTCCTCCCTCCCCTCCTCTTGACCATGACCCCCTTCATGCTATCAGTCTACCCCCATGGCTTGAACTGCTCCACATCTACCTCCAGCCCCTAACTTTCCCCCCTCCCTCAAGGACCCACAGCTCACAAGCCCCACAAACTCACCTTTGTCCTAGGGCCACCCTCCCCACATCGCCGACCAGGGTCCTCTCCTGTTACCTCTCTCGGTCACTGGCACCACTGTCTGCCAGGTCCCCCAGCAAGGAACCTGGAAGTGACTCTGGAATTTTTCCTCACCGCATGCATTCCATTGCCATAAATGTGGTCAATTCTTCCTTAAATGCTCTCATGTCCATTCCCTCATCCCTGTTCTCATGGCTCCTCACATGACCTGGCCCCTTTCTACCCCTTCTCTCACCCGGAATTGTTCAACACCATCCTCTGAGGAAGTAACATTTTAGTGAGTCTGGAATGATAAGGAGCAACCTATGGGCCATCTGGGAGGGGACGGCAGGCAGAGAAAAGAGCAGGTGCAGAGGCCCCAAGTTGAGGAAGGAGTTTGGGAATGAGCTCAGGCATTCCAGGAACTCCAAGGAAGCCAAGATGTATAGCACACAGACCTTAACCATGACTTATAGGAAACTCCCATGTTTCATCCAAAGCCTTGGGTGTCAGTGGATCAGGACATGGGGAGGGAGGCTGATATGGGGTGAGTTGTGTCCCTGAGAAAGATATGTGGTAGTCCAAACCCACCGTCCATGTGAAGGTGACCGTCCTGGGAAATAGGGTCTTTGTAGGTGTAATTAAGATGTAAGTTAATGAGGTCATACTGGAGAAGGGTGTGCCCTTAATCCAATAGCAGGGCATCTGTGCAGGAGAAGAGATGCAGACACACACAGGGGGAGAGGGGCCAGGCAAAGGCGGAGGCAGAGCTGGGAGCTGTGTTACCACAGCCAAGGAAAGCCAAGGATTGCTGGTGACAAGGACTCTGTCCTTGACTGAACTTCAAGTGGGCTCCTCTGAGCGCTCTTTTTGACTCAGCCTTGACTTCAGCCTATTTAACCCAGTTTTAGCAAAGAATCCCGTTCAGCCTGTTTGGCAAGAATCCCCCTACTCTGAATATCGAATTAAGTTCCTTTTAGTACATTTCTATCCACTGACCTTTTTGCTTTATTGGCTCTACATGGGCTATAAATCCCTAACTCTCTTGGTTGTATTCAGAGCTGAGTTCAATCTCTCTCCTCTACTGTAGTAGCCTTGGATAAAGTCTTCCTTGCCATTTTTAACAAGCATCCAGTGCAATTTTTTTTAAACACCAGCCAGCATCAGAAGCTAGGAAGGAGTAAGGAGGGATTCTACCCAGAGCCCTCAGAAGGAGCATGGCCTCTCTGAAACCTTGAGTTCAGACTTACAGCCTCTGAAACTGAGAGGATAAATGTCTCTTGCTTTAAGCTGCCTAGTTTGTGGTACTTTATATGGCAGCCCCAAGACAGAAGCGCAGTCATTCAACCCACACCTAAGGCATACCTTCTGGGAGTAGCTGAGAGCCTTCTCCATCTCAGACATGATGGCGTTGATGTCATCACTTTCGTAAATACCTAGACACAAAGCACATTGTGAGCATGGAGAAGGCATGTAGATCCTGGCAAGCATCCATATCTGTACACACCAGGGCTGTGTGGAGGTGACTGGAGCTGACCAGCCCCCACCCCTATGCCATCCAGTGGTGAAGGGGATGGGCATGTACATTGAGGCTCCCAGCAGGGGGGCTGGCCCTAGGACTCAGCACCCTGCACCCAGCCAACTGCTCTCACCCAGACGAAGGAAGGGTTAGGAGCGAGGGTCCTGCTATTCCAGTAGCAGGTTTGGGATGCACTAGTACATTCCACCCTCTCTGATTTACAAATGAAGAAATGACTCCCAGGGATGTGAGTTACCTGTGGTTACAAAGTTAGTGGCATAGCTGGGGCTGGAACTCTCAGGAGGGCCCTCCAGGATGGGCAGGAATAAAAAGACCCATCTTGGTATTATTTAAAGTATCTAGTGTCTGTAGTGAATGTTGGTGACTTATTTGAGATGGACTGGAGTGTAATGACTAAGAAGACAGCCTCTGAAGTTGGCCTGCTGGGGTTCAACTCCTGGTCCCACCACTTATTACTTGTGTGCTTTTGGGCTCTGTGTCTCAGCTTTCCCATCTGTAAAATGGGGATAAGAGTAACCCACTCCATAGGGTTATTGTGAGGAATGAATAATAATATATGTAACAGGCTTGGAACCATATCTGGCATATAATAACTGTTCTAGAGTGTGTGCTATTATTAGTAATAATCACCAGGGATAACTTAAATGTTAATGTCCAGCACTTTTCATGGGAAGAGCTGGGTAACAGGGCCCCAGAGTTCCAGCCCCAGCTATGCCACTAACTTTGTAACCACAGGTAACTCACATCCCTGGGAGTCATTTCTTCATTTGTAAATCAGAGAGGGTGGAATGTACTAGTGCATCCCAAACCTCAATCACTGCTGTATCCCCATCCATTTCCCCTTATCTGCATGCCACCTAAACCATTATCTCCTTTATATATTTTGTCAATTCACTTTTGTTTACTTAAAAGCATATATGTGTGTGTGTGTATGTGTCTATATATATATATTATTGACATATGTTAGTTTCATGTATACAACATAATGACTGAATATTTGCGTATACTGTGAAATGATCACTATAATGTCTATCTAACATACTTTAAAAGTATATTTTTAAAAAGAAAACTTAAAAAAATAAAGAAGAAAACTTAAGAGCGCCTGGGAGGCTCAGTTGGCTAAGCATGGACTCTTGCTCTCAGCTCAGGTCTTGATCTCAGGGTCATGAGTTCAAGCCCTGCATTGGGCTCCACGCTGGGCATGAGCCTGCTTTGAAAAAAAAAGTACATAAATAAAACATTTTAAAAAATAATAAATAGGGGCACCTGGGTGGCTCAGTCGGTTAAGTGGCTGCCTTCGGCTGAGGTCATGATCCTGAGGTCCTGGGATCGAGCTCCATGTCCAGCTCCCTGCTCAGCAGAGAGCCTGCTTCTCCCTGTCCCTCTGCCTGCTACTCTGCCTACTTGTGCTCTCTCTCTCTCTGTCAAATAAATAAATAAAATCTTTAAAAATAATAATAAATTTTAAAAAGAAAAAAATTGATGTCAATTCTGACAGCAGAAAGTTAGCACCTTTTTTTAAAAAAACTTTTATTTATTTTTAATAGGCTCTAGGTCCAATGTGGGGCTTGAACTCATGACCCTCCTGACTGAGCTAGCCAGGCCCCCCAGAAAGTTAGCCTTTTTAAAAACGATTTATTTATTTGGGGGGGCAATGGGGGAGGAGCAGAGGGAGAGAGAGAACCTCTCTGCAGTGCTCAGTCTCACAACCCCAAGATTATGACCCTGAGATCATGACCCCGAGATCATGACCCAAGCTGAAACCAAGAGTCAGTCGCATAACTGACTGAGCCACCCAGGTTGCCCTGAAGTTAGCACTTTTTTTTTTTAAAAGATTTTATTTATTTATTTGACAGAGAGAGACACAGCAAGAGAGGGAACACAAGCAGGGGGAGTGGAAGAGGGAGAAGCAGGCTTCCCGCTGAGCAGGGAGCCCGATGCGGGGCTCAATCCCAGGACCCTGGGATCATGACCTGAGCCGAAGGCAGACACCTAATGACTGAGCCACCCAGGTGCCCCTAAAGTTAGCACTTTTTTTTTTAAGGAATTTATTTTATTTTATTTATTTTTATTTTTTATTTATTTTTTTAAGATTTTATTTATTTGACAGAGAGACACAGCGAAAGAGGGAACACAAGCAGGGGGAGTGGGAGAGAGAGAAGCAGGCTTCCCGCGGAGCAGGGAGCCCGATGCGGGGCTTGATCCCAGGACCCTGAGATCATGACCTAAGCCGAAGGCAGACGCCGAATGACTGAGCCACCCAGGTACCCCTAAAGTTAGCACTTTTTAATGAAATGTTAAAATAAGCAAATAACTACTTAGGGGAGGGGAAAAAAAAACCCTTTTCCTCTATTCTCTTAGATTTCTCCAGCTGGGAGAATAAAACTGACAAAGACAGATTAAAAAGAGAAAAACAGAATTTCTTAACATGGCAGCATGCACACAGGCAGGAGAAACTCAGTAACTCAGAGGGTGTGATTGGAAGTTGGGGCCTATATGGCACCTTAACCAAGGACCACTCAGGGTGCCTGGGTGGCTCAGTGGGTTAGGCATCTGCTTTCAGCTCAGGTCATGATCCCAGAGTCCTGGGATCGAGTCCCGTGTAGGACTCCCTGCTCAGTGGGGGGTCTGCTTCTCCCCTTACCCTTCCCCCCTACTCGAGCTCTTTCTCTCTCTCTCAAATAAATAAAATCTTAAAAAAAAAAAACAAAAACAAACTAAGGACAGCTCCTTTGTAGGGAAGTGACAAGACAAAGGGAAGGGGGTTAGGTTTTTAGGGGTGGCTACTTGTTTTAGTAAGGTTTGTTGTCTCCAGTGCTTCTTCTCCTGGCATGGGAGAGGGAGACACCTAACATGGACATTTACGTCCTGCTTTTAGGCAAATGGGGGTGCAGAGAACTCCTTCACTGTTTCTCAGTTGTCTTCAGCTCAAACTAATCCTTATGCCACAGTGGTATATTTTGGGGTGGCATGTTCTGATCCCCTACAACTACCACAACAAAAGAAATTGTTGCTCCATGTTCCACGTTCACCTGTCTTGCCAACCTCCTGTTATAAACATATCACCTTTTGGGAAATGTTAAATCAAGAGACCCGTAAGCCCCTTCCAGCTGTGACATTCTGAAATATTTTTAAGTCAGGGCACCTGCCTGGCTCAGTCAAGAGAGCGTGCAACCCTTGATCTCAGGGTTGTGAGTTCAATCCCCACATTGGGCATGGAGCTTACTTAAAAAATAAATAAATACAATATTTTAAAGTAGGCTTACTTTTTCTTTTTTACTTTAAAAGTAAAAAAGCCCTGAGATCAGGACCTGAGCCGACACCAAGAGTCAGATGTTTAACTGACTGTGCCACCCAGGCGCCCCCCATTTGAACCATGTTTGAAGTGTGCAATTCAGTGGCATTAAGTATGTTCACGTCATTGTGTGGCCCTGACCACCATCCATCTCCAGAATAGGGATGCTGGAGATTTCCGAATGGGATTTTCACATGCCCTTTTCCTGGAACACATCTATGGCACAGGGAGCTATGTTGGTACTGAGACAACTTTCTGGAAGGAAGGAGGTGGAGGGGCCTGCCAACCCTCACGCACCTGTGTCTCCGAACCAGTGGAAGCGCCCAGAAGTAGCCTGGGTGACCTCCCGGTAGGCGGCACTCGTGTCAGTGCGGCTGGCATAGTGGGCAGGGGGCGTGATGTCCATCGGAGGCTCACCCACGTAGAAGAGGCACACGTTCAGCCGGAGGTCGCAGCCCCCACAGGCCTCGGCCATGTAGGCGCTGAGCATGGGCTGTTGGGGGAGAGAGGGCAGGAGGGCCCCACGGCTGAGGGCTCTTGGAGGGACTGGTCTCAGGTTCACTGAGCCTAATCCTCTTTCCCCAGGGCCTGCTGGGTGGCAGGTCTAATATGTGGCACCGAGGATAGAAAGATGACTGAGCTTGGGCCACAGTTTCTCTGTCTTAACAGGGCATGGCTGGGGAGTGGACCTGAGAGCCTGCTCATGCTGAGTGTGGTCAGGGGACCAGAAGCATGGACATCTCCTGGGAGCTTGCTGGGAAGGCAGACTCTCAGGTCCCAGGCCAGGCCTTCAGAAACAGGATCTGCATTTTAACATCCCCAGGTAACTCTTCTGCACATTGAAGTCTAGTTTGGAGGGACGCCTGGGTGGCTCAGTCGGTTAAGCGTCTGCCTTCGGCCCCGGGTCATGATCCCAGGGTCCTGGGATCGAGCCCCGCGTCGGGCTCCCTGCTCCTCGGGAAGTCTGCTTCTCCCTCTCCCACTCCCCCTGCTTGTGTTCCCTCTCTCGCTGTGTCTTTCTGTCTGTCAAATAAATAAATAAAATCTTAAAAACAAATAAAGTCTAGTTTGAAAAATCAGGCTGGAGAAACCCACTGCTAAGGCATCCACCTGGTGGAAGATTTAGGGTCGCAAAGGACGCCCAGAACAAGGCCGACCCACCATGTCCTGGTCGGGGATGCCCCCCGTGAAGAGGTAGATGCCCTGAGACTGGTGTTTGTCTTTGTCCTTGAAGTCCACTTCCACTGCCTTCCGCAGGGCGCTGAGGACGTTTCTGCTTCCCTGACACCGCAGAGTCAGGGCCCACCTGGGAGGTGAAGAGGGCCAGCTGAGGGAGGCGCTGGGGGTGGGGTGGAGGGAGGGCGGAGATTCTGGTGGAGAGGGGAACAGAGCAAACGGTACCACAGAGGCTGCCCTCAGACACAGCAGGCACAGTCTCAGACCGTCACCTACCGCCAGGCGCTTTGTAGGTTTTCATGGCTCACGGCAACCATCTCGGGCCTCCAGCTTTCAATTGTGCTTCCAAACCTTGGGAGGGAAGGTAAGGGGGCATGTTCTTAAGCAAGAGACATAGCCACACTATACCCCAGGTCTTTGGGCTCCCCAGGCTTTTAGGGGGGCAAAATTCTGATTACACCCCAAAAGGTTAGGATGTCACTGGCCTGGGCCATCCACAAGATTTCCTTGCTAGTCATGACGTGTCACAGTACATCTGCAGTGTGAGCAGAGCTGGGGGTCTCAAGACTCAGAGCCAGGACCAGCTCTGGCCAGACTTCTTTTCTGACTTCCCCGCCCCCCAAAGGAGGGAATCATTGCCCCATTTTAAATTCGCCTAGAACTGATTCAGCCCCACAACTGACTTTTTTCACTCTGTCTGTACTATAGTTTTGTTTTTTTTTTAGATTTTATTTATTTATTTGAGAGAGAGAGCAAGAGAGCACGAGTCGGTGGGGGCAGGGGGTGTAGGGAGAGGGAGAAGCAGATTTCCCGCCGAGCAGGGAGCCTGATGCGGGGCTCGATCCTAGGACCCTGAGATCTTGACCTGAGCCGAAGGCAGACGCTTAACGACTGAGCCACCCAGGTGTCCCTATAGTTTTTAATTAAAAAAACATGCATCATCTCGTTTTCCCATGAGACAGAATTTAAATCCTTGAGAAGAGGACTGCTCCTCTTTGTCAAGGAAAAGGTGTCCTGTCTCTGGCTCTAGATGAACTCTTCCACCTGGCCTTCTGAGACTCTGCCCACGGATACCTCCCTCCCCCAACACATCCCCTACTTCTCTCTATTCCCTTCTGCCCCACTGTCTCTGCACATGTTTAAGCCTGTCCATTCTTAAAAAGAACTTCCTCTTTCTTCCAGGGTCAACTCCTTTAGCCACTTCTCTTTCCCGCGTACGGACCAGCTCCCTGGAAAAACAATGTCCCACCACCTCCTCAGCTTCTCCTTACTCCGAAACCCACTGCAGTCCAGCTTCTGGTAGGTTCTCTGGCAAATATTAACAATAACCTCCTTCCCCTCTCATGAAAATATCTATTGTAGTTGGATACTAAATCCTCTATTACAGTTTGATAAAAAATTCTAACAACATCCAGAGAGTAAAAACTCCTCCAATTTTATTCCCCAGAAAAAGTTCTGTTAACTTTATATTCTTTTGGATTAAAAAAATAAAAAGCATAGGGGTGCCTGGGCAGTTGGTAGAGCATGCGACTTTTTTTTTTTTTTAGAGACAGAGAGGGGCCCTTGGGTGGCTCAGATGCTTAAGTGTTTCCCTTCAGCTCAAGTCATGATCTCAGGGTCCTGGAATCGAGCCCTAAGTCAGGCTCCCTGCTCAGCGTGCTCTCTCTCTCTCTCTCTCAAATGAATAAATAAAATCTTAAAAAAAAAAAGAGAGAGAGAGAAAGAGACAGGGAAAAAGCGGAGGTGGGGGGCAGAGGGAGAAGGAGAGAGAGAATCCTAAGCAGGATCCACACCCAGTGTGGAGCCCGATGTGGGGCTCGATCTCACAACCCTGAGATCATGATCTGAGCCAAAATCAAGAGTCAGACATTTAACCAACTGAGCCACCCAGGTGCCCCAGAGTAGGTGACTCTTGATCTCAGGATTGTGAGTTCGAGCCCCATGTTGGGTGTAAAGATTACTTAAAAAGAAATAAAATCTTTAAAAAATAATAAATAAAAAAAGCATAAAACTTGTCAAATCACTAAGTTGTACACCTGAAACTAAGTAACATGGTGTCAACTATACTAAAAAAACACATAGATATATACATATTTACAGAAATGGAATTTTACAGTATATATTCTTTGTAACCTGCTTGTTTCCTTTCATTGGGATTTACAGAGGACATTTTTCTAAATGTGCACATGTAAATCTCCCTCATTCTTTTGAATGGTTGCACTATCATGATTGTTTTACCCATTTTGCCAATGGTCATGCAGTTTTTTCTAGGTTTATCTGCTATTAGAACTGCATTGAACAACCCTGCATGGTATCTCTGCACACTGATCCTTGTATTTCCTTCAGATAAAATAAAAAGGTTTAGCAGCGCTTGGTGGCTCAGTTGGTTAAGCGTCTGCCTTCGGCTTGGGTCATGATCTCGGGCTCCTGGGATCGAGCCCCACAATGGACTCCTTGCTCTGCAGGAGGCCTGCTTCTCCCTCTCCCTCTGCCTGCTGCTCCCCCTGCTTGTGCTCTGTCAAATAAATAAATAAAATCTTTAAAAAAAAGTATTAATTGAAGGAATGAAGGATATACACTTAAAAATTTAATACAGGGGCTATGCCAAATTACACTTCTGTGGACAGTTTCCAAGAGTGCCCTTTCCATCACATCATCACTAGCACTGTGCATTGTTGTTTTTTTGACTCTTTTAAAAGATTTTATTTATGGGTGCCTGGGTGGCTCAGTTGGTTAAGCGACTGACTTTGGCTCAGGTCATGATCCTGGAGTCCTGGGATCGAGTCCCGCATCAGGCTCCCTGCTTAGCAGGGAGTCTGCTTCTCCCTCTGACCCTCCCCCCCTCATGTGCTCTCTCTCTCACTCTCATTCTCTCTCTCAAATAAATAAAATCTCTAAGAAAAAATAAAAATAAAAGATATTTATTTATTTGTGAGAGAGAGAGAAAGAGAGAGAGAGGAGCCTGGGATCATGACCTGAGCCGAAGGCAGTTGCTTAACCAAATGAGCCACCCAGGCATCCCTGAATCTTTTAAATATTTGGTTGCCAAACTGAATTACAAAAAAAAAAAAAAAAAATTGTATCTCATTGTTTTGTTATCAGTGAGCTCTACTGCCAAATTTAGTGGATTCCTTTATTCTTCCCCTTCCTGCTTTGTTTCTGCAGAATCAAACTCTGCTTCTTTCTGAGACGTGGCTTCTCAACACCAGCCTCTCCTCGTTTTCCTCATCCCTCTTTGGCTGCTCCTCTCTTGTGTTCCTTTGCGGGTTCCCTTCCTCTGCCCGCCTTCCAAACATGAGTGCCTCACCAGTTCTGCCTTCAGTGTCTTCGCTTCCCTTCACATCTCCACAGGTGCGTTTCATGCCCTTCTCAACCACTGACCAGAATGCCAATGGCTCGCAAACCTGTATTTCCTGACTAGAACTCCTCACCAGAGTCCTACAACTCTTGAATCTCCTCTTGAAAATCTTCAATTGTACAGGATTAAAACCATCTTCTACTTCCAAGATCTGCTCCATCTGGGACATCTTCTCTTCACCATTCTCACACCCTACAGCCAGATGGTAACTACGTGTTGTAGATTCTAACTCTCCAACACCTCTCACATGCACCTTTTTTTCCATCCCCATGGCCATGGCTCAAGCCTACTCCACTCTAGTGCAGACCACTGAGCAGTCCCAATGGCCTCCATCCCTCCAGGGTCACATCCCTTCAATGCCTCCTCCACACTGTGACATGAGTATTCAAGATCTGATCATGTTATTACCTTGCTTCAAATCTTCTGATGCCTAGATGTCCTATAGTATAAAATCTCCTGAGCACATCCTACATATATAAACCCTCCACCATCTGTTTGATTTTGTCATGCACAATCTCTCTTTCTCACCCTGTTTTCTCACCGACTGAACTCCCTCATGGTCCCCCAAAGTTCCAGAGTCTGTGTCCCATAGCTCCAACACCTCTATGCCCCCTGTTGCTTCCTTTACTTAAAATGCCTTTCTTCCCCACTGCCTCCATCATTCCCATGTGCTAGGTAAACACCTACTCATTTGGCAAGACCCAATGAAAGGATCATCTCCTCTGTGAAGATGTTTTCTTTTCTTTCTTCTTCTTTTTTTTAGATTTTATTTATTTGAGAGAGAGAGAGAGCATGAGTGCGGGGGGGGAGGGGCAGAGGGGGAGAGACAGAGAGAGAGAGAATCTTAAGCAGGCTCTACGCCCGTGGAGCCTGATGCGGGGCTCGATCTCATGACCCTAAAATCATGACCTGAGCCAAAACCAAGAGTCAGATGCCTAACCAACTGAGCTACCCAGGTGCCCCTGTGAAGATTTTCTGACCTCCCTGTGCTCAGGCAGGATAGTCTGATCCTGCCTTCTGCCTATTTCTGCAGAAAGCAGTTAATAACACTTATTTATTAACATGCCTGTCTCCCTCTACTAGACCCTAACCTCCTTGAGGACAGGTATTGTATGTATTCACTTCCGTATCCCCAGTGCAGGGATTGGTACATGGCAGGCTTTCAGTAAAAGTTTGTTGAATGATTAATGGACGGGTAAATGAATGAAAACATTGCCTAAAATATTTCTCTAAGCATTTTATTTTCTGTAGAATGTATTAGAAAAAGATAAGGTTCTGGTACAGTATAATATATAATATTAACCGCTGACTTAATAGGTTTAGAATACTCCCTACTTGATACGAAGTGTTATAAACATGTATAGTCTGGGATGCATGGGTGGCACAATTGGTTGAGTGTCTGTCTCTTGGCTTCAGCTCAAGTCATGATCTTGGGGTCATGAGATCGAGCCCCATGTCAGGCTCTGTGTTCAGTGGGGAATCTGCTTGAGATTCTTTCTCCCTCTCCCTCTGTCCCTCCCCCCACTCATACTCTCTCTCTAAAATAAATAAATAAATCTTTTTTTTTAAAGATTTTTTTAATTTATTTTATTTGAGAGAGAGAGAATGAGAGAGAGAGAAAGCACATGAGATGAGGGGAGGGTCAGAGGGAGAAGCAGACTCCCTGCCGAGCAGGGAGCCCGATGCGGGACTCAATCCTGGGACTCCAGGATCATGACCTGAGCCGAAGGCAGTCGCCTACCAACTGAGCCACCCAGGTGCCCCTAAAATAAATAAATAAATCTTTTAAGTGGGTTCCTTTTCTCTCTTTCTCCCCTAATTAGGGGAAATGGTATGCAATTATAATAAATATATAAAACTATATATATATTTAAATTATAGGTAACTATATATAAGTTATATATAAAAATGGTACATAATATAAATATATGATGTATAGTTATATATAATTTAAATATATAGTTATATATAATTTTAAAATATGTGTTCTATATACAATATTTATATTTTATTTTAAACATATATATCAAATTATTTATATATAAAATATATAATTTAAATATATATAATTTATATATTCTATAGTTACACATAACTTAAATATATATAGTTATATATATAAATCCATATGATTAGCATTTGGAATTGGAATCTTAAATGTTTGACACACTGGGGCATGCCCGGGGGCCCTTCTTTCTCTCTTTTGTGTTTATCAGCTCAGAACCCAAATGGGGCAATGGGCTGAGTTACTTTATCTTGGCTGATCGAGCAGTGTGTTTGGGGGCCACTTATCACCTTCGTCCCAGTGGGACTGTCCTGCAACCATTTAATTATTCAATACCCCAAACAAGATGATTTAAGTCAGATAAATTGATGGCCATCCTAGGATGCTGGGTGCTAGGTGAGATGTCATCTAGCTACCTGCCAAGAACCTCAGCCCAGCGATGGCATGGACCACAGGCGACCCCTGCCCCCAGCGCCCCCACTGGGAACTAGGAGCCTACGCGATGATGTTGAAGCAGTCCTTGTTGGACAATTGCTCCTCCAGCAGAAGCCGCAGGGAGTGCTGGATATGAATAATGTACATGGAATTGGTCACAGAGATATCCAGCAGTATAACCACCCTAAAAAGAAACACAAGCTTTAAGAAGAGAACCGAATCTCTCAGATAATGTTTATTTTGTTCCATTTTACTATTTAAAGTTTTTTCCAGGGGAGTTTTGCATGCCAAACTCATAGCTGGCCAAAATCTTCTCCAAGGTGTGAAGTCAGCAGGAGTGGGTTTACAATGGTAGACTAACGGGGTCATGGAAGCTTCTCTCCCAGGGGCTTCTACCATGGAGTAAAGTCACACGGTGGAGATGGTTTAAGGGGTGGGGGCTGCCTAGAATGATTTTCACACATTTCCCTGTTTTAAAGCACTAGCATTCACTATTATTAGAGGTTGGGGGCTCTGCAGGGGAAACAGAAACAAGGTAAGCAAATGAGATAGGGAATTAGGTGTATCTGGGCCTCTGGGGAAAGAAATGTATCTTTTGGGGGCGCCTGGGTGGCTCAGTTGTTAAGCGTCTGCCTTCGGCTCAGGTCATGGTCCCAGGGTCCTGGGATCAAGCCCCGCATTGGGCTCCCTGCTCCGTGGGAGGCCTGCTTCTCCCTCTCCCACTCCCCCTGCTTGTGTTCCCTCTCTCACTGTGTCTCTCTCTGTCAAATAAATAAAATCTTAAAAAAAAAAAAAAAAGAAATGTATCTTTTGTTTCTTCTCTGTTTTAAGATCCCTAGTCCCATTTGGCCTTTTTTCACTACTTCAAATCAATTCCCAACTCCACCATCCACTCTAAATTTGAGACAGCAATTATGGTTCCATTATTTAATTATTTATTTTTATTTTTATTTTTTTTTTAGTGTATATGCTGCCAAAGTGAGCACAAGACAGCAATTATGGATAGCAAAAGAAAATCCAGTGGATTTAGAGTCAGAAGATCTTGATTCAGGTCCCACCTCCTGTGTGACTTAGGCAAGTCACAAAACCTCTCTGATCCTTGGCCTATTTAACTATGAACTATTCATAATAAGACTCCTCACAGGGTCACTTTGAGAATTAAAGGGTGGAATAGTATGGTACTTTGTAAGTGGTAATGCATCCAATAAGCTGTGGATGGCAAGGATGCTGTAAACGCAAGAAGAAACAGTTAGTGTTTCTTCTTGCTCAGCATCCAGCACCTCCCCTCACAACAGCGTCCTGGAAAACTCCTCTGCCTCCGTCAGTCCACTTGAATTGAGTGGAACAGACCTGCCCCAAGGTTGAAGGGTGGGCATTTGATTTTCGGCAATTAGAATATCCTACCTCCCAGGCCACAGTGAATAGTTCCTGGACAGGTCCTGCCCCAAGCCCTGGGAGTGCTAACCTGATAGGAGATAAGTGGGGAGCTCAGGGGGCTATCCTGCTACCTAGGCCAAATGGGACCAGGGATCTTAAAACAGAGAGAAGAAACAAAAAGATCCATTTATTTCCCCAGAGGCTATCCCCTGGAAGGGAAAGTCTGCCTGAGGGAAGGACGTGGAGCTGAGAGATGGAGAAAGATTCTTGACGTGCACGAACCCCTGGATGGAGCCATGCCTGAAGACAGCTATCAAACCTATTTCAGAATTTTCACTTACCTTCAACCAGACCTCCCTGTTTTGTTTAAGCCAACTGGCACTTAGTTTCTGTTGCTTTTTAAGTGAAAGAATCCTGAGTAACACAATGATGACAGTACTGATATTGATGATGGTAGTGGCGACTTCTTCCTCTAGGGGTTCTACTGAGTGATGGTTGATCCTTAATCTAAGGGATGGTTTCTGATGCTACCAACAGGGAATTCATGAGTTGGAAAAGTGCTTAGGTCACACATGGGACTCACAAAGGACAAGAACACTACTTGAGGGAAGGTACCTTTTTTCACAGACGGTGCCCCAGATTCTTCGGCTGGCCAAGGAGAGCCACTCGATCCGTCTCTCGTACATCCGCAGAGCTCTGCTGAGCTGTTTCTGCAAACCCATGGGCCACACAGAGTGAGCGACTGACCAAAGCATGGCCGATTAAGGGGCCTGTGGGGCAAGGCTGGCTTCTAGGGATGGGGCCATGGGTATCCAGGCAGTATAAACATTTCACTGAATCCTGGATGAGTCTGCCACAAGACCAGGAAGAGAAGAGTCCACATATTTCATTGACTGGAAGGGGAGAGGAAGCAGATCTTGCCCCAAAAGATTAGAGACTTTTGTGTGTTTGACAGGTCCCTGCCTGGGGAGCAGGTGGACAAAGCTCCAGAGGTACCAGGAGGCAGAACACAGTCTGTTTATAAGAGGAAGTTTGATCAATGTCTTGGTCTCTCCAAATTCCATGGCACCTTCCTCCTGTCCCCTCTTCCCAAACCCCATATGCTGACCAACTGGACCCATTACTAACCTGGTACTCACAGAGGAAGGGCAGGTCCACATGAACATTCTTCACTGTCCCATCATGCCATTCAAATTGGACCATTGCCCTCTGCACTCAGGTGTGGCCAGGAAGGGTGGCAGGTGAACAGAGCACATGCGGGGAAGGATTGTAAGTTTAATCTAGGCACTGGGCTCTCCAAATCAGATGTGTGAGAGGGAAATGGGCTTCGAGCACATCTGGGGTCGTGTTACGCGTCCCTGGTCATGGCAGCAGAGGGCCTTCAGGACAGTGGTCCCTGAGTGCACCATGCCTGACAGCAAGCCAGGCTTGCCTTCTGAGGAGGGTCTTCCAAACATCAGAGTCTTAATACAAGACATGGTTGGAGGTTTTGTATTAGCAGAGTCTGAGATCTTAAAACATACTGGGAACCAGGACAGGCCTTCATGGACACTTGGATAAATCTAATTTTTCATCCTCCACCAAGTTGTCATATCCACCCACCTAGTCACTCATCAATCTGAGGCTACAATTATCTATCCCTCCTCTCTTTGGTTCTTCCATCTTTCCACTGACCTTTCTCTTCACCTATTAATGCTCTCCTTCCATTTCTCCATACTTCCATCATTTTCTATTCTATTATGTCATTCATCCTTCCATTTTTTCCCCTTCATAGTTCCATATGTTTACATTTCCATCCTTCCTTCCACCCAGTCAGCTGTCTGGGAAACATTCATTGGCTGCTTGCTTGTACTAGATATTGGGGATACAGGGTTGGAGAAGAGAGTTTGTTTTTTTAAAGTCTCCTACTGGGCGCCTGGGTGGCTCAGTTGGTTAAGTGACTGCCTTCGGCTCAGGTCATGATCCTGGAGTCCCGGGATCGAGTCCCACATCGGGCTCCCTGCTCAGCGGGGAGTCTGCTTCTCCCTCTGACCCTCTTCCCTCTCGTGCTCTCTATCTCTCATTCTCTCTCAAATAAATAAATAAAATCTTTAAAAAAAAAAATAAAGTCTCCTACTGTGGTGGGGGTTTAGACACATAATAAGTACACACATTAACACATTATAGGAACTAGGGCAGAAGTCTGTACCAGGTATAGTGAGGACACAAGGAGAGCGAGTGTGTTCGGAGTGCATGGAGGAAAACCTTCAAGGAGGAGGCGACTTGCTCCCTTATCCCTGACTTGCTCCCTCTTGCCCCATCTTCCAGAGTTCAGGTTCAAATCTTTGCAAAACTGCAGTTAGAGTAGATGTGATGAGAGTTCTAGAAAGTTCTGGAAAGCCTGCATCTCACTCCAGGCCCTCAGACCCCGGCTCCTCGTGCTCTGACTTAGGACTCTCATTTCCTGGACATTTAAGAAGGGAAAGGTTAGGGGCGCCTGGGTGGCTCAGTCGTTAGGCATCTGCCTTCAGCTCAGGTCATGATCCCAGGGTTCTAGGATCGAGCCCTGCATTGGGCTCCCTGCTCCGCGGGAAGCCTGCTTCTCCCTCTCCCACTCCCCCTGCTTGTGTTCCCTCTCTCACCGTGTCTCTCCCTGTCAAATAAATAATCTTAAAAAAATAAAAATAAAAAAGGAAGGGAAAGGTCACAGAGGAACCCCCTGCAGAGGACTGGAAAGAACTCTGAATTTGAGTTACCTCATGGATAGTTGAAGATACTGTTTTCTGAAGAATAGGCACAAATTCCTTCACAGGAGAGAATGCATTGGGTGCCAGAACCTGATAAAGGCTTAGCTTTTTGGCTGTAAAAATAAATAGTGGGGTTTGAGATACAGCTCTTGAAGCCCCAGAGGGTTTATGCCTTTTCGTCAGTCACCTGAGTCCTGGGTTCTGCCCTCTTTGGGGACTTACCTTTTAGGCCATTGATCTTTAGCCATTCTGCAGAAGTCTTGTCCAAGTTTGGGAACTCAATTGTGAGGGGACCCTCATGCTTTGGGGGTTTAGGCAAGAGACCTGTGAGTGGCCCTTCTGCAATCTCTGTGGAAATCTAAATTAAATTTAAAAGGCTTCATTACAAAATCATATTTTAGAGCTGAGAAGCCCTTAGTCTCCCCAACCCACCCAGTTCCCCTAAGTGGAGCATCTGAAAACATTACCAGGTAAATTAAAGGCAGTTCTGCCTTCCCCGCCCACCATCCCCATCCCCTTCTTGGGAGATTGCTGGAATTTCCAGGGTAAGAAGGAGATGTCCCCAGCAACTTGCTTCCTCTTTGATTTGTCCATCCTCCTGGCCCCTTCCCCACCCTTACCATCAAGATCGTCACCTTGGGCTCCAAGATGGCAGGTGGCCCCTCCATGAGCTCCTAACACAAGGCTTCGAAGAAGTAAACAGTAACTCCTACACCAGATCATTTCAGGAGTCCTGGTCTAGTCCAGCCTCCCCTCACCCACATTTACAAACTGAAAGCCTGAGGTTCTGAGATGTTAAGTCATAAGTCATGTATAAATAAGATACAGAACAATTCCCAAATTTTAGACATTTGAGCACTGCCTTCATGAATTTTCCTGTATCTGAATACCACTGTACTGTTATTTAGAATTTTTTAAAAGATTTTACCCTTTTGTTTTTAGAGATTTTATGTATTTATTTGAGAGAGAGAGAAAAAAAAAAAGAATGGGGGGAGAAGCAGAAGGGAGAGGGAGAAGCAGACTCTGTGCTGAGCATGGAGCCCAGTGAAGGGCCCGATCCCATGACCCTGAGATCATGACCATGAAGCAAAAATCAAGAGCCAGACGCTCAACTGACTGAGCTACCCAAGTTTCCCTAAAGATTTTACTTTTAAGTAGTCTCTACACCTAACATGGAGCTTGAACTCAAAACTCCCGAGATCAAGAGTTGCATGCTCCCCTGACTGAGCCAGCCAGGCACAGCTAGAATTTTTTTTTAAATAAATCAAATAGGGGGGCATCTGGCTGGCTCAGTTGGTAGAGCATGTGACTCTTGATCTTGGAGTTGTGAGTTCAAGGCCCACACTGGGTGTAGAGATTACTTAAAAAAAAAATCTTTAGGGGTGCCTGGGTGGCTTAGTTAGTTAAGCATCCAGCTCTTGATTTTGGCTCAGATCATGATCTCAGGGTCATGAGATTAAGCCCCGTGTTGGGCTCCATGCTGGGTGTGGAGCCTGCTTAAGATTCTTTCCCTCTCCTTCTGCCCCCCACAAGACTCTCAAATAAATAAACTTTTAAAAATAAACAAATAAATAAAATCTTTAAAAAAATAAACCAGGGTGCCTGGGTGGCTCAGTTGGTTAAGCAACTGCCTTCGGCTCAGGTCATGATCCTGGAGTCCCAGGATCGAGTCCCACATCGGGCTCCCTGCTCAGCGGGGAGTCTGCTTCTCCCTCTGACCTTCCTCCTTCTCATGCTCTCTCTCTACCATTCCCCCTCTCTCAATAAATAAATAAAAATCTTAAAAAAAAACTATTTTAAAAAAATAAACCAAATGTGTAACATTAAAGCTTTTTAATTGTTAATTTGATCTAATTTTTAAAATTGACTCCCTTTTTTGTACTCAAATAATTTTAGAAAGAAGATGTATTACTACCATAATGAGCTAGTTTCAAATACACAACATTAAAAAAATTAATTCATATACCACTTTGTAATTGTCTTGTAAACCATGAGTAATACATGCATTGCATTGTGGGAAACTCCTGGCTGAGGTTTTGACATCAGACAGATCTGGGTTCAATTCCAACTTCATCTGTCTCTGTCTCTGGAATCTGAGGCAAATTATTTAGCCTTCTAACTTCAGATTCCTCATCAGTAAAATGGGGGGTTATAATACATCTACAGCAGACTGCCGTTGTTATGCTAAAATAAGACCTTTAAAGAATTAATCATTGTGTCTACCTTAGAATGAGCACTCAGTAAATGAGAACTCTTCTAATTCTAATACAACAGTTATTATGATTTATAGATACTCAGTAGCAGAGCTGGAACCGAATCGGAAGCTTCCAGTTTCTAGGCGCGGTGTCTCTTCCACTGCATCCAGCCAGACCGAGACATCCTGTACGTCACAGCCACACCTCCATTGGCGAAGCTATAAACACATTCTCAGTGCCTGCTGTCCACAGTTAAGTTTTCTGCCTGATCTAAACAGCTCAGAGCTCTTATGGTGCTACGTTCATGAGCTGACCGAGTTATTTTGCTGATGTTACATTAATCAAGTCACCACGCAGGGATGTTTGCCCCAAATGAAGCACTGGGTAGCAAAGACCATCTTCAAGACAGCCCACTCTGTGTGGGTGAGGTGTTCATCCTTCTCCAAACTGGGGGTAGGGAGGGGACAGTGGGAGGTGGGTGGGGTGGCAGGAGCCTGCTGGCCTTTCTCTGAAATTACATTTTTCAGTTAGAAAATCCATCAGGATCCTTCTGGCACAGTGGAAGGCCCATGCAGCTCAGAGCTGTGGGGTACAGCAAAGGGTAGGGCTTTGCCTTATTTCTCTGTCAGTACATGGGGGCTTCGGCAGCTATGCCCTCAGAGAGACGGGTGAGAAAGAAGGATGGAGTGAGGCCAGCTCCAGAATCTTCCCCTACACCACCTACCTCCTTCATCATGCTGGTTAGCTCCTCACAGGGCGTCCTGTGGCGCAAGGCTTGGATGTGGCCCAGGAGGCTCTGGGCTTTCTGGATTTCTTCCAGGAGCTGGTCCACATCCCAGCTGGTGTAGACCTGGGGGTAGTAGGAGGAATCAGCCATCAGAGGTCACTTGGCTGCTAGCTGTGGCCAATGCAGGAAAGGGCAAGCAGTCATGTCATTTCCTAAAGCTGAGTGGCGGATTGGTTAAGCCAGACGTTATAAACTAGGGTCCATGTGCCTGATAGAGCCTGCGGATCTGCCGTGTTCCATTTCTATAGTATTGGCCTGCAGTGTTATTAAATAACTGGAGGGTTTTCTAACATTAAAGATACGAAGAAACATTTTACACCCACTGGACTGGTTATGGATGTAACTTTAAAAGGATTGTAACAAGCGTTGGTGAGGATGGGGAGAACCAGAACACTTGCCCCACTGCTGGTGGGAAACAGACTGGTGGTTCCTCAAAGAAGTCTACACAGAATTACCATATAACCCAGCAGTTCCCCTATAACCCAGCAGTTCCCCTTCTTGTAGGTGGATATTCCAAATAATTGAAAACGAGGAGTCAGATGCTTGTACAACCAATGTTCATAGCAGTTCACGACAGCCAAAGGGTGGCGATAACCCAAGTGTCCATCAGTGGATGAATGGACACACAGAAGGTTGTGGATCTAGACAATAAATCAGCCATAACAAAGAATGAAGCTCTGAGACAGGCTACAATATAGGTGAACCTTGAAAACAAGATGCTAACAGAAAGAAGACAGATACAAAAGGTGTGTGATTCCATTTATATGAAATATGCAGAATAGGTGACTCCGTCGAGACAGGAAGCAGGTTGGTGGTTTCCAGGGGCTGTGGGGGAGGGGATGGGGGAGTAACAGATTAACGGGTACAGAATTTTCTTTTGGGGGGATGAAAATGTTTTGGAACTGGATAGAGGTGGTGGTTGCACAACATTGTGAATGTACTACGTGCTGCTAATGGTTCACTTTAAAGTGGGGAACTTTATTTATGTGAATTTCACCTCCATTTAAAAAAATGTAAAGAAGTCACATATACATACAAATCCAGATTTCTGGCTCCTTGGAAGACCTAGCAGCATGGGGGTCACATTCCTCCAGAGCAACGATGGGGATGGGCCAAGGGCTGAGCAGAGGCATCTCTCTAGATGGAGCGAGAGCTACCTAGTCTTCCACAGCTTCACCCACTCTCTGCTGCCCCCCACCCCTCTGAGTCAGCTTAAGGTTTTTGTTATCCTTCTAACTGTTTTCTGGTTTTTTGCTTATTTTAAAATAAGACAATAATATTTGTTGTACTCCTATCTCTATGAAGAAAAACAACAGAGAAGCCAAGAGGGTCAAGGGTTTTTAGATAAAAGATTTCTTTTTTTTTTTTTTGATGGTTTATTTATTTATTTATTTTAGAGAGCGAGAGCATGCATAAGCAGGTGGAGGGGCAGAGGGAGAAGCACACTCCTCACGGAGCAGGGAGCCCAACGCCAGGCTTGATCTCAGGACCCTGAGATCACAACCTGAGTTGAAACCAAGAGTCAGAAATTTAACCGACTGAGCCACCCAGATGCCCCTAAAATAAAAGACTTCTTGGGGCACCTGGGTGGCTCAGTCATTAAGCGTCTGCCTTCGGCTCAGGTCATGATCCCAGGGTCCTGGGATCCAGCCCTGGGTCGGGCTCCCTGCTCCGCGGGAAGCCTGCTTTTCCCTCTCCCACTCCCCCTGCTGGTATTCCTGTTCTCGCTGTCTCTCTCTTGCTGTCAAATAAATAAATAAATAATCTTTTTAAAAAAAGACTTCTTAAACCAGCCAGTTTCGTTCATTTACGGTACCTTCCTAGCCCCTGTGATCTGTGGCCTCAACAAACAAGAGTCTGGGAAATTATGTAACCAGAAGGGGTGTAAACCAAGGAAAACGTTGTCTGACCTTGGCTCCTTGGTGTGAAATGCTAGACTTTGTGACACTTGAACACTGTAAGATACAAATATTATTTGGCTTAAGGCTACTGATGGTTTCAGGCGAGACACAGCCTGCGAGCTGAACGGATGGTGGATTCTCAATCGGCCAATGGTCCACACGCACACTTGCTAACTGTTACCTCCATTGTGGACACAGGGTGTGTGATGCTACGATTAACTGGGACAAGGATACTAATGGGTGGACTGGTACAGAACTGATCGTTCATTCAGAGTTGATTGCTGAGGGTCCCCTGCAGTAGCAGGGACGTATCTTGGAGGAAGACCTGAGACAACTGTTTCAGACTCCGCTTTGGTGGGAGCAGAGGTAGGGTTGGAGCCCATGGTGATGACAACTGGATAGAGACTCAGGATTCGACCAGCGAGGCTTTAAAAGGCCTCTAGGCTCACTGGTGGGCAATCCACTCATCATGCACGCTGAGCAAAGGATCTCCTGTGACTTCATGCTGCCCCTGTTCTTCCCATATTCATCTTCATCTGATCATACTTGTGCAAGTCCATTGAACATGGCGGCAGTGAGGGGAAGCAAGGACATAGCATGGTCTGTCCTGGCTCAGGTCCCCCAGGCACGGGCTTGGAGGCAGGCAGGGAGGGAGGAGAGGGGCAGTGCATTGGCAGAAGGGCTTACCTCTGTTTCTGGGCTATAGCAGTGGTAGTAGCCCCCAAGAGCTTCTGCAAGGTTCTTTAGGACAGCCTGTGGGGATGGTGACAGGGTCAGCACCCTCACCGGGGCAATGCCAGTACTCCCACAAGCTTCTCCTTGACTGAACCTCCCAACTGCCCAAAGGAAGAAGCAGGTACAAGGAGAGTCATGTTCTGGTCCACAGTTTGGTGGTGGGGGGCTATCCATGCATGAAGCCTCCAAGATGGCCCAGCTAGATCACTGTGGCTAATCCAAGGGAAACATTGGAGAATCCCAGGTACTTACAAGGGGCACCCGATTGTTGCATTTGTAGGTGATGATGTGGGTGATGAGGCCTCTTCCCATGGTGGACTGTTGGATGTAGCTGGACAGAATTTCAGAAGGCTGATCTGGGCTGGGGAGAAGACAGAAGAAAAGGGGTGCCCCAGGTCAAATCACTTGGAGGACATTCCAGAGAAAATGGGAATATCTACCAAATCTAACTGACCACCTGTGTCCCAGTCACTTGGAAGATGCAAGGTAGAGTGGACTGCAGGCCTGGCCTGCCCTGGCTGCCCCGCCCAACACCTAGGGACAGACGGCCTATGAATGAAATCCTTCTCTCAAGTGTGTGTGAAGAGTCCTGCATGATGGTCTTTGGTTCTCCAGCCCCTTTCGTGCATCTTTTACCCATTTAGGAAAGGACACCTACCAGCTTCCCATTATGGTCACCAGAGAATTTAGCCCCTTCATGGTGAAGATCTTCCTCAGAGCTTGTAGCAAATTGCTGCCTCCATCAGGCTGTAGCTTCTTTACCCAGAGCTTGAGTTCCTGGAGGCTGGGGAGACAGCAAACATCCTACCACAGCGCTCTTCCGAGGTGCCAGGCCGAGGACAGACATGAGCTCGTTTCAGACTAACAATAATTTTTAAGATTTTATTTATTTATTTGAGAGAAACAGATCATGAGCAGAGGGGAGGAAGGAGAGAGAGAAGGAGAACCAGACTCTGCTGAGCAGGGAGCCTGATGCAGGACTCGATTCCAGGACCCTGAGATCATGACCTGAGCCGAAGGCAGACGCTCAACCGACTAAGCCACCCAGGCGCCCCAGACTAACAATAATTCTTGAGGGGAATACACTTCTTCCAATTTTATAGATGAGAAAACGGAGTTAGGACTTGATACTATAAGCAACTGGCCAACTCTGGGATTTCAAACCAGGCTGGACTCCAGCAACTCTGCGATCAGAGGTTCTGGGCTAAGCTCCTTCTCTGCTCCCCAAGCCACCACATACTCCCCCAAATGCAGAGTTCATCCCCTGACCCTGAGAGGGCTCCAAGAGGAGGCACCTTGGCTGTGTGGCTGCATCTTGCATGTGCTGGGATGTACCCCAGCCCAAAGAGGGAAAGTGACTTTACGCTTTCTTGGTTAAATATCTCACACCATACCAGTGAGAGAGTTCTGCTCTTTCCATTTCTCTTTCTGTCTGACCAACAAAATAAAAATGAAAATAAAATTTTAAAAAATCTCAAGCTCATGGCCAGTAAGTCTGTCCTTCATTATTATAACCTTTCAGTCTCCCTTCTACACAAAGGGAGAGCAGATCCCAGGCCTACAGCCTTCTCCAGGCCGATAGGTTTCAAGTTGGAATTTGATATCATTGTTTATTTGCTTTCATTGTATTTATTGTGATGGCTGCTTTCTAATTACGGCAAGTGATACGGGCTTCTTGTTATGGTACTGATAGTTCCCTTCAATAATACATGTAGAGTTGATGTTTTAAAATAGTATATGTGGGGGCGCCTGGGTGGCTCAGTCGGTTAAGCGTCTGCCTTCAGCTCAGGTGGAGATCCCAGGGTCCTGGGATCGAGCCCCACATCAAACTCCACACTCAGAGCAGGGAGTCTGCTTGAGGATTCTCCCTCTCCCTCTGCACCGCCCCCCCCCCCGCCTCTCATGCTCACTCTCTCTCTAGAATAAATAAATAAATCTTACAAAAAACAAAATAGTACACGTGGCAGAGATATGACCAAAATCACAAGTGGTCTCTAGGAATCACTGCAGTGAGAAGCTCTTGCCTGTGACCTCATGGTGACTTCTAGGTCTGACATCCCAGAGATCAGGGGTCTAACTGGAGCAGAAACCACAGGAAAAAACCGCTCTCATCACCGAGTACCGGCCACCTGCCAGATGCTTATCCCTCACCTCCTGTTCACAGGAGTTGAGTGAGGGGTAGGTATCCCTGGCCTCACTCTGCTAAAGAGAGTTCAAGGACTGGTCAAGGCTACCCCGTAACTGTCAGGGCAGGATGCAGAGCTAGTGCTGTTGGAACTGGACCCTGCTCTAACCAGAACAGCTCCTCTTTACAGCTAGTGCTGGGCAAGGGGACCTCCATCCCAGAAATGCATACAGGTGGTTTCTCCTGGAATCTGCTCCAGGCTCTGGTAGTCAATCCTGGCTCTGCCACTCCAGGCAAGCGCCCTAACCTGAGTCCCAGTTTTTTCATAGGCAAAACGAGGATAAGAATCCTACTGCATGTGCTGGCTGTAAGTATTAAATAAGATAGTACATGCAAAGTGCTTAGCATGGGGCGCCTGAGTGGCTCAGCCGTTAAGCGTCTGCCTTTGGCTCAGGTCATGATCCCAGGGTCCTGGGATCGAGCCCCGCATCGGGCTCCCTGCTCGGCGGGAAGCCTGCTTCTCCCTCTCCCACTCCCCCTGCTTGTGTTCCTGCTCTCGCTATGTCTCTCTCTGTCAAATAAATAAAATCTTAAAAAAAAAAAAAAAGAAGTGCTTAGCAGGGTACCTAACACCTGCTGGGCCATCAGGGATATTCTCTTCATGGAAAAGAAATTTTTACTTACTGGCATAAGTAGAAATTCTTACACATCTTCTCTCTGCCCCTCACACCCCTCCCAAAAAACCCACAAACTAGAAGCTTCCAAATAAAAGACTAGTTAAATCACAGTACATTTATGCAGCGGAATACTATGCGGCCATTAAAAAAGAACGAGGTAGATCTGTGTGTACTGAGAGAGACTGACATTCAAATCAAGTGCAAAGTGCAAGACAGGGTAATGCATTCCTGTTTATGTTTTAGTAAAAGAGGATAAACATACCAATGCATGTACAAGACACACTGTGGAAGTAGGTAGAAGAAACTGTTATTGGGAGGTGAGAGAGAGACTGCTTTCGTACTGTGTGGATTTTTAAAGATGTATTATTTTCAAAATAACAGAACTATCTTTGCTAGTTTGCTGGAGAAAAATGGTGCCTTGCCGTTGTCTAGTCTTTTCATTTTGTGGGTTGCTCACAAGGCTGTCCGCTTTGCCGAAGGTTCTAGATCCCTGTGTTTCCGCTCTGTGAGTTGTCTCTTTGTACTCACTCACCTGTTGGGGTCTCGGGCTCGCACTGTATTCATTCCAGAGAGACACCACCCTGTGGGGAGGACAAGGGGCAAGCAGACACCCTGGCCAAGGCCAGGAGCTCACTCACGTGGAAGAGCTGACTCCCACCGGGTCTGGCCAGAGGGCGCTGGTGGTGGAGCCGAATGACAGGACATACAGCTTCTCCTTGTGGCTCAGCTGCTCCTCAACGAGGTCCTGACAGACAAAGGGACATACTGGCTCCCAGAGCTGCAGGCCACGTGGGGCCTGGCTTCACTCCTCACGCTGGGGCTGGCTCCTCAGGACCGGGGTATCAGCCTTGCTGCGACAGGGTCGCTTAGTGGCCCCAAGCTGACAGTTGCTTCCTGCCCACTGAGTCACGTGGGGGTGTGGGATGCGTGCCCTGGTGACCCATCCCAGCCTGTGTGTGCGTGTGCGTGTGTGCGTGCCTGTGCGCGTGTGTGTGCATGTGTGTGCGTGTGGTGGGGGCGGGGCGTGGGCCGCAGTCCGTAGACTGGCAGACCACGCTGGGAGGTTGTGCCCTCACCCAGTCCCAGTGACTGCAGACTGATGTCTTCTTCTGTAGGCAGCTCCTTCAGGCTGCCACACACTTGGGTCACGGACTAGGAGGGGGATGAACCTCTTAACTACCCATCTCAGCCTGTGCTGTGGTTGGACCCTTCACGGTGGCATCCAGGGAGGGAGGACAGAGTTTGGGGGCAGTGGTTTCTCTCCAAAGCACAGAAGGTGGGGATGTAGCAGTGGGCACAAGGCCAGCCTATCTGATGCTCTCAAGCTGTAGCCGATGAATATCCAACAGTAAGATAGCTCCTCCCTCATCTTCCTGGCTAGGTAGAACTTCATCTGTCCACCAGCAACACAGACCTTGCCCTGCCTAATATTAGACCAGCCCACCTGGGAGATCTTTAGAAACTCAGCCCTGAAGACTTGTCATGAAGCACTGTCTCCTGACATCTGCTGAGACCAGGAACGGGGGACAATTCTGGACGACTAGCCCATGTTGAACCCTATAAAGAGTCCTTGGACAATCACATCTAAAGCTCTAGGGTTTCCCATAAGAAAAGAGCCCCCTTACATTAGTGCACAGAGGCTACATACAACGTTTTTGTTTTGTTTTGTTTTGTTTTCTGAGCACTTAACTTGCATGAACTCCTTTCATCCTATGGCAGCCCTGGTAGGTGGCCTCTGTTGTCATCCGCACTTTACAGATGAGTTAACGAAGGCACAGAGAGATTAGGCAGCAGGTCACAGCCTAGAAGTGGCAGAGGTGGCTGGGACTTGAGGCCAGTCATCTGGCTCCAGAGTTCTTAGCTTCTTTGTTATAGACATGCCAAAGAGAACGAAACAGCCCTTGGGTCCAGAAAAGGCCAGGAGACCTGTGCCATGCTATGCTGGAGTCAGTCCAACCGATTACTGTTCTTCACATCCTCTTTCCAGGGAACTGGGGGCCCTTGCGGAAAAGTCTAGTTAGTAGGGACTGCTGTGGTGAGGATACTAGAAGCTCACATAGGAACTGAAAATGAACTTGACATAGTTCCTTAACGGTAGGTGCTAATTAAGCATGAACCATTCTTTGCAGAACATCCCATTTTGCAGTTGCTACAAACAAAGCCAGTTGCCCAAGCTCACAGAGGGGAGGGGGTGGGGGGGGTGGTTCCAGGTACTTCTCTGTGCCAGAGAGACTTACCAGGAAGTCAGTCTGGAATTCCTCTTTCTGAGAGCCACTGCTGATGGCTGACACGTCAATGACAACGCCAACTTTGGTTCCCTTGATGAGGCCAAATGCCTGAAACCAAAGAGGGCATGTGGGAACATCCAGCACAGCTCTGTGCTTCCCTTAAGCCCTCTCACAGGGCAGTTCTGCGTGACGTGGACGTTGGAACACCCACCCCTGACCTCAGAAAGCAGCAGAATCCAGGTCCATTTTATAGAGGAGAAAAGCAAAACCCGATCCTGACTGTAGTTCTGGGCATTATCTGCTCCTAAAGCCTATTCTTTACAAGTCTTTTTTTTTCCTTAATATTTACAGTCCACCCTTATAAAGTAAGCCATGTCCATTAAAGAAAATTTGGAGACCACAGAAAAGCATCCTTTGTAAAATATAAAGTTGGCTGTCTAATTACATCAGCTGATTTTATTCCATTTCTCTATATCCTTATTTGTTTTCCATTCACTCTACCAATCAAAGGCAGATGTGTCAAGCTCTCCGGCTGCCGCGGTATTTCTGTGAGTTTCTAATTCTGTGTCTAACAGCTAGCCCATTCTCCATGCCCATGCGGTTTGACTCTGCTGAGGACGGTTCATCCTGTTACAGCTGCATCGTGAACTGGGATTTTCATTCGTTCGAGAGGGATGATTCTCTAGGGGCAGTGGGTTCCATTTGATGCTTTTTGCCTTAAATCCCACTTTACTGCAGGCCCAATTTTCTCTACTCTCACAGAGGGGTATTTTATATCTCTCATACCTCAACATTCCCTTTCTATGCTCCCTCTGCAGGTGATTTTGCCTTCAATTTCACTGAGGAAAGAGAAACAAGCCAGAGTTCGGTTTTGTTTTTTAAATCTTTCCCCGCAGAATCTACCAACCTGCCTGCCCCTTTGCCCACACCCTTGTCCTTTTCCCCTGTTACAATGTATTCTACATTATAGAGCAACTACCAAAGCTCTAAGGCTGACCCTTTGACTCCCATTACCTGCTCTTGTCTTGCCAAATAGGGACTTTGCTACTGTAACCATCCATTCTCCTGGACCACCATTCCTCCTTATCTATGGTATGGTTTCCATCACCACACAAAGTACAAAATACTATTGCCCATCCGAAAAAGGAAATAAACCTTTCAGGACACCACCCCTCCCTCCTGCTACCCCACCTCATTTCTCTGCTTCCCATTTTAGCTTACCCCTCATTTCTCTGCGACTCCTTCAGAGTAAGGCTCTCACATCCCCACTCCCCTGAAGCTACACCTGTCAAGGTGATCAATGACCTCCCTCTTGCCAAACCAATGGTCAAATATAAGTTCTCAACGTTCGCTAATTCTGAGTGGTATAGGACACCCTTCGGCTGTGTCAAGGATGTAACAAGTTGAAGTGTTTAATAAGTATACTTGTCTTTCAGGACATCACATTTTCCTGCTTTTTCGTCCACTTGCTGGCCAGTCCTTCTCACCCTTCCCCACCTCCTCCCAAAGTCTGCATCGTAGGACGTCCTGGGAACTTGTTAGACGCAAAATCTCAAGTCCCACCCCGGATCTGCCCAATTAGAGTCTGCATTTTAACAAAATTCCTCTCCCCACCACCCCCACCACCAAAAGGGATTTGGCTGCCATAAATGTTTGAGAAGTACAGGGCTAGGGCTCCATCTTCCTTATTTACACGAGGGTTTGTCAACCCTTCAACTACTGACATTTTGAGCTGGACAATCCTCTGCTATGGGGAGCTGATCAGTGCACTGCAGGATGTTTGGCAGCTTCCCTTGCAACCTCCCCTCTCAGTCTTGACAACCAAACATTCCAGCAGATATCGCCAAATATCCCCTGGGGGGCAAAATCGCCGCTCCCCCCTCCCTGGTTAAGAACCACTGTTCTGCACTTACTCCCTAAAAGATCTCATGTGTCTCGGGGATTTGAATACCATTTGCATGCTGATGATAATCCAAGGTCCATCTGCAGGCAGAACTCTCTGGCAGCTTCAAACATATGCATTCAACTGCCTGCTCTTGTCTCTGCCCAGCTGTCTGGTAAGCCTCTCAGACTTCATATGGTGAAACCCAGACCTCTTTATTTTCCTCCACACACCTGGCCCTCTTGTGAATGGCATTCAACAGGTCCCCAGGCACTTTGGCCCCAAACCCATGCAATCCATCAGTCCTGTGGGCTCTCCCTTCAAGCCATGCCCTGAGTCCACCATTTCTCCTTCCATCCACCCTAGCTCTTGAGCCTAAGTCACCACCATTCTTACCTGGCCTTTGTTCTCTATAGTCAATTTATGAAGCAGCCACAATGATCTTTTTGAAACTTAGGTCAGATCATGTCACTGCCCTGCTTAAAAGCCTCACCTGTGGAATAAGATCTGCACTCTGTAAGGCCATTCCTGATTCCAGCCTCATCTCCTCCCCTTCTCCATGTGGCTCACTCTGTGCTTACTACACTGGCCTGCTTGCTGCTTCTAGAACATGTCAAGCCTGTTCCTGTCTTGGAGCCTTGGCATTTGCTGTTTCCTTGGCCTGGAACCCTTTCCCCTAGATCTCTATATGGGAGTGCCCTCATTTCCTTCAGGTGTCTGCACAAATATCTCCTCCTTGACCATTCTATTTAAATAGCGCTCCTTCTGGGGGACCTGGGGGACTCAGTTGGTTAAGCATCTGCCTTTGGCTCAGGTCATGATCTTAGGGTCCTGGGATCTAGTCCCGCATCGGGCTCCCTCCTCAGCAGGGAGCCTGCTTCTCCCTCTCCCCCATTCATGTTCTCTCTCTCTCCCTCTCTCTCAAATAAATAAATAAAATCTTAAAAAAATTTTTTAAAAATAAATAGCCCTCCTTCTATCCTATTCTCTATTCCCTTACCCTGTTCATTTTTCTTTATAGCACTACCACCAACTTGACCTTGCCTATGAATTGCTAATTATCCATTGTCTGTCCTCCCCCACTGGACTATAATCTCCATGAAGGTGGGACCTTTGTATTGGTCATATTTCTAATCCTCAATCTGGGACCTGTGCCTGATATGTAGTAGTTGTCCAATCAATATTTGTTGAATTCATGACCCAAACGAACGCTGAGGGCTTGCAGGACATTACCAGTCCTCAGGGGCTGAAAGGAGTTCAAATCTGAGGCCAGTTCTATTCCTTTTATAATTTACAAAAACTGCCTTTAGAGCTTTTATAACTGAAAACATTCATTCTCTTAAACTTAGCCATTGGAATTCTAGACATTTATCCTGTAAAATAACTGGATAAGTTCATAAGAGGGAATTGGAGCCCGATGATGCCAGATATTCCCACTTTTCAAGAGAGAGCTAAAAACAGACATAAACATGAAACACCAGAATTCTAAATCTTGGCAACTAACTCGAGAAATATTTTAAACTATGAGGGCCAAGAAAAACATGGCTGTGGGCCAGATTTGCCAGCACGTTACTCGTTTATAAGCCCTGCTTTTCTCCTCCATAAATGTGGAAACAGACCCCCAAAGCAGTGAGGCCCCTTGCCCAGGGCCTTGCTGACTGTAGTTGGGAAGTGGGACCAGGGATGGCCTGTCCATCACCCCAGGCTGCATCAGCACCCGGAGGACCCACGAGTTGGTATGTGAGTGATTGCTTCCCTGGGATCTAGTCTGGGCTGGTTTCATGTCTACTCTGTAGCTCCATCAGAAAAGGGTACAGTGGGGGGGGGCGCCTGGGTGGCTCAGATGGTTAAGCGTCTGCCTTCGGCTCAGGTCATGATCCCAGGGTCCTGGGATCAAGCCCCGCATTGGGTTCCCTGCTAGGCGGGGAGCCTGCTTCTCCCTCTGCCTCTGCCTCTCTCTCTCTCTCTCTGACTCTCATGAATAAATAAATAAAAAACATTAAAAAAAAAAAGGGTACAGTGGGGCACATGGGCGGCTCAGTCAGTTAAGCGTCTGACTCTTGATTTGGGCTCAAGCCATGATCTCAGGGGCATAAGATCAAGCCCCATCCTGTTTCCGGCTCCACTCTCAGCGTGGAGTCTGCTTGAGATTCTCTCTCCCTCTCCCTCTGCCCCTCCCACTCATGTGCTCTCTCTCTCTCTCTAAAATAAATAAATAAGTCTTAAAAAAAAAAACCAACCCAGAAAAAAGCAGACCCCAGAAACAAAGAGATGACATCATCTGAGCCCATGGATACAGCTGTGTTTGGGTTTTTCATTTATGTAGGTTGAGAAATTCCTTTTTTAGCTTAAGCCAGTTTAAGCTGAAGGTCTGTCGTTTGCAACTGAAAGAACTCTAACCAGTACAGAGAGAATGAGTAAAATGGGGCAGAGAATGGAGTCTCTTACCTTCCTGCTGTTTCCTGTGAGCCACTGGATTCTCTGTTGATAGAGTTCAATAGCCCTGCCAAAATACCAGAAAGACTCATCGGCCAAGGACAACTTCATCACGGAATGACAGTCACTTACATATGTGGGAAGAAGGCATGGATGGGATTTTGGGGTAATGTCTTGCTCTTCTCAAATCCATGTCTCCCCAGGTGAGACTTGCTAGTCACCTGGAGATGACCATAAATGCCCAATGGAGGCAGTTCAGCAGCAAGTTCTCAGGGGATGGATTAACAAAAAAAACCCCTCAGTTTCCAAAAGTAGTCGTGGGAACATCTTGAACTTGCCTTATTGCAAACCAATCCAATGACTGGATAGAGACAGCATGTAACAGGTGCTCAAGTTCAGGACTCATCACTTGAATTCAACTGAATTGCCCTCATTAAGGGCAGGTGAGATTTGGGAGCCTACAAAATGGCAAATAAGACCTCCGGATGTAAAAAAAAAAAAAAAATACCTTTGGATGTGAAATCATGGGGCAGTGGGTAGAATTTTGAGTTATACACAAGTATGAATAGAGCTAAGAATATGAGCTTCATAATGAGACGTGCTGGTCTTTGAGATCCAGCTCTCCAACTTATTAGCTGTGTGACCTTCGACAGGTGTGGTAACCTCTTTGAACCTCCAACATGAAGATTATACCAGGGCTCTACCCAAGTCAATTTGCCAAAAGTCAGTTTGCTGAAAGCCAATTCCCTGAAAATCGATTTGAATTAACTGAATGAACTTGAACATTCCTTAACATGCTTGATTCACAATTAAAACCAGTCAACCAAAATATTGCAAAATTCTTTAAAAACCTGTTTAAACCTTCACACCTGATAAAAATTGCTATAAAAGTTACAGTTATGGGGCCCCTGGGTGGCTCAGTTAAGCCTCTGCCTTCGGCTCAGGTCATGATCCCAGGGTCCTGGGATCGAGCCCCACATCGGGCTTCCTGCTCAGCCGGGAGTCTGCTTATCCCTCTCCCTCTGTGCTCTCTGTCTTTCTCTCAAATAAAGAAATAAAGTCTTAAAAAAAAGTTACAGTTAAAATGTTTTGATAAATCTGGCAAATTGGTCAGTTGTCAATTGAATTTTGGATATTTGGCTTGAGAGTAATGTATCTCTGATTGTTGTGAGGATTAAACAAGATAATGCACACAGGGCTTAGCAGAATTCCTGACACATTAATAAATGACAAGTATTAATTATTATCATAGCCTTTTAAGAAACCTCAGGCAAACAGTGATCATGGATCATAGATTGCTACATTGGGGATGGAATGTATATATGTGCTCGGAAAATCTGGTTTGGGAGTGGGTAGCCTGCATATTTTTGACATAATTTGCAAATGTATAAACCCAACCAATCTGTCATTGAAAGTGGTCACTTAACTATTATACCTCAGATGATGGTGTGAGGTTTTATGTGCTCACCCAAAGGGCCCATTTGAAAAGGCTGAGAAAAACCGGTACGGTCCAATCTCTTTATTTGATGAAAAAGGCCATTAGGACCAGAGGTGGGAGGGACCTGCCCAAGAACCCAGAGATTGTTTTTGGAAGAAAATCATCTTTTTAAGGATTTTATTTATTTATTTATTTATTTATTTATTTATTTATTTATTTATTTTAGTGAGTGAGAGAGTGTGAGTGGGGGGGAGGGGCAGAGGGAGAAGGAGAGAGAGAGAATCTCAAGCAGACTCCACACCGAGCACGGAGCTGATGTGGGGCTCGATCTCATGACCCTGAGATCATGACTAGAACTGAAATTAAGAGGATGCTTACCGACTGAGCCCCTCTCGTGCCCCTGAACAAAGTTACTTTCAGACTGCTGAAATGAAGAAATTCTTGAGCTCTCATACTTACTCAGAAAGCTTGGATTCAAACTGGTGGATGCCCTGGGTGGAGAAGTGCACTTTCCTCATGATATTGTTGCCCTCCTCCCTGAAGAAGCAAAGTCTTAAGAAGGGGTCTCTGGGGCCGGGGAGTCGGGTGTTGCCAGGCTTGCAGGCTTGGGGGTGAAGGGAATGGTGCCAGACTCACAGCGCGGCGGTGCCCTGGCTAAGAAGGTCAGCTAGGGTAAGCCTCTCAAACTGTAAACTGTGCCTTGAAAGCCAGTCTTCCGAGTCCTCCCAAGCCGAGGGTTTGGTCTCATCTCTCTGCAGCCTCTGCGAGACAGAACCAGAGTCAAACAGAAAACCGGGGAAAAAGAGGGAAGGCTGAGGACGCCCTAGGTGCCCCCTCCACACAGATGCCCAAGGGCTGCCAACTCTGGTGGGTCGTCCCTGAACGCATTCTGTTCAAGAACTCACCTCGCTGAGGGAACTGAGGAATGAGGAGGCCTGCGTCCTGCGCCAGTTGCTCTGGAAATACCCATTCTCATCCCTCACCTCATCCCCAATATGCGGCAAGACAATTCAAGGGTCCCTCACCACATCCTGCCTTGTGCGAGACTGAATATACAGTGGCCAGACCATATAGGACAACAGAACTCCGACCCCTGACCTCCGTGGCAACCAGTCCACAAAACCAAACCACAACTGTAGCAACTGGCCCAGAAGGGTCTGGACTTGGTCAATGACCTTCAGCTTTCCTATTTTTTATCCCACACCCAGCTCAGGACCCACCAGAGAAGGCCAAATATGCCCTCAAAACCAATCACATGAGATGCCTGCCTTCTAGTTAGCCCACCTCCAGCTTCCTTATGCCAACACTGCCCTTCTGGGCACACCTGAAGCTTTCTCCTTTTTCACTGTAAAGCTTTCCTGCTCCCCTGCCTTTGAGTCTCTCTACCAAACACAAGTGAAGGTGGCTGACTCCCATGCTGGAAGCAAACTCGGAATAAATGGCCTCTGTTCTCATTTGGGTGCTCTTTGTTTATTTCCACACTTGCATTTTCTGTATCTTGCTATGAGTTCTGCCTTGCTATCAGTCTGGTGGGTCCTCAACAAACATTTGTTGGCTCATGGAAGAGGGAATGGGTTTATCCTGTCTAGTCCGGAGGCCAGAAGCAGGAGCACCAGGTTAAAGTTTTAAATATAGAAGTTCCTCACCATCACAGGAGTCTGGCCATGAAAAGGACCATGCCCTCTTGCTTATACCTGGGGACACCTGTATCATTTCCACAGTGCCAAGCTCAGGATTTCGGTGGTGGCCTTAGTGGTGGAGCTGAAGTCCTTCACAGCAAGCATTTAAGATTGGGGATGCTTTCTGGGAGCCAGAAGGTAGAGAAAACTGACTGGAGGCTCTGAGCCCATTTGGCCTTGATCACCTCTCCTGGAGTCTGGCATTTCTTCTTCCCCCAGTGGGTGTTTCTGACCCCTTCTATGAACCAGGTGCTGTCATTGGTGCTAGGTCCACAGTATGAACAAGATAGAAACGTTCTTGCCCTCTTGGACCTTACATTCTAGTGTAAACAGGTAGAGAGTAGAGAAGAGATGAAATCAGTGTACATAGTTTCAGAAAGGAACAGTTCCAGGAAGAACATGGAGCAGGGAAATGTGATAATGGAGAGCTATGCAGCTCCAGGATGGAGACGGGAAGGTCACTTCTGCAGGGGTGGGGGAGGGGGGTCAGAGAAGGCCGCTGTGAGCTGAGATCTGGAGGTGAAGGAGGAGCCGGCCCTGTGCATAGCTAGGGAATGCTCATTCCAGGCAGAGGCATGGGGCAGGGAAGGGGTCAGAATATTTGTAGAGCAGAAAGGTGGCCACGACAGTTGGAGTGTGTGATGTGACATGAGAAGGGGCTGGGAAGGTGTATAAGGCCTGGTTCAGACGGGATTTCCAGCGCAAGCCCTGTGGGATACACATGGGATGTAAATGTTGTCACAATTGGCCAGGACTCCCTCTGGGTGCAGTACAGCATAATGAGGGAGGCCGGCTGAGCGGATGATGGAAATTGCCCCACGGCATCATCTGATGGCTGGGGAATGCGCCTGCCCACTGTTAACCCACCAGGACCCCCATCTATATTAGAGATGGCTGCACCCATCTCCCAGGCCCCTACTCGAATCCTAGGTGGGTGCTCCTTGGGCTTGTATCTACTAGGGTTCTCACGGTAGTGGGTGAGGTGGTACTCTGTACCAGGTTGTACTCTGCAGGTAGCTGATTGAGTTCCACTAGACAGGGTAGAGGACACAGGAAGAAGAAAGTCCAGAGGAGAGTGGGAGAGAAGAAAGGAGCACTGTAGGTGGGGTTCTCCATCTACTTGCTCTGTGATGCTGGGCAGGTCGGTGGGTCTCTTTCTTCACCTGTAAAACGGGCGTTTGAATCTATAACAGCACAGGGCCTTGAGTGTTGCTGCATTAACAGATCCCAGCAATGATCCGTATCTCCCCCTCAATAAAAATGAAATGCTGTTATTATATGCCAGCTAGATACTATTGTGTGCCCTTGGTTCTGTGCCTGAGGCCTGCCCACTGCCCTGTTTCAAAAGGAGATTAGCAAGTGTTAAAGAAGCGTGAACAATACTAATGGAGCAAACACTTAAATAGCATTTATTATGTGTCAAGCACTGGCCATATATTAACTCATTTAATTCTAAAAGTCGTTCCCACCATTAGCCCATTTTACTGACAAGGAAACTGAGGCACAGAGAATTTAAGTAATTTTCCCAGTCACGCCAGTAAGTGGTACGGCTGGGATTGAAACCCAAGCTGCATAGCTCATGTTAGCGCCAAACTGTGACTATCCTCATGAAGGATTGAGGGGGAACTGACTAAAAAGATAATTTTTTCATATGATTTTATGCTAATTAATGTTCTGCCCTTAAACAGCACCACCTAAAATGCATGGTCCCCATCTGGCACTTAGGGAAATGCTGCTTTACATCATATGAACACTAGATGTCACTCTCTTCATCTTTCAGGACTCAACTGACTCCCTGGTTGATAACCCCTTAGATTGATAATTCACCCTTCTTCCATTTTACTTGCATTTGAAATGATCCATCGTGTTTTAGGACATGGATTTTGTATGATTAATATTTGAAGATCCACCATTAACTCACAGACATTATACATTTTGACTGTACGGCCTACTGATTACATACTAAAATATGTGCTTCACATTGAGTAGGAAGATCTTTGTGTTGGGACGATCCTTTCTCTCTTTCCCACTGCTATTCGTTTGTGAGGGAAAGGAGGTCCTAGCTGTGGCTGATAAGGGTACGAGTGGTCCTTGTCCACCTGGGAAGTCATGTATTTCATATGAAATTAGATGAAGACCCATATTATCAAATCTGAAATCATTGAAAGAATCCCCCAGAATCTCAAGACTATTGAGATTTCCTCATTTTCTTTTAATTAAAATTACTTTCCTATTAGTGCCAATACTTGAGGAAAGTAAAACAGGACCATTTTCCTGATTGTTTGATTGCCAGCATTAAAACTGTATTGTTTTTGACAGATTGCATCTCAAAGATACCATCTTTAAACTCTCATGTAGATTAGGTGGGTGATTATAGGCCACAGCTTGCCCCTAACTACTCCTGATGACAATAGTTTCTATGGTAGAGTGAATTCTGAGTTCTAGCCCACCCATCCACCATCGTGGAAAAGAAAACAGCTCATTGACACATTGAGAGTCAGCCTAAAACCACAGTTGTGGTTATTCTAGAAGTTAATTCTCTTGCCACAATGCTCTTACTCTGATAGCACTTCCTGAAACTGATTTTTGGATCTAGGTTTTAGGGAACCTGAAAAGAAAGACAAATTTCAGAAAGGGAAATTTTAAGAATTTACATTCCCTAGTCTTCAGGCTCTGATAACGCAGACAGTCTTCATATGCTCCTGAATATTTAATGATACGGCCAAGAAGGCTATAAAATTTATATAAACAGCATAGGGATTCCTGTCATTTCTAAAGGCAGAGGATTAGAGATTAATGTTTAACTAATCGTTTTCTATCCTGAGATCCTATGTGAAGAAAGAAATACCCAGAGTGGGGCGCCTCGGTGGCTCAGTCCTTTAAATGTCTGGCTTTGGCTCAGGTCATGATCTCAGGGTCCTGGGATAGAGCCCTGCGTCAGGATCCTTGCTCATTGGGGAGTCTGCTTCTCCCTCTGCCCCCACCTCCCCTGCTCATGCTCTCTCTCTCAGACACATTCTCTCTCTCATAAATAAATACAATCTTAAAAAAAAAAAAAACCACCAGAGTTTAACACATTCTGCATTCCCTGACTATGATTTGTAAGCACTGTGACTCAGTCAGTTAAAGCACTGTTGTATTTACCAGTAAGTCTTGTGTCTGGTTAACATGTGTAACCAGTAGTCCATTGTCTGGCTTTTGGCCAAGTCCATGGATGTCCTTCTGGTCCAACTGCTTCTTTGGATCTCTGTCATTGTTTCTCCTCACGCTACAAAACACACAGTGAGTGGATGATCAGTGTCCCAGCACTAGACATTGCCTCCACTTGCCAGGGTCTCCAGAGCCAACTGGGAAGGGGTCCTGTAGAGTCCTGATAAAAGGTGGACCCCAGGTTCTTAAGACATTTTATTCTACCGTTTTGGTAGTGAGAAAATGGAAGTCCTTGGGCATAAGATGATGCCATGACCATTTATCCAGTCCTGCTTTGAGGCTGGCATTTCCCCCCTCAAGTTTTCGCTGTTCTCTTCATTTGAAAAATCAGAGAGGATGCTTACCAATGCTCTTCCAGAAACATATTATCTTGGCCATGGCAGACAGGACTAGTATGTGTAGCCATTATGAAAACACCCAACGCTTATTTTCCTGGGGAGAAAAGGAACACCAGAAAAGTGAAAGATAAATGCAGCTGAGAGACAACAGCTTTGGGGGTAATCTATAGTTATCTCAACTCTTCTGTCATCATTCACTAATGCTTATTGAACACCTCCTAGGTATCAGGCTTTGTGCGAGGTGCTGAGGATATGATGGTGAACAAGGGAACAGAGGCCTCTCAACCTTAGCACTTTTGACATTTTGGGCAGGGTCATTCTTGGTTGGGAGGCTGTCCTGTGCATTGTGGGATGCTAACAATATCCCTGGCCTCCACTCACTAGATGCCAGTTGCCTGAGTTGTGACAACCAAAAACGTCTCTAGACGTGGCCTAATATCTCCTGGGGGACACAGTTGTCCCCAGCTGAGAACCACTGAGCTAGAGCTCACATTCTAGAGGGGGAAGACAGATGTTAAAAAATTAAAAATAGTCTATACAGAAATTGTGGCAAGTGCTAAGAAGGATGTGAACAGGATGATACGATGGGGAGTTATCAGGAAAGGGATCTGTTTTAGCTAAGGTGGTCAGCTGAAAGCTTGACCCTGAACTTAGACCTTCATGAAGGAGGTGGCCATGTTCAAGAGTATGGTGAGGGCTGGACTGTGTGGAGAGGGCAACAAACGACCATAACGATTTTAAGGGGGGGTGGGATATTGAGATGAGGTTAAATTCTTTTCTTTGTGAATGACATCTGCACTCAAAGGGGGGGACCCTGTAGTCTACTCCTCACAGCTTAAAGTCAGCAGTGCACAGGAACAAGATGGATCCATCTGGGAATTTGGAATTAAGAGCTATGGGGCCACCACATACGTTCAGAAGCGGCAAAAGCCTGTCTTCAGATAAAGGGGAGTGAGTGGTCCTTCCCTGCCTTGGTTCCCCTGGGGCCATTCTCTCCCACCTTTTTCCTCGCTCCCTGCTGGCTCCTTCGTGGTCTCCCTTCCAGACCCATTCTCCTCTACCCGAGCATTTTAAGTAGGTGTTCCTCAAGGATAAATTGTGCCTTCTCTCCCCTTCTCTACCTCTTTTCCCACGCAATCTTAGCCTTCCCTGTCCATGGCCTCAACCACCATGTACACACATCAATGACCCCCAGCGGCACGTCAAAAACCTGGACCTCCCACTCTGATGGCAGACTGTATTCTGGATAGACACTGGATATTTCCATCTGGAGTACCTCAAACTCAGCGTGTCCAACACTGAATTCATATTCCCTACAAACCTATCCGCTTTTCAGTGTTTTCTAGCTCAGAGAAAATAGCCATTCTCTATTTACTTATATGAATCAGAAACCTGGGAATTACTCCTGACACCTCATTCCCCATATCCAATCCATCACCTACTCTTGTTAATTTTCCCCCTCTCAAAGCTTTCCACTTATCTCTATCTCCAGTGACATTCTCTGTCCAGGCCCCTGTCATCTCTGCCATAGACAACTGCAGTAGACCCTAACTGGCCTCCCCACATTCCCTCAGACCCTTCCCATCCAGTCTGTTCTCACTGAAGCCAGAGTGATCTTTTAAAAATACAAACCCAACATCACACCCCCTCTTCTCCCTCCTGGTTCAAATGATTTAAAGGCTTCCCTTCATTTCTAGGATGAAGACTAAGATCCTTAGGATGGCATTTGAGGTCTTTCATGATTGGGCTGCTGCCTACCTACCTCTTCAGCTTTTCCCCCTTCCCCCCTGCTCCCCATTCTGTGTTCCACGGCCCCTCCCGTCAATTCCTAGAATGTTATGCAGTTCCTTTAACCACAGGGCCTTTTCACGTGCTGTCTTTGCTCTGGAACATCCCCTCCCCCCTCCCCCAACTCATTCTTGATATTTCAGCCTAAGTGTCACTTTCTCGGGGAGCTGTTCTTCACCCTCCCACTGTATTTCAGGTTCCTTTAGTGTTATGTAAACTCTCACAGAACTGTGCTCCTTTCTTTCAGAATACTTTTAATTTAGAATAATACATTCTTTACTGTGATTATTAATAAAACAGAGCAGGAACTGGTAGGTGATACACATTTGAGGGAGGGGAGGTGAAGGGAGAGGAGGAGGTTGAGAAACTGCCTTGGTTCTTGAATATCTAAATGCTGATCCCAGGCACTTGTGAGAACTACCTTTACTTTCTGCTCTTAGGTTCCACGAAAAACCCTGTTCCTTATAATTCCCCATCTTTCTGCTCAAGTTAGCTCATTTAGGTTTCTATTACTTGCAACCAAAAAAGTATTGGCTAAGACACAGCAAGTGAGAGACTCGGGGGTTGCAGCTTGAAAAATAAGAGTGTGTGTTCTTATGAAATCATTAAATAAAATAACCTAATGATGGTGCAGCAACTTGCTTTTCTCTCTGGGGTCTTTAATCTTTTACTCAGAGGATGCTTTGTTTTTTGGGAAGCACCAAGATAATGTGGCAATGTTGTTAATGTTAAAAAATGTTTAAAAAACAACTGGCTTTCCTTCAGGACGCTTGGCTGAGAGACCAGGGGCAAAGACTGTTGAACTAGAAATGCCTCGTGAACACTGGACGCCCCACAGTGTCCCAGTTCCCTCTTTTCAATGAATGATTAACAATCTAATGAATTCAGAGGTCTGCACGACTGGATTCTAGGGTGACTGGTGTGACTGATGGAGGAGGACAGTGTGGTTGGCATAAAACTCAGGGTACAACGTGGTGTTCTAGAAAGCACTGGACCTTGGGTTTCTTCTTCTGCAGAATGGAACGGGGTTCCTAGTAACTGCCCTGCCTACTTCAACACAGTCGTCAAGAGACCGAAACCCGACACTGAGAATGTCAAAGAGCTTTGTAAATACAGAGTACTATAGAAATGCAGAACAGCGTTAGAAGAATGTGCTAGTTCTTCAAGGGCTTTGGCATAGGACATGTAAGCGATCACTCATCCCGAGAACATTTTTAGGATGTTTGCTGGGTGCTAGAAAGAGCTGGTACTGGGGAGGCAGAGATGAACTGGACACAGCCCTTACCCTCCCATCTTTGCTCAAATGAAACCTCATTAGAGATGGTTTCTTTGATTACCCCATCTCAAATAGTAAGCCTCCACCCTGCTTTGTTTTCTCCAGAAAGTGTTTTGTTTTATCATCTGAGGTACTTACTTGCTTATCACCTTTCTCCCCCACCCATCAACCCACTAAGAGTAAGATCCCTGAGGGCAGGGACTTAGTTATGGTCACTGCTAGACTTTTGTGTAGTCAGTGCCTGGAACTTAGTAACTGCTCAAAAAATATTTGTTGAGTAAGTGCGCTCAGGGCACACCTAGAGTTTAGACAAAATTGGGCCACGTTGCTCTGGCGGACTGGACTCTGGGGGACTAGGCTCCGGTGGGGAAGAGAATATGTAGGCTGGCCCCTAGGAGAAGGCATAATGGTCAAAGGGCAAGAAGTAGTAGCCCTGGTTAGTGGATAAGAGAAAACCTCCAGCTAACTTCTTGGTTTGCTAATAGCAGGATTCTCCTGAACTCCCGGGATAAAGCCATCCCCAGGGTTTATATTTTGAATGGCCAAACAATCTTAAGTCTTGCCCCCATCCAATCCATTTTACATTCTGCTGCCAGGATGATCTTTCTGACATGCAAAGTTGTCCACCTGTTTAGAAACTGCCATGACTCCTCAGTGCCATGGATCATCAAGCTGAACCTTCCTTGCAATGTTTACCATTCTTTTCAGGACCTGTTTCTTGCTGACTCCTCCCCCTTACCTCCTACCCGTCTATGGTCCCTGGCAACCCCTACTTACATGCACCTTACTATTTCATACCCTTCTTTGTTCAAGTTGGACCTGCTTCTAGAAACACCCTTAGCCCTTTTCATTTGACAAGAAAACCCAGCAAGTCTTTCCTGAACTCCATTTGCTGCCCTCCAACCCCCAGGAAGGAAATCATTTCCTCCTATTGCTTCCCCCAGGCTGCTTCATACCAAATTGTAACAGTCCTTCTCTGGAGCAGCCCCGCTACTTCCTTGTCTGTGGTTGCACCCCCAGCACCCAGCACAGCACCTGGCATGTAGGGAGCAGAGGCCCATGGGCCCAGGCTCCCTAAACCTCTTTCACACTCTGTCCAGAGCTCAGCGTCTGCGTGTGCCCCACCCTCTCTTACCATCCTGCCAACCCTGTGACACTCACTCTCACCTGCATTTCTCCATTTATTTTTCCATCTTTGGGAGAGGGGCCCCTGGTCATCCCAGGACTCTTCTTTTCCTGGCTCCCACCTCCTCTAAGCTCCTCCAAGCAACTCAACAGAGGCACTCGCCCTGCCAAGAAGTGTTAGCTGGTCTCCAAGGTAACAGACTGCACCACTGCAGCCTGAGGCAGGGACAGGGGAAAACTCCCTCACCCCAAGGAAGACATTACCACTTCCTTGTTGATAACAGCCTTTCCCCAGGCACTCTGCTTTTCTCCAACCCGACAAAAGCCTGGAAGCAGGACTTGGACTTCTATTTCTAGAATCTCTGGATGAGCAGAAAACTATGGTTTGGACCAGTAGAGCCCTGGTACATGCTACCTTCCTGTAGTAGGAACTAAAGACAGGTAGCAGAGAACCTGCGCCGTGCCAGGCGGGAAAGCTGGTAACTGTCTCCTCCTTCTCAGATTCCCTGGGGTCCCCGCAAACACATACCCTGAGACAGGTCTGGCATTCCCCCACCTCCACCAGGTCCAGCCCCACCCAAACCTGGCTAATACAGCAGCGGGCTCAGTGACCTCTTAGCGTCAGAAGAGATCATCTACTGCCGTGCTTCCTAAACCCAGGTGCCCATCAGAATCATCTGGGTTGTTTGCTAAGGACACATACATAACATTCCCATTTGGGAGACTGATACAGAACTGTGGTACAGTGTGGGAATATGATTCTTTAACAATGGTCCCAGGTGATTATGACGTAACCAGCCCTTGGCTCATAGCTGGGGGACCCTCTTCTTTTTGGAACGCCTTCTTTTATGGAAGTCAAGAGAGATGAAGTGATGTACCCCCATGTCAACCAGCTTGTAAGAGGCTAAGGGACCTCCACTTAGTTTATCTAGGTAATTTCTCAAATGACTGTCTTCACTTTCAGGACCTTTAATTTGATAATTTAGAACACGTGCACCTTGTGGTAATCATCATATGGCGGAGAACCTCTTCCAATGTTGACCCTAGCAGTGGCTCCTATAGGCCAGATCAGAAAAAACAAAACCCCTCAAAATAGAAACTGCTTACCGACCACCAGTCACTGTGGGCAGGAGTCATGGGTTGACGGTAGTGTGGCATTTGGGAGGGCGTTTCGTCAAAACCAACAAGGCAGGAGAGGAGGGAGAGCAGAGAGAGGTAAGGAAGTCAGAAAAGGGAAGAGTTACAAGTGGCTGAGAGCAACCAACCAATGGCTACTCTGTGAACAAGGCGTGAGGGTCCTTGTGTCCAACCTACTGGAAATCCTGGGTAGAAGAGGCTGGCTAGCTTTGAGACACCATGTTGGAAGACATGAGGGCCCAAGACTGGTAGTTTTGTACTTTCACAGTTTCCTTGGCTCCTGGATACACAGGGTCTAAACATTTTACAAGAAGTAAACCCCAACATTGAAAAGTCATTGTTATTGCTTTTTCTATTTGAGCTTACATGATACACATGTTCTGGATGTATTTGTGCCAGATGGATAAAGCAGAATAAGGCTTTCAGCCTGTATGACCAGGCAAGAGGAAAGCTGTATGTGGATACCATCTTTCTCAGCTCTCCTCAGACAGTTTGTAGCTCATTTGGGTACCACATAAGGAATTAGAGCACAATAGGAATTTGTGTTTCTTACCTTAGGTTCTTGGAACCTGATCAGGGTCAACTCACCTCTGGTCTTTATTTAAGAGCTGTAGCCTGGTCCCATTGCCCAAGATACATTGATTGTGTGATTTCCTAATTCTTCCATTAATTCTATTTTTGCTTCATGTACTTTGACATTCCATTATTATGGGATACACACTTTGATTTGTTATGTTTTTCTCCTTAAATGACCATTTGCTATGGCCTGAATGTTTGTGTGTCCCCACCCTTACCCCTCCTCAAAATTCATATGTTGGAAACTTACTCCCTAAAGTGATGGTATTAGGAGGTGGGGCCTATAGGAGGCAGTTAGGTCATGAGGAGAGCCCTCATGAATGGGATTAGGGCTCTCATAAAAGAGGACACAGCCCCTAGCCCCTTCTATCCTGTGAGAATAAAAGAAGTCTACAACCCAGAAGAGGACCCTTACCCGACCATGCTGGTACCCTGATCTTGGACTTCCAGCCTCCAGAATTGTGAGAAATAATTTTTTTTTAAAGCGAGGTTGCAAGGAACACTGTTTTACATCTTTGTGCACTCTGAGATTTTATTTCTGTAAGATAAAGACACAAAAAGTAAAATGTATGAATCTAGGGGCTTTATTTTAAAAGTATAGACCCTAAAAACAAAAGTTTTTCTTCAGTTCACAGCCAGCTCATAAGAACCTTGTTGACTTTTTTCAAATCTGGGGAAAAAAACGAATTTCAAAGCTCTTTTAACTTGTTGATAAAATACTGTAGTGTTGTGCCATATTTAGTCTATAATCCTCCTGTGTTGGAATAAGCAGATAGTGGTGACTTTGATGATTTTGTCTTCAGCATTTAAAAGCCCCTTTGGTTTGTTTTTTTTTTAACTGAGATATGACATATAACATTATATTAGTTTCATGTGTATACTGTAATTCGATAGATGTATATATTGCAAAAATGATACCACAGTAAGTCTACTTAACATCTAATTAGATTTGTGTTTCATAAGCCACCTAGTCTGCAGTATTTTGTGATAGCAGCCCAAACAGACTAAGACAGTATTGTTGTGCTACATATTTTTTTAGATAGATATTTAGATTTTTAGATATTAACTTGTGTTTTCTTTCTTTCCCCCATTTCAAGCCAGTAGCAGGTGCTTTTCGTTGGGTTGAGAAGTAACCTGAAGTCAACATTTCTTTCTTTTTTGTAAAATCCTAAGCTAACTGAAAGATTAAAGTGACGTACCAAAGCATGGGAGGTGAAGGATGTGTTTAATGTCAAGAGGAGAAGTGTGAGTGTATCAAGATTCTTTCAGTTAAAAAAGACAAACCCAACTCAAACTGGCTTAAGGAAAAGAGGGAATTTATTTGCTCAAACAACAGAAAAATTGAAGGATTTACTGGTTTTGGACATGGCTTGATCCAAGGCTAATATGATGTTAACAGAAATCTGTCTCCATTTTTCAGCTCCTTTCTTCTGTGATGGCTTTATTTCTTACACAGGCTCTTCATGCGTGGTTGGCAAACTTGGACACCAGCAGCACTCAGTTCCCCCTCTCCCCAATTTAGCAACCCTAAAATAAGAGCACCTCTTTCCCAAGGAGCTCCAGGAAAGGCCCAGGCTTGGCTTGGTCATGTGATCCATTCATTTCTGAAAAAATCACTGTGGTTCTGATAGGCCAGACCTGGCTTCTGCATCCAGTCTTGGAGCCAGAGGGTGCAATCAGCCCCTTGAAAAAAGCTTGGTTTGTTTTGTTTTGAACCAAAGACAGGGACATGGGTACTAGGCAAACATGCCTCTGAGGGAAGCCAAAGGGGAAAAGAAAGAGACGGAGGTCAAGAAATCAGGTATCTGAAAATCAGAAGGAGTAAGGGCCTGCTCAGTGTTTGGTGGCAACACTTTGAGATGGCAAGACCTAAGAGGAATGCGTCCTCAGTCCAGGGAGAAAGTCTTCCTAGCTCAACAACTTCATCACCATGCCCCAAGCGTGGGATGGACACAGAACTACTGCACCATTCAGACTGGAATAGTTGATGTCTCAGTAGTAATAAGTGTAGACAGAGGACAAATGACTGGAGGGGGCTTTCTAATGTTTGAACCATGGACTTCTGCACAACCCTAGGGTAATCCAGTAACCAGTAGATTTCCTATCAACAAGGTAGAAGGGATCTAGTTAATTGGTTTTTTAAGTGCTACAGAGGGGACAAGATATAGCCTGTTTGGGGAAATTTCCATGGGTGTTCAATTCCCAAAAGGTTCCCAGGAAAATCAAGGGGTGACATCATCTAGTTTAGCAATCAGTGAAGTTACCACGTAGCAGGACTGCAGAAAGCTTGACAGTGAGAGAGGAATGATGGAAGATTGAACACAAACAGCTCAATAACTTACATACTTTTCTCCCCCAACAAAATATATAATATTTATAGGTTGTTTCTAAGCAGGACTACCTTTTATGGTTGCTTGCATTCCACATCCAGAAGAAGCAAACCATAGATTCAGCTGCTCGTGTCTGAGCCAAGAAATCATGCAACTGGGACAAGCTATTTTTATTTCCTTCACACTAGCCAGGACAGAAGTAGTCCTCGATTTTGAAGTCAGAGAACCTAGGTTTGAAACCCAGATTCAAAATTACTAGTTACTGATCCTTGGGTAAGTTATTTCCCTTTTGATGCATGGTTTTCTGGTCTATAAGATACCTTTCCACTTCACCTCAGGAGGAGGATTAAGGTGACATATGGAAAAACACATAGCATGAATTTAATATTAGTTTCCTTCTCCAAACTCTTATTGAATGCCACTATTTCTTAACCACAATATTTTAAAATATATGTACTGCCTTTCATAGGGTAGTTGATACGCTTCAGTTCGAATGTCAGGTTATCATGGAATGTGGGAAGTTTCTGTTATCTAAGGTCTAAGTTCAAGCAGCATTATTTGTCAGAGCAAAAAACTTGGAAACCGTCTAAATGAACATCAACAAGGGAGGACACACACACACACACACACACACACACACACACTACAGCCACTAAAAATGCAGAAGACTCATATTTACTGACAGAAAGATAGCCATCATAAAGTAAAAAAGAAAGCAGTGGCAGACATGTGGAATATGCTCTTGCTTTTGTTAAAGCTGAACAGGATATATATATACACGATACACATATATTGTAAATACAGCAAAATATCTGCAAGAAACCTAATAAACTGTTATTAGTGGTAATTTCTGGAAGGTGGGTTGAGGGAGGATTTTTAATTTCCTATACCCCCTTTTTGTTTTTAATTTTACAGACATGTTACTATAAAAAAACAAAAAAATTCCTTTGTCCCAGTTTAGGGTTATGGTAACTTCCTTCTCCACAACAGCACTTAGGACAAGAAAAAGTTACTGATGACCCTGAAACAGCAGAAATGAGGTAAAGTGCTAAGAATGATGTGTGTGAGTGGGGGTGACACCACAGTAGGAGTCCACTTTGCTATTCACTAACGACATTAGTAAAATATGAGGTACTTAAAAGCTTTCTTAGATACATGGATTATTTTTCCCCTAGAGCAATTTATTATGCATAATGGAAAGGATTTTCTTTGATTGGTTCTTCAACTGCATTTGCATTTTGCCACAGAGAACAAAGCAGTGTAAAAGAATGAGTTTTTAAAATTTATTTAAGAAAATACTTAATTGTCTAAGACAACCAAATTAAATCTTTAAACATGAAAAGATTGCCAGAGTCAGGACACAGCATTTATTTTACTGACTTGCTCTGACAGATAATAGGGATTGATTTAATAGTGACCAAATACAATGGCAGTATTTACTAAAGGGCCATAACATGGCTGGTTGGGGATAACTGCACCTACAATGAGATCAAATCCTTGAGTCCATTCCTTTTAGCAGAAATTAAAACCATCTTGGCAGAGCCAAGTTTTTGCAAAACATACCAAATATACGGCTTCAAGATAGCTGAGAACCCAAAAGCTTGAAGAGGCCTCCAGAGAGTTCTCTTGGGATCAACTGGGTGCTTGCATCATCCTGGTCTTCTTTGTATTGGTATCAACATTGGAGCACTAGGAATTCGGTAGTCAAGGCTCTTCAGTCCACAAAGGGTCTTGAGTAGTAAAGGTCTTAGGTCTTGAATCCTAAGGAGGTCAATGAAACTGGCATATTATACAGTCAAATACTTACCAATAAAACAACCACATCTACTTATAAGGGCTGGAAGAATTTCACTGAAATAATCCTGGCAGATAGGTGGCTAGGTCTCTCAAATACAGTTTCATAATTTTCCTTTGTAACCTAGCCCCAAATTTTATTATAATTCAATTCACATGTAAAGCAATGTGCTAGGTCTCTAAGGGAAATGAGAAAGCCACATTCCTTGCATTCAGGAGTTTATAATTTAGTGATAGGGAGGTGTTTATTAGTAAGAACTGCAGCAACTAACATTTGAATGCTTTCTATGAGCCAGGCGCTTCCCATGCTTTCTTGTTTAAACCAACAATAACCCTATGACATAGGTACTGTTAACCCCATTCTACAGGTGAAAAAAACCAAGGCTCACAGAGGCTAGGTGATTTATCAAGGGTCACACAGCGAGTATTTTGGAATGGAGATTTGAATCCAGGCAGTCTACTTGCCTCAAGTAAGTTCTATTACAAAGGTATAAACCAAAGAGAAAGGACAAAAAATTAGTTATGTTTCAAATACGAGAGGGATTAGGGAAAACTGCGAGGAGGAGGTGGTGCAGTCACAGCCAAGACAAGGAGCAGGTGCAGTGAAAGAATGGAGACTAGCTGGTTTGGCTGTGTAAGGTGAAAAGATACAGTGGTGGGTAAAGAGAAGAGACAGACCGAAGCCAGATCATGAAGCTATACTAAAGAAGTTTGCACTTCGTTCTGTAGAGTGGGAATGAGAGGAACTCAAAGAAATGATATGCTTTCTTTTGTGTTATTTTGGTAGAAATTAGTTGGATGGAGTAGATGGAGATTAGTTGAAGGAAGTCCGGTTCAGACGCTGTAGGACATGAATAGCTGTTAGAGGTCAACTGTCCAAGGACCTTCTGTCACAGACATTTCCTGTGTTGGGTACTCTGCTATTGTAGAACTTCGGGAAAGGCAGTCTACTTTTCTGAGGCCTTGATTTCCTCATCTGGAAAATGGAAACACTGGATGTGCTCTTTTAGATTTCATCCAGCTCTAAAATCTTCTGAGTCTTATGAAAAATCTCTTCTTGAAATTTAATCTTGGGTGGTCTCAGTCTGTGCATGGAATTGGGGCTGAATTGCAGAAAACTTGAATGTGCTTGAAAATATCCCATTGTTTTCTCCTCCTGGGAAAAGAACCAAAACTCTAAAAAAAATAATACAGCATTATGCTATCTTTGATACCATTTATAAATACCTACTTTTATTTTGTTGCTGGGTAACTGTGACCCAGAAGAGTTGACTTTGCATAAGAGGAACCCAGTCTTCCAGTCTTGGGTGTTTTTCCTATAATCTCCTCATACAGTGGTTAGAACAGAGTTAGTGGAAGACTAAGTCAAAATTAGGTGTCTTTGGACTCATATTATTGTGGGGGTTTTTTTTGGCTCCAGTGGGAGGCTTGAACTCACGACCTTGAGATCAAGAATTGTATGCTCTACCGACTCAGCCAGACAGGCACCCTCACATTACTGGTTTTAAAGTTAATCTGTTGGGGCGCCTGGGTGGCTCAGCTGGTTGAGCGACTGCGTTCGGCTCAGGTCATGATCCTGGAGTCCCGGGATCGGGTCCCGCATCAGGTTCCCTGCTCAGGAGGGAGTCTGCTTCTCTCTCTGACCCTCCCCCCTTTCATGTGCTCTCTCTCTCCATCTCTCATTCTCGCTCTCTCAAATAAATAAAATCTTTAAAAAAAAAAGTTAGTCTGTTTTTTCGTAAGGTATTACCAAAGAGAAAGAAGTGTTTTCTCCCACTCTTAGAAGTTGTGTAAGTCTACCATTACAAATTTCCAATTGACCTTTCAGAAATATTTATAGAACTCTTCAAATACCTCTCATCTGTGTTATATATCAGTATAGGTTTGGATGGTATGAAGATAGGGTGATTAGCTCATCCCTTTTGCCTGGAATTTTCCTAGTTAGAGCACTGAAAATCTCATGTCCCAGGAAACCCTTCAGTCTCAGGCAAATGGGGATGATTGGTCACCCTAAGAAGATGCCTTTACGATCCAGAACTCAAGAACATCCAATTCCTATTTTGTCTTTATCTTCCAACTCCCCACGAGGTTCCTGTAAAGGCCATATAAACGATAAACAGCAGCAAAGGGTAAATGTGGTGCTTAATTGGTTATTAGTTATTATGTGGCTGGGCTAAATCCTGAGACCCCTCGAGAAAGCTACAGTAAAGCTGTGATGGAGCACATGGATGAGTCTAGAGACTTAAGGCCTCTGTCCTCTCCTTCAACTCAAATTTTAAAATTTTAGAAGCTAAGATCCTTTGGCCTGCAGTGAAGTAGAAATGTAAGACTGGAGCAAAGATGAATGGCCTTAGGTCTACGTGTGAGGGAGAAAGGCAAGATGGCTGGCTTTGAGAGCCTTGGCTCAGTGGATCTCTCTCAGATCATAAAAACATGATGCAGAAGAGAGAGAGCCACATATGTGTGGTCTTTTATTGCTGAGTGACTCTTCTTATTGGTAAACATGGCCTAATCCATATTCTGGAATATTACCGGCATCTCTTCCCAAGGAGGGAGCTGGGAGTGGAAGAAGAGAGGGAGACCTTCTCCCTGCCTGATGCTGAAACAAAACAATACCAAGGGACATGACAGTGTCATTGTGTGAATATGTAAAACCTCTGTAAGAAATCAACTTCTGAAGTGAATTTTTAAAATCAAAGCTTACTTCAAAGCAATAGAAGCCTTTTTAGTTTCTTTAGTAGACAATTTATTTTGATAAACTTGCTCAATAACAAAAATACAAGTGAAGAAAATTATGTTCATTTTATACAGTTTGTATTAACAATTTGTTTTGAAACTATTAATTGAAAAATGTTATAACCAATTAGAAAACAATTCTTAATAAAATTTGGGGTAATATACAGACCTTGTTCACAAACTCTAAAATCTCTTGAGGTGATACAACTAATAAGTCCTGTGTAGGGAATCCAACCTACACAGGCCATGTTTTTCCTTCATATATTTTTATCCTTCAAAAATTAGTTCTGAGAGACAGCTTACTGTTTTGAACTGTGAATGTAAATTTAATTTTTAAAAGAAGATCAAAGTGGGTTGATAAAATAGTTACTACAATCAGAGTAACTTGTGGCTAGTAGTCTTTTAATAAAGACAAAATAAATGCAACATGTTCTTCCCATGAAGCCCACGATGCGAAATAATAGCTAAGAGTATGTCTAAAGTTAGTTTCCAATACTTTTTCAGGGTCTTTCCTCTAAATCAATAGACTGTATGTCACCAGGGCTATTATTTTACTTAAGAGATTAAACAGTGAATTCACAGAACGTCAAGCAGGGATATCAAAGCTTTAGGCAAAAGGGTAAAAACCAATGAAGTGTTTTGGTCATTTAGAACATTAAAAAAAGAAAAAAGAGGAGCCATCCTTCAAAACAAATGGAAGAGAAAATAGGATAAGAAGTAGAAGAGTCAGAAAAATTACATACACACATTAACAACATAGAACATGGATTACCTTTGGAAAGAATCATACTGAAATGTTTGCTTTTAATGAATTGAAGATTTTTCATGTTTACAGATGTTTAGGCATGTTCAATAGGAGCTTCCAAAAATTTCAAACTAGTTTAAGTCTTGTGCAAATAAAACCTATAAATAGTTTTCAGATTTTACAGTGATGTTCTTAGGTATGAGAAGAATGCACACACTCTAAAAACAACGTAACAGACAAAAGTTTGACAAATGATTGCACCATAAAACAGTGTTTTATATACAGTTTACAAGCTATGATTTCCTGCTATAAATTAATATTGTACTACATAGTACTCATTATAGTGACCTTTTTAAAAGCAACTGCTGACAGTTGTCTATCTTTTCACTTACAGGTTTTATAGGATTTTATATGAATGAATCTATTTCATTGTTTGGTCTGGAAGAGTACAAAGATTTGACTTCACATACCACTCAATGGGACAGTCTCAATCCTGGGTTAGAGTGCTGACTGGTTAGAGGGAATGTTCCCCTAGCAGCCCTTTATGCACTGGACCTCCAAGACAATGATGAAATTAAAGACAACTTAATGGTTTGGGTAATAGATACAAATAAAACCCTAAATTTTGTAATCTTATACGCAATACCACTGTAAGTGAAAGAAGTAAACAGTGGGGAAATTCTTAGCAGCTGAGAAACTTTCTCTCCCCATGCTCATGATCCAGTTAAAAATATTTTGAGAAACTATTTACAATAAAATTCATCTTTTGGAAGAGAAAAGCTCTTGGTCATATCATAATTAATTTGAACCATACTTTGCTAACACTTTATCTCAGTGGTATAATGGTGACAACCAAAACTTTCCTTCAAAGTGATCCATTTGAGGACCAATCAAATCACAATGGGAACAGCAATTCCAAATGTCCATAGAACACGTCCAGTGGTATTCTCAGAATTAACTAGACATCATAATACTTGGGGAAAAATAGTCTCCTTCAGTCATTTCCCAAAAGGTTTCTTTGACCCTGGGAAGGAAAAGTGTGACATTCCCCCAGAACACTCAAGGAATGCACCACAGTGGTGGTTCACCTCTTACCCTGACTCCTGAGTGAGCTGAAACACTGGGGTTTTCTTTCACAATAAAATACTGCTGAATTAACAGTAAGATATATGAATGTCAAACAAGCCAGTGTGAAACACATCAGGCTCCTCCATTTTATACTTTGAATATCTGAGGAGGCAGCCCCATTTCTGAAGTAATCATTTTATAATTTATAACTGAGCTTTCAAAAAAACAGTGCATTCATTTCTGTTTGTGTGAAGCATGTACTACACGGGACTCTAACTCTACTGGGACATTTGGGTTGCCGGTTTCACTAGAAAGAAGAAAAACAGCTCCATTGCCAAGAAAGAGCCTCCTGCCCCACATTTCAAACAAGAGATTATCTATAGTGCTCATCTGGAAAAACAACTAAGCACTGATATGAAAGCACGGAAACGTGGAGAAGAGAAATACTGTATTTTAAAACTATTTGTGGATTCGAGGATTAGCGGCAACGCTTCTTCTTAGGAAAAAATGTAAAGCTGTGGGTTTAGTACAGCCCTTTAAAGTAAATGCAAAAATGTTAGCTTTTAGCAAAGGCATATAGCATATAAAGAAAATACTGTATTGCTCAGGTTTTTGATAGAGAAGATGTATTAATAATGCTTACAGATGAAAAGAACATAAATTTAGTTTTTATAGCAGAGTGCAGTTAGTGTTGTAGATAGCCAAAATATTATAAATTGGTATTACTAGTGAACTTTGTATTTATGTAAAGTTGTGTGCTTGAACATAGAAAATGCATTATTTATGTAACAGACTGAGCCAGTAGAAAAAGAGAACCTCTGTACAACAGACGACAGTTGCCAATAATTTAAATAGTGTCAGATTCCCCAAATTATAAGGTTTTACATGATCTTACCTTCTACTATCATATACAAATAAATTAACCCTACAAAGAATTTTAGCTTAACTTAAAATTGGACCTAGAAAGGTATGGGATTATTTGTACCTATTACAAAAACCTGTTAAAATCAAGGGCTGCTACAAAGAATGAGGTAAACTGAAGACTCTCTCCACTATGCAGCCTTCAGATAAATGGCTTTTTTTTTCTATTGAGTTCTAGGTTTGCACACCACAGTGTTTTGCTAGCAAAGCATTCAGAGTTCTCTTCCAGGAACTGTTTGCATGTGTGTGTATATAAATTTACACACACACACACACACACACATATATACACACTGTATACTGCATCAGCAAAATATATATATTATATATATATTTATATAAATATAAGGAATATTTCCCCCACCCACCCACCCCCAACAACATGTTTCTTAGTGTTTTTTTGTTTGTTTTGTTTTGTACACAGAGAATAGGGAATTTCAGGATTTTTACAGACATTTTAGCAAACAAGTTTTGATCTATTGGCTTCTTGGTGTAGTAATGCAACAGCAAATCATTCTGGTGCCAAAGGCTCATACCATTACAAGGAAGCTGTGAACACTAATTTCTTAGGAGGTGAGGCCAGCCCCACATGAACTTCTCTTGTAACCCTCTGGTCCACCATGATTCATAAATAGTTAGACTTTTTTTCCCTCAATTAATCATTAAGACATTAAAAACGGAACAACAGAGTCACAAAGGGCCACATGCTTTTCAGTATAAAGCATTCTCCTTCACTAGGTTGCTATCACAGTGCAGACCTGACTGCCTGAATATGCTCAGGAGATTTAGTCAATATTGTCTGTATTTGGTTATGGAAAAGGCTCTCATTTTTGTTTGTTTGTTTGTTTTGTTTTTAAATCCAAAGTGCATAGTGAGAACAAATCAAAGCATTTTTTTTTCCTTTTCAGCATCAGTTTCATCTAAGCATCTTCCTATGAGAGGACTTACTTAGATGCCTTGCCTTTGTCCTCCCCCCTCCAAAAATAAAAAAATAAAATAAAATAAAAAATAATAAAAGAGTTGAGCAATTTAGACATTCATCAGCCCGGTAAACAAACTTTGCCAGCAAATAGAAGTCCTACTATTGTAAAGAAAATTGATAAGACAAAAAGTACATATGATGACCCAACTACTGTGTTGTTGGGTAATTTATAAGGTTGACCTCCGACTTCATTGATGTAAAATCCTATCGGAAATATTAGGGCAGCCATACAGAAAAGGATCACTGTAAAACAAACCAAAACACAACATTAGTAACACGGTTTGGTGATTAAGAAAACAATGAAAATTTGGCACAAAGGAAGTTTATAAGAACGGTTGTGGATTGATAACATGGTCAAACCTGTTAAAACATTGACCACTTGTCAAAAGATTTACATCTTCTACAGATCACGTAATATCCCCAAAGCCTAACAATTAAATATAGTAAAAGCTGGGCTAGCCTTTTATATACGTGTTAGGACGATTTTGAATATCAGAATTAAGAAAGGGATCCAAACCTACTAAGTGCTTATATAAACTATTCTTTTTAAAAATTTTAATAAAAAAATTTTAATTCCAGTATATTTAACAGACAGCATTATATTAGTTTCAGGTGTGTGCATAAACTATACTTGACCACTTAAAGTAGTGATTAAGGGCTCAAGCTAGAATCAGAGAGGGGCTATGTTCTGGCTTCACTACTTATTAGCTGTGCAGTATTAGGCTTCTGGTTCCCTTCTAATGGGGTAAATACCAGAAGGATAAACAAAACAAGGTCAAGTCCCTGGCACAGTGCCAGGTTGATAGTAAGTGCTGAATAAACGTTGCATATTATTATTATCAGTTATTATTCTACCAATTCTGTTCCTCTCAGTTGGTATTAGAAGGAATTGGAGAAAAGGTACAAACAAATATAGTACTACTGATCTTACTCTGATTTAAAATCACTTAGTGGAAAGAACCTCAGGCTTCTGAGATGATTAGTAAACTGTCAGAGTGGTTCTCTCTCATTATGGACAATGTTAGAAAAAAAATCTCTCAGGTTTTCTGAGTACACAGGTTAAAATGGGGCGGGGGGGCTTCTTTGCGTTTTGTATACAAACACAATGAAATATATTATTTGCTAAAATGTTTCTAGAAAGGTATCAGCAAACCCAGCATCTGGGTAGAATTCCGGAGTCCTCTGTTTCAGCGAACAGCTTGTGCCCCTGGGCTACCAAAGAAACACTCTTCCTAGTGAACACAAATTACCCATTGATAGGCTAGCTTTTCCAAGAGAATATTTTATGCTTTTTGAAAGCACATTGGTCAAATGTTCATAGTCCTTCAAATTTCTTTGGAGGCGGAAATGTTTCTTCAGTGTAATGTGAAAACAGGTTACTATACTCACTGCATGTGAAGAGGTGAAGCTTTCCATTATTAACTGAATGAGAAACTTCTTCCGAGTTAAACATATCCCCAAGAATACAGACAAAGTCCTGGATAAACATAGCAGCTGACACTTGTCCTAAATTATTTTTGTGTTAATCAATCAACAAATTTAATAGGAGAGTCCTTAAAAAGCCAATTAGGAATTTTTCTGGAAGAAATACCTCCAGGGTAATATCCAAGGTATTAAAAAGTAACATTTTCTTAATACGTTGGTTTACAGAACACATCAGCATTCTTGTTTGCTTTGCACCACCTAGATGGATTATCTTATATTACACAGACAGCCTACTTCATTTTGGGCCAATGACCACATCAAATAATGTTACATCAGTGAATTTGGATTCTTTCAGGTGCCTACTACAGAACAAATGAAAAATTCAGATATTAAGTATTAGATCTTTTGGACTTTCTGTTGTACAGTCAGCAGTAAAAGACTATTAGTGCTGCCAAAGCCCACTTATCTGTGTTATCTGCCACCAATTTCTAACAGTTCTTATGCTGTAATATGGTTTGGTAAGTAAAATGAAACCATAATCTAAGCAGTTATACACAATCTAACAGAAAAACAATGGGATAAAGTTATTGCTTTAAAAACAATTTGTTTCTTAATGTTGACTCATCTAATCTCAAGAAGCACAGATAATTTAGAAGTGCTTTAGAGATATGCAGATATTACAATTGTTTATTGTTAATTAATGTGCCAACTTCATTCCTATCTTTTTCTACTTTCTATTGTAAAATAAAAATCTATCCTTCATAAGGGAGTAATCATTTAATGATTATATTTAAAGTAGAGTTTAATTTTTTACAAGAGTTAAGTGCTTTCCAAATTAGTTAGGAAAAGCTTAATCAAATACTAAGGAAGCAGTAAACTCCTATTTGATCTAATCCTGGTTTTTAATCCAAAGAGTTAGGTTCTCTATACTTCTGGGAAGATTTAATGAAAGTGGATGAGTTTTCTTTCAAGCTATTGGGACCTGTGAGGTTACTTTAGATCTTAAAATATTATTAATGCTGATAACATCTATCAACTGTTGACAATTAAATTTTGGGTCCTAAATAAGCCTATAAAAGCCTCACTTCCTATCTTCCATGGCACAGATTTCTCGATAGTAAGAGTCAGATATTGAGTTTACTGGGAGATGAGAATGTAAATTACAGTGGCAGAGTTAAGGATAGGGTCAGACTTGAAAAAAAAGACACATCTTTGTTACCTTTGCCCCCACAGGCAGGCTGCATCACGTGTGACTCTCCTCTGAGAGAGCTCCCCACTGTGTAAACCTATTAGAAAATGTTACCCTGACATTTTTACCAAAACTACAGTTTAAGAGGAATAGAAATACATACAGTAGAAATAAAGTACATTTTCAAAGGCTGAAGGGAAATACCAGGGGGACATAAATCCCTCTCAGGACTGCCACCCTAGTGGACTAGCTCTGGTAACAAAAACAATGTATTTAGGGGCGCCTGGGTGGCTCAGTTGTTAAGTGTCTGCCTTCAGCTTAGGTCATGATCCCAGGGTCCTGGGATGGGGCTCCCGCATCGGGCTCCCTGCTCAGCGGGTAGCCTGCTTTTCCCTCTCTTACTCTCCCTGCTTGTGTTCCCTCTCTCACTGTCTCTCTCTCTGTCAAATAAATAAAAATAAAATCTTAAAAAAAACCCAAAAAACAAAAACCAATGTATTTAAGGCAGCTGAGAAGAGTAATGCAGCCCGCCCTATGCTTACTTAGATGACATTAACTACAAGTATATTGTTGAGCTAAAAAACCAAGGTACAGAATAGTATAAATAGAATATATATTCATAGAACATTCACACATATACATATATGTTTCCATGCATAAGACACCTCTGGTAGGAAATCCCAGAAACTCTTAACAATGGTTGCTTCCAGCAAAGAGGTATTGAATGGCTAGGTAATGGAGCCACACATGAGACTTACTTTTCACTTGATGACCCTTTCCTAGGCTTTGAATTATGTATCATATGCACATATTATTTTTAGAAGTTACTATTTTAAATTTTTTTAAAAAATAAAGGAAAAACACATTACATTTGGAGGTAGCTACATATACTTAAGTATCTGCTGAAAGGAAATGAAAAACAAGATAACCCTAGTTCCTTCTATTTATTGGGTGGCAAGAACCAAAGGCTCACACAGCATTTCAATGCTTTCTTCAACTCATCCTAAACTAGTGTTACTATTCAATTATATTTTGATCTTTGGTATTCAGAGCATATGCATTCCCAAATGTTAACTAAATCCAGAAACTAAATCCTCCTACTTTGACTTTATTTTACTTCTTAAAGAATGAATTCTGTCTGGATAAGTAATTGTTATCTGTGAGTAAAGATTCTCTTTAAATTCTTCATCAATTAATTTAGCAGCACTGTCTCCGCAACTGCCTGTGGACCGTACGACTCAGAAAAGAATGGTCTCAGGAGGTCTGTTTGTTTCACATTTCTTAACAAGAACGGAGAAGACTTTTTTAGTCAAAGTCAACTTGATCTAAATTTTAAAATTAAGGGAGATGTATAGACAGAAATAAAACAACAGACCCAGAAACATATACATTAAAGAGTTTCACAGAGAGGCAGAAACTGAGACTCATGAACTAATATCCCTATCTTATGGTCTTTAAGGATAAACTGAGCTTTAACATTAATAGGGATTCATGGGAATATGCCTTACCCCTACCATACAAGTTCTAAATGAAAGTATCAAATGAAAGTAAGCCGTGTTATAATATTCACTTTTTAAAACTTACGCAAACTTGATATAATTATAAGGCATTGAATTAGAAGTTAAATCCCATGGTATTTGGTATAAGGATTATCCTGTTCTTTAGAGCAAAGTTTCTCAAGAGGGCCCTATTGCCACTTTGGGCCTGATGAGTCTTTGTTGTGGGGAGCTGTCCTTTGCATTTGTAGGATGTTTTGCCATTATCCCTGGCCTCTACTCAAGATGCCAGAAAGATCTCCTTAGCCGTGACAATAAAAAAATGTTTCCAGCCATTGACAAATATCCCCTGGGGGGCGTGTGGGGGGGACAAAAGTGCTTTAGAGAGAAAGAAGCAAAAAAACAAAATTACAGAAATATCTTTCCTTTGTGCATTTTTGCTGCTTTTAACTTGGGAAAATCCCCTGATGTGTTGGGAAATTAAACCAATTTTGTAGAGTACAAGAGAATGTATAATATGTACCATACCCTAGGGCATAGCTTAATGGAGTATGAAATGTTGATAAATAACTATTAAACAACGAAATGTGTTGGTTTTTTCAATGGTCACACAACTTACAGTAGAAACTCAAAATTAATGATATTAAAAAGCAAATCACCACCTTAATCTAATTTATATTTCTGTACATTTTCTTCTAGATTTACCTTTATTTGATAGAGGATACCAATACTTTCAAGAAGAATAAAAGACTCAGGTTAGTGACAGCTCTGAGCCACAGACCTGGACCGCTTATGTCACAATGTGAGCAAAAATAAAATTCATTAAAATAGCATTTCATACAAAGCAATTAAGGTTTGGATGTCTTGGTCTTGTGGTGAGAATTCTAAAGAACTGATGGGACTGTGTAGAGTCTATATGACAGCCACAGCAAGTAGTGCTCTTTGATGATCATGGAGTCCTTATGACTGATTTTTGATATCTTCATTAAAATATCAGTGTGCACGCCTTCTAGACAAATTTAGTAAGCACAGGTTACTTACTTCCAGTGAATGCTATCCATCGAGCATATTTTGTAGCTTCTCTCCGCCAGTGGGAAGCCACCAGCAAACCACATGTGACAGTCAATGAAATGATTCCCATGATGATAAAAAACAGCGTGGTGACCCACTCTGGGGGAAGCCGAGGTGGGATGCACGTCCGGTCTCGTCCATGGATTGTTTGACACTGTCGCACGAGGCCCACAGTGAGTGCTCCTGGGGAGATGCAAAAGGTGGGAGTATTTTAGTGGGTTTGGCATTCCCACGGAATATCCCCCATCAACACCCCTTTAGTCCTTAAATCTTATTTCTGTGTAGGTCACTCAGGCATTTAATTCCACTGAGTCTCACGATTCAGCATTCCCTTGTAGTTCACAATGTAGTCATACTTAACATACAAAGTGAAGTTAAAAAATAACTTGCAAAAACCACAAACGCAGTTCTTTCAGTCATTCATTAAACAAATACTTTTCTGAGTACTTGTATCAGGCAATGTTCTGGGCTCCAGGGAAATAACAATGAACAGGACAGATGAGGCTCCTGGTCTTGCTGAGCTTACATACTAGCCAAAAGACCTGGAACTTTTCTATTCTCAGATCCAAGACTTACTGCATATTATTTGATTTTGGATGAGGAGAAAAACACTTTTCAGGAATCTGAAGACAAACTTGAAATATGTCAGTAATAAAATATAGATAAAATTAAATAACGGATTAAGTATTGGAACGAATATATTTTTATTAAAGTTAAAAGGCCTAAGAACAGGGGCACCTTGGTGGCTCGGTTGGTTAAGTGTTGGACTCTTGGTTTCGGCTCAGGTCATGATCTCAGGGTCCTGGGACTGAGCCCCATGTTGGGCTCCATACTCAGCACGGAGTCTGGTTGAGATTCTCTCTCCCTCTCCCTCTGCCCCTCCCACTTGTGAACCCTCTCTCTCTAAAATAAATAAGTAAAATCTAAAAAAAAAGGCCTAAGAATATTATAATATAAACACTTCCATTAAATTCAAGAAAATGTTGGGAAACTAGTAGGGTCCTCCTTGTGGTAAGTTCAACAATTTCTGTGCAATGCACAAGTGTTCAGATTGCTAAACCATTACTAGCAGGCTTCAGCAGAAAAGCATAAAGGCATTAGTGGTAATTTTTCAAATGCCCCCTCTCCCATTTAAATACCATGATGGTGATTTTTGTAAAACATCAGGTGCTATTTTCACATAAACATGTTCTTATGTCAAACCCAGGGAACCCCTCTATCAAATTTGGGGTGAATTAATTTACAGAAAACTAGATATGGCAAAAATACTTATTTTATTCTCTTCCCCATTAAGAACAATTAAAATGTTACTTTTGAGTGAAAAAGAGCAACTGCAAATGGGATCACTGTTGCCTAAAACATAAGAAATTTCTGGAACATAACAGATTTCTGCATTTTTTTTAGTCTTATTTTCTCAATTGGAACAAAAATAATGACAACACCAACAACAAAAAGACATTAACCTCAAAATCACAGCACTTGCCACAAACAAGTACCTTTTTTGAGGACAGTCAGTAAAATTCCAGTGAGAGGCATTTTGGGAAGCTGCCTTGGTGGGAGCAGATAGCAGAGCTGGATGTGTGTATACAGATGTATGCGTGGGTAGGTGGGGCTGTTGGAGGCAGGGGGCTCTCCTGCAACCTGAGTTTTGCCACTGATACACTTTTAGAAATAAAGCAATGTGTTCAAAGAAAATGAAGCAAAAGATCAGTTCTCTCAAAACTCTCCCCCTCTAATGCTAATTGACTCTTTTGGTTGAATGGAAGAAAAAGAGTACTAAAGAGTACCTTTTTCTCTCAAATCATCCAATACTTAGGTCCATCTTGTGATCTCCGCAAAGGTGTAAACAATGTTATAACTGTAGGATCATCTCTGGCAGGATGGAGGCAGATGGGGGTTTGGAGGGGAATAGAAAGTGAGCAAACCTTCATAATAATGCCACACACTATCCCTCTTTCTAGCTGCTGCTTGGAGCTCAGTCACTTAGTAGGTCAAAGAAAAGTAAATCAGTTCAAAGTTTTGACGCTTAATTGCCAACCTTAAAATTATCATATTAAAAAAAAATAGTAATTGCTTGAACCAGAGAAAGCAAAGGGTAGGGGCGAGTAGGCACCAGGAAGTTGAATAATTGTTTTTAAATTGAAACACTAAAAAGTTTCCTTGAAAAGAAAACTTGGGGGACAGAGGGTGTCTTATTATGATAAAGCATTTTATTATAATTTTGGAAATAAGGTATTCACAGCAGCACTCAAGAGTGAACAGGAAACTACTCTTGATCACTCAGCAAGACTTTTTTTTTTTTAAGATTTTATTTATTTGACAGAGAGAGACACAGCGAGAGAGGGAACACAAGCAGGGGGAGTGGGAGAGGGAGAAGTAGGCTTCCTGCGAGCAGGGAGCCCAATCAGCAAAAGACTTCTAACAAATTACCCTCTGTAGTCCCTATCCCATTTATAAAGCTGTAATTGCTATAAAAATAGCAACAGGCAATGAACTATCCTCTGAAAAATGCAATATTGTGGATTCTGATTACAGTAGTAACTTTCTTTACAACTTAATTTAAAATACAAAGAGTTTTATTGGTAACTGTACATAATTAATGAACTTAGATTTACATTTGACAATTACTTTTTGCTGGCAAATATGTAAACCTGTAGGTTCAGTAAATCATAACTAAAATATCTCTCCTTCAAATTTTTCTGAGTATCTTATGTTACCTCTTACTTTCCATTTATGGACACTGCAAACAGCGTTAGGGCTCAAATTTAACATAACCTTCTGTGCCTGTAGATTGTTAAGCTTTCTGAGTGGGATCGTTCCTGCTTCCCCTCCTGACTGGCATACCACACCAGGTGAATAGAAATAGAACAAGAAAATGGAAATGAAAATGAGAGCTGTCCCTTCCACAAAGCATATGGAAATAGCCTGACAGATGTTCAGTTTTAAAAGAAGAATTATGTTCCTGTAATTACAAAAGTCCGTATTACCACAAATCGAGACCAAATACTCTGCAGCTACATTCTGGAAGAAAAGAAAGCTAAAGCTAGCTGATAGCCATAAGATATGCTGTATATAAGAAAATCATCTCACAAAATTGTGAATTATTGAATGTCTTTGTGCCCAGCATTGTTATGGTGGTCAGGATTCCAAAAACTAATACTCTGTCACATTTTCAGTGAAAATAGACTTCCCTTAAATAAATCATACAGGTTAGTACAAAGAGTCAACATTGTTGAAGTTCTTTTTCATGAGTAAGACTCTAGGTCAACATAGTTTATATCATAGTCACATATTTTCCATAAGCTGTCTGGGGAAAGGGATCTGTAAAGGTACCTGTGCTGCTATTACATCTTGTAAATTCAGGTACTGTTAGTACCCAAACTCACACTGGTCTTTAAATCTCATCCTCTACCTCAAAGAATTATCTCCTACTTGTAGATTCAAATCCATCTCTTATGTTGACTAGCCAAGATTTTTTATATCCTCCAAATTCCCAGGACACATCACACAATCATGTACTTGATTTTAACTTTTTTTTTCTTTACCTCAAACAGAAAATGGGTTTTTTAGGAAGGAACTGAACCTTCTACTTCATTGGTAACCCCCAGAATGGCCTGCAGCAGTGGGCACGAAGCATGAATTAATAAGCAACTGGTGAACTTAAAAGAATGAAAAACAACCTAAATTTAAAATCACATAGCATTAGTTTCTTCTACATACCTTCTATTGGTGTAATTTCCTAAAGCACGCTAATTAATAATTAGGCACAAGCTCAGCCATTCACTGATTTTTGTTTTGTTTCATCCAACAGGTCTTTTGCTTCTGTAAGGGGCCTATAATTCCATTTCTCAAACAGCCAATCCATCTTTACCCTGCAGCTGTTTCCTAGGTAACCAATCCAGCCAAATAAAAGACTTGCACACAATAGGAAAAAGGAAACCAAACTAGGAACTACAGCATCCCACATGCCTCTCAGTAGCTCACCTGTGTATCATTACACACAAAAGGAAGTCATAATGAGTCTTACCCTGTTGACTGGGGTATCTTAACTAAAGAGGCTTTTGACTCTCATCATCTATAGATCCAGACACTGCTGAAAAGATTTAACAGAGCCAGTCTGAGCATGTCTGTTGCCACAATGAGGATGATTATAAGGCATATCATCATTACAAGTAAAATCTGTGCCACAGAAAATCGGAAACACAGGGCTTATAAAGCAGACACACAAGCCCAACAGAGTCTGTCAGAGCTAATCATGTCCAGTAAGCGCTGGCCAAACTGGCTAGAGAGAGCAGGGGGATGACACGGTTTCTGATGAGAGGTCAGGTGTTAATAGTATTCAGGATCTTGTGTATACGAAAATTCACTTTTTCCCTGCTGTTTTCATGATTTTATGTCTTTGTTTTTTTACTATGATTTGTCTGTGGGTGGATTACTTAAAATCTATCCTTACTTGGAATTCGTTGAGATTCTTCAATGTGCAGATTTAAATTTTTCATCAAATTTGGGGAGATTTCAGTCATTATTTTTTCAGATATTCTTTCAATCCCTTTCTTTCTCTTTTCTCCTTCTGGGACTCCCATTATGTATGTGCTGGAAGACCTGATAATGTCCAATTGGTCTCTCAATTGCTCTTTTCATTTTTTATTTTTCTGTTTCTCAGGTTAAATCATTTCAATTGACTTGTCTTCGAATTTGCTGAGTCTTCTACCAATTTTTCATTTCAGTTATTGCTCAGGAATTTCTATTTTCTTTATATAATTTCCATCTTTTTATTAGATATTCTCTATGTGATGAGACATTGTTTTCTTACTTTAAGTCTTTATATATGGTTTCCTTTATTTTTTGGAACATACTTATAAAAGCTGATTTAAACTCTTTGTCTAGTAAGCCCAATGTCTGGGCTTCCTCAGGGGCAGTGTCTATTGACTGCTTTTATTTTTCTTCTGTATAGTACATACCTCCCGTTTGTGTGTCTTTTAATTTTTAGTTGAAGATTTTGTAAAATATTACAATGTGACAACTACGGAAATCAAATCCTCCTGTCCCTAGGGTTTGCTGTTGTTACTGTTTTTGTTTTTTAAAAGATTTTATTTATTTGACAGAGAGAGAAACACAGCGAGAGAGGGAATACAAGCAGGGGCAGAGGGAGAGGGAGAAGCAGGCTTCCCGCCAAGCAGGGAGCCCTATGCGGGGCTCGATCTCAGGACCTTGGGATCATGACCTGAGCTCAAGGCAGACGCTTAACGACTGAGCCACCCAGGCGCCCCTGTTGTTACTGTTTGTTTACTGACTTTCCTGGAATAGCTCTGTAAAGTTTGGATCATTGTTGTGTGTGGCCTCTGAAGTCTCTGTTCCATTAGCTCAGTAGTCAGCTAATGGTTGGAATGAGATTTTTTTTTTTAAGATTTTATTTCTTTGACAGAGACATAGAGAGAGAGCACAGATAGGGAGAACAGCAGGCAGAGGGAGAGGGAGAAGCAGGCTCCCCACGGAGCAGGGAGCCCTATGTGGGGCTTGATCCCAGGACCCTGGGATCATGACCTGAGCCGAAGGCAGCCGCTTAACCGACTGAGCCACCCAGGCACCCCTAAAGATTTTTTTAATTATGTATTTGAGAGACAGAGAGAAAGAGCATGAGAAGGGGGAGTGGCAAAGGGAGAGGGGAAAAAACAGATTCCCCACTAAGCAGGGAGCCCGATGTTGGGCTTAATCCCAGGACTCCAGAATCATGACCTGAGCTGAAGGCAGATGCTTAACTGACTGAGCTATCCAGGAATCCCTGGAATAAGATTTCTTTAAATGCCTTGAATCAATGTGTCTCTCAGCCTTTGCTGTCTGTCTGTTGTGGTACATTTTCATTGCTCCAATAGGCAATTAACAACTCTGCCTTAGTACTCACTTCCTGCTTGCACAGAGCCTCAAGTTTAGCTAGAGGCAAGAGATTAATTAAGACCTATCCTGCAGGGTGCCTGGATGGCTCAGTTATTAAGCATCTGCCTTTGGCTCAGGTCATGATCCTGGGGTCCTGGGATTGAGCCCCACATCGGGCTCCCTGCTCAACGGGAAGCCTGCTTCTCCCTTTCCCACGCCCCCTGCTTGTGTACCCTCTCTCGCTGTGTCTCTGTCAAATAAATAAATAAAATCTTAAAAAAAAAAGACCTATCCTGGGTATGTGAAAAGCCCTAAATATGTGTAGAGCCTTCTAGATTCCTAGGAATATGTTGGAGTTTTTCAAAGACTCCTTTGCACATCCTGTTCCCCATTTTTCCTTTATGTTTTTTAGCCTTTTGTTACTGTCAAATAAACAACCTCAGGTACCCTGCAATTTTTTAAAAATGTATTTATCTGAGAAAGAACACGTGAATGGGGGGGAGGTTGGGGAGGGGTAGACAGAGAGGGACAAGCAGATTCCCCACTGAGCCAGGAACCCAACATGAGGCTTGATCCCAGGACCCTGAGATCATGACCCAGGCCCAAGGCAGACGCCCAAATGACTGGGCAACCCAGGTGCCCCACGTACCTGCAGTGTTAAACAACTAGTTCTGATTGCTTTTAACAAATATCCTGGGGGTGAGACAGAACAAGCTCTGAATCTGGTCCAATAAAGGTAAGACCTGAGGAGATTCTCAGTGAGCTGACATATCAAATGGTAGCAATTCTCTGAGGATGGGGCTTTAAGGAGCACCAGACCCTTTTGCCATCTCAAGTGGTTGCTGAGCTGCTGGTTTACACCGCTACCAAACTTGCAAGGCTACTGGCTTTCAAGGCTACTATGTAGCTGAGAGGGGGTGTGTGATTAGCACAATTTAAACTGCCACAAAGCTTGCTGTTCTTGCCAAGATTCAGGTGATTTTAATAAATGCTCCTTGGATTGCTGTAAGCCTTAGTTAATTTCCGGAGTTCTGAAAAAGTTGATCTGACAATTTTTGCCAGTATTCTTATTGTATTTATGGAGGAGCAGATTTTCAGAAGTCCCTGGTCCACTATCACAGGAGTTAAACGCAACAAGTCACAATTTGAATCTCAGCTTTGACACACTTGAGCAAGTCCCTTAATTTTCCTAAACTTGCTTCAGCAGAAAAGTAATATGACTTAACATTTAGGTTTCTGTGAGAATTAAATTAGATGATGAGATAATACTTGTAAGCAATTGCAACTGTAAACACTAAATAACTGGGGCACCTGGGTGGCTCAGTTGGTTAAGCGACTGCCTTCGGCTCAGGTCATGATCCTGGAGTCCCGGGATCGAGTCCCACATCGGGCTCCCTGCTCGGCGGGGAGTCTGCTTCTCCCTCTGACCCTCTTCCCTCTCGTGCTCTCTATCTCTCATTCTCCCTCTCTCAAATAAATAAATAAAATCTTAAAAAAAAAAAACACTAAATAACTATTACATGTCTTCAGGGAAGTGAGATATTTTTGTTTTAGTTAAAAAATACACAGGGCAGTAGACAAAATAATTTAACACAATAGTACACTCATGAAACTCATATTCCAAAATAAAAAGGTTGACATCTGATGGTTGCCATGGCTACTAGTCATAAAAAGTACTCAGGACATCACTTTTCTGCCCAACTGCTTTAGTGTATCATTCAGGTTGAAGATGAAGCATAAGGCAAGTTCAGACTTGCTGAAATAAAAGCTCTGGGGACAGATTTTATAGGAATAGCAAGCTGGAAATATTGAGATTGAGAATGCTTTGCTAACAGAATGAAATAACAAAATGTTTTCTTGGATAGCAAGTAAATAGAGAACAATCATTATTCTTTTTAGTTTGATTTTCTTTTCCCTTAAACTCCACTGGCTGTTCTATCTTCTTAAAATACAACTGTTACCAGCTGTTTGCAAGTAAAACTGTTGTTCAGAGGTCATCTCATTTTAAAATTGACTAAATCATACCAACACTGTCCTCTCATTGTAGTGTATTCTATCAGCCCCTGCTCCATAAACGTGGTCTTGGGTCTAATCCTATAAATACATTAAACATTAGCAGTGAATTTCTATTTTAAAATCCACCTTATTGACAAGTACAATATGGTACCAGAATCTGTCCTATTACAATCCCAATCATTGAAGCCCTTAATATATAATGCATGAAGTCGTTAAGGAAAAGCTCACCACAATGTTTAAACTGTCTAGACAGTGTATGAAAAATATGTGGAAGAGTATTTATCACATGGCTAGGAGTGGCCTACTTTGGTTGAATAGGATTGGAGGGTGGAGTGGGGTTGAGAACACTTGTACTTTTCACTGTCTTATCTGAGTATAGATAAATTCATACAATTCTGCTCTTTAAAAAAATGTGCATTCACTTTATTTATTTGAGAGAGGGAGGGGGAGGGGCAGAGGGAGAGAATCTTAAGCAGGCTCCATGCCCAGCGCAGAGCCCCTGGGGGGCTTGATCTCACAACCCTGAGATCATGACCTGAGCTGAAATCAAGAGTAGGACGCTTAACCGACTGAGCCAACCAGGCGCCCCTGTGCATTTACTTTATATTTTAAAATTCTAAAATGTTTAAAATGTTTACAGAGTGTTACATATTAGATTTAAATAAAATGCACTAATTGCACTTACACACTGTGAAATCTTTCAATCATGTATGAATTTAAGCACATGCTCTGGATCTAAAATAAATTAGAAAATGCCAAAGAAATTAGAATAAAGTAAATCAGGTAGAGAACAAAAATGAAACTTAAATAACTGTGTCTACATTTTCTATTCCATTTCAACTAAAGTATCACGAGAAGCCACCGTGGAAGAATTCAGCAGATCATACTGGAATACTTATTGTTTCTTCCCTGACTGAAAAAAACCCAAAACAAGTTTAACATTCATTTCACTAAATAAGTAGTCTCCATGTTTTACATGTAAAAGTGAGCTGGTTTAAGGGAGAGGAAACTGATAAAGGGAATAAAATCAAACAAATCTGGTAGGCCAAATTGTTTTCGTGGGCAGAAAAGTGTTGCAGAATTATTTACAAAAGTATTTTAACAAAAGGGCTGAATATTAATAATTCTACAGCCTTCAATCACTGAAAAGGTTCACCTGTGGACAATGATGAAGAAGTAAACAAACGCAGCAGACAAGAGTGGCTCTCAATCATGCAAGATTCCTGGCCAAAAAGAGCCATAAAATTAGGGAATTCAGAGCTAGAAGGGATCTCAGAGATCATCAGTCCTAATCTCCCCAAGTTAGGGTATGAAGAATACTGAGGCCCTGAGAGTGCTAAGTCCAAGGATACAAAGTAACTAGCAGTGCCAGGACTAAAACTAAGGTTTTCAATTAACCACCCCTGAACTATTCCTACCACATGATGCTGACTTCTTCTTGAACACCATTCACTAAATAAAGAATAGTATTCCTAAAAATACCATCAGAAACATTTAGATTTATATCAGAGCAGACTTAATTACAACTTTGAAAGCACAGTGACAGTGACTCTAAGAGGAACCTTCTTCACAGGAGGTCAATACAAAGTGGGAGACAATATTTTTGTCAGTTCAGAGGAGTGACTCCTCTGAGTTTTACTCACTCTAAAATACAGCTTCCTCCCACACCCACATTTCTCGTAAATGTTCAAGGAATATGCCACTCCCAGCTCATCCTCCTTAAAGAAATAACCCAATTTCTTAGTCTCAAGAAAAAAAGATTCCCTGTTTCCTATCTCTAAGGAACTCTTTGGTTATTTAAAGTCTACTCTCAAACATTACAATAAGCACTCATATTTGTCGTATTTGCATTGTACAGAAAATGTGCACCCCACCACCTTCTTGGAAAGGACTCTGTACGGTATGTCATAATTAATAAATAACTTTCCTGAGGGTATAGCAAAGTTCCACTGTATGACTTCCAGGCCTGTCAAAATAACTTTTGCCAACTAGTTGATAATCTCAATATTACATAATTCGAAATCATCTCTTCAATAAATTGTACTCCCTTAATTTATATAAGTAAAATAATTCTGATAAAAAAATCACATTCTAAATTATTTAGTCACATATCCATTGACCTAACTGGGAGATATCATATCACAGTGGTAGAATTCAGGCTCTGGATTCAGATTTCAGGCCCACCACTTACTGGTAGTGAGATTTTAGGCAAGTTATTTAACCTCTGTGTGCCTCAGTTTCCTCAACTATAAATGAGGATAACAACAAAATGACCTCACAGCGTTGTACGGATTATGAGAGGGAATATGTGTAAAACACTTAGAACAAATGCCTGGTACAGAGTAATAAGTTGGTAAATTTTTTTTTAAGGTTTTATTTATTTATTTGAGAGAGAGAGAACATGAGAGGGAGAGGCAGAGGGAGAAGCAGACTCCCTGCTGAGCAGGGAGCCCAATGCAGGACTCGATCCCAGGACCGTGAGATCATGACCTGAGCTGAAGGCAGACGCTTAACCGACTGAGCCACCCAGGCGTCCAAGTTGGTAAATGTTAAATGTTATTGATGATATATTGCTCTTTTACCAAAAGTATGTATTTTTACTTTAAGGAAGGAAACAATCTGTGGGATTCTACCTTTTTAAATTTATTGTTCTCTCTTGGGTTTAGATGAAAAATATCATAAATGTTCAATTTGTGTAGATCTACTGAATTATTTATTCTTTTTTAAAGATTTTACTTATTTATTTGAGAGAGAGAGAGAGAGAATGAGAGATAGAGAGCACAAGAGGGAAGAGAGTCAGAGGGAGAAGCAGACTCCCTGATGAGCAGGGAGCCTGATGCGGGAGCCCTACTGAATTATTTAAAAGTGAATCAGAGGGGCGCCTGGGTGGCTCAGTTGGTTAAGCGACTGCCTTCGGCTCAGGTCATGATCCTGGAGTCCCGGAATCGAGTCCCGCATCAGGCTCCCTGCTCAGCAGGGAGTCTGCTTCTCCCTCTGACCCTCTTCCCTCTTGTGCTATTTCTCATTCTCTCTCTCTCAAATAAATAAAATCTTAAAAAAAAAAGTGAATCAGAGTTGTAAAAGTTTAGAGTCTAGAAAATGCAAGGGAAGCAAGTTTAACACTGAGATGGGTGTTATTCTGTGCTGTTAGGACAGTCCCTTAATTATAAAAGAGGATGGATTTAAGAATGGAGGGCTTTGGAGAAAGACAAAAGTTCCGATTCTGACAGCTGCTCTTCTATTTAATCTTTTAGAGGAGTCTGTATTCTCACTGCAGTTATATTTGGCTTCAGATTGAAAATGTAAACTGATATCTCCCTCAATTTCCAACGTCTGAAAACACTACCTAAGCTTTCATAGAAATATATAAAACAACAATCTCCCATTAATTAGCTTACATTTGTGGTAGCTGTGAACTCCTAAGCAAAGACATGGTGGTCTAAGGAAACCATACATTAGAGAAGGTCTCTGCTGAATTTGAAAAGCCTGGCACTATGCCATGAGATATTCCTGACTTTTCTGTCCAAGTCTGGGGGGCACGGAACACTACGCCAAGCTTTCCTTCATTCAGCAAATACTGAGCACATGCTCTGTGCAATACAGTGTGGGAAGCATGAAGAGAAACATAGACCTGATCCTTGTATTTCCAGAGATAATATATACAGAGAGCTAAGATGAACACTCAAAAGAAAATAAAGCATAATTGTGAGATAATAGAAAATATATATATTGGTCTCTACTTCTGAGCCTCTAAAATCTTTGTAATTTCCAACTAGGACCATCTCATGTTCTTATATTGGTCTTTGACCTTTGCTCCTGACACAGGGCTCCTGAAACCTTTGTAATTTCCTGGGTGATAGTAGTGTTTTTTGTTCTAATGAGGCAACTCATTAGACTCCTGGATGAGGGCTGGTCAAAGGAAAGATGGAGCCATGATTAGAAGCTTGGACTCTTCAGACCTACCCCCTCACCACTTCTCTTGAGAAAAGGGATGAAAATCATGCCTACATGATGAAGCCTCCATAAAATCTCAAAAGTACAAGGTTTGGAGAGCTTCCAGGTTGGTAGAAGAGGAGTATGCACAGAGAAATCATAGAAGCTCCATGGCCCTTCCCACATCCCTTGCCCTATGCTTCTCTTTCATCTCTATGTTCATCTATATCCTTTATATATCCTATGTCCTTTGATAATAAACTGGTAAACCAAAGTAAGTGTTTCCCTGAATTCTGTGAGCCACTCTAGTAAACTAATTGAACCCAAGGAGGGGGTCACTGGAACCTCCAATTTTTAGCCAGTTGGTGAAAGCACAGGGCTTGTGACTGGCATCTGAAGTATATGTGTGGGAGGTGGGGTGGGAAGGGCAGTCTTAACCTGTGGGATCTAACATTATCTTTGGGTAGTGTCAGAATTGAGTAAAATTGTAGGACACCCAGCTCGTGTCACAGAGAACTGCCTGTTGTGGGGCAGGGGAAGAAACCTTTACACATTTGGTGACCAGAAGTGTTAGAAGTGAAGTGTGCTGTGAATAGTAAAGGAGACTCACAGGAAAGAAAGACATGGTAGGGAAGAACTGGGTTTTTGCCTACACAGGAAGGAAAAAACCTGAGTTTTACCTTTGTAACAATAGATAGCAGGATGTGATCTAATGCCAAGAGAATTGTACTGCCTATGAGACTAGGAAGCTGGAGATATGGACTCTATCCACAGGCACACTATTCATGGAATTTTGAGCAAGAAACTTCTTTAGGTCTATGCCCCATTTTACAAATGAATTACTTCCTAAAGGTTTCTGATAACTCTTCACAATTGTTTAAATTAGCTTTATTGAGGTATACTTTAGATACAATGAAATTTGCCATTTTATTGTATAATTCAATGAGTTTTGACAACTGTACAGTCATCTCAGTCATGACACAGAATATCACCACAAAAAATTCCCTCATAATCCTTTGCAGTCAATCCCTTCCCCCCAAGCTCCCAAGATAGACCTGCTTCCTATTACTATAGTTTTGCCTCTTGTAGAATTTCATATAAATAGAATCATACATTGTTTGCTATTATGAACAAACTGCTACAAACTACAAACCTTTGCATACAGGTCTTTGCATAGACATATGTGGTGGTGTGGGTATGCATCATCCAATCCACTGAGGCCCTGAATAAAACAAAAAGCTAAGGAAGGAGGAATTCACCCTTTTCCTTTCCTTTATAGATATTTTCCCTTAGTCTTCCCCCCCCTTTTTTAAGTAAACTCTACGTCCAATGTGGGGCTCAAATTCACAACCCCAAATCAAGAATCACAAGCTCTACTGATTGGGCCAGCCAGGAGTCCCTTGCCTTTAAATTTTCTTAACAATGGTTTTTGAAGGATAAATGTTTTAAATTTGACAGAGTCCAATTTATCAACTTCTTATCCTGCCTTCTATGACTACTTAGCAGCAGAGGGAGCATATCCTACCATTCTAACCCCAAACTGAGACTTAGGTAATCAGAGACTGTATCAGGTAGGGCACCAGAATAATACACTTTCATTGTTTTTAAAGCTGTCTATAAGGAGATTACCAATGGCTCACGGAAAAAGACTGCTTTCCTTACTATCTAGAAAGACAGCTAAAAATGATATTTCCTTAATCACTTAAAGAACAAATACATTGTAAGAATAGTTCTTCATTCCTTAAACAAAACTCATTCCTGATTCAGATGCTTAGAAAATATCAATTGCATTACTTTTGGAAGATTAATTCATTGCAAAATCTAGTCACTGAGTAAATAATTGATAATATACAAAAAAAGAGATGACAGATGCATCCGGCAAGAGGGACAAATACATCTGTTATTATATCACAACAGTAAGCCTCAGTTGAAACAACCAAGGTTATTACAAAGTACATTCTTATAAAACCAAACCTTGTCAATAACAAAAATTATAAAAAACATCATTAATGATCTTCAAGTTCATTCCCAAGTCACCTTTTATGTCTCCACATTCTTTCTAGGCAATCTCAGTTCACAGATTCAATTATCACCTATAACCCAATGACTCACAAATTTTTTCCTGGTGAGAATGCTTAAGATCTACTCTCTTAGCAAATTCCAAGTACACAGTAGAGTATTAGAAACTACAGTCACCATGCTGTACATTAGATCCCAAGAACTTACTCATCTGATAACTGGTAACTTTTGATCAACATCTCCCTATTTCCCTCCCCCCATCCCTGCCCCTGGCAACTACCATTCTACTGTTTCTAGAAGTGCAACTTTAAAAAAAAAAAAAAGATTCTATATACAAATGACACCATATAGTATTTGTCTTTCTCTGTCTGACTTATTTCACCTGGTATAATGCCCTCCAGTTTCATGCATTTTGTCACAAATGCCAGAATTTCCTTCTTTTTTAATGGGTGAATAATATTCCATTATACATATATACCATGTTTCTGTATCCATTTATCTGTTGATGGACTCTTAGATCTGTTTCCATATTTTGGCTATGTGAATAATGTTACAATGAACATGGAGTGCAGGTATTTCTTCAAGATACTGATTTCGTTTACTTGAGATACATAACCAGAAGTGGAACTGCTCCATCATATGGTAGCTTTTTTACTTTTCTGAAGAACCTCCATAATGTTTTCCATTGTGGTTGTACCAATTCACATTCCCACCAGTTATGTACAGGGTTCCCTTTTCTCCACGTCCTCACCAACATTTGTTATCTCTTGTCTTTTTGATAATAGCCATCCTAACAGATGTGAGGTGAGATCTCACTATGGTTTTGATTTGTATTTCCCTGATGATTAGGGAGAAAATATTGTTAAAATGACCTTACTACCTAAAGTGATCTACAGATTCAATGCAATCCCTACCAAAATTCCAATGGTATTTTTCACAGAAACAGAAAAAACAATCCTAAAGTTCATATGAAACCACAAAAGATTCCAAATGGCCAAGCAATCTCAAGAAGAACAAAGCTGGAGGGCATCACGCTTCCTGATTTCAAATTACACTGCAAAGCTATAGTTACAAAAAACAGTGTGGTACTCACATAAAACAGATAAAGGGACTAATAATGGAGCAGAATATAGGGCCAAGTCTTTGGGCTCTATATTAGTCAACCAGTCTTTGGACAAGGGCACCAAGAACACACAATGGGGACGGTCTCTTTAATAAACAGTGTTGGGAGAACTGGATATCCGCATGCAGAGGAATGAAACCGGACCGCTAGCTTACATCATGCACAAAATTAACTCAAGATGGATTATGGACTTAAATGTAAGACCTGAAACTATAAAATCCCTAGAAGAAAGCTCCTTGACACTGGTCTTGGCAATGATTTTTTTTTGAAATGACAACAAAAGCAAAGGCAACAAAACCAAAAATAGACAAGTGGGACTACTTAAACCAAAAAGCTTCTGCACAGCAAGGAAACAATCAACAAAATGAAAAAGCAACCTGCAGAGAATGGGAGGAGTATTTGCAAACTGTGTATCTGGTAAGTGGTTAATATCTAAAATATATAAGGAACTCATACAACTCAAAAGCAAAAAACCCACAAATAATCTAATTAAATGTACATGAGTAGAAATTTTTCCAAAGAAGATACAAAAATGGTCAACAGGCACATGCAAAGGTACTCAACATTGATCACCATCAGAAAATGCCCTTAATATATATTAACTGAACAGTGAATGTTCTATATAATTTTTGTGACTATTATTTAATAACCCACATTTCATCACATTATTTTCTCCCTCCAAAATAAAAGATAAATTAGGATGTAGTTATTTTTCATTTTACTTTCCTGGGCCACTGACACTAGTTAATTTTCTAACTATCTGAGAGGAGGGGAAATAGAAAAAAATATTCTCTTAAATAAGCCAGCAAAACATGTTACATTTTAGTGACATATCCTGAAAATGTTCTCATTTACTTCATAAACTAAAGGTATCCCTAAAATAGAATGAGAAATGTATTTTTACAATGGCCAGCCAACTGTTAGTTGAGATGTGGCCTAGGGAATATACTGGTTCCTGGTATACTTATAGTGAAATGTAAATAAAGAGAGACCCTCATAATTCTGTTTGTCTAATTTGAAAAGAGAAGAAGGAAGTAGAAATAGAGACTTGAAGGAAAAAAAAAGACTACAGAAGTGACAATTAATGTCTGACTTTCTCCAGCCATCTCATAAATGATAAATGACTTTCCTTTCCTTTTCCTGTGCACATTTTTAAGCTAAAACATGAGTATGTACTATATACACGTGCTACAAAAATGCAAAAGGTTTTATAAAAGGTGTAGTGTAGAGCAATAAGTAGATTTCTTTTCAATGACTGGCCTCCAACCACCCAGTTGTTTTTCCTTGAAGCAACAAACACGGTTACCAGGTTCTTCTGTATCTTTACAGAGATAATGTATGATTATACGTGTGTGTGCATTCCTTACTTAAAAAAATGCCCATGTAGTCATAGTAACATGTTTTACATCTTGCTTTCCAAAAAGTATTAGTAAATATAAAGAATATTTATAAAATATACATAAGGTTCAAAAAAATCCATGATATAATGAACACTCATGTACCCACATACCACATGCCAGTTTTAAGTCAAAAAAAAAAAAAAAAAGATTGTTTTTTGATCCTCTATATGCTCTCCCTAATTCCTTTCCTCTCCCCTGAGGTAATCACTTTCCTTGATTTTGTGCTTATTAATTTCCTTGCTTGTGGTTTTGTAATTTTCTTCCTAAACAACATATTTAGTGTTTCCAAACTTCATATGAACAGAATCTTTTTTTTTTTTAAGATTTTATTTATTTATTTGACAGAGACACAGCGAGAGAGGGAACACAAGCAGGGGGAGTGGGAGAGGGAGAAGCAGGCTTCCCGTGGAGCAGGGAGCCCGATGAGGGGCTCGGTCCCAGGACCCCGGGATCATGACCTGAGCCAAAGGCAGATGCTTAACGACTGAGCCACCAGGCGCCCCACAGAATATTCTTATATTATTATTATAATTCTTATATATTCTTATATTATTATTATACTTACATGACTTGCTTTTCTTACCCCACACAGCTAAGATTCATTCAGAGTGTTGTGTGTAGCTGTAATTCATTCATCTGCACTGCTGTACAGTATTCTAAAATGTGTTTACTCTACTCCAGACATTTCAGGTGTTTCTAGTGGGCTGTTGCTGTTTTGTTTTCAAGATTATAAATGGTACTATGTTTCCTGGGCAAGTGAGCAAGAGCTCCTCTAGAATTTATTGACAAGAAAAAACCACAAGGTCATAAAGGACATGCACCTTTAAATTTACTAGTGATACCAAATTGTTTTCCCAAGAGGTCATGCCAATTCTACCAGCAGTACATGTGTTCCAGTTGCTCTATATCCTTACCAACACCTGATACTGTTTGTGCCTTGCTCTTTTACTTCCTAATATATTATGGAGAAGTTTATACATTAGAATACATAGAGTTGCCTCACTCTTTTAAAATGGCTTCATAGTATGCTAGCATACAGATATGCCAAATTTTATTTATACAGTTTTATACTGAGGGGACTCTCTAGTATTTCCCCTTACTAGATTATTTCTAGCCTTTTCCTATTTCAAACACTAATGCAATGAACAGCCTTATATATTTGCTACAAAATTCATTTCACACATGAAACTGTATCTGTAGAATAAATTCCTAGAAATAAAATTTCTGGGTTAAACAGTATGTGCTTATACAATGATAGATATTGCCAAATTGTCCTTCCATAATTGTATTACAGAAGTTATATTAATTTACCCTCAACCAGCAAGTCCTATTTATTTCATATCTTCACTAATACAATATTTATCAACCTTTTTGATCTCTGCCAATATGATATGTGAAAAATGGCATCTCACTATATTTTTAATTTGTATTCTTACCAGAAGTGGAACAACTTGAAGGGCCAGCTGTAGAAACTTTACTGAAATCATGTGTTCATATCCTTTGCTTCTTAAAATTGAGTTGTTCATATTTCCCTACTTAAGTAGAAGAGCTCTTTAAATATTAAAGAAACTAGCCATTTGCCTATGATTTGAGCTACAGATATTTTATCTTAGATATTTTGAGACTCCTGTTCTACAGAGAGGTTTACTTTCAATACTTGCTTTTTTTTTTTTTAAAGATTTTATTTATTTATTAGAGAGCGAGTGAGAGAGAAACAGCATGAGAGGGGAGAAGGTCAGAGGGAGAAGCAGGCTCCTCACTGAGCCGGGAGCCCGAATGTGGGACTCGATCCCAGGACCCCGGGATCATGACCTGAGCCGAAGGCAGTCACTTAACCAACTGAGCCACCCAGGCGCCCTTCAATACTTGCTTCTAATCAAAGATATGATCAGACCTAAAAAGGAACATCCAATTACATTTGGCAAGAAAGATGTTTCTTAACACTGGAACTATTTTCTTTTGGGATTTAATATTTTAAATAAGCAAGTGTCTAGTGCTGATACTTCTTGGACAGTTCTATCTCTAGCTCTGTAGCAGCTTAAGAGCAACCATTCTCCCATGTCCTTGAGAACTAGTGAAGTATGTTGTTTACAGACCACAAGGCAGAATGTTGACAGAAGGCACTCAAGCACAACTTAATGCAACTAATTTCACTTACACTAGCTTAAGAGTGATTTTCCTTTAACTTCCAAGTTTAAGGTCAGTGTTTGAAAAAATACTTCCACAGAGTGCTTTCCAAGGTGAACTCTCAAGCCACAAAAGAGATATGTCAATCAACAGAACAGAATCAACACACTTCAATAGACCAACTATATACAAGATGGCACTAGAAATCAATGGAAAGAATGGATAACTTAGTAAACTGTTTTGTATAATCAACTTGCTATTTAGAAAAGAAATGAATTAATGCACCGAAGTAAAATGGGAGATAAATATAAAAATTAAAATCACTTAAGTTAAAAAAAAGGGGAAATATTTGAGTTGACTGTGTGGTCTTAAAAACACAGAAGACCTTTCTGTCTATATTTGTAAAGTCAGACTCTTAATAAAAAAACCACGGTTGTAATTTAAAGGTAAACAATAGCCTTTGTGCAATACACATGAATGGGTAATATTCTTTATATATAATGAGGCTTGCAAATCAACATAAAACCAAACACCAGAGTCGAAAAATGGACAAAGAATATGAATAGAAGATGGCATACAGAACATTAAAAGTATCTATATTTTAATGTTCACTCTAATAATGAAAGAAATGCAGACCAAAACAACATTCCTATTTTTTTTAAAGATTTATTTATTTATTTATTTATTTGAGAGAGAGAATGAGATAGAGAGAGAGAACATGAGAGGGGGGAGGGTCAGAGGGAGAAGCAGACTCCCTGCTGAGCAGGGAGCCCGATGCGGGACCCGATCCCGGGACTCCAGGATCATGACCTGAGCCGAAGGCAGTCGCTTAACCAACTGAGCCACCCAGGCGCCCAACATTCCTATTTTTTTTACTATTAACTTGGCAAAAACTGAAAATACAAAAACTAAACAAAAAATAGGTTGAGAGGGTGCAGTAAAACACTCTCCAGTAAGACAAATTTCTAAATGTATTCCTCAGGGTAATTTGACAACACATTCTAAAACCTTCAAAAATGGCCATATCTTCCCATCTAATATATGTAAGAATTTAGAACATGGTAAAAGTGCCATTTCAAAGCATTAGGAAAAAAAATGTGCTAGTCAATGAATAGTACTGGAGCAACTGGCTATACTGGGGGAAAAAAATAAAGCTAATTATTTTAAATTATGGATAAAAATAAATTCAAGATGCTTTACAAAGCTAAATGTAAAACAAAAACAAAAACTAAGTTTGGAGTAGGAAAGTCCTTTTTTTTTTAAAGATTTTATTTATTTGAGAGAGACAGCGAGCAAGCTCCAGTGGGGGGAGGGGCAGAGGGAGAGGGAAAAGCAAGACTTCCAACAGAGCAGGAAGCCCCATACAGGGCTAGATCCCAGGACCCCTGGATCATGGCCTAAGCCAAAGGCAGAGGGTCAACCGACTGAGCTACCCAGGCACCCCTGGAGCAGGAAAGTCCTTTTAAAAGTAAGACCCCAGGGGCGCCTGGGTGGCTCAGTCTTTAAGCATCTGCCTTCGGCTCAGGTCATGATCCTAGGGTCCTGGGATCGAGCCCCGCGTTGGGCTCCCTGCTCAGCGGGAAGCCTGCTTCTCCTCCTGCTTGTGTTCCCTCTCTCGCTGTGTCTCTCTCTGTCAAAAAAAAAAAAAAAAAAAAAAGACCCCAAACCCTAAACCTGTAAAAAAAAAAAAAATTGATATACAAAATTTTAATTTTTTCCTTTATGACAAAAGAAATAATATTGGAAAATAAATTTGAAAAACAATGTGAGACTGGCAGAAAATATTTACAACTATATAATAGCTTAATACCTGGAATTTATGAATAGGTCCCAGAAATCAGTAAGAAAAAATTAAAAACTTCATGTATACAAATGGAAGATGAAAATAAGTGACCAATAATATGAAAAGATGTTCAATCTCATAATAAGGAAATGCAAGTTAAGACAAAATACCATTTTTTTGGTCATCAAATTGGCCAAAATTAGAAAGATTTATGCTATCCAGTACTGAAAAAGGTATGGAGAAATGAATACTATTTTATACATTGTTGGGATGGTGGGGAAAAAAACTGGTATAGCCTCTTGGGAAAGCAATTTGGAACAGTAATAATAAATAATAATGATGGCAGAAGCAACATCAGTTAATGCTTATATAGTACAAGCATGTCCCAAGTACTTTTTTTTTTTTAAGAAAAGGGGGGAGGGGCAGAGGGAGAGAATCCTAAGCAGGTTCCATGCCCAGCACAGAGCCCGACTTGGGGCTCGATCTCATGACCCTGAGATCATGACCTGAACTGAAATCAAGAGTTGGACACTTAACCGACTGAGCCACCCAGCTGCTCCCCAAGTACTATTCCAAGTGCTTAAGACATGCTAGCTCATTTCATCTCTTTACAACACTATGAGGTAGGTACTATTATTTCCCCACTTTTTAAACGAAGAAACTGAGAGTAAACATGTTGAACCCTGGGAGTTTGGCTCTAGCCTCTGCTACTATCCAGCTATACTGTAGTGGTGGCCACCTTGGTACGCTGCTAAGATCTCCCTTGAAGACACCCTGTGGTTTAGCTCCAAAGAGTACAGTTAGCTTCTAAATGTTAGTGCTTAATTAAGAGTCATCTTATTTTTCAAGATCAAGCCACTCTGTTCCCAGGCAGCCCCTCGTCAATAACTGAGCACAGAGGAGTTCTAGCGTCTCGCCATTTCTTCCCAACAAGATTCGACTCCTCTAAGAGGTAACTGTATGCCAGAGAGCCCCAGTGAGTTGGCTGAGATCGGTATCAGGACCTGACTACTTCTCTGTCTTTTAGCTTCCACCCCCTTGTTTTTCACAGGTACTAACCTTTGAACACTGCTTGCAGTTCTAACTCCATCTCTGTGTCAGCCTCCCAGAGGATCCAACTGACACAATAACCTTTCTAACAAAATTTAAAGTATATATACATTTCTGCTCAGCAATTTCATTTTTATATCTGTAATCCAGAGAAAACCTTGCACATATGGACAAAGAGACAGGTATAAGATGTTCACTGCACATTATTTATAATAGTGAAAAAACTAAATACTTATGAATAGAGGAATGGTTAAATAAATTATGGTTCATGCATACCATGGAATATTAAAAAAGAATGCGCAATTCTGTGCATATTGATGTGGAAAGATCTCCAAGACATCCCGAGGAAAAAAGCAAACTGTAGAACAGTATGTATCATGAGATCCATTTCTTAAACAATACATATTTATTTCTGTAAGTGCACATATATGTAAATGCATAGAAAACTGACTGGTTACTTCTGGAAAAATGGAGTGGGAGTGGAAACGGTAGGGGCAAGAAAGTCCTATATTTTTACTTTTCGTTTTAATATTTAGAATGCATTCACAGACACCGAGTCCTCATTATTTGCAGATTCCATACTTGCAAATATGCCCACTCACTAAAATTTATTTGTAACCCTTAAATAAGTAGTTTTGGCACTTTTGTGGTCATTTGTGGACATAATGCATGTACAGAATGGCAAAAATTGAGTTACCCAACACACATTTCCAGCTGAAGTCAAACTAGGTAATTTTCTGCCTTGTTGCAGCCACCATACAGTAAAAATGTGTCCTTTCTATGCTCTCTTAATGCCACATTTTTGTATTTTTGTGCTTTTTGTTGGTGATTTCGCTGTTTAAAATGACCCAGGTATAGTGCTGATGTGCTTAGTGTTCCTAAGCACAAAATTCATTAACACTGAATCAACAATATATAGTAAATAAGTCGTCTTTAAATAGAAACACACATAAAGGGGTGCCTGGGTGGCTCAGTCAGTTAAGTGTCTGCCTTTGGCTCGGGTCATGATCCTGGGGTCCTGGGATAGAGCCCTGCTCAGCAGGGAGTCTGCTTCTCCCTCTTCCTCTGTCCTCCTCCCCCACTCATGCTTGCTCTCTCTCAAATAAATAAAATCTTAAAGAAACACACATAAAACAAGAGAATGTAGTGTCTGGTTGACAAAATGTGACCAGAGACTCCTAGGAACCTAACCCTGTATTTCCTCTAGGGACAATGATCCAATATTTAATAAACCAGCGTTCACGGTAACGTTACAGAACATAACTACCACAGGAGACTATGTCTTAAGATTTATGTTAACTAGAGTTCTTTAAAAATAGAGCAATAAAGTCATCACACAGCCTCTAATCCCACATCCCTCAGCTGCCTGCTTTTCATGGTGATGATACAGCTGTTTCAACTTTTCTAAACTCAAATTTTTCTTCACAGGCGCCCCCCCAAAGGAATTAAATCAGAATGAGTTACTATTGACACTCAGAAAGACTTAAAATTTTACTCCATGCATGATTCTTTGGACAGCCTGAACCTGCACTAATGTGATACCCACTAGTACTGAGTACTTGAGATATATCTATCACAAAACAATTTTTAACACTAATGTCTTTAAATTTACTGCCACACTTTTAGCATAGGAAACTTTTTTAAGAAATGCAAAGAGCAGACACATTTTTATTTTCAGGATCCAATAACTAATCATTTTTATCAGTTTCCAAATATTTTTACTACCCACCCACACCCACAGGCAACATTAGAGACCTCAATACATTTTATTTATAAACATTATGAAGATCCAGCACAAAAATTGCCCTTCTTACGCCTTTCTCACTCTGGTAAGGTGACACCAGAAAACATGTTCATTTTTCTAAAATACCCAAACTTAACACTATAAATTAACTACAAACATGTTAGAATCTTGACTGTACATAAAAGGCTACAGAGAAGAGCTGATTCTTTCACTTAGTTATATTATTGCTATTAAACATAAGCTCATCAAGATAATGCACAATAAGCTGCAAGCTGTTTGAAAAGTTATCCTTAACATGAGGGCCATGAAAAGTGGAACAGACCAGTGGTTAGGAGCATAGTAAGGTACAGAACAAGTCAGCCTGGGGTTGTGCCACTAACCAGCTCTGTAACCACATGCAAGTTACTGATCTCTGTGACCACCTTATTCATCTATAAAATGGGGATAATAAATAGTATCCACCTCATAGAATTTGGGGAAATTATTAAATGAGTTTATTCTTGCAGGAAGCCTAGAACAATGCCTGGCACACAGATGTGCTTAATAAATTAGTTGTTGTTCTAGTAAACCATAGAAGTATCTTTTAAGTTGTAAGTAAGGTAAATTTTAGATACTTTATAACTTGTACAGTAAATTTATGAAGTTCATTATTCCATGAAGTAGGTCAGGCTATAACATCAAAAAAAGGTGTAAATCTGCAGATGATGGAGTCATGATGAATAACCAAGAGAAGGAACATGTTTTCAGGACTCTCCCTCACTTTGAAAAATGTCAGGTAACATAACTCAGGTAACTGCTGAGTGGATCTACCAGTCACTCCACCTAACCTAACAGCAGCCTGACACTGCTGAGTACTGCTTATGTTCCTCCTTTGTCCACTCTGCCACATCCCCCACAGCAGCTGTTTCAGACCTTTCCACACTCCTCAAATTCTCTAATGCCTACCCAGAGTAGATAACCTTTCTTCTCACTTACAGGAAAAAAATCAAGGTCATGCAAATGAAGCAACCTCATTTGCCCTCTTCTCTACCTGTAAACCTCTCCGAAGCTCAGTGCATCATCCCAACTTTTTTGTACCATCTCTGTTTTTTTTTTTTTTTTTAAGATTTTATTTATTTGGCAGAGAGACACACAGCGAGAGAGGGAACACAAGTAGGGGGAGTGGGAGAGGAAGAAGCAGGCTTCCCACAGAGCAGGGAGCCCACAGGGCTCGATCCCAGGACCCTGAGATCATGACCTGAGCCGAAGGCAGATGCCTAACGACTGAGCCACCCAGGCGCCCCTGTTTTTTGTTTTATTGAGATATAATTGACATGTCCAAATCTTTTTTTAAAAAGTAAACTCGAGGGTGCCTGAGTGGCTCAGTTGGTTAAGCAACTGCCTTCCGCTCAGGTCATGATCCTGGAGTCCCAGGATCGAGTCCCGCAGCGGGCTCCCTGCTCAGCAGGGAGTCTGCTTCTCCCTCTGACCTTCTTCCCTCTCATGCTCTCTCTCTACCATTCTCTCTCTCAATAAATAAAAATCTTTAAAAAACAAAACAAAACAAAAATAAAAGTAAACTCGATGTCCAATGTGGGGCTTGGACTCACGACCCTGAGATAAAGAGTGGCATGCTCTTCTGACTGAGCCAGCCAGGTGCCCCCCTTCAGTTTGTTTTAAAGAAGATAAATTCCTTTTCCTTCCCAAACCCCCTTACCCTTCATTTTTCAGAAATCTAATTCCTTTCCTTCCCCTTTCTTCTAACTTCAATTTTCACTTCCTGGACCAGTGTTAAAAGTGTCGTTCTAGAATTACATCAGAATCTTCTCGGGGGGTAGGGCGGAGTGTGTGTGTGGGGGGGCGGGGGACACTTATTTAAAATGCTGACACAGGTAACCCTTACTTTTTGAAAGTTTACATTACACCACTTCACTTTTACAAAAGACCTACATCAGTACTTGTTTTCACTAATCAGAAGAAATCCAAAAAGGATTTTTGCTTTTACAACAAAAGGTGAAAAGTGAAAATAGCATTCGGCATTTGTTTTGTAGCAAGCCAGTACAGAAGCAGCGCTCACCCCAAACTACACTCAGCGTCTCAGCATCAAGCCACCACAGCTTTGAACTGTGTCTGTGAGCATCTGTGCTTTACCTCAACTTATTTTGTGCATCCATTAGCAAGATGTCTTAAGATATCAGAAAAGCCTGTTAATTTATTTATTTATTTTTAAATATTTTATTTATTTATTTGACAGAGAGAGCACAAGCCCGGTAAGTGGCAGGCAGAGGGAGAGGGAGAAGTAGGCTCCCTGCTCTGGGAACCTGAGGGGGGCTAATCCCAGGACCCTGGGATCTTGACCTGAGCAGAAGGCAGACGCTTAACTGACTGAACCACCCAGGCGCCCCAAGCCTAAGTTACTTTTTAGGTCCAGGAATGTTCAAAAATTTTTCCAATTAAATCAGTGGTAATGGCTTCTTCACTTTATACCATTTCAGCTGACAAAAGGTTTCTTAAGAATGTTCTACCTTCAGATAGCAGAGGAAACCTGTATCTGGTCCCCACACCTACTGAATCAGATTCCCTGTATGTGGTGCTAGCAACCTGCATTGTGGACAAAATCCTCTTCCTATTCTTGCGCACTCTAAAATTTGACAGCTGTCTTGGACTATGGATCTTTCTGCTCTCTCCCTAAAAATATGCTTATGTCTTTATATAAAAAACAAAACAAAGCAAACTATATTTCCTCTAAATGACTATCTCAGATTACCACACTGCTTCTATTCCTTTGGCTCTCGGGGGTGGGGGATTTATCTCATCTATTCATTCCTCACACCCTTTGTATTAGGACTTTGACTTCACTGCTCTATGTAAATTGTTCTTTCTAAGATCATTCCTGGCCTCTCACTCTCTAAATCCAAAGATCTGCTCCAGTCTTCACTTTCTTCAGCTTTTATACAACATGTAACGTTGGTAGCTATCTCCTTAGTGGGACTAGCTCTGTCTTTGCTTTCCTGAAACCACACTCTTGTTGTTCTACCTCTGAGGCTGCCCCTTCTGTTTACTTGGTTCTTTCCTCTTAAATGTTATAAATCCCAACGCCCTTTATTCTTTCCAGAATTTTAGCTTCATCTTCCACCTGCTTGGGTGTCCTACTGTTACTTTAAAAACACAATGCATCTAAGATGTAACTTTCTGATTTCCCCTATTTTCTCTCATTCAAATATTTACCGCTCATCACTCTATGCTAGGCACTGTTCTGAGTATTGGGCATAAACAGTTATAAAAGGAGATGAAGGCAGACACTTTCAATGATACTGTCCCTGCTTCAGTCACCCAGTTTGGAAATCTTGGAATCATCTTGTTGCTTGTCTCCTTTTGTCCCTTCTACTATGTAAAAAAATATCATTCTTACTTTATAATTTTTTATTTGTTCCTTCCTTCTTTTCACTGCTATCATCCCTGTCCAGGTCTGCATATTCTAATACCAAAATTATTGTGAAAATTTGCTCAGTAGTCTTTCTCCTTCTAGTACCTCCTTATATTTTACTCATCCATTCAACATGTGCTTACTGAATGAATGCCTTCTATGTCCTAGGTACTGTTCTGGGCACTGGGATACAGCAGTAAGACAGAAACATCCCTTTTTACATGAAGCATATATTTTAATAGAGGGAGACAAGGGGAAAAAAAGTAAAGTAATAAACAAGGTAATTAGCAGAGAGTCACAAATGTCATGAGGAATTCTCAGGGTGGTTAGGGAAGGCCTAGCTCTGAAGAGGTGGTATCTAGCTGAGACCATAAATCCTATCATACTACGGATAAATTAATATTCCCCAAACACCACTTTTATACTCTCTGCTCATGAACTTTTTTTTTAAAAGATTTTATTTATTTATTTGACAGAGAGCATGAGAGAGCCCAGGGACAGGGAGCAGTAAAACGAGAGGGGAAGCAGGCTCCCCGCTGAGCAGGCAGCCCAATGCAGGGCTCGATCCCGGGACCCTGGGATCATGACCTGAGCCAAAGGCAGACACCCAACCATCTGAGCCACCCAGGCGCCCCTCTGCTCATGAACTTTTTTTTTTAAAGAATTTATTTATTTATTAGAGAGAGAGAGAGAGAAACAGCATGAGAGGGGAGAGGGTCAAAGGGAGAAGCAGGCTCCCCGCTGAGCCGGGAGCCTGATGTGGGACTCAGTCCCAGAACTCCGGGATCATGACCTGAGCCGAAGGCAGTTGCTTAACTGAGCCATCCAGGTGCCCTGCTCATGAACTTTTAAAGGCTATCTACTAATTATAAGGCAAAGGCCAAAATTCCCACCTAACTTTCTAATTTAATTTTCTAAAAATCCCCTACAGATTCTGCTTCAACTCACTTTTACTAAGCAGTAAAAAGGATGTGCCAGGCATAGTGCTTAGTATTTTCCTCTAAAAGATACCCACCTGATACTCCCAACAAGTATTATAATTTCCTTTTTACAGATAAAAAGAAACTTGCCTAAGTTTACTCAGCTAATAAGTGACAACATTGGGCCACAGATAATAATATAAGCTGTTATTTATTAACATTTATTATGTGCCAAACTATGTGTTAAGGGACTTGTCTCATTTAGTCCTCATAATTGAGATAGGTATTATTATGATTAGGCCGCTGATGTGATTATGTGTGATTATTACTAGAAACCTGAGGCTTAGAGAAGGTTCAGTAATCTGCCTAAGTCACTAAGTAGTCAAGGTAGGATTAAACTAAGACCTGTCTGACTTCAAAGTCTGTGTATGAGACCACTCTGCTTAGTTCATTTAATGGCTCTTTCTCCTATGTCACCTGGGACAAACTCTAACCCTAGATCAACACAATGGTTTCCTTTTCCCGCATCTCCACCCAGGCTGCTGAACTCTGCTAGAAAAAAATATATAACCGTAAGACAGGGATTGTTTATTTATTTTATTTATTTTTCATCATTTTTTATTGTTTATGTTAACCACCATACATTACATCATTAGTTCTTGATGTAGTGTTCCATGATTCATTGTTTGTGCATAACACCCAGTGCTCCACGCAGAACGTGCCCTCCTTAATACCCATCACCAGGCTAACCCATCCCCCCACCTCCCTCCCCTCTAGAACCCTCAGTTTGTTTTTCAGAGTCCATCGTCTCTCATGGTTCGTCTCCCACTCTGATTTACTCAAGACAGGGATTGTTAAAAAAAAAAAAAAAAAAGGCCTTTAGGCCCAACTAGCCCCTCATCATGATCTGCAAATCTTTGTTTTTCTAGTCAGCTGTCTACTATTCTCTAAGCAGCTACATCAACCCTTTTGACTCTCCTCAAACTTCCTACATTATCATGCCCTTTCACTCCTAACAGATGACCCCCTCTGTTCTCTTACCGAGAAAATACAAGCTATCAGAAGTAAACTCCTTCAACTTTCTACCACCATATCTATAAACTAACTTTACTTGCTTCATCCCCACTTCCTTTCCTCTTGTCACAAAGGAAAATGTATCTTGCTTCCTGAAGTTTATCCCTCTGCTATTATACTCTGTTTTCTGCTCTGGGTGGTATCATCAGGACCTTTGCTCAATCAAGAATTCCTTCTCCTTGGTGCATTATCAACCCCTCCCTCTCCACTGACTCCTTATTACCATCAACATAAGCCCAGCTCTATCTAAAAATGACCCACCCTGGACCCCACATTCTTCTCTAACTTTTCTCCCCCTTCCACAAGGAAAATTCTATCTCCATTGTTATCTTACTTCACCTACTAGTCATTTCTCAACCCACTGTGAGTAAGGCTCCTACAATACTACTTCACTAAAACTTCTCTCACTAGGGTTATTAACAAACTCTTTAAACCAGTGTACTTTTCAATTTCATATTACTTTCTCTTTGGTAACACTGCTGACCACATCTTTCTTCTCCCTATGGCTTCCACAGTATCAAGTTTTCATTTGGCTTCCCTCTCAGGTCTAGCTCTTTCTCAGTCTCCTGAAAATATTGGTGATCTTCAGGGGTCTGTCCCAGGTTCTGTTCTCTTCCCTCCCCCCCCCACTCCTTGTACTTTCACTGGAAAATATCACCCCACACACACCCATAGCTTCTATAATCAATCATACACTAACTACTCTGCATCTTCTAAGTCTGATTTATGAGTTTCAGATTGATACATTTACCTGCTCAGCAGGCATATTGTCTGGTTTGATAACCTCTTCAAATTCAAAATATTAATATTGGGATTAATATTAAAATGACCTCTTAATGTCCTCAAAATCCAGTCCAAATTCTTACCATCCCTTAAAAGGTTAAAAAACATTTTGGCAACTTTTTCAAAAACTAAACATGCCACTAATATACAACCTAGCGATTATACTTTGGGTGATAATTATCCCAGAGAAATGAAAATTTGGATTCATACAAAAACCTGCACATGGATGTTCAGAGCAGCTTATCTCTAATAGCCAAAAATTGGAATCTGGGATTCCTGGGTGGCTCAGTTGGTTAAGCGTCTGCCTTCAGCTCAGGTCATGATCCCAGGGTCCTGGAATTGAGTCCCGCATCGGGCTCCTTGCTCAGCAGGGAGCCTGCATCTTCCTCTGCCTGCTACGCCCCCTGCTGGTACTCTCTCTCTCTCTCTCACAAATAAATAAATAAAATCCTAAAAAAAGGGGATTAAAAAAAAAAACTGGAATCAGCCCAGACATACATCAGCAGGTGAATGGTTAAACAAATTCTGGTATATTTGTACCACAGAATATTACTCAGCAATAAAAAGAAATAAACTACTGACATGCACAAGTTGGATATCTGAACCTGTGACAGTGAACAAACAAACCACACAGGTGACAAAGATGCTCAGAACTTATTTTTTTTTTTTAAAGATTTTATTTATTTATTTGAGAGAGAGAGAGAGAGAAACAGCATGAGAGGGGAAAGGGTCAGAGGGAGAAGCAGGCTTCCCGCTGAGCCGGGAGCCCAATGTGGGACTCGATCTCGGGACTCCGGGATCATGACCTGAGCCGAAGGCAGTCGCTTAACCAACTGAGCCACCCAGGCGCCCTCAGAACTTATTAATACATAAACACAAGTCAGTATAAGTACAAATAAGGAAATCTAAGATCTATGGAATGCTTCAATGTCAACACCCTTTGTGACATTATACTATAGTTTTGCAAAAATGTTACCACTGTGGCTAGGAATAGAAATGACCTTCCTCAACCAGATAAATAGTATACACAAAAAACCCACAGCTACCATACTTAATGGAGAAAAATGGAGAATGCTTTCCCCCCTAGGATCAGGAATAAGACAAGGGTATCATCTGCTTGTCACTTGTATTCAACACTGTTCCAAAAGTTCCAGCCAAGGCAATTAGGCAGGAAAAAAAAAAAACCCACTAAAACACTATTATTAAAAGGTTGCAGGATATTGGGGCGCCTGGGTGGCTCAATCAGCTAAGCGTCTGCCTTCAGCTCAGGTCATGATCCCAGGGTCCTGGGATCAAGCCCCACATGGAGACCCACATGGAGCCTGCATCAGGTTCCCTGCTCAGCAGGGAGCCTGCTTCTCCCTCTCCCTCTGCCTGCTGCTTCCCCTGCTTGTGCTCTCTCTCTGTGTCAAATAAATAAATAAAATATTTAAAAAAAATTTCAGGATATCATCAATATGCAAAAATTGAATTTCCATACACTAATGATGAGCAATCTGAAAATAAAGATGGTAATGCTTTTATAATAATAGCAAAAAGAATAAAACACCCAAAGATAATTCTAACAAAATAAGTGGGAGCTTCTGGTTTCTGGTCCAGCAATGTAAGGAGCTAAGAAGTTGTTATTCTTGTCCACAGAACAAGGAAGATGCTGAACAAACTGAATATCAACAACTCTTCCTAGAGCCATCAAAGAGCTGAGGACACAGGGCTAACCATCAAAGAGCTGAGGACACAGGGCTAACCACGGCCTCTAAAGTTGGAGGGACAAACAGGCAAATACAGAGAATCACAACTTACTGGAGCTGAAACCTAGAAACTTCCATGGGAACAAGTACCAGGGTAGGAAAACCTAAACTGTAAATGGATAAATTCTTGGAGGTTCAGTGTGCTCAAGTTTGAGTTAAAAATTCCTGGGGTCTGCGGGGTCCGCCCCAGGGGATCTCCCACACTTTTATGATTTTTACTTACAGAAGCCCTACAGCTCTCACAGTGAAGACAGGAGAAAAATTCCCTTGTGCATCTGGCAGGAAAAATGGGAAAACAGCTATTCTGATATAAGCCCAGAGCATCCTGTTCTCAGTGAGGCTTGGTCTCAAAAGAAACCATTTCACCAGAGCCTAACTGACTGGGGTTTTACCAGGGCCTAATAGAGCTGGAGAAAGAGAAATAGCCAACTCCAGGAATTCTTTGGCCTTCACGTCTCATCCAAGGAGGGTAGTGGGGACTGAGAAACACTTGTGAAGGTCACAGCCCAGGGCACATGTTCACTAAAAGACTGAGACCTAATCATAGAACTGTGGAATGCTTTCCTTTCCACAGACATACAGATCAATGGAACAGAATTTAGAGTCCAAAAATAACCTCATATTTATGGTCAATTGATTTTCAACAAGGGGGTCAAGATTATTTCATGGGGAAAGAATAGTCTTTTCAACAAGTGGTGGAGGGAGAACTGGATATTTACATGTAAAAGAATGAATTTGGACCTTTACTTTATATCATATACAAAAATTAACTCAAAATAGGTAAGAGATCTAAATGAAGAGCTAAAACTCCTAGAAGAAAACTTAGGAAAAAATCTTCACCCCACTGGATTAGGCAATCATTTCCTAGATAGGATACCAAAAGCACAAACAAGAACAGAAACAATAAACTGCACTTCCCAGATTTAAAAATTTTGTACATCAAATGATACCATGATGAAAGTGAAAAGACTGGATGGGAGAAAATATTTGCAAAACATGTGTGAAAATGACTTATCTCTTACAACTTAACAATAGAAAGACAATTCAATTTAAAAATGGGCAGAGGATCAGACAGACATTTCTCCAAAGATACCAAAATGACCAAAAGCATATAAAAGATGCTCAACATTATTAAGTCATCAGGAAAATGCAAATCAAAGCCACAATGAGAAACTACTTCACATCCACTAGGATGGCTATAATGAAAAACACAGGTATAACAAGTGCCGGTGAGGATGTAGAGAAACTGGAATCTTCATACATTGCTGGTAGGAATGTAAAATGGTGCAACCACTTTGGAAGACAGCATGTCAATTTCACAAAAAATTAAGGATATGATCCAGCAATTTCACTCCTAGAAATGCAAGAGAAATGGAAACATATGTCCACATAAAAATGTGTACATGAATGTTCACACTATTATTCATAGGTTACAAAAGGTAGAAACAACCCAAATGTCCATCAGCTGATGAACAAAATGAAGTTTATCCATGCAATGGATTATTATCAATAAAATAAATGAAGTACTGATACATGGTACAGCATGAACCTTGAAAACATTAAGCTAAGTGAAAGCCGCCAGTCACAAAAAACTACATATGATTCCATTATATGAAACCTGCATAACAGGTAAGTATACAGAGACAAAGTAAATTAGTAGTTGCTTAGTGCAGGGACAGCTGGGGGGGTGATAGCTAAGGGTACACAGGGTTACTTTCTGAAGTGATGAAAATGTTCTAAAATTGACTGTGGTAATGGTTGTTGTACAACTTTGAGAATATACTAAAAGCCAGTGAATTGTACACTTTATGGATAAACTGTATGGCATGTGAATTATATACCAACAAATCTGTTCAAAAACGAGGTGGTGGGGGGAGAGGGAAGATGAAAAAATAAGCTCTTCATGACCTAGTCCCTGTTTCCCCATCCAGAGGCATCTAAAACACTCCTCCCTTCAAACTACTGTTATCAGGCACACTAAGCTTTCAGGTTCCCTACATAAAACTTGCTTTTCCTTCTACCTGGACCATTTTTTTTTTTTAAAGATTTTATTTATTTATTTGACAGAGAGGAGTGAGAGAGGGAACACAAGCAGGGGGAGTGGGAGAGGGAGAAGCAGGTTTCCCGCAGAGCAGGGAGCCCAATGTGCGGCTCGATCCCAGGACCCCAGGATCATGACCTGAGCCGAAGGCAGACGCTTAACAAATGAGCCACCCAGGCACCCCTACCTGGACCATTTTTACATCCTTCCCTTCTTTGGCCAATTTCTATTTGTTCTGTAGATCTCAGCTTAGAGATCATTCTTCCTGTGGTCCTTTCTAACCTTCCAAGCCTGAATTAAAGGCACTCTGATGTGCTCCCACAGTAACATGTGCTTACTATTTTAGTGCTCTTCTTACTGAATTCCAATTAACTGTTTAATTATCTGTAGCTCTCACTAAAACCAGGTAATTTTTAAAAATAAATATTTTATTTATTTATTTTAAAGAGAGAGAGAGCATGCGAGAGTAGTCGGGTGGGGGCAGGTGTCAGGAGGGGCAGAGGGGGAGAGAATCTCAGACTCCAGGCTGAGCACAGAGCCCCAGTGCGGGCCTCAGTCTCACGACTCTGAGATCACGACCTGAACTGAAATCAAGTCAGATGCTCAATCACTGAGCCACCCAGGCACCCCTAAAACTGGGTTTTATTTATGGCATCTTGCTTTGGAGTGGGTAAAAAAATTTTTAATGATTTTATTTATTTACTTGACAGAGAGAGCACAAATGGGGAGGGGCAGGCAGAGGGAGAGGGAGAAGCAGGCTCCTCACTGAGCAGGGAGCCTGATGAGGGGCTCAGTCCCAGGACCCTGGGATCATGACCTAAGTGGAAGGCAGACACTTAACCAAATGAGCCACCCAGGTGCCTCAAAATAAATACTTTTCAAAGGTTGGGCTAAACTAACTTTAAGTCAGAATCACTTCTGTGATCATCTGCCAGCTCAAAAGAACACTTAAGAAAAAAAGTCCCAAGTTACTGGAAATATTTAATTGTAAAGAGAAAAGGATTGATGCATAATTTGCCTAGAAATAAGCATGAAGCACTCCACGTTCAGACACTCTAAGCAAATTTTCAAATAGAAAAATAGTGACCTGCCTTATCTGGTTAAGCTTTGCGCAAACATGTTTAACCTGACCAGCAAATATAGTTTTGATTTTCAAATACTTTGTATTTGAATTTTCCTGCAGTGATGCATTATAGGTTCTGAATCCCAGTGAGTATCTATTTACAGGCAAGTCTGCAAAATAAAAGACCCGAGAGAGCTCAGTGCATTCTCCCTTATCAATTCTGTATCAGAGTGAAGGCAGAATACACACTATAGATTCTGTCTAGAGTAGGAAATAACAACAAATAGTAACTTCATATTTTGCTAGGAAACTTTCAGAATCTGGGGGTGTTGTGTGAAGAAACATTAGTTTATGAAAGGGTGAGGAATCTGAAAAAAGTCTTTTAGAAATTTTTTTCTTTCTCTCTCTTAGAAATTTCTGTAAGAGGTCCAAATAACTGCTAAAAAGCTGTTAAGAATGCAACAGCATTTTCTGTCTAGATGATTTAATTGTGTAAAGTGATACAATGAAAGGAGAGGTAAAAGCTTTAAAAAGGAAAGGAGAATGAAAAGAGAATTTTCTCAAACCATAAGATCTATGATAATGTATATGACATTACTGTATGTTAGATATTCTCCCTAGACAGGTAAGGCCAGAAGACTGTAAAGGTCAACTCAATTAAGAAAGAACAACAGGCAACCTGTTTCATGTTATGAATCATACATATATCTAACAGCTTAGAGAAAGAGTACTTTCTAACTTGAAGGGATTTAAAATGCTAGGAATGTACATTAAACAATCTGCTTTTTATGACTTAAAAATATGAACACTGCAAAAATGGTAAAGGAAACAATGCTCTGATCATATCTACTCATTCACATATACAGTAGTGAGGAAATGATAAGTGGAGTGTAAATGTAGAACATGAAATATGCAATTTATATCACCTTCAGGAAAATAGAGTTTTAGAAAGAGAAAATTAAAGGAAATATGACTGAGTACATTATATACAATTCCTAAAGAGGGTAAATATAGTAAAAGGTAAATTAAGAAAGGAAGCAGCTATTTTAGAAATAATTCTAAAACACTCTTCGGATATTCAGAGTATGAATTAATGTGTTTCTGATGATACAATTTCCTTTCTTTAAATTCCAGGGTCCAGCAGCCTATCCATGATATTGCTGAAATGATGATAATCAAACAAGTATCATAACTTCTGCTACTTAGTGGAATTAAGTAGTCACATAAAGGATAATTACATTTGTATGTATGTGTATATGTGGTATATGCATGGATATGTTTGATGTAATAATTATATTCTAGAAAACTTGAAAATTAGAAAGGAAAACTCCAATAGTTTAACTGATAATGATGATTTTTTATTGATGTCAACAACATACTTTATATTTTCTGGATAAAAGACATACAGCTCTTAAAATGGATGGACACAATCTAGGAAAAGAACTGAAACCAATAATTTAGAACTATAGGAATTTAATGACCTAAAAAATTATAGACTTTAAAGATTGAAACTGCATCCAGATGTTCTTCCAAAAGGTTATATTTAGCTAGCTATAATAAAACACCTGGAGATTGTTCTCTGTTTCTGTCAGGCAAGAATCTCCAAAGGAACAGAGAAATGTTCGTACTGAGGCAGAGGAAGTGAAGGCAAGGGCTAGGGGTAGGAAACAAATTAGAAATTCAATCTTCTTGCCACTGCAGAGTAGGTATTTGGCAGCTTTCTTTCTCAATACCCAAACAGAATCACAAGTGTTTGGATTCAGAAAAATCCAGTTTTATCTTAAATTCTAATTCAAAACCTTGACACTAAAAATAAGGGACACTCATAAGAAATTTTCTTTCTCCATCACTCATAATCTGGAGGTGATAAGGTAAATAATAGCTGCCACTATATTTTGGGTGCTTACTTAGTGCCCGTCATGGTGTTAGGTGCTTTACATATGCTCATTTAATCCTTGAAACAATCCAGTGAGGAAACTTGAGTAACAGGCTAAATGACCAGGTGCCAGCTAGAAAAAGCTGGAGTTCGAATATGAACCAGGTTTGACTCGGCAGCTGTGCTTAAAGTTTACTATTTAGGAATATTTTTGTAGAACAGTTTGGTTTTTCTTGAATGTTTGTCCAGAGTTAAAACCTTAGAAACATCTACAGAGAGGTCTCATAAACACTGACTTCCACAGGCAAGTGGCACATTCTCCACAAACAGCTATTTTGGATAGGAAATACTAAAATAATTTTCTCTAGATGTTAAGAAATTCAGTTAATCTAGTAAAAGACTATAACACTATTTTACATTCTTAATTCTCATTAAAAGCATTTTTTTCAAATTAATCTGATTGCCAACCTTACTTTTTATTTTTTTCTAAGATTTTATTTGAGAGAGAGAATGAGAGAGAGAGAGAGAGCATGAGAAGGGGGAGGGTCAGAGGGAGAAGGAGACCCCCTGCTGAGCAGGGAGCCCAATGCAGGACTCGATTCCAGGACTCCAGGATCACCACCTGAGCCTAAGGCAGTCGCTTAACCCACTGAGCCATCCACGTGCCCGCCAACCTTACTTTTTAAAAAATTTTTATTAAAATTCTGATCCTCAATCTTCTGGACAATTTCTCTGGTATATTATATGAAATTATATTTTTAAAGTCACACATTTTAAAGATAGTTCAGGAGTGATTTAAAAAAGAGAATTCCATTTTGATGCTGCTAATTCAAGAAGAGGTTCTTCAGATGCTGTAATTTTAAAAAAAGTTTGAAGATATACTACACAAAGTGCTTTAAAGGAGATTCAACTAAATCTTTGTACAGTTTGATTCCTCCCATCATTTCTACTCAGCAAAATCTCAAATAGCAGCTTGTGTACTCAAGATATCTACATATTCTCCCCCTTCATCATGACCTTTTCAAAGGACATGGAGTTCATTTAATGACCAGTTATTATGTCTTTGTTTCATTGCTATTTTTACTTGCCTTCTCTAATGAATGGATCATTTCAAAACCACAATTTAAAAAGTAATACTCGTTCTGCTCTCATGTAAACAATGCAGGTCCGATGATGGCATTCTTTACCAGTCTCCCCCTATGTGTTTCACCAAGTCACCATGTGGTATCTTAAATTACAAATAGATTAATGTCTTTAAGAGTGCAGCTCTCTCGGGGCGCCTGGGTGGCTCAGTCGTTAAGTGTCTGCCTTCAGCCCAGGTCATGATCCCAGGGTCCTGGGATCGAGCCCCGCATTGGGCTCCTTGCTCAGCAGGGAGCCTGCTTCTTCCTCTCCCTCTGCCCCTCTCCCCTGCTCATGCTATCACATGCCCTCTAATAAATAAAATCTTTTAAAAAAAAAAAAAAGGTGCAGCTCCCTCATGCACTCCAGGCTTGGTTATGAATACAGACAGTACCTGTAAATACTCAGGACTTTGACACTAGCTATAATCCAGGAAACTAGTTATTGTTGAAGTAGGAGGAATGAGAATCAAAAGGAAAATCTATCAGGTCATCTTAGAATTCATAAAGAAAAGGGTGGGAATAGTCACATACCCTTTAATTTAGGAAGGCAGATTTAAAAAAGATGGGCATGATTGCATGTAATGAAATTCTTGAAGCAAAGGAAATTCAAGAGGTTAGGTTAGGGAGCTCTTGAAAATGTGGTTCTAATAGTTACAGATGAATAAAAGAAAGGGAGGTAGGTACTAATGAAATGAGGATGGTAGCACAGGAACTCATTTGAACAGCATACTACAAACATTAAAAAAGCAGTGTGGTATAATGAACAGAACACAGACTTTTGAATCCAGCTCTATTACCTAACGAAATGATGCCAGGCAAATCATTTCCCTCTTTGAATATGCTTCTTTATCAGCAACATGGGAATAACATTTCTTGGGAAGAGCTATTATAAGAGGGCTTGCTACCTACTAAATTCAGTATTTCTTGCTGTTCTTTTTGTCTTTAGGCTATATCCCATTAAGGGAGCACAGTCAAATCCATGTTCAAAAGTTCCTTCTTTTTCCCTTGGTAGTTACATTACTAATTTGATATAATTAGGCTCATTGGTTTCAATTTGTATTCAATATTAGGATTTGCTTTCTATCATTCTTAATTTTTTGAATACGTAAAACACATGCCTGGTTCAAGCAAAGAGCACTCTTCCTACTTCATTATAGTAGCGGTTCTATTCATTATACAAGGTAGAAATTCTGACCATTTGTCCATGGGCTAGAATATATATTCTGGTATGCTAACATTTACATGTACATCTTAAAGCTATATAACATTTATAATCAATTTTAAGATAGCTGCCTATGGCAACTGAAAAGATTATAGCTAAGATTCTTGAAAAGTTAATCCCATTAATTTTAGTTGATGCTTACATGCTACGTACCAAGCACTTTAAGTATTTTATGTACATGAATACTTTATCTTCAAACAGACCTCTGAAGTATGTTGGCCAAGATCATGCTGCTAATAAGCAGAATAAATAGAATGTGAACACAGACTCCAGAGTCTGTGCTATTAGCCACTTAACTATAATGCCTCCTGCATTCAAACTCATCACACCTATATGGGGACTATAGAATTTAAACCTTTTCTGGCTTATATAAAAAAATGTGGCCTGGGCACCCAGGTGGCTCAGTTGGTTGCCTGCCTTCGGCTCAGGTCATGATCCCAGGGTCCTCCCCGCTGAGCAGGAAGTCTGCTTCTCTCTCTCCCCCTGCCCCTTCCCCCTCCTTGTGCTCTCTCTCAAATAAATAAAATCTTTAAAAAAAAAAATATGTGATCCGGGGGCGCCTGGGTGGCTTAGTCATTAAGCGTCTGCCTTCGGCTCAGGTCATGATCCCAGTCCTGGGATCGAGCCCCACATCAGGCTCCCTGCTCGGCAGGAGGCCTGCTTCTCCCTCTCCCACTCCCCCACTTGTGTTCCTGCTCTCGCTCTCTCTGTGAAATAAATAAAATCCTTAAAAAAAAATGTGATCTTAGGAAAATTATTGTCATAACTTTCCCATTACTAATAAAAATTTAAAAGACAATAAGCCAGTATGGACTAAATCTCTTATAAATATCTGTAAATATTTAGACCAACCCAACTGCACTAGCCATTCACTGATTTATCTCATTCAATGAATATTTATTAAATGCCACTGGGAGGTAAAGTGAATTAATTTACTCTCTTTTCTTCTCCAAATCCCACTGAAAAGACAAGGCAATGTATATATTTTTTAAGAATTCTCCAATAGCATGGGGAAATGACAAGGATAACAACAACAAGCAGAATGACTAAAGAATTTCTGGAATGTATAAAAGAACAGGTTCACACAAAAGGAGAAAATGCCACTAACAATATAGTCAAGAGATAGCCCTCTTCCTCATTAGAGAAGTGGATGAATTCTCCAAAAACAAACAAACCCCAAAAACCTCAGTAAAACCCCAAGCTCAGAGAAATAGGAGCTGAGCACAAGATGAGGGCTGTGTGTGGTATCTAAGCGGGATATAAGAAAAGTCAGTGGGAACTGCATCAGTTCCCTGACCATCTTGAAGAGCTGATGACATCTGCACCCCAGACTTTTTTTATCTGGGTATGAACTGCCTGAATGGTCAAGTTGGGAATTTGTTACAACAAGCTCCTAAAGAAGGAGGGCAGAGGGCAGTAGGAGGGAATGTATAAGGGATACAACACTTCAGTTAACTCTAGGCTAACACAGAGAACAAAACACTAGCCAACAACTTATACAAGCAAGAAAAACAGCACAGTAGGAAAACCTATAATGTACCCAACCTCCCTGACAACTGTGAAGATACAATAAAGGACTATCACATCTTAAATAGAGGGTGGTCTATTTAAAGCAGACATCTTACTAGCTACTGTGGGATTCTAAATGGTTACTGGATGATAGTTACCTATTGGGTGGTACGTAGGTAAGAAAAGCTCCTGGGCTATTCTTTTTTTTTTTTTCTTTTTTAAAGATTTTATTTATTTATTTGACAGAGAGAGACACACTGAGGGAACACAAGCAGGGGGAGTGGGAGAGAGAGAAGTAGGCTTCCCGAGGAGCAGGGAGCCTGATGCAGGGCTCGATCCCAGGGCCCTGGGATCATGACCTGAGCCGAAGGAAGACACTTAACGACTGAGCCACCCAGGCACCCCACTCCTGGGCTATTTTTATATCAGAGACATTTCAACATATAAGAATTGTTTGTCTTCTTTTTTTAAAAAAGATTTGAGAGAGAGAGAGAGAGAGAATGAGAGCAGGGGGCAGAGGAGGGAGAGAATCTCAAACAGACCTCCCACTGAGTGCAGAGCCCAACATGGGGTTCGATCTCATGACCCTGAAATCATGACCTGAGTCAAAATTAAGAGTCCGACTGAGCCACCCAGGTCCCAAGAGTTGTTTGTCTTCTGATCCTAACCCACTAAATCTTAGCTAGAGTGGGAATCCTAAAGGTGATCTAACATGCTGATATATGACTGTATACATCTGTTTAAAATAAGATTTATTAGGGTGCCTGGGTGGCTCAGTCGGTTAAGCAACTGCCTTCGGCTCAGGTCATGATCCCAGGATCCTGGGATCGAGCCCCACATCAGGCTCCCTGCTCGGTGGGAGGCCTGCTTCCCCCTCTCCCGCTCCCACTGCTTGTGTTCCTGCTCTTGCTGTGTGTCTCTGTCAATTAAATAAAATCTTTAAAAAAATAAAAAAATAAGATTTATTGTTTTTAAGCGATTTAATTAATGATTTATTTTTTTTTTAAAGATTTTATTTATTTATTTGAGAGAGAGAGAGAATGAGAGATAGAAAGCACAAGAGGGAAGAGGGTCAGAGGGAGAAGCAGACTCCCTGCTGAGCAGGAAGCCCGATGCGGGACTCGATCCCGGGACTCCAGGATCATGACCTGAGCCGAAGGCAGTCGCTTAACCAACTGAGCTACCCAGGCGCCCTAATTAATGATTTTTTTAAATTATAAATTAAACTCTGAAATTATTTTATCTTCAGGATAATGAAATATAGTTACTCATCTTACGTTTCATAATAAGCAAATGAAGAGGACTTTAACAAATGATCTTATAGGCTACCTGTAATCATCAATTATGCTTTACTTTTAGAACTTTTTATCTAACTTGGTTACTGACTTCAACTAATGAGGTCAAGGTCCTGCTTTATATACTTAGCCAGTTGGGGGGAGATCTACTTTAGGGCCACAGACTACAATCCATAACCCACTTAGCAAATGTTAGCTAGAGTAAGAAGGTTGACACTGAATGTTAATGGTTTATATAAGCTGTCATCATTACTGGGAAATCCCCCAAAACATATTACCTTTGACATGTAGAACAGCACTTTCATATAAACATATGGCTAGGCTGCCTAGTACTCTTTTCTCTTAGTGGAAGAAGGTAGCAATCTAAGTAAGTATCAGGACCACAGTACAGTGTGTATGTTAAAAATGAAATGGGGAACCAGGTCTAACACAGTGATATATCCTAGCTTAAAAAAAATCAGACTGTTTTTGATGACTGTATGATAGGTAAAGAATCAATTGCACTATATTCTATGTATCCAATGTGATAAGAGATTAATACATTTAGTTGTTTAACAACATTAGCTACTATAAATGCCTGTACTGTGGTAATGTTTCAGATATATCAACTTTAGTTCTTAGAGCCACCTTGCAAGGTAAGAGGTATTATCCCCACTTATAGATGAGGAAACTAAACCCTACAGAGGCCAAGTAACATGCCCAAAGCCACAGAGCTGGTAAACAGCAGAGCCAGAACTTGAACAGACTTCTGATGTCAATCCCCATTCTATTTTCACTATGATTTTCTTAATCAGATAACTGTCTAAGAATTTATCATACATGCCCACTTTTAAATCAAGTGATGGGATTCATGAGGATGAAAGGGGAACACAAACTATTCTTCAACTGGGGAAAATAGAGAATAAGCATTTAGGTAATTTTTTAAGCACAAGCAAAACATCTACGGCAAAGTCTGAATCAGAAGCCAAGTTTCAACAGAGGTACTCTTCAAGGGGGCATCTGGCTGGCTCAGTTGGAGAAGCATGTGGCTCTTGATCTTGGGGTCATGAGTCTGAGCCCAACGTTGGCTGGAGAAATTACTTAAAAATGATACCTTAAAAAAAAAAGAGAGGCACTCTTCAACTTAAAAATATTTTGCACCATCTTATACCCTAACTGGCATATAAAATATTGTTTTTCTCCTTACTCTGTCCATCATGGGCCCCCCTCAACAAACAGTAACCATACTAGTCCAGACTAACAGGGCTTTCCATTGAATAAGGAACACTGGATCCAACTTTTTCTGTATCATCTTGTTTCCCCATGGCAGATCATTTACCCACTACAAATTCCTCATCCATTCCCCACATAACACACCACACATACCACATGCACTTTCATGCACTCACGCACAGCTTCTTGGTCTCCGCTGATTTAAATCTATCTCAGGCTATTCCACTTAAGGAAATCCCTTCAGCATACATTTCCTGCAAATTCTCTCATCTTCCTCTGATAGGCAATTTGGAAGTCAAAAAATGACACAAAATAGTATTGACAAACGTAAAAAGAATTTCAGTGAAGCACCTACAATCACCAAGAAGGAATATCATAAGCTTTTTTTTAACTAAAGTACAGCTGACACACAATGTTACAGTGGTTTCAGGTGTACAACATTGTGATTCAGCAAGTCTATACATTATGCTGTGCTCATCACAAGTGTAGTTACCATCTGTCCCCACAAAACACTATTACAATACCATCGACTATAGGAATGTCATAAGCTTTAAAGTCAAATTGGCAAATTAAAGGATCAGAGAAATAAGCTTCCTTTTCTTTTTATCTTTTTAAAAATGCTACTAGCAATGCAACTGTATTGCTTTATACTATTTTTTTGTTGTTGTTACAGAAGTAAATATTTCAGTTACAACATGGTCTTATGGGCTAACCTAGTAATCTAACTCCTGTATTGATCCAGAGAACCAGCCAGTCAACCTACAAATTAACTTTCATCTTATAATATATATGTGTATATACATTTTATTTATTTATTTATTTATTTATTTATTTATTTATTTATTTATTTAAGAGAGCAAGCATGAGCTCAACAGAGTGGAAGCAGGGAGGGAGAGAGAGAGAGAGAATCCTAAAGCAGGCTCCATGCACAGCACACAGCCCAATGGAGGGCTTGATCTCATGATCCTGAAATCATGACCTGAGCCAAAATTAAGAGACGCTTAACCAACTGAGCCACCTAGGTGCCCCTTATCTTAGAACATTTTTTTTAATCAAAGTTGGGAATAACTATATTGTAGCTGGGCCTTATTTTCAAAATGGAAACCAACTGATAAAAAAAAAAAAAGACTGCATTCTGTGGATATGCAGCTACTAAACAATAATTTGATCTATGTATATAAGTATCATGCTTGTAAAAATAAGATAAGATTAGGAATGTCAAATATACTCTCTCTTGAGTATTTCTTAGATCCATTTCTACTTGGATATTCTATTCTGACTTCAAATATAACATGTCTAAACCAAACTCATCACTTTTGCCCATAAATCAGTTCATTCTCCCAAGTTCCCAATTCTGTTCCCTACTCTAGGTTCAAAATCTTAATGTCAACCATAACACCTCCTCTTTCTTGCCACATGCAAGGTTGGACTGAGTGCTACCTAAGGTACAGAGATCAATAAATCATATTCCCTGTTCTTAGGGAACTTAAAAAAAAATCTACCAGATTTCTACTAGAAAATAGGCAAGTGACACACAAATAACCATGATACAGGCATGCTACCATGAAAAAACGTGAAGGTATTACCAAGGGGTTGGGAGGGGGAATCACTTTGGTAGGGACTCAAAAGAGATTTTTACAAAGATGGTGGTTCAAATATGCTTGGAAGATGGGAAGGTCTGATAAGGCAGGGACTGGGCAGAGTGACAGGATACTGAGAATAGATAACAGAAGCAAAGACTAGAGATGAGAATACAAACTGTATTTAGGAAACAGAAAGTAATACAGAAGAGCTAGACTGTTTTTCCATGCAGGGAAAAAAGTAGGATCTAAGGTTGGAAAGGTAAGCTAAAGCCATATTGTGAAGATACTTGAATGCACTTATGCTGTGGAAGATGAAGAGTCACTGAAGGTTTCTGGTATAAGAACACGAAGTGGTTAATAGCCAGGATTCTGGAGCTCAACTTCCGGGGTTCAAATCTCAGCTCTTCTACTTATAAGCTGTGTGGCCCTAGGCAAGTTACATAACTTCTCTGTATCTCTGTGGAGGCCAATAACAGCATCTATATATGGATATTGCGAAGGTTAAATTAGTAAATACATGTAAAGTACCTAGAAAAGTATCTGTCATAAAGTAAATGCTATATAAGCATTTGTGATTATTATAATATTCATCCTTTAGAAAGCTGAATTTAGCAGCAATGTTTCGAAATGGACTGGAATGGAAATTTCCCTGCCTTTACTCATGCCATTTTACCCTCAAGGACAAGCACTGCCCAAACCTTTGTAATTATTTAAATAGTCATTATTAAGTGTATCATCTGTTAAGCTCAAATGCCATCTCCTCCTCAACCACCTGGGCAAAAGGTAGTTCCATCACATATTTGACACATTTCTTATGTATACAATTTTATCTTCCGAAACAGAGCGCAGGTTTCTTGAGGATAAAATCCTTTTTCATTGGCTTAAATGCAGTCTCTCAGAATATTTAATACAGTTCCTTACAGACCACACATACTTCAATAAGCATTTGTTGTAAGGCTGTCTGGGATAAAATCCAGTGGTACAGGAAATATTTATGGGAAGATCTAAGAAATACTCATGGTAAATTAAAGATTTTATTTAAATGAATGGTACTTTTAAAATGAAATGGTCTTAGAGATCCTTGCCTTTTAAGTTAGTGGTCTGGTCAGCAGAACTAACTTGAACATGGCCTGTTTTCGTGGAGGGGGGGGGCGGAAATCTTCTATTATTATAGCTGAAAGTAGACCCAGTGATGTTCCAGGTGAGTAACTTACTGTGAATACAACACAAATGAGGAGACCCGGTGTGATTTTGCTCTCCTATTTTCTTACTTGACTCAACCAACTGCATTTATCTTTACTCCTTTTACTTTCTAATGATAGCAGTATATAGTCCCTGGTTGAACAGATCTATATTAAAAGTCAACAGCTGACTTTTTGCTCAATATATACAACAGCCAAGTGCCAAAATGCCAAATGTGACCTTTTATTTATAGCAAGGCTAGTATAAAGAGACAAAAAAGTGCAGCCTTTTCCTCCTCATTAAAAAAAAACAGAGCAGTTCAAAGAAACGTCACTCTGCTTTGAACCTGGAGTCATACATTGAAACGTCATGTAAATAAATGACACATTTTTGGTATATACTCATAAATACATGTATCATTGATAGCAACACCTGAATCCATACGCTTCTCTATTCTGTCAACTCTAAAGCAATAAATCCCAAAGGAACAGCACATTCTACTTGCTCATGGAATATTTGGTAAGGGTTCTCCCCCCTGTAATTTACAGCTAATGAGAGAATACATAGTAAAGTTTGCATACGTATGTTATGGAAAAGTGACTTTGATCCAGATACTTATTTTTAGGCACCTTGTTATTCAAAGATTCTTAGGTTCCTTCATGGCTATTGTTTAACCTCTCTAGTATTTCAACAATAGTTTTGCTAAATATTACTTTTTCATCAGTCTATAGCCAACAAAGCATGAAATAATATAGCCACTATACCGAATCTGTTGTGATCAACCGGATCAGGTGTTGCAAGTATTAAATTTTTTAGCAGCCAGCTGCTAGTTGGGCAAAGAATTAGAGAAAGAACTTGGGAAAAATTGTGTAGCTCCAGAGCTTGAAAATAAAGCATTCTGACAACCAAAAAGATATGATGTCATGTTTACCTAAATCATCATAGACAGGTAAAGCTGTAAATATGAAATTTATACCTATATAATGGTCACTGCTGTCACTGTACAAGCTAATCTCCCGGGTTACTTCGGGGATATAAAAATAAGGTCACTATATAAATAATTATCCATTCAAGTTGTGTGATTAAGCTCTTATTTACAATCCAACAATAACAATTTCATAAACAGCAATACTTCATTATGTGACTAAATTTCCCCTATAAGATTATATATGGCCCACTGCTTAAATATGCATTAAAATGAAGTATGAAAAAAACTCAGTTGCATTATAGAAGCTAAAGACAACTAGAAGAAACTTTATTCCATAGACAAAAACTAAATTTTCAGTTATACTATTTGCCAGGTCTCTATAAAGAAACAATTATCTCACATATTCCAAACGTATTTCCAGCCTTTGAGGTGAAACTAACTGACTCTTGATACTCAACTGTAAAGTTTGTAGATCACTAGCTCTTAGATAAATTCCTTTAAAAATAACTTCTGGGGGCACCTGGGTGGCTCAGTCAATTAAGCATCTGACTCTTGGTTTCAGCTCAGGTCATGATCTCAGAGTCATGAGATCAAGCCCCACATCGGGCTCCGTGCTCAGCACAGAGTCCACTTGAGATTCTTTCCCTCTCCCTCTGCCAGCTTGCACCCATGCACTCTTTCTCTCTCAAATAAATACATAAACAAAATCTTAAAAAAAAAACTTTTGAACTAAGGATTTTCACAATGTACTGCAGTTCCTACTCTTTATAGAAGAACAGAAAGTTGGGAGTCTGAACCTGCCTAACAGTTGGAAGGGCTGAAAAAAGTATTAATCGAGTCTGAATGATATAATTTTTATTAATAAAAAACTCAACTACAACATGTCTAAAATTAACTACATGGCTAGTAAACAGCAGGACTGGCATCTGACTACATGCTGGTTTTGGTTTGATTCCAAAACCCGCGTGCCCTTTCTACGATGTTAGGCTGCCTTTCATTTAGAAAGCCTCTTCAGTCTGTTCCAGAGACATATAAACCCAATGCAGGCCTTGGTTTTGGTACTTATGTGTCCCATCAAGTTGATATTACCACTACAATGGACTTCGCAGTCTTTCTTCCTGGATTGGACTCGGCTGGGTTTCAGTTATATTCAAATACAGACACACCATGTTGCCTTAAGTCTCTTTTTAGAACAAGGCAAGCTGTAAGTAAGCAAGACAGGTAATAAAAAGGGAAATAATTAAAAATTAAAACGTTTTGACTTTTTATATAATAATTATGACTAACACTGGAGCATTTTGCTATGTACTAGACCATGTGCTAATTCCTTACACACCACGGTTTATTTCCTCACAACCATTCTTTGAAATAAATACATTGTCTCCATTTTATAGCTGAGAAATCAAATTACATGCCCCAAATCATAAAACTTATGAAAAGGGAATCCAAGAATCTATCTAGATATGGCTGACTCTAAATCCCGTGGGACCATTTTAATTTTACTTTGTTCCAACTCCAGTACAAACCTAGTATTTATCAGAAAAGGGGTTGAATGACAACACTGCTGTAGGTCACACCCCGCTGAACAGTGGAGAGCTGATGTACAGGACTACATTATGCCAGCTTTGAAAGCTTTGGCTCTAACAGCAAAGTAACAGATTTTAAGAAGTCTGGTCAGTCTAATAAATGCAACAGCATCATCACTCTGTCATTTCTTTTTTGGAATTTCCTGACTTTTAGTGATTTCCATTTACTCATGGCTTCTGTCCACGTTCTTGGTCCCAAATGCCCCTTCTCCAAAACTTTTAGGCCTACTAGCTTATATCCTTCATCCTGAAGTGCCTACATCCCTATTGGTAATGGTAAAAAGAAAGGACTTCTGGAACTGAGGTTGTAAAGGAAATTAATGCTTTGTTCAGGAAATCTAATCTCGTATTGGAAAATCTGGCCTACACTGTGAAATTTACAGCATCATAAATGATTTCAAGCTTCAAGTATGTCCTGTGAACACTATAAAAAAGACTGGTCTTTGAATTTTTACTCTAAGTTCTTATTATTTGCCAAGTATTATTTATACTGATAATGCCATTTTTTAAAAAAACAAATTAAAAAAAGTACCACTTTGCCCATTTTAAGGAAATATTATTCTTTGAAGTAAAAGAAATGTACTGACCCAAATGTTCAACTGATTAATGGATAAATTAATTTGGCAATAAAAAGAAATGAAGTACCAATATTTACTACAGTATGGATGAGCCTTGAAAACATTATGCTAAGTGAAAGAAGCCAATCACAAAAGACCACATATTGTATGATTCCATTTATATAAAATGTCCAGAATAGGCAAATCCTTAGAAACAGAAAGGAGGCTGGTTGTTGCCTAAGAACAGAAAGTTGAGGGGTTATGGCTAAGGGCTGGGGTTTTTTTTCTGGGGTACTGAAAATGTTCTAAAATTCATTGTAGTGATAGTGGCACAACTTTATGAATACACTAAAAGCCACTGCAAACACACTTTTAAATGGGTGACTTCTATGGTTACGGGAATTATATTTCAATAAAGCTGTTTTTTAAAAAGCAATTTACTGGAAAAAGACTCAAAAGACTATTGAAGAAGTTTTGTTAATGCTTCTTAAACTAAAGGAGAATACAATCGCAAGATTTTTGCCCTCTTAGGTAGAACCAAATTCTGTCCTTTACTATAAGTCATGTCCAAAGTGATTTAACAAAATGAAGCTCTGGATAGACTGCTTTGTTTGTTTAAACTGATGTTACAGAGCTCCTTCATGGTAAAGCACCTTTGTGATCACTGAAGTTTTTACCATTCAGGGGAAAGCACTATTTAATAATTTTCTAGTATTTAATAAACAGGTTTGCTTGGATGGCTTGTAATTTTAATGTTTTAAACCAAGGACCCCCATTTGTAGGCCAGGATCCACTTGTAGCTCTTACATGACAGATGTCAAGTACCACAGTCCCCTATCTGAGGTTTACCAGGATTTCCTGTGGAGAGGGTAGTGGGCAGCAGAATAGGAAATGACAGCCTCTTCAAGTCTTTCACTTCCCCAAGCACCTGCCAGTTTTTATACTTGAGCAGAAAGAAACCTCTTTCCCCAAAAGGTCAGCCATCTCCTAGGTTTCAAATGAGGGATAGGGGAGGGAAGGGGGCTGTAGCATAATGTTTTTAGCTTATCTGTGTCCCCTCACTTAAACCTTCCCAGGTCAGAGGAATGACTTCATTTGGCGAGCAGTTTAGGAGAAAAAACTGGGCATACATGGTCCATCTTTTTGCCTTTGGGAGCAATCTGCCCACTCATTTCCTGTTCCTTCATGCTGGAAGCCTTATAGGGCAGGTGCCTCAGTCCTGCCTGGGAATGGATGGTTAAGTCTGTTCAATTTTGAGGTCCAGTAAGAGGAAGATGCTTGTGCACAGATAACAGCCACATTCTCTTTATCAGTAATAAAATACTATTTTGGATCCTATTCCTTTTTCCCCTCAGTTCAGAATATAAGCAGGAAAGAGTGTGTCCGTTATTATGACTCCTTAAACACTCTAACATCCAATCTAATCAATTTAAAAAAGAACAAGAATGAAAATATTTTCAGGAATAAATACACTAACTACCACAGACTACAAAGTGAATGTGATAACCAACAGTATAGAGGGAAATGTGATTAGACACAAAAAGGAGTTCCTTTATGTACTGGAAGAGACTTTTGGAAAACACCTGGAAATCTTTGTTAAGAACACTAAACTAAGATGATTTAGGATGGCATCACCCTAAATGGTCACTAAAATCCTTGCTGTAAAGGGAAGATGACTCAATGAAGGGATCTCTAGATCATTTTTATTTATCAGCAGCAGCATTGCTGAATTGTTGACTTTCTTAGAATTAACTCAATAAAACTAAAACTTTTTCTCCCCCCACAAAAATTTGTCTCTTTAGGGATGAGAAAACAGTGATAGTGAGGTTAAGGGGCTTGTACAAAGCAAAGGACATCACTTAAGACTAAAACCCAAATCTCCTACTTTCCCTCTTCTGAAATCTGGCAAGAACTTCAGCCACTTAAGAATTTTAACCTCCATTAAGTAAATAAAAGGTGTGCATAAATAAGATACCGGTAATACTTCAATGGAGAGTTTTCCTGAAGGGAGTCTGCAACACTGAAACTCAAATCTCATGTGCAAAGCACTGACATGTGGGAAAAGGTGTGGAAATGACTATTCTACATTGGCTAAATATAAAAAGCCTAAGAAATCAAATAAAGTCATGGACATTAGGTTGCTTCAAAAACTATAGTGCAGTATATAAAATGAAAAATATTGTTATTGATGTTGAGTTCTAGTAATGAGAAGAAATTTGACCTGACACAGAATTATGCAATTTTGCCCTTATATTCACCTGCCATTCAATATTTTTTTTTTTTTTTTTACTAGGAACCACTAAGGGTCCTTACTAAAGTGCCTCCTCATGTACTTTCCTCATACATACAATATCTACTTCTGTTTCATTATATCTTCAAAAGTCTGTGTATAACCTACAAGCTATCAGAGCAAGCTCAGGAAATGTTACCACATACAAATGAAAATAAAATGAATGTACTTTCTCTGTATTTGCACCAATACAATAAAATCTAACTAAAAATTCTGCCAGCATGAAGCATGGTCCACAACCTTATGATAATACAGTTTATTAGCCAGGATTTTAAGAAGTTATCCTATTCAGTTTTTTGTTTTTGGATATTTCATTTCCTTCTGTGGTAGTTCAAGTAGAAACTTGAAGAGTACAGAGACTAGAATATGATGAAAGACTAAATGAGGAAGAACAGTATAGGAGCGATGCAGAAAGTCCAATGCCAAGAGGGAAGATGATTTGACTTCTGCTAAGCCTGGCCATATTATTCTTGGTATTTCTTTATTACCAAGAACATCTAATAAAGAAAATGTGTCAGTTCTCACAGTAAAAAGCTCTGACCTTTAATTTCAAAACTGGGATTCTGACATATTATCATAAACTAGAACAGCAATACAACAATATCTAACCTTTAATGAGCACTTACTATGTGTCAGGTACTGTTCTAAATGTTTTACATGGACGAACTCAATCATCATTAACAATCAAATGCAGTGGGTATTATTAATATCCCTCTTTTACAGAGGAAGAACTGTAAAGGGAGAGGCTAAGTAACTTGCTCCAAATCAAAGAGCTAATAATAAGCGATGAAGTTTGGATTTGAATTCTGAAACTTTCTGTACTAGTTCACTGCAGTGGTTTTCAAATTACATCTGCAGAACCTTTCAGCTCCAGGATTCAATTTTCAAAATATATTTTGTCCACTTAAAAAACTGCAGTAAAAACATCACCATCAAAATATGCTGTATTTAATGCACTGAAGGGAACCAACACATTAACTTTTTGCTGCTAGGCTGTCACTTCTGTGCAGATCTTAGAATAAAGCTAGTCCTGTCACTTCTGCCATCTTATATGAACTTCCTGTAAATGTTTCATTGATTTGGAAGGTGCAATTCTGTCCAGAATTTTTTTAAAAACTCAAGACTAGTTCTGTCTGCTCAGATAAAAGTGTACATTGAGCATACAAATGCTGTACCAGGCCAACCTCAGGTACATCTTATCACAGCACAAGTCAATAAAGAAACATCCTATTTAAGTTTTGGGGGTAAGAAATATAGATTAGATATGATTTTGAAAAATTTCCTACTATCTCCTATTATTCCTCTTCCAAGTTATAGAATATTTAATTGAAGGGTTTCCTGAGATGGCCAAGGAAACTGTTAGGAAAAAAACCACCTCCTCCACCCACTTTAGCCACACATCCCCTCTGTCACTCTGGACCTTGCGTCCGTAATTCCCTGCCCTTCCACTTTGATGTATCATTCATTCCCAGTCAGGTCTTCAATTCTATTGGGTCCACAATCCCACTGACCATATACCATCTGCTATTCTTTGACCAATACATCAGCTCTTTCCTTTATTCACTTTTACTTTTTATCCAGCTGAGAATCCATGAGCCATCATTACAACATTTTGACCAATACGTTAAACATCTTTGCTCCTCTGTCATTTTGTTGCATTTTGTTGGCAAACCCCAAACATGAATGAAACCTTCTACTGGCTTTCACCACGCGCTGGTATCAAAGCCACTGAGCACTACTAGAGGTCAATAAGGCAGGTGGCTCATCACACTCTATGTTCTTGACCACTAATTTCAATGAGGCTTCCATGCTGCTAGACAATCCTCCTGTATCACTGGTTGGCATGCCTTCTCTCCAACTATTTATTTCAAACATGTTCTACTTTTTCAAGCCTTGAACTTCTGTCCCTCCCATCTCTGCAGCAACTCATAGCTAAAGACTTCGTCTACTGATATGAAGGAGTTATTCCTGTCCTGCACAGTTGAAAATCCATGCATAATTTTTGACTCCCCCAAAACTTAACTACTAATAGCCTGTTGACTGGAAGCCTTGCCAATAACATAAATAGCTGATTAACACATGTTTTGTAGGTTATATGTATTATACATTGTATTCTTAGAATAAAGCTAGAGAAGAGAAAATGTTAATCATAAGAGAAAATACATTTACAGTACTGTATTTCTTCTTATCAAAGAAGATTTGATTTCTTCTTACAGTACTGTAAGATTTTTCATCAAAGAAATTCCATGGGTAAGTGGACTAGTGCATTTCAAGCCCATGTTCAAGGATCAACTGTGTATCTTTCCCATGGACATTTACATTGGGATTCACCTAAAAGCACTTTGCAAAAATCACCTTCTATTTTAGAACAGTGAAACCTCTTCATCCCTAAGTATATACAAGGTCCCAAAGTAAGTCTCATGAAAGAAGTCACTGTACATATACCTAAGATAAAAACAACAGGCCATGAAGTGGATGTCACACATAAAACTGTACAAACTAGTAGTAACACTGACATTGTCAACATTTTCAGAAACAGCCCATAGTTTCATCAAATTCCAAACCATCCTGAACATTTTCTTATTCACCTAACAATTTTGAAAAAGCTGAGATATAACTGACATACATTGTGTACATTTGATACATTTATATATTGCAAATTTACCACAGTAACATTAGCTAACAGCTCAATCACATCAAAATAATCATATATGTTTTACAATTAAGAGCTCTGCTAAAACTTGTAAAGGCAAGAAAAGGAGAATTTTTTAGTGTGTTATTTTAATAACCCGTAAATCTGACAGCATGATTTTGTGTTACTAGATCTAGATGGAGGAGAGAAGGGAGGGAGGAGGGAGCAACAAATGTCCCAGCTACAGCTTTTTTTTAAGAGCTAAATATACTGCAGGATAAATACAGAACCATAAGTAATACTTAAGAAGTAACTCTGACAGCACAGTGATACATTTTTATAACAAATTATTCACGGAGGGAGTCTAACATTCCCAACCCCCAATATTCCCTTCACCTGCACTGAACAAGCAGTTAGAAAACAAGCTCACTCCTTCATTCCCATCAGCTCTCCTGACAGCTGTGACATTAATTAGAGGTTTGGTCTCACAGGTCTGGGTGAGTGAGAGAGAGAGAGAGAGAGAGAGAGAGAGAGAGAGAGAGAGAGAGAGAGAGAGAGCGTGGTGGTCCAAGAAGAGAAAAATCCTGCAAGGGCATTCACCTGGGATACCCTTCAGAAGGATGCCTACTTCTCTCCTGAGGGCACCACCTTGTCTCTGCCGCCTACAGATCCGTGGTGTTACAGCAGACACTGCTACCATTGCTGGGACGCCTGAAACTCTAATGTGTTACTTAATTTTGTAACTCCTACTAAGATCTCTAAAGCGTTTTGTGATGCGCTGGAAAGATGCTCCATAAAACGAAGTTTATTATTAGTATTATTATAGCTCCCGGGCCTAAAATAAAGCAAAATTATAACCACACAGACTTCAAAGGGAAAATCGGAAGCCACATGCGTCTTAAACACTGCCAAGCGGGCAGGGGACAGGCGAGGGCGCCGGGGAGGGAGACCCCCGCCCCCACCCATTTCACCAGCTCCCCCAGCACCATTAACCCTGTCTGGTCGGGCCACCTGGAACCCGGCCGCTGCTCCCACCGGGGCCGGCGCCCGGACCTGACTCCTCACGCTGCTCTCTGGGGCTTCTCGCTCTGCCCCACAGGCGGCCTCCCTCCCGACCCCGGCTCCCCGCCTAGTTTCTAATTCCTTCACGGGCGCCTCAGTTTTCTCCAAATCGGTTTCTTCCCGTCTCCCACCTGGACTTTCTCCCCGCCCCCCCCCGTTTCCCCCAATCCAGGACGAAGCTCGTTCCTCCGGGGTCCCTCAGGTCCAGTGACTGTCTCCCCACCACCCCCCCTTCCCCGTGCGGGACCCTCCAGCCCAGCCCAGGTCTCGTCGCCCCCTCGACCACTTTTCGCTCAGCCTGGGGCGCCGCTCCCCTCGGCCAGAGGGTCCCGCGGGCTACCGCGCTTCCTCTTCTCCATCCCCTCTCCTCCCTCGGCCCCCTGAGCTCTCTGCCCCCTGGGCTCCCGGCCCCGCAGCCCGGGACGCCCCCTCGTCCCCTCCCTCCTCAGGCCAGCCCCCGCCTCGCACCCTCCAGTCCCGTTTTCCCCTCAGCCGTGTCTCCCCTCCCCTCCCGCAGCCAATCCCCCGCCCGACCCCGCACGCCCGCCGCTCACCCGCGGACTCCCCGGTGTTGATCCAGTCCGGGTTGGCGATGCTGGCGATGGCGAAGATATCGGCGGCCAGAAAGAGACATCCTGAGATGATGGTCAGTTTATCCATTTCCCCGCCCCGCTCCCCCCACCCCCCGAGCCCCGGGCAGGCCGCGGCCTCACGCCTCCCGCCCCATGGGCCGCCGCCGGGGCCCGGAGTCCCCGCGCCGCCGCCTCGCGCCCCCTCGGCCCCCGCGCGCCTCTCGCGCCCTCCGCGCGCCCGGGACCAGCAGCCGCGGCGCGGCCCGCACAGCCGGAACCGCCGCCCGCCCCGGAACTGCTCGTCTCGCCCGCCCCTCACCCGGAAGCGAAGCGGCGGCGTCAGCAAGGCCGCGCCAGCTCCCGACCCGCGGCGAACCTGCTCGGTCCTCCCGGCTCTGCCGCCCGCCTCGCAGCCCCGGCCCGCAGCTCCGACCCTCCCGACAGCCCCGGGCCCTGCTGCGCTCCGCCGGTCTCTCCTCGGCCGCCCGCCTCGCTGCTCTGGAGCCGGACCGGCATCCGGCCCAGGCCCCTGCCCCGCGCCCGGGTCTCTTCCGGCAGGCCACGCCGCCTTTTGGCTTTCTTGCCAATAATAGTATTGTTATCGTTGTTAATGACTGTTTCGTGACAAAATGCCCCTCAAGTCTTTAGCCTTTCAAAAGGGAGACTAGAGTGGTAGGTGGGGGGCTCTGCCAAGTGACTCGGGGCTCCGTACAGTTCTTGTCACCTTGTGTTAGCATTGCCCCCTCGGCTCGGTCAGCTCGGGGACTGCCCCGTTTAGGAAATAACTGTCGACACCTAGTGGGGGGACTGGCCTGGACATGCGAGACAAGGTTTCCACTCTCCGGAAGCTTATGTCCTGGTGGGGAAGAGAAACACGTTAAAATTTTATCTTGAAAATAAAGATCATTTCAGGTGTTGCTTTATGAATTAAATGGGGGGGTCGGTCTGATTGCGGGGGAGAAGGAGGCCTGCGGTGATACTTAGGATGGTCAGGGAAGGTTCACTGAGATCACCAAGATCATAAAGACCTAACCTGTGAAGATGTGGTTCAAGTAGCAAGGCTACTCCAGACCGAGGGAAAAGCCAGTGCAAAAAGGATTAGGGGAAGGGACAGGGAAGAGGTTGGCTTGTTCAAGGAACTGTGGAATAGCCTGTTTGGCTGCAGGGTAGTATGAAAAGACAGAGAGGTAGGCGGAGGCCAGAGGTAGAGCTTTGGGAGCCATGGTAAAAAGTCTGGATTTTGTTCTAAGTGGAAAGGAAAGACACAGGAGGTTTTCAGCAGGAGACTGACAAGGTCTTATTTAATCTGTAAAGATAGTGTAGTTAGTGGGAGGGAGGGGCAAGTTTGAAAGCAGGGATACCAGTTAACAGGCAAAGTACTCTAGGAGAGAGAAATGTAGCTTTGGCTAGGATGAGAATAGTGAAAATGGAGAAAAATGTACAGCTTTGGCTATTTTGTAGGCAAGGAAAACGACTGACAATGCGGGAGGGGTTGAAGCAAAGAAAGGCCTCAGGAATGACTCCTAAGGTTTTGGCCTTAGTAACCAAGTGTTTGGTGATAACTATTTACTGAGTTGAGGCCTGAGGAGAGGCTTAGTTTGGATGGATAAAAACAAGAAAAAACCAAGACCTTGGCATAATTTGTTATGACCATCTACAATTTTACTGTCTAGCGGAGGTTTCTTTTTCTTTCATGACTCGGACCAAATCACCATTAACCCTAACTTTGGATCCAGCTCTTTCCTGGATAGTCCCCCCATGCAGCAAACAGGAGATGGGACATTCATTTTCTCCTTAAATTCCACATAGGTCATCTCTAGAAAGACCTGGAAGAGTGATATCTGTCTCTATTTTTGGAATGCCTACATGTTCACAAAACTCAGCAAGTTTCAAATTCCACTAAACCCAACAGCCTTGAAGAAACTCACAGAGTTATCAGTGTCACCACATAGATTGGGTAAGGAGGGATTTGATTGCTAGTGTATAGACTTTCCTGTCCGAACACTGGTCTCCTGGGGGGAAGGATATTTTTAAAAAAATATGATATCATTTAGTTTTCTTCTGCCACAAAAATTGGCAGAAGCTGATAGATATATTCCAGGGATTCAGATATGCATATCACATTACTGCAGGAGGGCTTCACTTTTTTTTTTTTCAGATATGCATATCACATTACTGCAGGAGGGCTTCACTTTTTTTTTTTTTTTAAGTACTGGAGAAGTTTGATGGAATCATATTCTTGGCTTTTTGTCCAGAGTTTCTGTTGCCCAGTAATACAAAAAACTCCAACTACGTAGTTCTGAATTCTCAAACAATGTCTACTGATGTTGCCTATGAGGCAGTTGATGAGAATCCTGAGGTGAAATGTTGGAACAGTTTTGCCTATTCTGACCCCAAATGAGTGGAATGATGATCACTTGATTATGGTGTTAAAAAAATACAAGTATATGGGGCTCCTGGGTGGCTTAGTCGGTTAAATGTCTAACTCTTGATTTCGGCTCAGGTCATGATCTCAGGGTCGTGAGATTGAGCCCCACATGGGGTCTGAGCTGGGCATGGAGCCTGCTTAAGATTCTCTCCTTCTCCCTCTGCCCCTCCAAACCCTCTAAAAATCAATCAATCAATCAATCAATCAATCAATCAAGTATAAATTTCTCCTTCTACCTGGGCAGCACTTCCCAGTCCTTCCTATCTCTGCCCCTCCACAAAAGTTTCTGGATCTAAGATTAAGGGATAAAAACAAGCAGTATGATGGTAACTGGACTTATCGTGGTGATCATTTCATCATGTATACGAATGTCAAATCACTCTGTTGTACACACGAAACTAATATATGTCAACTATACTTTAAAGGAAAAAAAATAGTGCGAAGTTGAAAAAAAATTAAGAATTTTTTTTTTTTTTTACCAGGTTAATGGCTACAGGTCTTAGACAATAATCACCTATCCCATTCCTTCTTACCAACCAGGATGGGGGTGGGAGGGGTGGACAGGGACCAAATATTCTGTTTACAGATTTTTCATTAATCCTGTTTTTAGCCCCACATCTCATTCTTGACTTCTAATGTGTCTGGTGTTTCAAAGTCCCAAGCCTCTCAGAGATCTACAGGACAGATCAGTCCCCTTCTCTATATCCCAGTCTAGATTTTAGTAGATGCAAACCCTAGGGGTTAGGAGAGGTGGTGTGATGGAACAGAAAGGATACAGACCTGTATTGCAGTCCCACCCCTTCTACTGCCTTGAACTTGGTAAAGTCCTGTCACCTCCCTAGGCCTCTTTCCCTCCTCTTACTTAATAGACTCCCAGAGTCGTGCACTCTGCCTCAGTGATAGAACCTCCCCATCCCCTGACTCACCCCTAATAAGCAAAGCAGCTGGGACTTTTCTATTCGGAGAGAGATGAGCCACAAGGATCCTTAAGGCAGAAAATCCTTGGGGACCCAGAAGGCCCCCAGGAGGGATCTATGGTGGCAGCCTGGAGTCATAAATAGGCATTCGGTGGCTGTTAAGGGGCTGTGAACATGGTGTGCTTTATTGTGATGGATGGTAGGCCTTGGCCCAGCAGAGGCTGAATCCAGATGGGACCTTGGTAAAAGCTGTGGAGGGGACTGTGCAATCACTCTTCTCTTTAAGGAGTATCTTTGGCCTGACAGGATAAAGAACACACTGCCTCCCCAGGGGAGGGGAGGGTCAAGTTCACCACACGGGTTAGGAGTGTGGTGGATGCACCATACATATGCACATGGGATTTCCGGGATTAGATAAAACAAAAGAGCTAAATCCAGAGTTTAACAGTTTGTGCCCTGGGCTCAAATCTCCTTTCCTCTCACGGATTGGGTTCCACTGGAGCTGACTCAGAGACAAGAGATTAGCAATTAGCGATTAGTGAGCAGGGAGTTTATGAGGGAGTGCCGCTCAGGAGCAGGGGAGGGGAGGGGAGGCAGCAGGGAAGGCCGAGGGAGCAGTTTGCAGTGGTGCAGTCATTGGAGGCTTTGGCAGACCCCGTGGGGAACTCTGAAGCTGGGATGGCTGTTCGGAGTTGGGGAAAAGGGGCCAAGCCTTTGTATCCCTGCATGGACTAGTCATCAGATGCTAGCTACCCCAGGAATGGGGCATGACCTTGGGTGAGTCTGCTCTTCAGCCAAGGACAATTCCTTGAGAGGGCTGACAGCTGAGATCTGTCAACCTCCCACCTTCCCAGTAGCTGGGGACTAGGTCCTTCAGTCTTCAAGGGGACCAGGAAGCCCAAGGCAACATTTGCCACGGTGCACCCACTGTGCTATGCAGATCCACCTGCTTCTTTTCAGTTCTGAGAGCAGGACCCTGGTGGGGATGTATTTCTGTGGGAATCTTTTAAGAGGAAGGTTAGCGGGACAAATCACAGCTCCCACCGTTGCTGTAGCTCATCTCAAGGCATAACTAACACACTAAACACTTCCCTCCTCTTCTGCCATCCTAGATTCCTCTCACCTTCTGCTAGTACCGCTGTGGGCTAGGTGGCTTATATGGTGAGGTGGCTCAACCCTCCATCGCTAAGGAGTCTGAGCCACTGGTTGCTATGTATTTCTCAGGCTGTGCCTACTTTGTCCATTTACTGTCAAAATAAAGCAAAGGAGTACTAAGAGATATGGAAGGCAGATCATGTGGGTGCCAAACCATTCCATTTTACTATGGTGAAAAATTGAACAGGCTTAGTGTTTCCCTGTGCCTCAGGCTATACACACCCTTCCTCTACTGGGGATGGAACCCTCATTATTACATGGACAGCAGGGTCATCCAGCTCCCAAATCCCATCTGAGCATCTACTCTTTGAGACCATCCCTGGCACTAGCTGCGGCAGGGTGGGTGTGTTCTCTAGGAAACACTGTTGACTTTCAGGGAGTTTCCTGGGGCGTGCCCTTGCCACCCACACCTGTGAGGGGAGAAAGGGGAAGCAGCACCTGGCAAAGGGAGAACTCAGGTGGCAGCAAAGCCACAGAAGGACCTCAGGGGACCCCATAGGAGCTCTGGAGCTGGGATTGCCCTCCAGAGTTGCTTGGGCAGGACTGAGGGAGCCTGGTTTTTACCCGACGGTGACTGGTCACTGGATGCTAGCTGCCCTGGGAAGGTGTGATCTTGGGCAAGGAGCGCAGCCAGAAGCAGGGGTGGGGTAGAGGGGCAGAAAGAAAGCCTTCAGTCCTGAAGGGGAGTCTGGGAAGCACAGGACTGCAGCTATGACCATTTGTAACCCGCAGTTCCACCCATCGGTGTGATCCTGACACCTGCCCTAAAGAGAGTTTCTAGCCTGGGATGGAGGGAAGGCAGACAGGGGCTGATATGCTCCCCTTACCAAACCTCCGATGCTGATGTGCTTGAGCCCCACAAACTCTCACCACTCCCCCTACTCATAGGAACACGGAGGAAAAGGATGCATTTTATGAAGGAATTAATTTGGTGTCTGGACAGACACCTTGCCAGACAGTTTGGAGGAGGAAACTGGTGATTGATCATGAGAAGCCACCGGCTGGAGACTCCTTGAGGTGGAGAGCACCAAAATGGACGGCTCTGTTCATTTCCCTTTGTCTCAGTTTCTGCAGACAGGATTTATCCAACGAAAATCTACCCTGGTGTATTGTCTACGTAGAGCCACAGAAATGGCCGACTAAACCAGAACCTGTCCAGGTTGACTGTGGAAATCTCTGCACAGTGCCTGATAACTATTTGTTGAAAGCATGGGTGCAAGATGCTTAACCCTCTGAGTGTCATCAGAGTTGGGATGACAACAGTTCCTACCTCATCACATTGTTTTCTATTTCTTCTAGAATATATTTTTGCTAATTTATAGTTTCCTAAAATTGTCCACTTCATCTGCTTTTTAAATCTGAGTTCCAAAAGGATAGGACCCTTGTTTGTCTTGCCTACTGTTGTGTCCCCAGCCTCAGTACAAACCACAGAGCGGGCTTCCAGTAAATATTTGTCCTATGAGTGAATGTGTGTGGGGGAGGAAAGATTATTTTGGAAAAAAGAAGGAAGAATTAATTCCTCTCCTAATCGTGACTCATTTTTTTCGAGCCACCCTTGGCCTTTCCTCATTCAAAACATCCATGAAAACAGTGCAGTTCCAAAACAGTTGTGGCTGTTGATGCAACAATATTTAAAAATACCATTACTGGGAGAGAAGCAAGGGGCTTCTGTGCTCTTCTACGGTCTTCGAGTTGCCATCTGCCTCTGCAGACCGATTCATGTCTTTGCCACACCCTCCTCTGTGTTTCTTCCATCCTCCCCACTTCAGTTGTTTTCCAAGAATGGATGATGAACCCACTGTGAGCCAGGCATTGTGCTACGCCCCCCCCCCGCACAGCTTTGTTTTTCTCCCCCCAAATTTCCACTCACTCCACTTTCGTGGTCCACGGAGGCCTTGCAACCGCCACGGCTGTCTAACTTCTGCCCCCTGGCGGCCATCCCGGGGAGCAGCGCCCGAGGTCTCCCCGCGGCCCGGGGGTCCGCCCCGTCGCCCGCCTTCTGCCCCGCAGTGCGCCGGTTCCTCGCGGTTTCGAAACAGTTGGGAATTGGACCCACTCCAGCTTCGGCTCTGGGAGGCCCTCTGAGCGGCTTGCCCTCCTGGGGCCATGAAGAAGGCCGTCCTAAAAAGCAAAAAAGGTAACTGGGGAGTGGGGAGAGGGCGACGCCCTGGGGACAAAGCCTTCATCACTTTGCCTCCCCTGTAAGACGAGAACGTCGGATTCTTGGTCTGGGAGGTAGCCTCTCCCCATCATTTGTTTACTAAACTATACATACAATAAGAGCCCCCCATTGTTAGTGTATAGCTCTGAGTTTTGACAAACGATGACCCAGGTTTAACCACCACCATCAAGATGTGGAGAAGTTCAAACACCCCCCCTCCCCCCCAAAGCGCATGGCTTTGCGCTGCCCCTTTGCCGCCAGCCCGCACTCGGGGGCTTGGCACTCCCTATCTGTCTCCCGTAGTTTTGGCCTTTCCATGGAGAAGGTGGAATCATCAGGGGTGGAGTCTTTTGAGTCTGCCTTCTGCTGTCTTCGGAGACTGGGCTGCATAGATTATTTTATCCTAAGCACATGTAATTTGCAAGCTGAGGTTGGGACTCAGAATCTGCCTAAGATGCCACTTCTCTGTATGCTGGGAACTGGAGGCTGAAGGAGGGTCGACCTGCTCCAAATCGCTCCTAAAATCCTGAACAATCTCCAAATGTTGTACCTTCTTTATACTGGGTTCATTTTCTAGAGAGCATCTGTGGTTTTGGGGAAGGTGAGGTTGGAGATGAGCAAAAACACTTGCTTAAAAGAGGGAAGGGCCAGGAACCTGGCCAGCCGCCGCGGAGGGACTGGGGGAGCCCCTCCCTCAGCAGTGGGGGACTCCTGGGCCCTCAAAACACCACAGTCCCATGGGTTTGGCAAAGCCTCATCAAGTAGCCTTTTGTCCCTTGTCCTTAAGGAAAAGTATGCTGAAACGAATATCCCCAGAAGCTTCCTGTGGACTGAAAATGAGTCTTCTCAGAAGTTTCCTCTTGGGAGAATAACTTGTTCTAAATCACCCCACAGTCTGAAACCTTTCTTGTGAGGGTTAGTTCTGTAGAAAACATATTTCGACACCCCTCCACCACCACCCATTGTCCCAGATTTTCCTGCCAAATGATCTTTTCCTGCTATCTCCACTGTCATTGCCATGGCATGCTTGGGTGATTACAGTAACACTTTGATTTCCAACTTCCACTCTGGACCTCACAATCCATGGTTTGGTTTTGTCTTAAGAAAAACGCACATCTTACTGTGTCCTGTTCTGATGGCTCCTCAGCTCTTGCAGTGAGGTTAGCCTGTGAAGCAGCCCAGGTAGGCTCTACCTTTGCTCCTCCCGCCTGCCCCCTCTCCATTCTTTCCTGTCTCAGAGCCTTGATCTGCTTTGCCCCTTCCCACCCTCCTTGGTCTAAATATTTCCTGTTGGTCCTTTTTACCTCAATCCAAATGTTACCTCCTGTATGAAGCCTGAACCGCCTTCCCCACGGGATACCTTGGCCTCCTGTCAGTCCCCCTCAGAGCTCTCTGTACTCTTCCTTCATAGCATGTGTTATCGTTTGTTATTCAACATACATTTACACGACCGATGGATATCTGTTTCTTCCACTAAACTGGAAGATCCATAAGGGCAAGAAACTGTTATTTCCTAGCACACTGCCTGCCTCAGAAAAGATTTGTAAAGCGGATAGATGATAACTGACATTAATTAAGCCCTCAGCAGGTGCCAGGCCCTATGCAAAGCCCTTTAACTGTCTCGTTTACACTCCTAACAAGCCTCTAAGCTAGACACTTACTGTCCTCCACTTTACTGAGAGGGAAACTGAGGAATAGAAAGGTTAAGAAACTGCCCTGGGGGTCTGGCTTTAGGACCCCAGTGGTACTACCATGTTGCTGTCTAGGTGACAGACTGAAAAAATGTCTCCCTCTTTTTATTAGACAAACAAATCGGCTTCAACGTCAAGTCATCTGTGCATAACTTGAGCAAAACTCAGCAGACCAAACTCACTGTGGGGAACCTGGGCCTAGGCCTGATCGTTATCCAGAATGGGCCCTACCTCCAGATCACCCACCTCATCAGGAAGGGGGCTGCGGCCAGGGATGGAAAACTCAAGCCAGGTGAGTGTGGTCTTCCCCTGCCTCCTCCTGTATGCCTCTGGGGAGACTCCAGTTAGCAGGTTTTAGTGTAACCATAATAATGATGATGACATTGCTTGAGAGCCAATTTCTGTGTGCCAGCCACTTGCTATCACTTTACCAACCCTCGCTGTTGTGCGTTTTTATTCGTTGAATTCTGATCATAAGTCTCTAGGTAGGAGCCGTTGTCATCCCCCTTTCACAGGGGACAAAACTGAGGCTCGGTGAGCTTGAGTTCCTTGCCCAGGCTCACCCCCACCTGGTACATGGGATACACACACAGGCACGGTGTCACTCCAGAGTTTATGGCTCTCGGTGGATAAACCCTTATTCTTGCGTAGGCAGTATGAATCATCATTAACATTTAGATGCATGATCTCATTTCACCCTCCTGACAATCCCTGAGGTCGATTCTGCATTAAATCACCTTCCAGAGAAGGAATCAGATATTTAGTAACTTGCCTACCAGGGATCAGGGGCTTGAACCCTCTCTGTTAGACTTCCGAGCCCAAGGGCTTTATCAACACCGCCCTGCTTCTCTTGTCTTGGGGTGAATGAATTTTCCATCCAGTTCAAGACATGTCTTCCAGTGTCTGCTCCGGTTCTAGGGCTGTGCTCGGGAGCCAGGGAGACACGATGGACTACAAGGGTGGTGAGAGGGAAGAGCCATCTGGTTTTAGCCGGGCCTGAATTCTGGCCCAGGCTCTGCTACTTTGTAGTTCTGTGACCTTGGGCAGAGTCATCTGACCTTCCAGGTGTAGGTCCCCTCATCTCTGATTTGGGATAATACCACCTTCGTCAGAGGCAGCTAGGATTCGGAGAGGTCATGTTTATGAAAGTGCTTTGAAAACGACAGTTCAGTGGGAATACTGGCAATCATTTCTCTTAGGCTGTTCTTAGAGTTTCCAGACTTGGGTTTTCTTTTTGTTTTTAATAAAAAATGATTGTGGTAGAGGAGCCCCAGTGGGTTAAGCCACTGGTTTGTAACTCTCGTTATCTATTAGAATCACCTGGGGAGCTTATAAAACTGAGCTGCCTAGGCCCCATCCCCCCAAAGGTTCTGATTCAATTGATTTGGGGCCAGGGGTCGGGTAGTTCATGGTTTCAAAGCTCCTCAGGTGACTGATTCTAAGTGCAGCTCGGGTTACAAGGAGCAGATTAAAGAAAAGAGATAAATGCTGTCATTGTGAACGTTTACCTCCCCTTAAAATCCGAAACATCTCCAAATGTCACTACTTGGTGCTGTGGCACAGAGTACCAGAAAGAGAGGTCTGGACCTTCCAGACCAGAAAAAGTCCAGGACAGGTCTCGTGAGCTTTTCTGCATGTTCTTCTTAGCCTCTCCGGGGTCAGGTGACAGATACTGGTTGGAGTGTGACCAGAGTGTGCTTTTATGCACGGGAAGCAGGACCTCATGGTCAGTGGGCTCCTTGAGGTCAGAGGCAGTCTTGAATTCATCTTTTAAATCCAGGACTTACCTACAGTGTTCGTGCATTTGTTATGTCTGTGCTTATTAAGCGAATAATAAATATTTGTCACAGCCATCGTGCAAGGAGTTTCTACGTCTATGATCTCATTTAATCTTTGCACCACTCCTGGAAGGTGGGTAACGCAAGTATCAGGGAAGGTACTTCATCCTGAGTCTTTTCTTCTTGGAGGTTAGGCTTCAGCTGTCTTGGAATCAGGGTAATTGAGGGGCCCCTAGCTTCCCATGCACAGAGAGATGAACACATCCTTTGGGACTTCAAGATAGGAGGGTTGGGGAGATGAAGGAACTAGGCCAATACACAGAGCTAAGTGGGTGGACGGGGCCCATGGCCCCGAAAAAGCCCACACCTTTGACTGGAAAGAGTCCCAGATCTCTTCATGACAGGTCAGTCACTTCCCTTCAGGGTCTTGGTTTCAGAGACCGGAATTCAGTGCTTTTGACAATGATTGAGAATTTCAGATGTTGACAGTCCCCCAAACCTATTTCTTTGACCCCATTATCTCCCAGCCCCATTATTTCTTAACCACATGCTTCCTATTTTTCTCTTCTGGTGTTTCAAAATAGGGTTTCATCTTGATTTCCTAGTTTAGTTGTTAAGTTTATTCTGGCTAAACTTTAAATTCCTTTTGGCCGGTATGGCTTTAAACAGACTCTGATATCTAGAGTCTTAAGAAATTAGTATAGCTTTGAAGGCAAATACAAGTCATGGACTGGCCACATTCATTCCCTAAGCGTTTCCTGAATGCCTACTGTGTGCAGGTATCCTGCTAGGCATGGGGGTATAAAGGTGAGCCAAACAGATGTGGTCTCTAACCACATGGAGCTTACGGAACTCACAGCCTCATCGGGAGAGATGGAGAAAAATAAACAGAATCTATTTTTCAGTAGTGACTTGGCTGCTGCAAAGTTGATTTAATATAGGTAATCGAGACAAAGTTTATATAATGTGGTTCCTACAGCCCATTAAAACAGAAAAAAACGTGTAATGAGGTTGGTATTCATTAATACCAGCTTGGTATTTCTTTATGAAGGGCGATGTTTGTATCTATTACTAGAGTAATCACATTCATACAATGACAGGTTTGGTTTATAGCCAGGATGGTCAGGGAATTATTAAGCTGTTTTCTGCCGTCTTGTTAAAAAAAAAAAAACCAATACCCTTTAACAATGTAATTAAGCAGAATGCCAAGCCATAGCTTTTAGCTATAAACGCTCATTTTAACATAAGGCATGTAAGCTCATCCAGCGAGGGGTTTTTGTTGTTGTTTGTTTATTTGTTTGTTTGTTTTTGTCGTTGTAATTAACCTCCATAGGATGAACAGCTATTTCAGACCGCATGCTCTGCAGGTAGCTGGGAAAAGCTTGTTTCATTTTGAAGTTAGCTGCAGATTCTTGGCTGGTTTTAATTATTCTCAGCTACTTTTTAAGACCTTCTCCACCCTTCTAAGTATTCATTCTGTTTACTACTTTGAAACTTAAGTTTCTGATAGGATCTAGCACTATGGATGTTTGTCCTTGCCATTCCCCAGAGGCTTCCCTTGAGATTTAGCAGAATTCTCAACTATAGCATAGAGGGGTGTAGTATCAGGGAAGGTACTTCATCCTGAGTCTTTTCTTCTTGGAGGTTAGGCTTCAGCTGTCTTGGAATGAGGGTAATTGAGGGGCTCCTAGCTTCCCAAGCACAGAGAGATGAACACACCCTTTGGGACTTCACCGGAGTCCCTTCATCCAGTGTTAGCTATAAAATCTCCCTTACCATTTGGCAGGCTGTTAGTTCTAGTAAGATCTGCTAAGACTTTATCCAATGTGAGCCCTTAAAAAGTAATTTCTTTGTATTCCTTCCTCTCTTGCTGCGTGTCCTTGTGGTAGTCAGGATTCTTCACTGCAAGCAATAGAAAACCATTCTATTAAGGCACTGAACTTAGAACACTGAGTCTGACAGAATTGCCAGAAAGGCTGGAGAACCAGACTTGGAAAACGATGAGGGATTGGAGGGTCATATAGAACTACCCCTGGCAGCCGGGTGCTCCTGTCACCCCTCTGCGTCTCCTGCTCTGGGTTTAGTGACCCAGGTGGGTGTGCGCCATGGCTGGATCTCCTTTACACGTCCATGCACAAATGAGTAATTGGTCTTTGTAACATCCACTTTGGGGGTCCAGGGGCTTGCGGTCAAGATGTGGTTTTCTTCCCACTTGCTGGGGGATCAGAAGCTCCATGGTTGACCATTGCGCTTCCCTCCCCATCCAGCAATGCCCTAAAGTAGGCAACCTAGCTGTCAAATCCCTTTAACCAACATACTCTCTGTATAGACATCGTAAGCTTAATTAAAGGATACTAAATGTCCAGTGTTTTTCATGCAGAATTATTTGCGCAACTCATACTGTGCAAGGCATAAAATTAAAATCAAAGTCTTGATGTTAATACCAGTGGAGGGCACTGGAAATTGCCAGGCAGGTACAAGAGAAACTAGGTCATTTATTCACTTAGTATAAGTGGTTTTTTAATAGTAATAGCTATTCATTTTACTTGAAACAAACACATTTTTAGAATCTTAAAGGATGGTTCAGATTATAAATGGTTTTTCTTCTGTCACACCAAGGACTAAAGAAATGCAGTAAAAACATGAAATAGTATCTACCATTACACTGCTACTAAGAAACACCTTGCATGCATTCTCCATTATGCAAAGGACACTCACATCACTGAGATGACTGCTTTTATTAAATAAAGGCTGAAACGTCGTTTGGGTTTGAAATGGACCAACAATATGAACCCTTAAAATGAAACACCTCAGTAGAGCCAGAAGTGATATGAGCCCACTGACCCATTATCTTAATTTACTGATAATTTTTTCCCTCTTCAGGTGATGTTCTGATTAGCGTTGGCCATGCCAACGTGTTAGGATATACTCTTCGAGAATTTTTAAAACTTTTGCAACAAATCACCATAGGAACAGTGCTACAAATCAAGATTTACCGAGATTTTATTGCGATACCCCAAGAATGGCAAGAAATCTCTGATTTAATCCCTGAGACCAAATTCCCAGTAACACGGTAAGTAGTTGATTTTAGGAAATCTTTTGTTATGCTAGTACCCCGGGGTCTGTGAAGAACTGGGTCTTGGTTTCATGGGAGAATGACCAGTTGGACCAGAGTGGGAGGGATTGGTGAAACCACCACGATAATTTAGTGGGTTCTAAATCCTTCTGGAAAAGTACAGTCTACAGGACCTAATGTGAGGCAGATTGATGAAGGGCGAGAGCCTTGAACCTGGAGCTCTAACAAAGAGAACCATCCAATGGGAGCTCTGCCTGCAGATCTACCAGCCATGTGTCCCCTTGTCCAGAGTTAGCCTTAAACACGTGCGGTGAGTCCCATCCCTTCATTTGTCTCCTGCACACTCAGCTTCTCTCTGCATCCTTTTCAACAACACGTAAGCCTTAGGCCTCTGCCATCTTCCCAAACCCCACCTCGACTCCACTGCCCTCTGCCTGCCCCCCGCCCCGGTCCTGTCCCTTTGACTCTAAATGGGTAGAAAGAACTGTAGCAGATGTGGGCCACTTCCCCAGGAGATGATTTCCCAGGCGCTCTGCCTCCCACCTCTGTGTAGGCCTGGCTTTCTTCACCGGGCCGAGAGGCCTCTTGGCAGGGCCCTCCCGCTCCTGACTCCGGTAGACTCAAGTCTTCATTGTGCTTGGCTTCTGGGCAGCATTCAACGCCCTACACCTGCCACCCTCACTCCTCCTGAAACATCATCTTCCCCAGGCTTCGGCCTTGGCGTTCCCTGGGGCTGAATCTTTGGCTTCCTTTTCTCAGTCTCCTGGGCCATCTCTCACTGGTGCCTGTGGTTTCTATCACTCTCCAAACATGAGTGATTTTCCAAATTGTATGATCTTCAATCTCCCACTGGGTAGCTCCATTTGGGTGTATCACAAACCCCTCACAGTCCTTATTGCAAAAAATCAAAAGCCAGCTCACTGCTAATCTCCCAGTGGCCCTATCTTAACTGGGTGAGCATTTGCTTAGTTGAAGAAATCCGAAATTTAGGGGTCGTGCTAGATTTCTCCATCTCCCTTGTTTCTGCCCAAAATAATCACGAAGACTTGTCATTTTACCTTCCAACTGTCTCTCACATTTGTCCTTTCTCCCTGGCCACTACCATCACCCCAGTCAGAGCCACCGTTTGGTCTCTACCATCTACTCCTGTCCCCTATTCATTCTCTACACAGAACAATCCTTTTACAATGCAAATCTGACTTTGACATGTTCCTGTTTAAAATCTTTTAAGACCTTCTGTTCTCAGGACAAATGCCCAAACCCTTATACTGGTCTATGCTACCCCATGTGGCTAGTGTCTGTATCCCACTGCAGCCTCACCTCATACTGCTCTCCCTTTCCCTCTCTAGTCCACTTTGGCTTTCAGCTTTTTTGCCTTGTTTCTCTTTGCCTCGGGGCCTTTGCATGTGCTCTTCTGTCTGCAACATGCTTAGGACCCCCTCATTACTCCTTGAAGGCTTACGGCGCAAACTTTTTCCAAGAGGCCTTCCTAAATTAGGAAGCATTAAAACACTGTCTGGTCCACCCATCATATGCTTTCAAAGCAACATGTGTATCTCCTTCACAGCATTTCTCCTAATTTCAACGAAGTAATCTGTATCATCCATTGTTTACTCTGTTGCCCTGGGAGAATGCAAACTGAAGGTAAGGACTAAGTCTCTGTTGTTATGCTAAATCTACCACAGGACTTTTCTGTGGTTTCCTTTATTCAGAGTGAATGGAAATTAAAATCCAGCTTCAAGGTTCAGGCAAATCACTTAATCTCTGAGGGTTTGGTTATCTGTAACCCAGGAGTACCAGAGACTCTCCTGCTGGTCACACCCGTGAGGAAGGTCTGTCGAGCATGAGAACACGTAGAACATGAGATCCTTTTCCTTCAGCGACCGAGTTCAGTGCTCTTATGCAAGAGCGGTCCTTATTAATTCAACAGGATTTCCGAGCATGAGTTGCTACAGCTGTGTATTGGGATGGGCTCAAGGAAATCTGGCTGGGGACTTACCAAGGCCTAAAACAGGGCCCACATTGCATTGACATTACTTCAGATATTCCCACTTGTGGTCCAAGGGACTGATATGGCCAACAGATGTGCTTTGCTAGTCTCCCACAGCATTTTATTTATTTAAAGATTTTATTTATTTGACAGAGAGAGACACAGTGAGAGAGGGAACACAAGCAGGGGGAGTGGGAGAAGGAGAAGCAGGCTCCCGGCTGAGCAGGGAGCCTGATGCGGGGCTCGATCCCCAGGACCCCGAGGTCATGACCTGAGCCGAAGGCAGACGCCCAACAACTGAGCCAACCAGGCACCCCTCCCACAGCATTTTAAAAAGCCAGAATAGGGCACCTGGGTGGCTCAGGTGGTTAACCAGTCGACTGCCTTTGGCTCAGGTCATGATCGCAGTGCGCAGATCAAGTCGCACATCAGGGTCCCTGCTCAGCAAGGAGTCTGCTTCTCCCTCTGACCCTACCCCCTCTTGTGCTCTCTAATAAATAAAAATAAATAAAATCTTAAAAAAAAAAAAAGTCAGAATGGCAATGACCTGTAGAGAGAAAGGAAGATACACAGGGGCTTTTCCAGGGGCCAGTACTCTTTATTTCTTGACCCCAGGGTGTGTGGCTACCCAAGTGTTTATAACGTTTTTTTTCCATTAACCTGCCTATTTTTTTTTGCATTTTTCTGAATATTTCAAAATTTTTTAAATGAAAAATATTTGAATTAGTTGCCCAATTTACACAGCTAAGATTTCGTGGAAAGGATCTGCAACTCTGGTTTCTCCTGAAAAATGAGAAGATGGGCCTGCATCCCCACATGGTGACAGTGGGACTAGGGCTGGGTAGAGCTGTCTGTCCCCTTAGATCAGGCACGAGAGAGGACAAGTTTTTCCCCACTAACCAAACCAATCATGCTGTAGTTAAAAATCATTCACGACAACATTGCTTGCTATGCGGTGGACACTGCTTGCCGAGCGTTATACCCCTTAATCCTCAGGCCAGTGCTTTTTATTATCCTGATTACAGATAGGAAAATGGAAGCCAAGAGAGGTGTCTGTAAACTTGCCAGAGGTCAGAGGGCGAAGTGCGACTAGGTCTGTCTCTAGAGCAGCGATGTTCAAAAAGAACTTACTGCGGTGGTGTAAATGTTCTCTATTTGTGCTGTCCCGTGTGGTAGCCACTATTAAGCACCTGGAATGTGAGGAATTGCAACTGAGGAATTTCAAGTTTTCGTCAAGTTTAATCAGTTAAAATTCAGCAGCTACGCACAGCTGGAGGGCCCTGTACTGGGGAGTGCAGCTCTCAAGCCTGGGTTCCCCTAATCATTCGTTTACAGAATGATTATGTTTCGAAGCATTTTAACTGTTCAGAGTTTGAGATTCAGGATATGAAAATCTAAGAATGGCAGACTGACCACTCAAAAGCAAAAACCAGTGAAACAGAATAGCACAACTCAAATATGAGGCTAAAGCCCACGGACTTAGGAACAATAGCAAGCACTTTCTGAATCCCTTCCTTAGCTCAACAAAATGCTTATATCTAAGGCACTTTGGTAATTTATGTGGAAGGGGGCAGGGAAGGAGCACAAAAGGAAAGAAAAGCTTCTTAGAAAGCTGGTATGACCTTTTTCAGGAGCAAATGGCACTGTGTGCACACTGGAGAATATTCCATATAATACTCTGGGCAGGCCCAGTGGTACCAAAACTTTCCAACTAACTCTCACCTCTGCTGGCTTGTGGCTTTATAATCGTACTTCAGCTAGTAAGAACCTGGCTCTACTACCTGTTCTTTAAAGTTACCTAATACCAAGTTACAAAGGATATTCTTTGCAGTCTGGAAAAAAAAACGTGGATTTCCCCCCCACCCCAAACATTCACGAGCTGTTTAGGAAGTCCTGGGCATGTCTGAAGGCAAAGTGTTCTAATCCTGAGATCTTCTGAATCTCTTTGCACAGCACTAAATCAAGGGTGAAGGAAAATCCACATTTATTTTTTTTTTTTAAAGATTTTTATTTATTCATTTGCGACAGAGACAGAGAGAGAACAAGCAGGAGGACAGGCAGAGGGAGAGGGAGAAGCCGACTCCCCGCTGAGCAAGGAGCCCAATGCGGGACTCGATCCCAGGATTCTGGGACCACGACCCGAGCCGAAGGCAGACGCTCAACCATCTGAGCCACCCAGGCGCCCCGGAAAATCCACACTTAATAAGACTAGTGGTTCTCAGTGAAAATGACTCAATTACTAATTATTTATTACCAGAAGAGAGAAAGTTTAGGAAAACCTGTTCAAATTCTTGGAAACAAACAGAACAGTCAGAACTGCAAGAATATTAGTGATAACACAAGCAAGTCTGAAAGGTTGGGGGAGGGGAGGTCCTAGGGAAGAGAACGAATTCCTATTTCCCCGTAGCAGGACGCATGTGCCAGAGGTCCACAATCACAAAGACCAGGATGAGGGGGAGCAGGGAACAGCATTTGTTCAGGAGAGTAGCAGGTGCAGGAATAGCAGGCTTTAGAAAAGCTGAAGAGGCCTGCAGTTGCCAGCAGGCCAGCACTGCCCAAGTTTCAACAATCAAGAAACCCAGTAGTTGGGGATATGAGGGTGATCAGGCTGGCCAGGGAGGCGTCCCTTTCCTCCCTCATCGCTCCCGGAGCTGTGTGCTCGATCAAAACAGACAGCTGTCCTCTGGTCAAGGGTGTAGGAGTAGCTGCGCCCCTCTGCTGGAACCTCCAAACAAGCTCTCAAGAGAGCCAATAGTGGAGGCAAGTTACAAAAAAATCTTTAAAAGCATTTGGCCAGAGGGGCATCTGGGTGGCTCAGTTGGTTAAGCGACTGCCTTTGGCTCAGGTCGTGATCCCAGAGTCCTGGGATCAAGCCCCACATAGGGCTCCCTGCTCTGCAGGCAGCCTGCTTCTCCCTCTGCCTGCGGCTCCCCATTTGTGCTGTCAAATTAAAAAAAAAAAAAAAATCATTTGGCCAGCAATAGAGAAGTAGAATACTGAATGCGATACATCTGGGCGTAGAGGGTATTGTATACATCCATGTTTCTGAACCCAAAAGCGAGGCAAATGATAATGCTCGGGAGAAAAAAAAACTGAGAGATTTCCCAATGACCAGTGTGCTGAAGATCTTAGAGGCCCACTAGTTTCCATATGTGCTGGAAATCGGTAATACGCAGTTACTGCTGTTATTGCTGACCCCATGTGACCCATTAGAACAGAGCTCTGTGGAGGACATGGCCAGGCTGACCTGTCATTCTGGAGGGAAATTAACCTACACTTTAAGGCCTGTTAAGATTCTGGTCGGCAGCCTGGCTTAAGTCAGTACAAAACAACGTGAAATAATTTAAGGCAGAATTCGATTTACACTTAGGAATGGAAACAAACGTAAAGGTACTTTTCAAGAGAAAAACGTCAGCAACACACAAAGTGCAAAGCAAAATCATATCCTTTCTTTTACGAACCAAAGTGGCTTGTAAGACATCTTGTTAGGGGACAGTGAATGTTCAGACAATTAAAAATCCATTTCTTCCACTATTTTTTTCATTTCAGCCCAACAAAGAAAACTGAGCAGGCAAAAGACGACCCTTTGGCAAGCAGTGATGACAACGAAGATGTAGTTTCAGATAAGAAACTTAAGTATTATAAATATCCAGGGTCCACTGGGCCTCAGTCTGCAACGAGACCGATGTCTATCTCTAGAGAGTGGCATGGATATAAAAAGAAGAACCGTACTATCAGTGTAGGGAAAGACATTAACTGTGACGTGATGATTCACAGAGACTACAAGAAGGAAGTGAGAGCCCCTTCTCCATACTGGACAATGGCGAAGCACGACAATGAGAGCTCGTCCTCCTCCACAGCCTCCTCCAGCTCGGACGCATTCTGGCTGGAAGACTATGCCCAGGCTGAAAAGTGCAAGGGTCAACCTGTCTCAAAAGTGGCTTAGGCAGCAGTTTGCAAACTGGTGATCACATAAGCATCTATCTTGAAAACACCCAACTTTTGTGCATTGCTCTGTACAGGTTTGCTATACTTACAGGAACATGTGCAGACTTAACAATTCTTTCCCAAGTGCGTGGTAATGCCTTCAGAGACCTTCTTCCACATGCTATCCGAATACTTCCCTGGGGCCGGACAGGCCTCACCACCTTATTCTCAAAACAGCAACATCAGTCACATCATTAACACACTCCCTTCTGAGAAGAATGTCTCATCTCTTACAACATGCAGCGGAGGAACCCAGGATCAGAATGGAGGAAACCCAGGATCAGAATGAACGTAGAGAGAATTTCACCTTTTAAGTATCACATTTTTATTTACTTAGTTTCTCTTGTTTTGCAAATTTCAGATGCCCTACTTAAAATAAATAAGAGATATATTTTTCTGGCTGGTTGTTCATGTGTAACAATTTCCCCCCCCCTTTTCAGCCCTAAGAAACAGAAACAGACGAGGGTGAGGGAGATGAGGAAAAAGACAAAACTGTCACACAGTGAAGATAAATCTGACATAAAGTGAGGCAGTGGGAATACAGGGTATGACTAATAGGGAATTTATATTTTTCAGAAATAACTCTATTGCAAGAAAGACAGAAAAGGGTGTAAAACCCAGACTTTAATTATCCTGACCCAAAAGGACAGATGTTTAAACTGGTTTTATCTTTAAAAGCCATCAATAATTATCTTAATTTTAATAGTTTCTGATGCTTCTGGACTCTATTACTATACTCCTGTTCTCCTTTACAGCATCTAAAAGATCTCAGCATATAATAAATACTTGATTAACTAATTGCAAAGATGCAAGAAAAACATTTAAACAGAATGTTTTATTAACTTTCAGTCAGCTGGGGATAATTACCTGTATTTACGTGTTAAGACACTTCACCTCATTGGAAAAAAAAGAGATGAATGTTATATTAGAGATTTTTGACTTTCATGGGTTTGCCGCTCCAGGTTGAGAACATGTTCAGCTCTTCCCTGCAAGATGTGTTTCAGTATTACAACTCATCAACAAAAGGCGTATGGCTCAGATTTCCACTTGCTGCCATTGACTTCCGGCCAGAAACAAACTTCTTTGCAGCCTTAAACAAACAAAAATTAACAGAGATAAGAGAATGTATTATCCAGCAGACAAACTTATTTACTCTGTTGTTTCAAGAGTGTGTGGGACAGGGTATCCTGAGCCAGCAACTCTGTACTAAGAAGCTCTTGTGAAATTAACTACAGGAGAGTGCTGAGCATTATTTTCATTTGTGCCGCTGTAAGAAAGTAAGCTCAGGTGTTCCTTTGAATGCTCCCTCCTACGTGTGACAGAGCAAGTGTGGTGCTCCAGATTTGAGGGTAGCTGTTAAAAAGGGGGATAGGGAAAACCTCACCGACATTGCAAAATAGGGCAGAGGCGGCCTCAGGCCAGGCAGTACTTTGCGGTTTCTGTTTTAAAACGGCAAATAGTCTGAGTCAATAAAAATACCCCAACTGTTAACATAAAAGTCACACTTTCTCTCGCTGTGTTCTTTATGCCACTATTTCAAGACCAGAGGCTGGTCGTTTAGGTGTACTGCCACGAGTAGCAAGCCCCCATGTTCTCTGAAGCCAGCTTTTTCATGGGGACAACAGCTGGGGCCGGGACTCACTAACGGTCATATACAAGAGGAGGAGAGCCATTTGGAAGAGTATGAAAATGATGAACCTAGGGGTCAACTGAAATCGAGTCAAGGTTACTACTTTAAAATAAAATAACCTGTTTTTTTCTAACCCCACTGTCCCTACATAAGGTAGAGCTGTTGCTGAGAAGACGGCTGAGACCTCTATGATACAAGAGGAGTCGACATTTTTAATACAGAAAGAACTGGGAAAACCCACTGATTTTGGATTTATTCTGCAGTTCATATATTTGTTAGGTACAACAGGGAATATAAATAGGTATAAGACGTCGTCCTTGCCCTCAAAATGGCTGAATCTCACAATAATATATGTGAAAAAAAATATAGCAATAGGAGGAGGAATGTCTTGGGCTGAGAAAATGAATGGAAATCCCGTGCAGGACTGGCATGACAGTTTATTTCTTGGGAGGAGAATCACATGAAAATCACCTCTCAGAATTTTAAATGGTATCATCTACCGGAACTTTAGCTGAATAAGGAAGACACACACACGGAGCTGACCAGGAAGCCATCTGCAGACTCGATGGGAAAGAGCCCTCCTGCCTCCGCATCAGGCGGACTGGCACCAAACTGCAGGATTGGGACATATACAGCCCAAGGGAGCTTGTGCATTCCTTCTGAGATTGGATCATTAAAGTCAAATTATTTGATGTAAAATCAGAAGTTTTCATTCACTCACATTTACGACATCAGCATCAGCAACGGAGTCTATCTGCTGAAGGACTGTGTCTGGCGGTATGTAAGATCCCGCACCCAGCGCCTGGGACCCGACTTCATCCAGGAACCCCTCAGAAGACTCCACTGACATTAGGTAGCCAGCTTTCAGCTTGTTCCTGTCCAGTAAAAGGTATGTAACTAAGGCAGAAGCCAGTTTTATAAGAGCAAGGCAATTTGAAAGTATGTTCTCGAACCAAATAAAGTATGTTTTCAAACACAAACATGTTTTGGTAAATACACAAATGAACAGCTTTGAAATCTTACAACAGGGCTAAAGGCCTCCATTCTGTCTTCAGTTCATCAATTATGTGATTATGCGATTATTTAGAAAGCTGTCAATATGCGATTATACTGGAAACCCAACAGACTGCCTTTTGATTTTAGACTAGAACTTAGACTATTTTAATGTGAAGTTTTGATTAGTGAAGTAACTCTTGCCTCCAAATACTTTTCTGGTGATGATTTTAGGCATTTCTATTAAAGCAGAACACCTATGTGGGGTCTTCAGGCACTGTCCACTTAGTGGAATATTGTGTGCTGATTCTCTATCTACCTGCGCCCCCTGAGGCCCATTTCTACAAAGAGCTTTGTCTCAATGAGGGTGGGGTGTGATTGAGAAGACAGGTGAAGGACAGTAGAAGTCTTTTTTTTCTTTTTAAAGATTTACTTATTTGTCAGAGAGCGAGCGAGAAAGAGAGAGAGCACACAAGCAGGGGGAAGGCAGGCGGAGGGAGGAGCAGGCTCCCCGCTGGGCAGAGAGCCCGATAAGGGACTTGATCCCAGGGCCCTGGGAGCATGACCCGAGCAGAAGAGCTTAATGACTGAGCCACCCAGGCGTCCCAGGACAGAAGAGGTCTTACAGTCTGTGCAGCTTAAATATGGGCACAAAGCATGAATTTGAAATAAAAACCCAATTCATAATTCTCTCTTGAGTAATTTAACTCTCAAATAAACTATCCTTGTTTGGCACTCTGTAGCAAGAGTTCCATTTACACATAATCACAACTTAATGCAGTTTTACCACACTGTCAGTTTAATTAAAAAAATTTTTTTTACCTTTTTTTTTTCTAAGAGAGGGAGGGGGGGCAGAAGGAGAAGGAAAGAGGGAGTCTCAAGCAGGCCCTACACCCAGCACAGAGTCCAATGCAGGGCTTGATCTCACGACCCTGAGATCATGACCTGAGCCAAAACCAAGAGTTGGGACACTTAACTGACTGAGCTACTCAGGGGCCCCAAAGAGTTTAGATTTTACCTCTTCACTCTAGGCAACAAACTGATGGTTACCAGAGGGAAAGTGGGTGGGGGAATGGGTGAAACAGGTGATAGGGATTAAGGAGGGCACTTGCTGTGATGAGCACAGGGTGATGTATGGAAGTGTTGACTCACTATATTGTACTCCTGAAACTAATATTACACTGTATGTTAATTAACTGGAATTTAAATAAAAACTTAAACTTTTTTTACCTACAATAAACTTTACCGAGAGATTATTAGTTTGTTCCTTCAGCAATGACACCTTGCTTTCTTTCACTACAGGAAGACTAATAAGAATCTTACAAGAAAGGGGCGCCTGGGTGGCTCAGTTGGTTAAGCGACTGCCTTCGGCTCAGGTCATGATCCTGGAGTCCCGGGATCGAGTCCCGCATCAGGCTTCCTGCTCAGCAGGGAGTCTGCTTCTCCCTCTGACCCTCTTCCCTCTCATGCTCTCTATCTCTCATTCTCTTTCTCTCAAATAAATAAATAAAAAATCTTTAAAAAAAAAAAGAATCTTACAAGAAAAAGTATCAACTCCATCAAAATGACAGAAAACAAACATATCTTGATATTAATAACTGAAATTCCATTTTCTACATGTTGCTGTACCGTATAAAAAACTGCTACGCTTAAGAAAATATATTTTCTTAAATAAATTAGATTTTTATTTATTTCTTTGACAGAGAAAGTGAGAGAGGGAACACAAGCAGGGGGAGTGGGAGAGGGAGAGGGAGGCCTCCCATGGAGCAAGGAGCCCGATGCGGGACTCGACCCCAGGACCCTGGGACCATGACCTGAGCCGAAGGCAGACGCTTAATGACTGAGCTACCCAGGCGTCCCAAATAAATTAGATTTGAAACCGATTTTTCTTAAGTAAATCCAGTGTTTCAATTTATTCTCATCATGTTTTGTTTGTGGAGCAATCATGTACAACTGCATCCTATTAACCAATCCTTGGTTCCATGTACATAGTATTTAATAAACTGTACTGTACTTATATATTTATTTTTAAAGATTTTATTTATTTATTTGAGAGAGAGAATGAGAGAGAGAGAGCACGAGAGGGGGTTGGGTCAGAGGGAGAAGCAGACTCCCTGCTGAGCAGGGAGCCCAATGCGGGACTCGATCCCGGGACTCCAGGATCATGACCTGAGCCGAAGGCAGTCGCTTAACCAACTGAGCCACCCAGGCGCCCCTGTACTGTACTTATTTAAGAGATGCAATTTTTAGTGTCTTCAGTGCAACAGAAGTAATAATGCTAATGGGAACAATCTGAAATGACCAGGAAGTTGTTCCCTCCTGAGTCGTAATTTGCCCCATCATACTTCCTCTGTGGGCAATACTAAATGATTAGGAAGACAGTGTTGAGTTTCACGATGCACATTTTGAACTGTCCTAAATGGATGGAGTCAAATTTAAGTGTTTTAAACTGCTGAATAAAAATGCAAGCTGATTTCCAGCTTGGTCCAAAGTGTGTCTCTTTTGTTAGACTCTCCAAACTACTGAGTGAGAGGTGTTGCTGGCGATCCCAGTGAAAACAGTGGGAATTTAAAAAATCGCCAAATAGGAGACAAGTACCTTCAATCTTTTAATCAGATACAGTGGTCTGATTTATCTGCGGGGGATACCTTCCAAGACCCCCAGTGGATGCCTAAAGCCCTGGTTAGTACCAAACCCTATATATACTATGTTTTTTCTAACATACCTATAGTTAATTTATAAATTAGGCACAGTGAGAGATTAACAACTACTAATAAAATAGAACTGTAATATGCTGTAATAAAAGTTATGTGAATATGGTCTCTCTCATTTAAAAATAACTTGTCCTATACTCACCTTTCTTGTGATGATGTGAGATGATCAAATGCCTACATGATGAGATGAAATGAGGTGAGTGACGTAGTCGTGCTGTGACATAGTGTTCGGCTACTGATGACCTTCGACAGTAAGTCAGGAGGAAGATCATCTGCTTTCAGACCATGGCTGACTGCAGGTAACCATGGAAAGCGAAACCATGGATAAGGGGGGGACTAGTGTATCTTTTTTTGGTCTATCACATCAGTAAAGAGGTGAAAAAAAGAATTGGCCAATGGTTATGGCAGAACAGGCACTCTCATATACTGGTGCTGTGACTCTAAACTGGTACAACCTTTTTACACTGAGATTTTGAAATATAAAAATAAAAATATAGACATATTTGAACAGACTTTTGTGATATTTATTGTAACTCCTGACTCAGTGGGAATCTATACTGAGAAGGTAATATGAAATAAAAAAATGTTTTAAGACCAAAGATAGCTTTTCTAGTTTATAATTTCCAACTGTAGGAAATGTCCAACAAGTGTATTTTGATACACCAATTAATACTATTTATAACACATTTTTAGTAATCTGAATAAACGGAATAATCATTATAATGTTAAAAAAAGAGGAATCATTAGTAAGGAATGAGAGATCATTTTTTATTTTTTGTTTCTTATTTTCAAATTTCTACAATAAACACGCTATTAAATAAGATGTAAGTATATATAATGATAGTTAACAATTATGTTTAAAATGTATAAAATGGTCAAGAAAATAAGCAAGATAGTAACAATTGTATCTCTAGGTAGCAGGATGTGGGTGTGTTTCCCTTTCCTTTTAAATACTTTTCTGTACCTTTCAATCCTTTTTTTTTTTAAATGTTATAATATGGTGTGATTTTTTTTTTTAAGATTTTTAAAATTTATTTATTAGAGAGAGAGAGACAGCAGGAACACAAGGAGGGGGAGTAGGAGAGGGAGAAACAGACTCCCCACCGAGCAGGGAGCCTGATGTGGGGCTCGATCCCAGCATTCTGGGATCATGACCTGAGCCGAAGGCAGACGCTTAATGACTGAGCCACCCAGGCGCCCCTGTACCTTTCAATCCTTTTGGGTATATGTTACAACAAAAAATACAACTTTCAAATACCTGAAACACAAAACACACAGTTAATACTGCAACTTACTTGGCAGCTTGGACATCTGCATTGGAAAGGTTTCCTTGAGCAATTGTTTTCACTTGGTTATAGGCAGCCTTGATAACCTAGGACAAACAAGAGACAGCTGGTCATTTTTGATCAGTGCCAGAGTCTCCTGAAGCAATCAAATGCTCCTCTACTGAGGCAAAAACACAAGATGGAAGGTAAGTTCCAGAGAAAAGCACAGTGTCCATTTGGAATTCTTGCCACTATGCGCTCCTTATTCTTCCAGTGTTCCAAAAAGCAGCTGCCTGTATAATCTGCAGTGTCCAAGTAGCCAAGCTATCTAATCTATTTATTTATTTATGGTGGGCAGCAAAGCAAGGTTTATGAGCGATAGCAAAGTTTATTATTGAGTGATAGTACAAAGCTCCCGAAGAGGGAAGGGATCCAAGAGGTTGCCTGTAGCCAAGCTTTTTAGAAAAGTAAGTGGCAGAGCACAGAGAATGCCAGGCTGGTTTAGGAAAAGCAAACACAGGTATTTCTAATTGCCTGTAAAGAATAAATACCTCTAGAGTTAGGGAGGACGTTAGGTTTGAGGTTGGTGTTGAGGAGAATAACTACCATGACTTCCAGTGCTTTGACGAAACCTCAGATGCGAGGCCTTCTGGCCAAGCGTCTGCGATTTCATATTGTTGGAGCGTTCGCTGTATCCCTGGGGGTTGCAGCTTTCTATAAGTTTGCTGTGGCCGAACCAAGAAAGAAGGCATATGCAGATTTCTACAGAAATTATGATTCCATGAAAGATTTTGAGGAGATGAAGAAGGCTGGTATCTTTCAGAGTGCAAAGTGATTTGGGAATGTAAAGAATTTCTTTGGGTTGAGTTCCATTGAAGTCTGTCACTGACCTGTGTTCTGAACTATGAAACACGAATACTGGCTTATGGAATAGTTTGTCTTGATAAATAAACAACTAACAAAAAAAAAAAAGAATAAATACCTCTAAATTTCCCCAAAGCGTCATGCAATTAATACTGCTATCCCTTACTATTCATTAAGAAGAAAGTAGTAATTCACACACCGATGTGTAAAGCTTGTCCATGCCTGGGAGGCTGGGGTCAAGCAGAAATCACGTTCCAGTGATGTGGGTGGGTGTTTGGGAAATATTTGTTGGGTAAATAAGTTCATAAACCCGGTCCATGATTTTCTCCATCCCAACCTTGGCACCATCCTGGGTCACTGATCTAACCCTAATCACCATTCTAGGACCTTCATTTCCCCTGCATTTTAGCTACCCATTTCGACAGCCACACCCGACTTGGACATAACCTAAATTTGCCCTTTCTGTGAAATCCTCAATTCCAAGACCCCTGGCCTAAGTCTTTAATCACACTATCCTTGTTCCACTTTATCAAGATCTTTAGTTCCTTCATTTGTCTACTTTCAATCCATCGAGTCCCTTGGCTTCACTTCTCTGTCTGGCCAAGATCCACGAATCACTCCTTCAGTCACTCTCGTCACTGTGCCCCACTCCCTTGCCATCTGCCCATACTTCTGACTTGCCCACTTTGTAGGTTTCTAACCTTGGATGGAACCTACGACCTGCCCCTTCCATTACTCCATTAGAAATACTACTGAAGAAAAATTATGAAGTGATTGTAATACGTGACAATATGTGTAGGAAGTGTCGTACGTGACTCGTATGAATTTGTGGTCTCTCACTTCCAGGAGACACCTACATGGCGGTCAATGCCCATTCTGTGTGTATCTAGCCCTTCATTTGTCCCAAATTTCATTATTTTCTTTCAACTCTCCTACCTTCTCTTACTCTCAAGACAGGACAGCCTCCCCCGACTGGGGACGTACTTCCGCATCCTTCCCACAGCAGCCTTTGTGTCCAAGGCTAAAATGTCCATTTGTACTCTGCATTCCACCTGCTCACGATTTTTCAGACCTGATCCATTTATAATATCCTATATCTGCTCCAATCTTTCTTTCCCTTCAGTATGAATTCTCTCCCAACTTAATCTCTCAGTGTGAACTCTCCCAAAACTATCACCCACCTCCCCAGCAAGTCTGAGCTCCACCTGCCTATGCCAACCTCACATTTCTTTCTTCTCATTCATTCCTTAACACTATAAATGTTAGCTCACTACCAATATTCTGGTGAAAACTGATGTTACCAGTGATGTACTGGTTTGCTGTAACTACCAGGGCTCTCTGGTAACTAAATGGATGGTAATCCAGAGTGGATCAAAATGGTGTTAACCATTCTCTCTTTCCTGGCCTCTTAAAAATACCAGTTTCTCTTCTTCTTGTTTTCTGGGCCATTTTCCTTAGTCACTTGGCAACACTCCCCAGAGCTCGAGCTTCAGTTTTCTCCTCCTACAGTCTTTCACACACAACCCTGACTTCAACACAATCTCTGTGCTGAGGACTCTGAAAGATCCATGTTGGCCTTGACATCACCTGAGTTCTCAATTTAGATGTCCCAGAGAGACAGCTCAATGCCACCTGTCCAAACAGAACCAAAATACCAAGGAGACACTTCTTCCCTCTTTCCTGGAAGCACGAGTATACATTTTTAAGTTCCTTGCACAGCACACACGTGGTAATGATATCACACTATACAGAGCTCTGATAAGTCACGGCCTTCAAACACTCCCTGTTTTTTACTAAAAACATGTTAAGGGAGGAAAAACACTTGTGAGAATTGGTGAGCTTGCAACTTACATCTCCAGCTGCGGCAGCCTGTGAGATGGTGTAAATCCCAAAGAGTCCAGAATCCGAGTAACTGGCATTAAAAGCGGAAACCTGAAATATAATGAAATTTTACCGTATGTCATTTTACCAGGGAAAACAGGGCACAATTTCCCAAATAGACAGAAACTTGGGGACCCTCACGGTACAAGCAAAAAGAGATGAATATTTCACGTAACCGGTTCTGTCAAGGACTGCAGTGTTTCGGACACAGGTTACTTCTTTCAAAACCATAATGGTTTTAACTTTTTTCACTTAAATCTTCCTAAAACAGACTGCTTGCTTTACTTTTTGCTGGGTATTTTCTAACCTTTGATGATTAAAGTTTACTGTAAACATTAATTTGTGAACAGTACCATCACTGTTCACTGATCACAGCCGCAGTATGGCTGAGTGGTACAGACTGTGGGCTTTGGCGTCACACAAACCTCCTGTCTTCCCACTGCTAGCGCTGGTGACTTCTTTTTGGCCAATTCACTTACACTTCTCCTATACACTGAAGTCAAAGGGTTGGGGAAAAATGTCTGCTTAGTGGACGTTATTCAGATACCCCAGGTACCTGCAAGTTCAGCCTCAGGATAACGGGGGTATTGCTGTCTGCAGTCTGGGCAGAATGTTAAGCTCCCTAAGGGGAACACGAATGTCAGTGTCCTGTAGCCCAGTGTTTATGTGGATGATTTACAAAAAGACCACCTGAGCTGTTATTAAAAATACAGACTTTCAAGTTCATGTAACAGATTTACTCACTCAGATCCCTGTAGATGCAATCTGGAAAGCCGCATTTAAAAAAATAATTCCACGTGATTCTTATGCATGTTAAAATTTGAGAACCACCGGCTTGGCCCATTTAAAGCATAAGAAGAAATGTTCTTTAATGATTTGAAGTTTAATCACAATTCTGAGACTATCCTGTTCATACTTCAAATTTCTGCCCAAATGCTGAAGTAGGAATTTCTTTTCTTTTTTTTTTTTTTTTTAAGATTTTATTTATTTCTTTGACAGAGAGAGACACAGCGAGAGAGGGAACACAATCAGGGGGAGCGGGACAGGGAGATGCAGGCTAGCCTGATGTGGGACTCGATTCCAGGACTCTGGTTATCATGACCTGAGCCTAACGCAGATGCTTAATCAATTGAGGCGCCCTTCATTTTTCTTTTTTAACTTAATCTCAAACTGGAGGGATGGGTGTACAGTTTCTTGGTGTACATGCTGTACATTTGGTTGGAAAACAGGAAGAGCAGCAAAATTCACGAAATAACCACAAGAACACAAGAGGACAGAAGAAAATCTAGAAAAAAAGACTAATTAGAATCTGGGAAAGTGTTTAATATCTAAATCTTTATTCTAAAGGGCCCTGAAGGATGAATTTCTGATTTTTTAAGCATTTCCTTCTTTCTATGTTATAGAACTGAAAAGAAAGGACGTTTCTGATTAGGCCCTAAGGAACTAAACTCAAGCCTGGCTATCTCTTCACTTTTACAAAGATTTTCTTTGTGTGCACCTTAAATTTTAAGAGCAGATTAACAGGACTACATCATACACATTGAGCCTTTACAAACAAAAGGAGAGATGTTGACTATTCAGACTCACATCAAATGGCTGGTGAACTCCCTTGGCAACAGCCTGGTACAGAGCGCTGGTGGGATGGCTGCCCCTCTTGACATGTGGTCCAGCACCAAGGACGTACTGGAGAACACTAAATGCATTTGCTTCTGTACCTCCTGTGGCAGTACTTTCAGCTACAAGAGCAGCATGAACGAGACTGTCTCCATTCTGCTCTCGGATTTCACCTGGTGCCATGTAAAGAGAGAGCGAGGAAGAAAGGGGCTTGGTCACCACAGGCTTTATTCTTCTGTATTCTCTACAACACAGTATTAACTCACTAAGATTAAGGTTTTCTGTGGCCTGGTGCTCCCAGCATACCATCCTGCTCTCCCCACAACACACACACAAAACATGTTTAATACACAACACCCAAGCAATCTAATCCCTTCCTTCCACACTGAGTCTATTTGGTGGTAAGTAATCGGGCCTATCCTACTCCAATACACTATTCTGATGGGGAACATCCTTCTGATAAGTCAGCCCTAACAGAACAAAATGCTTACCTCCACGATATTTGGCCTTTGCACCAGGTAAACCAAGCCCACCCCTCATGTTGAGAAACTGTTCTGCAACTTGCTTTAGAACAGGGTGACTCACACCTAAAACAAAACCAAGCTAGAACCATTAATTTTTAAAATACAATTGCAAAACATCTACTGTTTTAAAAATAGTATGTGATTATACAAATTATAGAAATAAACAGTAAAGAAAACAAGAGTCCACCCCCAACAATGCTACTCTCCCAGAGATTCCACTTATAGTTTACTAATACATATTCATCTACAACTTTTTTCTTACTTATATTAATATTATCATTTTATTTTTAAAATGGTGTTATTCTATTCATATTGTTTCTAACTTGTCTTTTGTAATTTCTATCTAGGTGAGGGGTCTACGGCAAACATTTAATGGCTATGAAGAATTCCATTATATGGATGTACTATCATTTAATCAGTCCCTTCTTGATTGACATTAGCATGTTTCCTGATTAATCATTGGCTATTAAAACAATACTGCATTGTACAAATAACATTTTTAAAAAAATTTTAAATTAATTAACATAGTGTATTATTAGTTTCAGAGGTAGAGTTTAGTGATTCATTAGTTGCATATAACACCCAGTGCTCGTTATATCACGTGACGTCCTTAATGCCCATCACCCAGTTACACCATCCCCCTACCCACTTCCCCTCCAGTAACCCTCAGTTTGTTCCCTACAGTTAAAGAGTCTCTTATGGTTTGTCTCCCTCTCTGATTTAGTCTTATTTTAGTTTTCCTTCCTTTTCCCTACATTCATCTGTTTTGTTTCTTAAATTCCATCTATGAGTGAAATAATTTGATAACTGTCTTTCTGACTTATTTCACTTAGCATAATGCCCTCTAGTTCCACCCACATTGCTGCAAATGGCAAGATTTCATTCTTTTTGATGGCTGAGTAAAGAATGCTTTTAAGAGTAAAATGGATCCACAGAATGGGAAAAAATGTTTGCAAATGATGTATTTGTATCCAAAATATATAAAAAACTCTTACAACTCAAAAATAATAAAAAAAAAACCCCAACCCAATTCAAAAATGGGCAAAGAACTTGAATAGACATTTCTCCAAAGATATATAAGTGCCCAAAAAGCACAAAATATGAGTTATTAGGGAGACACAAATGGAATGAGATACCATTTCACAGACACTAGGATGGCCACCATCGAAAAGACAGATACTAGTAAATGCTGGTGACAAAGTGGAAATACTAGAACCCTCGTGTGCCGTCGGGGCGGGGAGGGGGGATGTCAACACTTCAACTGCCGCGGACAACAGGCTGGCAGTTCCACAAATGGTTCAACAGTTACCATAGGTCCTGGCAATTTTACTTCTAATAATATACCCCGAAGAATGAAAAACAGGTGGTTCTAACTAAAACTTACACGCAAATGTTTTTATTTACAATAGCCCAAAGTTGAAAAGAACTCAAATGCCATTGTGACGAACAGATGAACAAAGAGTGGTAATGGAGTATTTTAGCCAGAAAAGGGAATGGAACATTGGCAAGTGCTACAATATGGACGGACTCTGAAAACATTGTGAAGTGAAAGAAGTCAGCTATAAAAGGCCACATATTGTAGGATTCCATTTCTATGAAATGTCCAGAGAGTCAACTCTATAGAGACAGGAAGGAGATGAGTGGTGGACTAAGGAGTGGCTATAATGAACACAGGGTTTTTGGGGGGATAATCAAAATATTCTGAAATTAGATAGTGGTAACAGTTATAGCACCCTCTGAATATAATAAAACTCATGGAACTGTATACTTTAAAAAGGTGGATTTTATGGTATTTGAATTATACCTCAATGATGCTGTTATTTACAAAACAAATGGAACCAAAAAACAGTATAGCAAATATCATCTTTGTGCAACTATTTTGTAAACTTGACCAACTGTTTCTGTATGATAAATCCTTAAAAACAAAATCACTGGGTTTAATGTATCAATATTTAAAATTTTAATATATTTAAACAGACCTCCAAAAATATACCAGTTTATACTCCCACCAACAATTTTTGAGAGTGCTTAATTTCTCCATACCCTGGTTAATACTGGGCAGTGTCAATCTTTTAGTTTTTGCCAATCTCATGGGTTAAAATTTTAACTATTAGGCAAGGCTATCTTTTACAATAACTGGCTACACACACGTGTGTGTGTGTATACACACATTTCCCCCATGAATTGGTTGTTCACTCCCTTTGCCTATTTTCTTTTTTTTCTAAAGATTTTATTTATTTGAGAGAGAGAGAATGAGAGATAGAGAGCACGAGAGGGAAGAGGGTCAGAGGGAGAAGCAGACTCCCTGCTGAGCAGGGAGCCCGATGTGGGACTCGATTCCCGGACTCCAGGATCATGACCTGAGCCGAAGGCAGTCGCTTAACCAAGTGAGCCACCCAGGCGCCCTCCCTTTGCCTATTTTCAATTAAATTATACTTCTTTAAAACAAAAGACTTGCAAAAGCATTTTGCTTAGAGAAATTTGCCCTTTATCATAATTTTTCAAATACTGTAATAAACTCAAAGCCAGTAGTTTACATAGTTAAATGCTGGATTCTGCTTACTACCAAACAACCTACCAATTAAAATCCTATCACACAGTGCTTGTCTGACATCAACAGAGGACTGAGTTATCAAATTTGGTTCAATCCTGTGCTCTTATGATTATAGCTTAAAAAGACTACTCTTAAAGAAACAGACTGACATGTAAGCAATTCCCAACTTACCGAGTCCAATCAAAGCCATTCTTGCACTTGTGAAATGGTTCTGAACAAAGTAATGCAACTGAGGAAGTTAAGAACATTTATGAGATTATATTGGTATAAATACAGAAAGCTGAAAAAATTAAAACTGCAGGTTAATAGAAAATAAATACTCAGGCTTAAAAGCTGCCGTTGTAAACTACAGACTACATAGTGCTGAATTATATTGCTTTTATTTTTTAAACTATCGATTGAAAGAACTAGAACTTTAAAAAAAATTTTTTTGTTATGTTAATCACCATACATTACATCATTAGTTTTGGATGTAGTGTTCCATGATTCATTGTTTGTGCATAACACCCACTGCTCCACGCAGAACATGCCCTCTTTAATACCCATCACCAGGCTAACCCATCCCCCGCCCCCTCCCCTCTAGAACCCTCAGTTTGTTTTTCAGAGTCCATCGTCTCTCATGGGTCGTCTCCCCCTCTGATTTCCCCCCTTTCATTTAAAAGAACTAGAACTTAACGTGGTAATGGTTTCATGACTGTGAATATAGTGAAACCTACTGAATTGTGCACTTTTTTTTTTTAAGATTTTGTTTATTTATTTGAGAGAGAGAGTGAGAGCATGCCAATGAGTGGGGGGAGGGAAAGAGAGAATCTCAAGCAGGCTCCACGCCCAGGGTGGAGTCTGACATGGGGCCCAATCTTATAACCCTGAGATCATGATCTGAGCTGAAACCAAGAGTCAGATACTTAACCGACTGAGCCACCCAGGTACCCCTGAATTGTACACTTTAAGTAGGTGAACTGTATGACATGTGAATTATAACTCAATAAAGTTGTATTGAAAGAAAGGAACTAAAAAACGGCCTGAAAAAAATTAGAGCACACGCTGGCTTGAATTTGAAAAAAATGAGACTAAGCTTATGATTTTTATTATGTGATTTTAGCAGATATGCATCAGATTTCTTTTGTCTTTATATACATAGTAAGAAAATACTATTAACATTCTACAGTAGGGCTAAAACCTGTTCTCAACAGGAGCACTGCTGCTCCCACGGGAGTGAAAATTGTCTCTTGGGGGCAAGAAAAACATTTTACTTCTTTTATGTATAAAACGCAAATATACATACATGTACATAAACAGTGTATCTGTGATATTAAAATTGATTTTGAGTCAGGGTAGAAAAACTGGCTAAAAATGGTTTCTTGGGAATGGGTCATAATGTTGAGAATCATTAGGCGATGGTAACGTGACTGAATCCAGTTACCAGAATTTGTGCCCTGAAGTGAATGGTGCCTACATCTTTGGAATCACCATGGAATCATTCTTTTTTTCCCCCTCCTGAATGCTGCCATCACTCAAGGTATTCTAGCACCAATTTCTTTAGAATTTCCTTTAGACTAAGGACACATTTAAAAATGCTAGTAACTTTGAGGTAACCATGGTTAATATATTGGTATCTGTCCAGGATACAAACACACCCCCCACCTCCCCCACCTTTATTCTCTAAAAATTGAGACCCTATGGTACATCCTATTCATAAATTACATTTTCTAACTTGACAATATGCTACGGGATTTTTCCATATCAATATTTTTGAATGGTTGAATAGTATTCCATTCCACAGACACTTAATAAGTTACTTAACTAGTCCCCTAACGTTGGATGTTGAACTTGTGTGATTTTTCACAATTATAGACAACGCTACAGCAGACACCCTTGTGGATAAATGTTTCGCTATGTATGCTCTTTTAGCTACCTCAATAACGTATCTTCACATGGGTGACTTTGATTTCTGAAAAATTTCAAAACTCATTAGAGGCTAATCTTATGAAAAATATTCACTGTTTAGGTTGGATGATATCAGTTATAATTTCTTAAAAGTGCCACAGGAATGGTAGGCATTAAACTGACTGATAAGTGGATAGTTTTCTAACCAGGAAATAAAAGAGGAAAGGGATAGGATATACAGTTGAGTTTTCTGTAGTGGCTAACCAGAAATGAAATGAGAATAAAACCTTAACTTCCGAGTCATATACACACTTTGCCAAGTATTGATAGTTCCCAATTTTTCTTTTAACGCCTTCTAATAATTTTTTGCAGGGTGGTAGGAGTAGGAAATTAAGATTATATATAGGCACCCACACTTGCAAGAGATACACTGTGACATTCAGTGTTTCACATTTTGGACCTGAAGTTTTATGTTACATATATGGCTGTGATGTGTGACAATCTGTACCGCCAGCAAAGTAAGGCCTGTGTGCTGAAGGAGGCAAGTGAGCTAGAGTAAGCAGGCTGATGACGGATGGGGCGGTGATGTGGGCTCATTCCCCCCTGCACACTGAGGAGTTAAAGGAAGACTTCTGGTCAAAAGATTATGAAATTTAACACTTAAATACTGTTTAAAAAAGATAAATATACCCAGGCATTAACATTCAGTGCCTTTAGGTATGTGAGATGTTTTCTTTTTTGCTTCTTGTTGTTTTCTGGATTTTCTGAAAGAAACATGTCTCTTTTATGATAAAAACTTCCTTTAGTTAAAAGTTGTAAAATTGTTCAGGTAGAATTTTAGTTAAAAAGGCAAGTTGAGGGGCGCCTGGGTGGCTCAGTTGTTAAGCTTCTGCCTTCGGCTCAAGTAATGATCCCAGGGTCCTGGAATCTAGCCCCGCATCGGGCTCCCTGCTCAGTGGGAAGCCTGCTTCTCCCTCTCCCACTCCCCCTGCTTGTGTTCCTGCTCTCGCTCTCTGTGAAATAAATAAATAAAATCTTAAAAAAAAAAAAAAAAAGCCAGCAGGTGAATTTTTAAAATTTGAAGATAAAAAGAAAAATTAACAAACAAACCTGAAATGGCAGATAAATGTTCAATTTAATGTGAAAACAAGCACATTTGAAAATGTAATGTGTTTTATCAGTACCTCATCTGGTGTCACTTTTCCAATCCTATAATCAGGACAATACAGGGAATTAGCCAAGGTATTTCGGTAAGCTGCAGCATGTAAATTTTCAAGGACACCTGTAAAATAAGTAAAGCAGCATTTGTGGAAACGATTCAAATAAGACAACGTTTTTAGAACCTAGAAAGCAACTAGATGATACAATTTTGGTCACCTTATGGCATTCAAGTGTTATGAGGGCTTGAAATTTAAAAGTCAGCCAGCTGAATGTCCTGAGAAAAGTAAGAAATTAGGACAGCAGCTTCTACATACCAGGGCTCGCCTGACCACTTCTCTAACTTTAATCTACCTGGTATCATCTGGAAAGTATAATGGCCTAGGTTTTAGCAAGTCTGAATCTAGTTATAGTTAGTTCTGCCACCAATGTACCATGTGACCCTGGGTAAGTGATTTACCTCTATTTCACTCGTACATTCTCCTATAATGAGGAGTTGTCAGGTTAAGAAGATATATGAAAGTGCCAGTGTTAAGTCCTATCAATAGCTTTTGGGGGGGTCCAAGTGTCCTCCTCACTGGAGCACGGGCACTGTCACTGCTTTCCTGCTTCAGTCAGTGCCTTTGCTCGTTACTCGGGCAATCTCCCTATGCCGGGAATGGTTAGGTGCTGGAAATAGAGACATGAGTAAGACACAATGCCTGGTCTCAAAATGTTAAGCGGGGAAAACGGTGAAATAAAGCATGATGGGTGTGATGTCAGCAGCAGATCAAAAGCGCAGCAGGGGCGCAAGGGAAGGGCAGTGGGAATTGGAAAGGAGTAACAGAAGTAAAATCTGGAATGAGTCTTTTTTTTTTTTTTTAAAGATTTATTTGAAAGAGAGAGAATGAGAGATAGAGAGAGCACACAAGAGGGGGGAGGGCCAGAGGGAGAAGCAGACTCCCTGTCGAGCAGGGAGCCCGATGCAGGACTGGATCCTGGGACTCCAGGATCATGACCTGAGCCGAAGGCAGTCGCTTAACCAACTGAGCCACCCAGGCGCCCTGGACTGAGTCTTAAGATGGATAGGTGTTTACCAGGGGAAGGATTAGGGAGTGGCATTTCAGGCAGAGAGAACAGACAAAGGCATAAAGCATGACAAGGGATTCAAAGGGGAACTGCCTGGAAGGGGAGAAGGTAGCGCAAGAGGCAAGGGAGGTGGGCAGCGGTCAGACTGTGAAGTTAACATATATGCTAAGTTGAAGAGGTTGAACTTTATCCCACAGATAAGAAGCCTTTAAAGGACCTTCATGTCAGAAGGATCGCTGCAAGGGCAATGTGGTGGCTGGACTGAAGATGCAGACTTGGGGGCAGATAGCGGCCGGGACACCACAGTGACCGTTCACACAGATAGGATGAGCGCTGGAACCTCAGTGCTAACAGCGGGGAAGAAACCACAGTTGGTAGGTAAGTCATCTTTTCTACAATTTTCTATCTATTTCTTTGGTGGAGGAGATCCAGAGTAAGGAAGATCATACTCTTTTGTAAAACAAAGTATCACAGTGAAATAATATTAGCTAACACAGACCAAACTCTCACTTTGTTCCAGACACTTGACAGGCTTGCGTTCTGAGTGAGGCCCATCCCATGCAGGCCCCTGCAGCTGGTCACCTGTTTAGACCCAAGGGGCCCACGTGCACACTTCTGCTCCTACTGAACTTGCAGGACTTCCAAGAGTCAGTGGTGCTATTTTACTAATCCGTTTTGCTAGTCATACTTGTCAAGATTACGTATTGAACATTATATAAACACAAAGTATAAACATCTAAAAAGTTCTTATTTTTAAAAAAATTAAATTGCTTGCTTTGGGAAGATCCAGTAAAGGTAAGTGGCTAAACAGTAATACCAGCAGCAACCATGAACTGTTGCTGGGTTTGGTGTAAGCAAACTATTGAAAAAACACCGTATTGGGGCGCCTGGGTGGCTCAGTTGGTTAAGCGACTGCCTTCGGCTCAGGTCATGATCCTGGAGTCCTGGGATCGAGTCCCACATCGGGCTCCCTGCTCAGCGGGGAGCCTGCTTCTCCCTCTGACCCTCTTCCCTCTCGTGCTCTCTCTCTCAAATAAATAAAATCTTTAAATAAAAAAAAAAAAGAAAAAAAGAAAAAACACCGTATTCTAAATTCTGAAGCAGGGATTCTATAATTGACTTACATACTATCAAAGATGAAAAATAATCAACAATATGAATGTTTAGAAACACAAGAATATAGTTAAGAAACTAGACAAATTTTTGGAAAAGGCAGTTTTAAACCCAAGCAGAGAAAAATTTCAATGGCAATTTCTTCCCTCTACAAACTGATCTTCTCAAAAACCCAGTATCTTAAAAAAAAAAAAAAAAAGATTTTATTTATTTGACAGAGGGAGTGAGAGCATAAACAGGGGGAGCAGCAGAGGGAGAGGGAGAAGCAGGCCCTCCGCTGAGCAGGAAGCCCAATGTGGGGCTCAATCCCAGGACCCTGGGATCATGACCTGAGCCGAAGGCAGATGCTTAACCAACCGAGCCACCCAGGTGCCCCTCAAAAACCCAGTATCTTAGAAAGAACTGAACAGGATCTGAAAATAATGTACTTACGAGCCTGTGGATTCTGAAAAGCCACAGCTTTGTCAATCCTTAGCTGAGACTGAAGGGCAGCCACTTCCCAACGACGGAATTCTGGTGCTGTGGTGACATTGAGCAGGAACTCCATTAGAATATCACTACAGAAGATATCAAGATAGAGTGTCGAGTCAAAAATTTAAAACCAATGTCCATGCTACGTAAAGGTAATGTTCTCAATATTAAGTTTTAGGCCTGTGGTAAACACAATGTTCTACAGTTTTTAAGAACCCAAAACCAAAATCAGAGATCACAATGCCACATTAAAAAAGACAAGAACTGAGCAGCTAAGTGTTTCTTTAAAAGCAGGTGTCCTCAACTCATGCAGGTACTTACACGTGGTCCCGCAGGCATTCCACAGTGTAGGCCATGCTTTCCCTGGTTGAAGTCACACTGCATCAGAAATAAATTACAGTGAATTATCTAATCAGAAGAATAAGCTTTCCTTATATCTTTGTTAAATCAACCAATTCCTTTGGAAAAATTATTTTGAAGTATAAAAATACACATATTCATCAACTAAAATATAAAATAAACTATTTTCAAGGAAGGCAATCTTGACATGTTACACATGGATGCATCTTGAAGACATGATGCTAAGTGAAATAAGTCAGTGTTGGAAGAATAAATACCGTAATTCTACTTTCAGGAGGAACCTGGAGAAGTCAAAATCATAGAACGTAGAATGGTCACTGCAGGGAGTTGCTGGGGGGGGGGAGGTTTCTGTTTAATAGCTATAGAGTTTCAGTTGGGGAACATAAAAACATTCTGGAGATGGATGGTAGTGATGGTTTCTTAATGCCAAATTCACGCCAAAGACCAGTACACTTAAAGCAGTAAATTTCAAGTATATTTTAACACAACTTAAAAAAATGGCATTCGGGGTGCCTGGGCGGCTCAGTTGGTTAAGCGACTGCCTTCGGCTCAGGTCATGATCCTGGAGTTCAGGGATCAAGTCCCCACCGGGCTCCTCGCTCAGCAGGGAGTCTGCTTCTCCCTCTGACCCTCCCCCCCCATGCTCTCTGTCTCATTCTTTCTCTCTCAAATAAATAAATAAAATCTTTAAAGAAAAATGGCAATTAAAGCTGAAGATCTCTTTGTACCCTTCTTTGGCTAACCTCACTCCCTCCTTCCCACTCCAGAGACAAGCAAAATTATAAGGACTACATATTGTTTAAAAAAACAATTATAAAAAAAATTATAAATGCCCATACCTTAAAAATATCTCGTTTTTCCACAAAACATTTAACTGGAATAATTTAGTTAATCCCTTAACTGCTGTGCACTAGTCTCATCACATCACTAGATCATACTTTATCCCATTTCCCTGAAGATGGCATTCGATTGTTTCCAGTCTTTACAAAAATAAACAGTATCTTTGTGCATGTGGATTAAAAACTTAGGTTGCAAGATACACTCCTTTTCAATATTACTAGATTTTCCTTGATTCTTTTCTAAGTAGTTTTATCAATTTATTCCACTAATTGTAGAAGAGATTCTACCTCTTCCTTAACACTGCCAACACGATATATAAATCTGATGGGTAATGGCATCACATTGTGATTACCAGTAAAGATCAGTGTTTCTGGCTTCTTCCTCCGGGAATAGCCTGTTCCTATCCTTTGTCCATCCATTTTTTTTTTTTTTTAAAGATTTTATTTATTTGACAGAGAGAGACACAGCGAGAGAGGGAACACAAGCAGGGGGAGTGGGAGAGGCAGCCTGATGAGCGGGGCTCGATCCCAGGACCCTGGGATCATGACCTGAGCGGAACGACTGAGCCACCCAGGCGCCCTGTCCATCCATTTTCTATTTGCTTGTCTTCTCCTAATTTGTAGTTCTTTATTTTTCCAAATAACCCTCTCCATGTTATGTATGTTGCAAACATTTACTGCCTGTTACTTAAATATTCACTTTAAGGAATAAAGATGTTTTACATTTCAATGTAGTTAAATTCATTAGCCTTCTCCTCCTTGTGCCTGTTTAACAAATCCTTAATCATGCTGGTAAATTCCCTCATGATCGAATATTTTCTGGTGTTTTCACTATTTCCTGCTACTTATTTTTAACAAACCTTAATTTGCCACCAACTGCTTCAATTCCACGGGTTATCTTGAAAGATGAAGCTCCTTTTGTAGTCTGGAAAAAGAAAGAACAACTGTATTTTTAGTAATTTTTTAATGCTAAGTTTGCAATCACACAATATCACAATCTAAATGTCTGTCATTAGATTAAAAATGAACTTTACCTAAACAGCAGATCCCTTTTTAGTTTAAGAATTATAAAATGAAGTTTGCCAAAAAATACAATAGTTTTTTTCTGTAGGATCAAGATACCATAGCATTCCTAAGCGAAATAAGTCAATCAGAGAAAGACAATTATCATATGATCTCACTGATATGTGGAATTTGAGAAACAAGGCAAAGGATCATAGGGGCAGGGAGGGAAAAATGAAACAAGACGAAACCAGAGAGGGAGACAAACCATAAGAGACTCTTAATCTCAGGAAACAAACAGGGTTGCTGGAGTGGAGGGGGGTGGGAGGGATGGGGTGGCTGAGTGATGGACATGGGGAGGGTATGTGCTACGGTGAGCGCTGTGAATTGTGTAAGACTGATGAATCACAGACCTGTTCCCCTGAAACAAATAATTATGTTAATTAAAAAAAAAAAGGAAAAAAAGAGAGAATGTAATGAAATATTATCCCAGAGTAACACTGAATTGACCACAACGGCAAACAAATATAGATAAAAATAGTTTTTGTTAATACGAAAAACATTTGTTATTGAAACTATTTCAAAAGAAAAGGGAAGAAAAAGCAAACATTTTAGAATAGTTGTTAATCTGGGGTGTAGAGGGTGGAAAGGGAAGGAGACACAAGTAACATTGATTTTAATGATAATGTTCGAATATGTTGGGTGATACATTCTGAGGTGCTTATCTGACTGTATGCTTTATAACCTACATGTTACATAAATCCTTTTGTGTGTTTTGAATAATATATGATGCATTATTTTTAATGGAAAAAAAAAAGATACCATAGCATTCCTGAAGAGAGTGAGGTAGTAAAGATGCTTACCAAACTGGATGCAAGACGAAGCAAATGAGAGGTTCCTAAGTTGTTGGAGTCCTCATATCTACTGCCTGCTTTAATGAACAAACCAATTCTTGATGCAGGAGCATAGTTCTCCAGAGAAGCAATCACTAAGCCATTTGGTAATTTGGTAAACTGTATTTAAGATAAAGTGAGATGTGATCAACGCTGTTCTATTACCAAAGACAGTAAGGTGTGTATGGGTTCCAGTGAGTAACTCAGTGGGACTGACCTCAAGGTCCTGAGGATGTGAAGGCACTCCTGCAGGGGCAGCCGTGGCTTTCACTTTGGGAGCAACTTTCAGGGAATAAAATCTCTAAACACAAAAAAGACAGGTTACACACATTTCTCTCAAGAAAAATGTCTTGTATTCTGGTGTGCCCAAGCAACAGGTATTCAGTGATAATATATCTTCAAGGTTGGATTTAGCTGACTTATTTCCCAACCACTCTTAAATCTCTGTATCTATGTGTGATTTGTAGAGCCTGAAGGAACACCTAATCCTACATTTTCATTTTTTTAGAATGTAAAGAACCATTGTATTTTTCTTCTCCCTGTTAACTATCCTATTAAAGCTTCAGGTGGCTCCTCCTGGCTCTAATGCTTTGGAATTTTTTTTGACCTGAGCCAAAGGCAGACGCTTAACCATCTGAGCCACCCAGGCGCCCCTGCTTTGGAATTTTTTGAAAAAGTGTAGGACTGCCACACCCATACCCTTTTATTAGATATTAGCATTACTGTTTCCCTTATCTGCCCAGTCTCATTTTAGTCTACCTCCCAAGTGAAATGACTTCATCTCCATAATCATTTTAGTAACCTTTAAAAAAGATGAAGTATACCAAGGAAAATTCCTCCAAGACCCCAATATTTCACATAGTATCTTCACTCTCTTGGGTGCTACAGTAAGACCACACAACCAAGGGATTTATTTCTTTGACTAGTACACATTTATATCATCCTGAGATTAACAATAGCTTCAGCTACAGCAGATTCTTAGTTCATTATATGCAGCTACTGGAAAGATAAAAGGGTCCTCTTAAAGGCTGGATAATTGATCCAAATGCATAACTTTATTGTTTTTTGGGTAAATGATATACAATGCTATAGAATTCATTCTAAGGCTCATAAGGTTATTAGAAGAGATGTTGTCCCAAAATCAAATGAACATACTGCTGGAGTTTCATGAGGACTACCATCAGAGGCCGCAGTGCCCCAACTCAGTGATGTCCTGAAGGGCTGTTTGTTAAATATTCAACATCAGTCCTATACTGAGTTGGTTCCTAGTTTTCACTCGCTATTAGTACTTTTTAACTATAAATTACAATTAGCTTTGTTTTACATCAATTTTGTTTGCTGGGTGTGGTATAGTTAACCCTACTTGTGATTCTGCCTTTTGATTTTCTAAAAAGTAAAATTTTAAGGTATGTGAGCACAGCTGTTCAAATATGAATAATCTACAGTTCCATCGCCAAGGGAGATTTAGGTGCGTTCACCTCAAGAATAGTGACACTTTGATTATATACTGCCTATAATTTGTCCCATTCAAACCAGCTGCAAAGAATTATCCTCGTAATTGTCAATTATTAAATAATTTTAATAAAATATGTATAAATTTATTCTTTTGTAAAATAAGGAATATAATTAGAAACATTGCTTTCAAGTTTACTACAATTTGTTTACCTTGGTCCTCTCCAACTGTTACCTTTGAGTTCCTTCATCTACTAGAAAGTTGGGATGGATAGAATGGAGGCGATCTGGGGGTCTTTTGCCACTCTAGGCAGCTCTCAACGTTGTTAATCATTACTTTGTCTAGGTGTGGCAGTAAGGGTAATTTAGGCTATATTACAATTTAAATTACAACCATTTGTATAATCCACAGTATGTCTATTTAAACATTAGGCACAGAGAAACTCCATTCCCTGTTCTTCTTCATCTCTCTCTAGCAGGTTACTATTCCCCTAGTAACCCAGATACTGTCAGCATTTTGGGCTAGGTAGTTTTTTGTTGTGTGTGGGGAGGATGTGCTTGTGCACTGTAGGATATTTAGCAGCACCTCTGGACTCTAGATGCCAGTTGCACTCCCCAGAGGTTGTTACAACCAAAAATGTATTCAGATATTGCCAACTATCCCCTGGGGGCAAAACTGGCCAAGCTGAGATTTTTAAGTGTTCCTCCCCTCCCCTCTTGATAACTACCACTCCGTTGGTGGTAGTACACTGACATTTGAGGAGTTTTCCCCAAGTGACAGCTATGTTTCGCTTGGGCTTGAAGAAGTCTTAAGCAGCTCCCGAGGACTGACCAAGAGCCCCTCCTAGAATTCTCTAACAAGACATCAAGAACAACACGTTACCCTGCCAGGGCACCACAGTAAGTTCTAGAACAATGATAAGCACTATACAGGCATTAGCTCATTTCTTCCTTAAGATTTTGCTCATAAGCCCACTTAACCGTTGGGGAAACCGATGCTCCGTGACACACTAAGAAGCAGAAGCCAGAGCTGACGGTGAGGGTGGAGGGCTAGGTCTACGCCGGCCCCTTGCCCCCCAGGACTCGTGGTTTCCTCCTCGGGCACGCCAAGTGCAGCAGTGACCTTCAGAGATCTCTCCACCGAGTCGCGTCACGTCCGCTCTCAAGCCCTTTCCCTTTTCTCTTCAGGTTCTCCGGCGTTAGGTCTCTTCTGCGCGTAGCACGAGCTGGGCCTCCAATGCCCGACCCACCCCCTTGCAGACCACTTGGCCCGCAGAGTTCGGCTGAAGGGCAGACGGAAGCCCAAGGCCCCGGAGCTCCAAACCAAGCACCTCCGGTCCGTATCACCTTGCTGACAAACTGCTCCTCAACCTTTCCCCATGCCCACTGGCTGTGCTCACCGAAAGAGACCCGGCTCTGCTTAGCAGCTTCATGGCTCAAGATTGCTCTAATCCACGGTCACGGCCGGCTTAAAAGAAGGCAAAATGGTGGCTCACGAGAGGAGTTTCCCAGCATCCCCCGCGCGCTCTTTCCCACGCCTTCTACGTGAAGAGGACTCTCTATGCGGACCGCGCTCTACTGTTCCCTGGAGGAGGTTGGGCCAGTCCAATTCCTCCAAGACGCAGTACAGGCGGACGCAAAGTTTTGTAAGTAAATACTCAGAAGATTACTTATGTTACCACTTTTTGGATTCTCGTCCTGGCCCGGAGATCCACTCTGTAATCCTGCTCTGACTACTTCTAGGACAGCCCATCACAACCCACCCCCGCCACTTTGGATTCTCCTGATCCGGATTGTCCAATGAGACAGCTCCTTTTCCCCGGGTTCCTCCCGCGGTCTTTCGGCTCAGCTCGGCTCTCGAGCTCCCGCACAGCCAGCCCTTTAAGGAGAGTCCTGTCTATCTATTTGCCTTTCTGCAGAGACTTGGACTTCGAAGCCGGGCGTGACTGCTTCTTGCTTGCTAAAGTCCTCACTAGATCATTAGCTCTATGAGGGTAGAGGTCTTGTCCAATGAACTCGCTGCTCTGCCTCCCAGAACAGGCGGGAGACACAAATGGATGAATCCTGAAACCGAGGCAGTCCTCACAACTAAGGTCTCTGCTCTCATGAAATTTATATTCTTAGGCTCGGGCTACGTAGAAAACAAAAACTTAACTATAATTTTCGTGTGAGAAAACAAAATGTTTTGAAGAGTAGGAGTGTGTGTTGGGGGTGCTTCTGAGCTGAAAGCCGCGTATTGGGAGTCATGTGACTATCCGGGGGAAGAAAGTTCACTTTTCAATGAGTATTAACCGTGAAATCGCCTTGTATCAGACACTGCTAAAGATGAAGGCGTGGTTTTTGCCCTTCAGGAACTTACAGTCCGCTACTGTAGCACGGTTGGGAAACTAACAGCATCAATACCATTTGGAGTCAGAAATGCAGAATCTCCATACTTAATAAAAATCTGTATTTTACAAGATTAATATGCACATTAAAATTTCAGAAGGGTTGGTGGTGCTGTAGACATTTACAACGCATAGACAAACTTATGTATAAATCAGCCTATGGCTGATTTACTTGACTTCTACAACTGTCTAACAGGATTTCAGGTGACATTTAAGTCCCGATCTGGCCATTAAGAATCTGGTGCAAATCCAATTTCTGTGCCTTCGGGGGGTACCCCTGTCTCAGTCCATACCACACAGGAAAGTGACCCAAAGTGTGGCCGACTTAACACTAGTGGTGCATGAGATGATTTTAAGTTGTTCATAAATGAACACTATTCCATTTCAATAATTGTACATTTATTTTGAATGTTATGGCAAGCAATGCTGGTAATGAGTTTCCTCTTTAAATACATTTGCAAAAAGAGTAAAATTAGGTTTAAACAACACTGTTAAACAACACCAACAAACTATTGGTGATAGATACGGCAAAAATCATTAAGGTGTTCTACCGATGAGCGAGGCTGGAGAAACATTGCTCTGATCAAGTTGCCCACTTGGTTAAAATTTTTCAATGATTCCCCATGTTTTTCAAGATAAAATTCAAATTCATTAACGTGGGACATAAATCTCTGTTTCCAGTACTTTTTAAGCATTACCCCCAAATTAGTTGCACCCATGAGAGTTCCAGTCATTGACACTTCATCCAACAGTTCAGGGTCTACGGGATACACCCCTATTTAGAATGTTCCCTAATTCTTCACCCCCACCTCAAAACATAACTGTGACCCAAACAAAAAATTCTGTTCAAATGTGGTAGGAACTGAAATATAATTCATGACATCAGCTACATAAATAAAATTCTAAGTTTATTTGTATTTTATACCACTGCAAAATTTCCTATTAAGCTGTACACTCCAAAGTCGTACTGCCATCTTGTGGACAGATCTAACACTTTCACGTCTTACCAGTGTCCTATCTACTTCAGTGACTGCTGCTTATATGAGGAGGAAAGTGTGCGTGTAGTTGAGAAGGGATGCCATTAGTAACGTGTGGTGGTGGTAGGTGTTGTACATTTTCCACCTTATGCTTTTCTTCAGCTCCCAACCAGTCTTGTAGCTAATTACATAATTAAGGTGATAGAGGAGGCTGGATCCATGAGCTCCAATTCTCATTTTGTGTTGATACTCCCTATACCTTTTGAATAATTAATACTTGTAGTAAGTCCCCATAATGGAGGGAAGTAGTAAAAGAGTTGAGAATAGAAGACACAGAAGAAGAAAGTGGGTGACCAAGAGGATACAAAATAAAGGAGAAAAAAGGGAGGGAAGAAAAGCATTCTCTAGATGAGGCTCCAGATTGCTTATATCTTCTCACTCATTACTGTTGCTTATTAAGTGTATTTTTAAAATCTCTTCCTCTTTTAGAATACCCATGACCCAGACTAGCATAAAAACAAAGTGTAGGTGACAGAAAACCTTGAAATTTCTCCAGGTTGCCTTACCAGCTCATGTCATATTTCTGCCACAGTGCTAGAATTCTGTGGAAGAGAATGAGGCCCTTGAAACTGTTTCTGCATAGGAGACGTTGCAAGCCCTGGGAGAGAAAATGAACAGACAAGAAGAGAATAGACATAGAAGACCAGAGGAGTACATTGCTGGAAAGTTTTGTCAGTTTTCTTACTGTAGAGTCAAATCTGACTCTGGAGCCCAACTTCCTGCTTTGAGCTGCAGTTGGGTGGTGCATGTGTGTGGAGGTGGGTGGGGAGGAAAGTCATAAGGAAGGAGACTCCAGGAAAGTGTGTGTTTTAAAGATTGTATTCATTTATTTGAGAGAGAGCACAAGCAGGGGGAGTGGCAGGCAGAGTGAGAGGGAGAAGCAGACTCCCCACTGAGCAAGAAGCCTGGGATCATGACCTGAGCTGAAGGCGGACACTTAACGACTGAGCCACCCAGGCGCCCCAGGAAAGTGGTTTGAACTTGGGAACATCACATTGCCATATTAGGGCCTGAGGCATTAATCATGGCTCCTCTTAATCCATTATTCTGATGGTTGGCATTTCCTTCCCTGTTCTCAGAATCCCTTCCAGGCAAATACCACTATAGCCTGGAGTTTTTTCTCCCTTCTTGGAACGTTACTGCCTTCTACTGATAATTAATTTTTTAATCATGTTTTAGCTCCCTTAACTAGATGAAAGAAAAAACATTATTGGCATTTTCAGACAAACAGAAGTTAAAGGGGTAGTATAATGAATTCCCATTTACCTAATGCCCAGTTTCAACCAGAATCAACATTTTACCTTTCTTTAATTTTAAGCTCCTTAGTGGAGAGAACTATGACTTTTAATAAGTGTTTAAGGTGGCTATAATAATTGGGGGTGGCATGATTATTTAAAATTTTTTTAAATAAAGACTTTACATTTTAAATCACTAATTTTTAAATTAGTTCCCTAAATTGTGCAGGGGCCAGGGGCATGGCTATTTTTGATACCTGACTTAAGCGGTCAAGATCTGAAGTCAAAGCTGCTCTAGTTAATGTTTATTCTCCCACTATCTCTTGAATCTGTGCATTTTATTTTTTTAAGATTCATTATTTGTCAGAGAGAGAGTGCACGCACAAGCAGGGGGAGCGGCAGGCAGAGGGAGAAGCAGGCTCCCTGCTGAGCAGGGAGCATGATGCAGGACTTCATCCCAGGACCCTGGGATCATCACCTGAGCCCAAGACAGACGTTTAATTGACTGAGCCAGCCAGGCGTCCCATGGATTTGTGCATTTTATTAAACAGAAACACACATCCCTTTTGTCCTAAAACTGCCTTTCACTTTTCTCTTAGTTGTATGTGGGATCTAAATAAGTTTGCTATGCACCTTATTGGTTGATATCAGATATGAAGGGGAGAACCCAAGCGACATCAGCTGTGTCATAGGATTGCAAAGACAAGAAGGGAAGAGACCTCAGGATTAACACTTTCCTGAGAAAGAATACTCTGGAGCCCGTCTAGATGCCAATGCTCTAGTTCTTAGGATGTCCAGCTTAGACCTCATGATATCAACAAAAATCTGAAATTGTGCAAGCAAGTTAGGTTGAACTAGCTTCTTTTAAATTATTTTGTGACTCTTGGGCACCTGGGTGGCTCAGTTGTTAAGCATCTGCCTTCAGCTCAGGTCATGTCCTGGGATCGAGCCCCGCATCGGGCTCCCTGCTGGGCGGGAAACCTGCTTCTCCCTCTCCCACTCCCCCCAGCTTGTGTTCCTGCTCTCGCTATCTCTGTCTCTGTCAAATAAATAAATAAATAAAATCTTTAAAAAAATAAATTATTTTGTGACTCTTAAAAAAAATAATTTTGTGACTCAAGTAGCTAAAGCTACTTGGGCAAAGAGGTCTTGACACTGGTAAGTTTGGGAAAGAAAGGAAAGACAAATTTGTTTATCATGTTTTCATTATAGCTTTAGTAGAAGACTTATTTGAATGGTGACATTGAATGGTGATATGCTGTCACCTGGTAGTATTTTTTTTTTTAAAGATTTTATTTATTTGACAGAGAGACACAGCGAGAGAGGGAACACAAGCAGGGGGAGTGGGAGAGGGAGAAGCAGGCTTCCTGCTGAGCTGAGAGCCCGATGCGGGCCTTGATCCCAGGACCCTGGGATCATGACCTGAGCTGAAGGCAGAAGCTCAACAACTGAGCCACCCAGGCGCCCCCACCTGGTAGTATTTTATACTAATTTTATACTAATGTCAGGAAAAATTCCCAGGAATACAAATGACTTCTTAGGTGTTTAAATTGCAAGCCTTAATTTGAAAATCCCCTGGAAGGCCTAGCCCATTTTGCCCCAAAGCCAAACAGGCATCAGAATCATGTGGAGTACTTGTTGAAATGCAGATTCCTGGGTTTGCCACCACTCTGACTGAATCAGAATCTACCCGGTTTGGAATCCAGGAATCTTCATTTTATTATTTTTATTTTTTAAAAGATTTTATTTATTTGAGAGAGAGAGACACAGTGAGAGAGGGAACACAAGCAGGGGGAGTGGGAGAGGGAGCAGCAGGCTTCCCGCTGAGCAGGGAGCCCAATGTGGGGCTCGATCCCAGGACCCTGGGATCATGACCTGAGCTGAAGGCAGATGCTTAATGACTGAGCCACCCAGGCACACCAGGAACCTTCATTTTAAAGAAATATCTCCCAGGTGAATCTAGTGCATAGTCATAAAGTCTGGGAACACCGGCCTAGCCTCTCTCCCTATGTAGTAATTAGGATATAGCAGGAGTATATGCCTTTACATTTTTGTTGCACAAACACAAAGCACAAAGGACAGAAAACTTAGTCATTTTTATACACAGAAGATGGTGGGGAGGTGTCAGATGGTGGTTGGAACCACTGTTCAGTTATCTTTATAATTTTGGGGTTTTGTTTATTTCTGTTTGGGCAAGGCCAGGAAAACTTGCTCCAGTGTGATCTAATGAAATAATTTTTAAAAAAAGATTCTATTTATTTATTTATTTGAGAGAGAGAAGGGGGGACAGAGGGAGAGATAGGAAAGGGAGAAGCATACGCCCTGCTGAGCGGGGAGCCCGATGCAGGGCTCGATCCCAGGACCCCAGGATCACGACCTGAGCCACCCAGGTGCCCCTCTTTTTTTTTTTAAATATTTTATTTATTTATTTGACAGAAAGAGACAGAGAGAGAGAGGGAACACAAGCAGGAGGAGTGGGAGAGGGAGAGGCAGGCTTCCCGCGGAGCAGGGAGCCCGATGCGGGGCTCGATCCCAGGACCCTGGGATCATGACCTGAGCCGAAGGCAGACGCCTAACAACTGAGCCACCCAGGCGCCCCCTCCCCCTCCTTTATTTTATTTTATTTATTTATTTATTAGAGAGTGAGCGTGAGAGAGAGAACACAAGTGGGGAGGGGCAGCGGGAGAGGGAGAAGCAGACTCCCCGCTGAGCAGGGAGCCTGACATGGGGCTCAATCCCAGGACTCCAGGATCATGACCAGAGCCAAAAGCAGATGCTTAACTGACTGAGCCACCCAGGTGCCCCATGAAATAATTTTCTAATCCATATTCATCTTTGATTGACTTCACGATACCAAATACTTTCAAGGCAGCAGAAGAAATCACTGTTATTAAAGGCCCTCAAAGGGACAGGTGAGGAAAAACACTGGTTTGGTAGAGAGAAGGGGGAAAAGGCTCTGTTTACTCCCACCTTGCATGGACCTGGAGACTTCCTATGAAGCTAATAAATCCGAGTTAGAGAGGAAATGTTTTGCCCGTCTATCCCTGTTAATGTCAGCTTCCCAGGATACTGTGAATTTATAAACCTCACACCTCCTGAAACAGAACTCATCTATCTATGCCCTCAAAATTACGAGTAACTCCTAAGAAGCCAAAATAATTTAGGCTTAAGCCATGTTCCCATGTTCTATAAAACTACTATGGTAATATTGGCTTTACACAGTACCCAAGAAAGGGAAAAATAGAAATGGTCTCTGATGGAGCCAGGTTTGTCTTAAATCTCTCAGATGCCTGAATTTGAATGCTTCATATCATCCACCAACTCTAAGGTCAAAACACCTCCTGTGGTTTTAGGAGGGCCTGGTACCACACTCACCTTTCCTCAGGTAAAGTCCTTGCTAGGTATGTGGTAATGGACCGTCCCTTGGAGCTCATGCTTTAGGGGGCTGAAAAAGGGAAAGAGGCGCTTTGTGTGAGGGATAAAGCGAAACAAGGGCCATTTCTAGGCACATGTATTTTTTAAACCAAAGCAAAGGCTAGAGTCAATTCAAATGAGGAAACAAGTCAAAGCTCCTAATTAAAAAAAAATATACATGTTGCTTGTAGATTTATTTTTCTAGTCACACGTGACATTGCTGACTACATCCCACTGTCCCTGTTCTATAAAAATGCACAGAGGTAGGAACAGGAAAACTGTTAGAAAGAGGTACAAGTCGGGCGCCTGAGTGGCTCAGTTGGTTAAGCGACTGCCTTTGGCTCAGGTCATGATCCTGGAGTCCCAGGATCGAGTCCCACATCGGGCTCCCTGCTCAGCGGGGAGTCTGCTTGTCCCTCTGACCCTCTTCCCTCTCATGCTCTCTATCTCTCATTCTCTCTCTCAAATAAATAAATAAAATCTTTAAAAAAAAAAAAAAGAAAGAGGTACAAGTCAGTTTTGTGTCCCTGTATTTGCACCAGGGAAAAGTTTCAAGGCAAAAAGGTGCTTCTCTCACTTTATTCTTGACTATTTTTTTCTCTGCAATTAATTTTTTGACCTTTCCTGATTATACTTAAAGGGGAAGAACTCTTCCTCTGTTTTACAGTAAAAGAAGTAGGTCATATTCTGGTAAGAATTCTTCCCTTAAATCATAGGGTTTCACCTTTGTACAGTGTTGGTGGGAATGTAAAATGGTGCAGGCGCTATGGAAAACAGTATGGAGGGTCCTCAAAAAGTTGAAGAGCAATCCCGCTTCTGAGTATATACTCAAAAGAATTAAAAGCAGGATCTTGAGGAGATATTTACACACCCATGTTCACAGTGGCATTAGTCACAATAGTGAAGAGGCAGATGCAACTCGAGTGTCTGCTGATAGATGAATGTGCTGTATATGTACACCGAAATATTATTCAGCCTTAAAAAGGAAGGGAATTCTGAGACCTGCTACAACATGGACGAAACTTGATATGCCAAATGAAATAAGTCAGTCATAAAAAAACAAATACCGTATCATTCCACTTATGTAAGGTGTCCAGAGTAGTCAAATTAATAGAAAGTAGAATGGTAGCCGCCCACAGCTGGGGGGAGAGGGAAATGGGGAATTGTTGCTTTAATGAGTACAGAGTTTCAGTTTGGTAAGGTGAAACATTTCTGCAGATTTTGCAGGGAAAAGTTTCAAGGCAAAAAGGTGCTTCTCAGGCACTCATTCTAAATAACTACCTGAAGTCCCACTACCTTGGTGAAGCCCTCCGTGACTGCTTTAGCTCCCATTTCTTTCTCTATCTCCTAAATTTCTATACCACTTTGATGTAGGTGACATGGCTAAGCATACTGGCCTATACCTAAACCATGTCTACGTTCTATAGCTAAACAATTTAAGGAGGAAGACAACCTTAAAACATTAAATACTGTAATTTTAACTCATTGTATTGTTATAGGAAAAAAACGGGAAAAAATAGTATGCTCTATAATACTCTATCTCAGGTAGGCATGGATACTAAAGTGCATGGCCATCTAATTTGCAGAACTATGCTAATGATGTAATTTAGCTAAAAAAGTGCTCACCGGGCAAACTGGTTTTTGTCTGATACTGTAGGCAGAAGAGGGAAACAAGGCTTGAGCCCAGCATCGAGGCAGAAAGCATGAATGGACAGGAGGCTTCAGTAAGAAATGTTTGCACAAAATGGGAAGAAAAAAGAAAAGTTGCAGACAGAAGCTTTTTCTTCAGCTCACAAATGCCCAGCTGGGCTCACTCCTTGTGTAACAACCTAGGCTAGGCTAAAGATCTGCCCTTTTATATTACTTGTGGAGGAAAATAATCCTCTCAGCAAGAAGGAGTTGGGGCACTAGGATCCTAACAATTCCATCACAATTTAAATGAAAAATTTTTGGAGGGAGAAGGATTTTTTTTTTTTTAATTTTGACGTCTCTGAATTTCATCCCAGGAAAGCCAGATCGGAGGCAGACATCTGAACTTCCTTTTTTTCATCCCCCTTTTGACCTAATTTGATTGGCCAAGCCCTAACATACTTCCATACTGGGTCAGGCTCCAATTTTGTTTCTACTCCAGGATATGGCCCTTGCCATAATGGAATCTACAAGTGAGAAAGACAGGCAATTAGACTAGCAATTACATAGAGTAAGAAAAGAAAAAAAACTATGGTAGGACAAGTATGGGAACAGATAACAAAAACATATCACTAGTCTACATTCTGAAGTTGAATTGGTCTTTCTAAATGCAAATCTGATTACGTCACATTCTTGGCTTTCAGCAGAAGTTTACTGAATACCTACTGTGTGCTAGGCACTGTGCAAACCATGGGGATATGATTAACTGCAGAGAGAAGACACAGGCATGTGTGCGTACAGGCTGGTTATCTCTAACAATGGCCCATCATTTACATAGAGGGGATATCTGCACCGTGCAGACATTTAGCTGTTGGTTGTACGTATAGTTATGTCCCTCACACAAATTCTACCTGAAAAATGAGAAGAGAGCTGTTAGTGCTAGTTAACATTTCTTTTTTTTTTAACATTGTTAAAAACATGTGTTTTGATATAGTCAATGATAAATAAGTCAGCTGAGGTCCCATTCTGCCCCAGATTCATCTGAGAAGAGCCCTGTGCCATTCAACTGGTGAACATCTGCGCGATGTCCCATCTCTATCCCAGCCAGAGCGCACACCTTCCATGTTGTTCCTGTCTATTGATTGCTTCCAAATCCCGATAACATTTATTCCCAACGTTAGCTCAAAACAGTTGGTTCAGGCATTCCAGGATCTGCAACCCCACCCTTGAATCCCAGGTAAATCGCGAGAGGAAGAAAGCCCCCGCGGATGGCAAACTGGCCACCCTCAAGGAGCTGCTGCAGCTTCTGCTTGGCCTCGTGGCTCAGCTTTACCATTGTGGCCTAGTTGGTGTTTCTTGATCATACCTTGACTAAGGTAGCCGGGAGAAATCGTAAATATTGGAATTGATAATTGGTACAAGAGTAATTATTTCATAGCTGGGAAGAATTATCTTGTAGAATGTAGTTAGAATCACAGGGAGAAGAAAGCACTGTAATTGCATAATGACAAAGAGCGGCTGAGGGCCTTACTTACTAACTCTTTATGTCAATGGGGTGAAACGTTTGGGACACGGGGTTCAACAGAAGCTTAATTGAGAGCGTCATGCTTAACCTTTAGTACCTGGAAAGGTTGTTTCAATGAGTATCTTCAGCTTTTGCACCTCTTTTGCCTGCTTATCCATCTTGATTTTGGCCTGTAGAATGTATGCACTTCCACACTTATTCTTTGGATCCTTGCCTGGATTGCCAAGGCATTTGCACTTCCCATTTATTATAATGGCCAGTCTTGAACACAGAGCCTCACATTCTTCTATCCTGGAAAAATAAGGAACCACTGGGAGGTAGAGCTGGAGAGGCTCACCATGGCATGAAGGCTAGAATCCTCAAAGAATCAGGGAAGTTCTTGGTAAGACTGGTGTTTAGGACCCATGTAAGATTTGGGGGACCTCTATTGACTACATTCTCTTATAGTTGAAATAAAAATGGAAACCAAGAGGCAGATGCTTAAACCTGCAGTAAGGGCTCCAATTTGTTTCTACTTTTTCATTTTTTGGATAGAATGTTCCAAAGAGTTCATCTAAGAACTGTAGGGTATTTCTTCTGGCAGGAATCACAGACTGTAATTCTTCCAAGGACATTAATAGGCCCTGGCAAGGTCATTACTGACCTATGTTCTTAGACACAATCACATGCCCATGGCACCAAGTGTAACTCCCCTCTTCCCCATCCCTCAATCAAGATACAAGCCACACCTATGGGTGATTATGACAATGATCTTGCCAGACTCACGGGTCCATGAGACTGTGTCCCAGAGGAAGTGTTGGGCCACAGGATCCATGCCAGAAGATGGCTTATCGAGGAAGATGATGTCAGGCCCTCCTAACAGGGCAATAACTGTACTTAGCTTATGCTTGGTGCCATCACTACATAGGGAAGGGTTTAAGGAGGAAAGGAAGCAAGGAAGAGAGAAGGTTATAAATTATGGTAATTCCTACTTACACCCAAGATTCAGAAAAGCATATAAATACAGTTAAAAATGGGGTGCCTGGGTGGCTCAGTCATTAAGTGTCTGCCTTCGGCTCAGGTCATGATCCCAGGTCCTGGGATCGAGTCTCACATTGGGCTCCCCACTCCGCGGGAAGCCTGCTTCTCCTTCTCCCACTCCTGCTGCTTGTGTTCCTGCTCTCACTGTCTCTCTCTCTCTCTGTCAAATAAATAAATAAAATCTTTTTAAAAAAACACAGTGAAATGTCCCCTATCCTAGGCCCCAACACATACACACACGTATGTGTATATATATTTAACATGTAGACAAGCAATCTCGTGTGTCTCTATTGCTGACAAACGAGTAAATGAGTCCTGGAAGCATCTTAGTGTGTTACATTTTTTATCCATTCTGCATGAGAATTTGACCTTTGGTTGACTCTTTTTATGTTATCCTGGCAACCAGATAAAGACATTACCTGTGTTACTAGGCAATACTGCTTATGGTAAAAATGATCCCCGACGGACAAATTACACCCGGACAAGGAGAACTATAAACACCTGACAAAGAAACTAGACTTTGGGCTTTTTTGAGGGCAGTGATCCTTATCACTTATAATTGGGCCTCTTGTGGGGATTCTGGAAGCTCTGCCTTTGGAATTGCTCCTATGGAGCTTCTAAGCCAGGGAGGTTCCCACACCTATGCGATGTGGGTTTTGTCCTCTTGCATCTGAGTTGCTGCAAGGACTCACACAAGAGCAGTACCTTGTGCTGCCCTGCTGCCATTTCCTGTCCCACTGAATAGACTGGTACCAAGCATGGCTTATGATAATCCTGTGAGTTGAATATTCATTGACCCTAAGGCCAAGCCGGTGGGCTTGCAGAGGATCTCAGAGCTATAGAAAAATACAAATGGGTGATGGTTATAGAAGGGACAGGTCAGGTTGGGGTAGTTCTCATAGATGGGAATCTGGTTTGAATGGACAACCAGGGCCTCTTTTGCTGAGAAACATTCTCCTTGCTTGGAACAAGCTTTCCTTCAAATAAGAATGGTTGAGGGAGAAGCTGCACTGGCAAGGCAGTCCTACCTGAAGTTCCCCATACTTATCCTATACTGAGATTCTTGCATATATAAATTGTTTTTCATCAAATTTGCAAAGTTTTAACCCATTATTTCTTTGAATATTTGTTCTGTCCTTTTCTCTCTCTCTTTTCCTGGAACTCCCATTACATGTGTGCTGGTGTGCTGAATGGTATCTTACAGGGCTCTGAAGCTCTGTTCATTTTTCTTCATTCTTTTTGTTTTCTGTTTTTTCTTTAAATTTTTACTTAAATTCTAGTTAGTAAACATATAGTGTAATATTGGTTTCAGGAGTAGAATTTAGTGATTCATCACTTACATATAAAATCCAGTGCTCATCACAAGTGCCCTCCTTAATACGCATCACCAATTTACCCTGTCCCCCACCCACCTCCCTCCATCAACCCTGTTCTCTATTGTTAGAAGTCTCTTATGGTTTGCTCCCTCTCTCCGCCCCCTTACTATACCTTCATCTGTTTTGTTTTTTAAATTCCACATATGAGGGAAATCATATGGTATTTGTCTTTCTCCGACTTATTTTGCTTAGCATAATACACTCTAGTTCCATCCATGTTGTTGCAAATGGGAAGACTTCATTCTTTTTGATGGCTGAGAGTCCATTGTATATATATGGTATGCCACATTTTCTTTATGCATTCATCAGTTGATGGATATTAGGACTCTCTCCATAGTTTGGCTATTGTTGATAATGCTGCTATAAAGTTCAGGGTGCATGTACCCTTTTGAATCTGTATTTTTGTATCCTTTGGGTAAATACCTAGTAGTGCAATTGCTGGATCATAAGGTAGTTCTATTTTTAGCTTTTTGAGGAATCTCCATACTGTTTTCCAAAGTGGCTGCACCAGTTCACACTCCCACCAACAGTGCAAGGGGGTTCCCCTTTCTCCACATCCTCACCAACATCTGTTTTTTCCTATGCTGTTAATTTTAGCCATTCTGACAGGTGTGAGGTGGTATCTCATTGCGGTTTTCCCTGACGATAAGTGATCTTGAGCACTTTTTCATGTGTCTGTTAGCCATCTGGATGTCTTCTTTGGAAAAGTGTCTTTTCATGTCTTCTGCCCATTTCTTAACTGGATTATGTTTTTTTTGGGGTGTCGAGTTTGATAAGTTCTCTATAGATTTTAGATACTAGACCTTTATCAGATATGCCATTTGCAAATATCATCTCCCATTCTGTAGGCTGGCTTTTAGTTTTGTTGCTTGTTTCCTTTGCTGTGCAGAAACTTTTTATCTTGATAAGGTCCCAGTAGTTCACTTTTGCTCCAATCAGCTCTTCCCCTTAAGATGCTTTCTGTTGACCAAAAAGGAACTATTTGGAAACAACTTTATAGTGGCAGAAGGTTGTTCATTATCAAACTTTCTGGTGGTGGTATGTTGTGTCTGTTCTTTAGCCCATTTTGCCCAGCTATTCCAATTTCTGTGGAAGCTGGATCCTGTCTCATTAGACTTCTCTTTGGTTTGCATTCTCATTCAGTATTTGTGTCCTCCTGAAACCCATATGCCTGTCACATGTGATCAAATGTTCACCTCGACTTCCTCTTATCAGTGATATTCTTACTTCCTCTTCTGACCTTTAACCAATGTAGATTTCTGGACTTCCAAATATATATGCCAATCATCCGCCTTCTTAAGGAACATACTGACAGCTCCCTAACTCTAGCGTGTAATTGATTTTTGATGTTCCAAATGCTCATTCTGAATCTATGATCCTGGAATAGAGAGTATCAGTTACCATAACATATTTACTCATTGGGCATTAGCTCCCCCCTTATTTTTTCAGATGAATACACTCACTTTTAAAGCAAAATTCTTCCAAAGAAGAAGTGTAATCTGCCTAAACACCACTACCATTCTTCTATTTAAGAGGCGATTCACCACTGGTAAAGACTAAAGAGGAGAAATACAGAATATTCAACGAAATGTTACCTGGGATCAAATATCAGAAATCCCATACTATTTTTATATCACTCTTTTGTACACATATTACTTCATGCATATATAAATATATATATAGAATATAGATGATATATATTTATCCATAGAATATAGATAACATGTATTTATATATATTCATATATAATAGAATATATATCAAAAAAGAAAAATAGTTTAAAAAGGTCACTGTGTCATTGTTTCTCATTCCCCATCTCCAAGAGTAGAAAAATATCTGGCACACGGTTTATTGAATAATTCTCCTGCCTGAAAACAGCCACCACCACCACCACCACCAAACCCTCTTTTTATATTCATACCTCTGGGTATCTTTCTTATAAAACCTGTACAACAAAATCTGATCTATTCTTATGAAAAGCAGCATCATAAGAAATGGCCATCTTCACAAATATTACAGGAAATTAACTGGGTATGCACTAAAGAGAAATTAGAAAATTTCCAGTGATTCTATGGGCTTGAGTTATAATCCTAGTTAATCCTATAAACTAGTTACCAGGGACTATTTACCTCTGCAACAGAAGCTACAAATATTTTGAGGGATGGTATGTTTGCAGTGCCTATGGTAGGACCACCTCAAACTTGGATCTGCTTTAGAGTCCAAGACTGGCCTAATCTTAGTTACTTCCTCTTATCACCTTATTTCTTTTATGGCATTTATCAATCTCTAAGTATCTTGTTTATTACCTTTGTGACTAAAATGTAAGCCAGGAAAGGGACACTTCTTCTGTGGAGTTCTTTACTCCGTGTTCAGTGTTTAGTAGTACCTGGCAGAGAGTATGTGCTCAGTATTTTGAAAAAAATGAGTGAATGAATCCCTTTCTGACACACATGTCCACATCATTTTTTCTGCTATGGGCTTTGCAATGTTGGTATCTTTTCTATCTATTTGTGCTTTTTCTCAGTTATGGGAAGTAGACTGTAAACTTTAGGCAGGGAGGAAATGTCTTTTTTTAATTTTTTAATTTTAATTTTAATTTTTTAAAGATTTTATTTATTTATTAGAGAGTGAGAGAGAGAGAAACGGCATGCGAGGGGAGAGGGCCAGAGGGAGAAGCAGGCTCCCTGCTGAGCCGGGAGCCCGATGTGGGACTCAATCCCAGGACTCCGGGATCATGACCTGAGCCGAAGGCAGTCGCTTAACCAACTGAGGCACCCAGGCACCCTGATCTGTCTTTTTTTTAAGTCTCAGTATATCTAACATCAAGAAAAGTACCCAAAGAGGGTGCTTACTCAATAAAACTTTGTTGGGTTGGCTAAGGTAAAGATTTGATCATACCCACCATTCAGACTGGTTCTGGTGATGGTGGAAGGGTAGCACCCTGTGTAGCTGCAGTGACTTCTGTAGCCTGGATTCCCCAGGGTAGCCCTGGTCTCTGTAGCTCTTGCTTTGACATTTAACAATGTAGTTGGACTGACATTTAGAGGCTTACTAACAAAACCATGGGCCATGAAAAAGCTGTAAAGGCACAAGATTTTGCTGATAAATCTTTCCAAATTCACTTTCCTTAACTTCCTTAACTCTCTTAATGGTTCAAATTCAGATCCATGTGGCTGTTCTTTAATCATTTATTCCCCACAGACTGCCACTAGGTTGTTGTTTTTTTTTTTTTAAAGATTTTATTTATTTGGCAAAGAGAGACAGCGAGAGCACAAGCAGGGGAGCAGCAGGCAGAGGGAGAAGCAGGCTTCCCGCTGAGCGGGGAGCCCGACGCGGGGCTCAATACCAGGACCCTGGGATCATGACCTGAGCCGAAGGCAGACGCTTAACCGACTGAGCCACCCAGGCGCCCCATGACTGCCACTAGGTTTTGCCACTTGTTCTTCTTTTTTTTTTTTAACAAAAATACAAGAGAACAAATCTACACCTTTATTTACTTTTCATTAAATTTAAATCCTTGAGGGGTACAGCATCACACGGATTCTGTGGCCAATGGCTTTAGCAGGAAGGTTGCTTCGGAATTTGGCACGAACCACGCCACTGTTTCCATGAGCACGAGTTACTTTTCCCCAGATTACTCTGGTTTTGTTTGGTTTGCCACCAGGAGTCACTGTGTTGTTCTTTGCTTTGTACACATAAGCACATCTCTTGCCTAGATAGAATTCCGTTTCATCTCGAGCATAAACACCTTCGATTTTAAGAAGAGCTGTGTGCTCCCTCTGGTTCCGGAGACCCCGCTTATAGCCAGCAAAAAGGGCCTTGGACCACAGCCTTCCAGACATTATTTGGCGTTACAGGAGTCCTGTTCCCAGCAGGCGGGCAAAGTGCATCTATTACTCCGCTAAGGCCCACGAAGCAACCGATTATGGGAGCGCCGGTTCTCCGGGCGTGCGGGGATCAGCACAATCAGTCCCACATCTCCTCAATCCTGTCCTCCCTGTTGCTGGAACATAGAAATCACTGGCTGGCAGAGCCTCCCAGCCGCACCAGTGCCCTGCCGAGGTATACGGTTGAGCTCACCGCACTTATTTGCACCTAAAGTTCCTCCACTTGTTCTTTAAAAATGATTTCTTACATTTATGCTACCCTCTCCATTACTACTATTTCACCTTCATGTATAACGATATCCTGAAAATATTATGTGTGCAATTATACAATGGTTACATAATAGGCTGTGCTAGATATAGTCTTCCAAAATATATTTTATTCTTGACAATCATTATTTTTCCCTGGGAAAGTTTTTCAAATATGTGGGTTTTTTTTTTTTTTTGATACCACACACCACCATATCGTACCTTTCTCTTAATTTTTTAGTGAAAGACTCTGAGTACTGCATGCAGGTTGTGTAAAATCCTATTCTTTCATTCCCCTTCTTGGCTCTTCATCCAGGCATATTTTAACCTCTCTCCACTTTTTAATGTTTCACCATGACCTGTCTACAAAAACAGATACAAGACCCCAGCAAACTTCTCTCCTGGCAAGGGAGTTAAATTTCACATAAGGGCTGGGATAACAATGATCCGACTGAACTAACTTATGGATGGCTTAACCTTTCCAAATTGTGTTTCTAAAAAAGATGACTTAACTTAATGAATCTCTAGTAAAGTAAAAACACCAAAAGATAACCTTAGGAACTAATAAAAAGCTACCCAATTATGCTGCTGGAGAACCATAATTTGGGAAGTATCCAGGCATCTTCTTAAAAGAGTGCCAGTTTTTACACAGTTTCATTCTGTCTTCATAGTTGCTGGGGGTCTCTAAAGGAAGGAGTAAGTAGGTAGAGGATCAAGCTGCTTTGTACAAAAGAGTGGTTGTAAGTTACCTATGCTTATTTAACTAACTTGGGAGGAAGGCAGAAGGAAGCCAGAAAACTAATGGACAAACTGTGTCATCAGAACACTGGTTTTAAGTAGAAGAGAGGTTGGAAGAATCAATTACTTTTGTTTTAATTTAAAATTCTCCTACAGATGAAAATGTGTATATTTTAATATACACAAAATATATTTAATATAATATACACATCCTCCCCACCTTGCACATCATCTGACCCTCCTGAGAATTGCTTCAGTAGTGAGATGGGAAAAAAGGGGTAAACATTTCAGTGAAAGTCTGTGTAACTTTAGAACACTCCACAGGAAATTCAAATACACACCAGGATAACGAAGATCAACATCTGGAATTTTTTTTTAAGAGTTTATTTATTTATTTGACAGAGAGAGAGAGAGAGCACAAGCAGGCAGGCAGGCAGGCAGAGGCAGAGGGAGAAGCAGGCTCCCCGCCGAGCAGGGAGCCCGATGTGGGGCTCGATCCCAGGACCCTGGGATCATGACCCGAGCCGAAGGTAGACGCCCAACGGACTGAGCCACCCAGGCGCCCCTGGAATTTTTTTTTTTAAGATTTTATTTATTTATTTGAGAGAGAGAGAATGAGAGACAGAGAGCATGAGAGCGAAGAGGGTCAGAGGGAGAAGCAGACTCCCTGCTGAGCAGGGAGCCCGATGCGGGACTCGATCCAGGGACTCCAGGATCATGACCTGAGCTGAAGGCAGTTGCTTAACCAACTGAGCCACCCAGGTACCCCAACATCTGGAATGTTAAAAAAAAAAAGGCACCTGGTCATCTCAAAGCCCTTTTTCCCTTATGACTGGTTTTCTCAATCTGGACACTACTGGAATTTGGGCCAGATAATTCTTCGCTGTGATGGGCTATATGTATATTGCAGAATGTTCAGCAGCATCCCTGGCATCTATCCTTTAGATGCCAGTGACACCCACATTCCCAGCTGTGACAACCAAAAATGTCTCTAGGTATTGCCAAATATCTTCGCAGGACAGAACTGGACCTGGTTGAGAACTACAGCCTTACTGGAACAGCAATTCCTTTATTTTGAGAAGCAGTATGCCATTAATTCCTACAAGAATTAAAGAGACTAGCTCTGAAGCCAAATAAATTGACTTTAAATCCCAGTACACCACTTTTTTAATCTGAGTAATTGTGGATAAGTTACATAACCTATCTGCCTCTGTTTTGTCGTCTGTAAAATGGGTATACACAATACCTATTTAACTCGTTATTAACTGAGTTTATACTCATATAGTGCTTAGTACAGTGCTTACATTTTAAGTGCTCAATATTAATGAGTATTATTAGGGAATTATGGTTCTGCCGGTGTATATGACACATGCAAATTAGAAAAAAGGCACTCCATGCCACATTTATTTATGTGGTGGCCCTTGGAGAACTGATCTTCTTTCACTTTAGACATGAGATCTAAATGGAAGTTGAGATCTTTTTTTGTGCGTCAGAATGATTGGTATACGTAATCTCAGTAAGCTCAATCGGAATCCTTCTGCTCATTTTCTAATTTGAGTGGGGTAAAGCTTTCTCTGATGGTAAAATGTAATGAGGTAAGTCTGTAAACCAGAAGCAGCAACATCCCACTCTGGGAGTAAAGACTAATATAGTAGAGGAAATTAAACTAACATGCAGAGAGAAAGAATGGCCATGATTTAGTGCACAAAATCCTCACAGCTAGCCTAGTTCTTGAAGCTTGGTTGTACAATTCTGGTGGTACATCCTTGAGATCCGTTTCTTTGAGATGGATCCTTTATTTGGCTGTGCATAAAAATCACCTGGCTGGTTAAAATACAGATTCTGAAATCCCACTGCAGATCTCATGAAAGAAGCTCTTCTGGTGGGATTCGGTCAGGTGTATTCAAAGATAACCGTCTAGGCAAGCCTGTCTACTAAAGGTTCTAGAGATAATTTATTTTTATTTTTTTAAAGATTTTATTTATTTATTTGAGAGGGAGAGAGAATGAGAGATAGAAAGCACGAGAGGGAAGAGGGTCAGAGGGAGAAACAGACTCCCTGCTGATCAGGAAGCCCGATGCGGGGACTCCAGGATCATGACCTGAGCCGAAGGCAGTCGCTTAACCAACTGAGCCACCCAGGTGCCCCGAGATAATTTTTTTTTAAAGATTTTATTTATTTATTGAGAGAGAGCGAGAGAGAAACAGCATGAGAGGGGGAGAGGGTCACAGGGAGAAGCAGGCTCCCTGCCGAGCCAGGAGCCCGATGTGGGACCTGATCCCAGGAGTCCGGGATCATGACCTGAGCCGAAGGCAGTCGCCCAACCAACTGAGCCACTCCAGTTCTAAAGATGTGTGAAGATCATATAGTGGGCATAATGGGTTTAAATGGCTTTATATAACGTGTCTGTCCATTTAAAAATAGCATTCCCCCATTCTGCAAATATTTGTTAAATGTCTACAATGTGCCAGACACAATGCTAGGTCCTAGAGGTACAATGAGGTCTCTAAGATAGATGTTTTATTCTCTAGTTCACAGTTAAGAAGATGTTCTGTTCAGAAACTATTAAAACTTTATGTCCCCAAACACAAAATTATGTCATCTGTCAAAACTGTTGGTTTTCAAAAACCATCTAAAAAAACTAGAAAAAACTAAAGGCTGCCAGATTCCTTAAAGTCTTAAAGCATTTTAAAATTCCGTTTTAAATACAAGTTTTTAGAAATAAATTTACTTATTTTCTAGTTACTGCACGCACACACTGTATTTTAACACTGAAAATACATACAGAGGACAATTTCAAGTAGAAATCAAATTAGATGACACGGAGTGACTGCAGTCCTGTACCCGGTAAAAGGGAAAAAAGTCATTTTAAATTTTCCTCGGCATTTCAGGAATCAACCTAAATTTTCCAGAACTTTAACAAAGCTAGGGCACACTTTTGCACACCACTCTGGCCTTCGGGCCTTCAGCAAGGTAAAAGGACGGGATGGACAGGTGGGAAGGAGCTACAGGCAAGGAGCCTGCGGGCACTCACCCAACAGTTCCAAAACCCCGCGGCGGCGACCACCAATGCGGCCTCACCCCGAGAACTGGGCGAGACGCTCGCTCCTCCCTTGGTCCCACAGCCGTCACCACCTCCACCCCGGAGCGGCACGCTACGCTCTCGGCCCCCAGCGCCCCAGACACCACGCTCCCTCCTCGGCTCCGGCCACTCAAAACTGAGCGCACATCTCGGTTTCCCCAACTGGCTATGCTTCGGACGTACCCAGTGACGCCCCTGCGCGTGCGCCCAACTCCCTCAGCCCCAGCGTGGGTGTCCCACTCCCTCGGCCCCGGCGCGTGCGCCCCGCTCCCCAGCCCCGTCGCGGGTATCCCAGTCCCTAGCCCCTCTGAGCCTGCGCCCTGCTCTCTCAGCCCCAGCGCAGGTATCCCATTCCTTTGCCCCCCTGCGCGTGCGCCCCGCTCCCCAGCCCCAGCGCGGGTATCCCACGCCCTAGCCCCTCTGCGCGTGCGCCCTGCTCCCTCAGCCCCAGAGCGTGCACTCCACCCCCTGATCCGCCGGCGCTTGCGGCCCGCCTCTTCAGGCCGCGGTGGTGGCGTCCGGTCCCCTTCACCTTCCCGCAGTGCGCCCCGCCCCCCTTAGCCCCTGCCGGAGCCCCCGGACTTCTCAGCCTTTATCCAACATAGCCCCACCTCCTTCCGCTTTCCCTTAGCAAGTCCTATCCCTGCCCATGCACCCTACACCTTTGGTCTCCCACCGTTTTTGTCCGCCTTTCTGCTTACCTGTTCTCTATATCCTGCAACAGGTCCTCTTCTTGTGAGGCCCTGCTGCGCCATGCCCTCTTTATCCATTTACACCGGTTAACACTACCCATCCTTGATTATGTCCTCTTCTTGTGAGGCCCTGCTGCGCCATGCCCTCTTTATCCATTTACACCGGTTAACACTACCCATCCTTGATTAATGTATTGTCTACGTATGCTTCGGAGATTGAATTCGTTTGTGTGTGTGTGTATTTTCTTCTTCAGTTTAAATTTTTAGTTTTTTTTTATTTTCTTAAGATTTTATTTATTTGAGAGCGAGAATGAGAGAGAGAGAGAGTACATGAGAGGGGGGAAGGTCAGAGGGAGAAGCAGACTCCCTGCCGAGCAGGGAGCCCGATGTGGGACTCGATCCCGGGACTCCAGGATCACGACCCGAGCCGAAGGCAGTCGCTTAACCAACTGAGCCACCCAGGCGCCCTAAATTTTTAGTTTTTAGATGCTGGAGGACATGGTGTTTCTCTTCCCTAAAATGAATGGAGTGAAAATAAACCTCTAACAAAAGAGAAAAAAGGCAAGGGTCATCAGTGGATTAATAATATGAAAGATTTGAAGTTGTAAACACAACGGAAGTGTGTTGACAAATGAAAACAAGAGAAATCAGGGGCACCTGAGTGGCTCAGTCGTTAGGCATCTGCCTTAGGCTCAGGTCATGATCCCAGAGTCCTGGGATCGAGCCCCGCATCGGGCTCCCTGCTCGGCGGGAAGCCTGCTTCTCCCTCTCCCACTCCCCTGCTTGTGTTCCCTCTCTCAATGTGTCTCTCTCTGTCAAATAAATAAAATCTTAAAAAAAAAGAAAGAAAAGAAAACAAGAGAAATCAACTGTCACCATGCAAGTAAGAGGGGATACACTAGATCTGGGTGCAGATTTTCTCAGTGGAGTCCTGGAGAGGCCCAGGGCTTGGAGTTGGCATGTGATTTGGAGATCTTAAAAATATAGGGGGGGGGAATATGGGGGAATATATTAATTATATATATAAAATACATATGTGTATATATATAAATACATACATATATGTAATTTAAAAGTATCTAGAATAGTTGTGCCAGTCAGGTAGGGTACAGTACCCAGATGACTCCAAGTGTAGAATCCTCAGACATTAGAAAAGCCTGCAATGCTTAAAGCCAGAGGATGCTTTTTTAAAAAGGAGCCATTAGTGGGGCAAGAACACTTTGAAATGAAAAATACCATTTCTTAAAAGAAACAGTTAAGGGCTGGAAGACAATATGGAGGCACTATCTAAGAATATAGAAAAAATAAAAAAATATGGGAGAAAACAAATTACTAATGTAGGAGATCTCACATTTGAATAATAGTAAATACAGGAGAGAACAGGAGAATATAGAGGGGAGCAGTTATTAAACAAATAATTGGGTTGGGTAACAGGATGAATACAAGTCTTACACCAAGACTCCTCCTCATGAAATGTATGAACCCCACGCATAAAAGGAAAAATTCTTGAGGGGAGGAGAGAGCTGGGTGTGTTCATGTTTGGAGTGGAAACTACCTACAAAGGAATGCTAATCAGCAACGCTGGATGTTAGGAGACAGTGGAATAATACACTATTTAGAGTGGAATTCTATAGGCAGACAGTCCCTTCAGTGTGAAGTAAAAAGAAACACTTTGAGCCAAGAATTACTCAGAAACTTTACTCCCCCACTCTTGCCTAGAAAGTTGGTTTCACTCTAGCAAAAAGAGGACAACAACCAAGAAATAGGAAGTTACAGTATACCAGAAAAAGTAGAACACAGGCATGTCATAAAATGAAATATCAGGATTATGTTGTACAGAATATTTAGAAAGCTATCTGCCCAAATCTATGTTTATAGAATGAAAACAGTTTTCTTGAATTATGCTTATCCAGTGTTGGTATCAAGTTTATACGATTGTTTATATGATTGTTAGTATCAAGGTTATATGATCTCATAAAATGAGTTTGACAAATTTTGTAGTTTTTGTATTTTCAGGAAAAATTTATAAAATACAGATTCCTTGAAAGTAGTTAAAACTCATCTAGGACTTTTTTTTTGTAGCATCAGATGGGATGAGTTTTGATTAACATTACCATTTAAAAATAGTTATTAATCGTAGGTCTCTTGCATTTTTGCATGACTTGCAAACAGAAGCACTAACTGCCTTTTTGTTTTGGACTATTTTTACAAGGCTGATTGTAGAGCAAACAGCCTCGAAGAGTGATCATATCTCCCTCTGGACCAAAGGAAACATTTACTTCATTTTTAGTGTAATGAGAATGTTTCCTTCCAGAGCAAAGGTAGGGCTGGTTTATTTATGGCCCATTATAAGAGATTTGGCTTCCATAAACCCAGGGTTTCTCTCCTGTAACACAGTCCACTGAATGTACAGGAATTACCTGGCTCCCTTTGTGTTGCCTTGTGAGAATTAGGGATTAAAGGACTGGCACAAATATAATCTCGGACTACTGCTATTGCTGTAACAAATTCCTGTGACTTTGACCCAGGATTCCAGGGTCTTCTGCCAGTACTCGTGAAACTGTGGTAGGGCCAACTTGATAACTTTCAAGTAGGGTAAAATCTCAGATCCTTTACAGTTCTGTTCTTCACAACAGGTCATTTATCTTAATCTCCAAAGATTACAAATTTTCTTCTTTGGGGGTTCAATTTGTATATACACATGTGCACACACACAGAAAAATACAGAGGGAGAGGGAGAAGTCCCTCTGTGTATCTAATTGCAGGCAGCAATCTAGACAAGACATAATGGTCACTGGTTGGAACTGAATCTCATAGCACTTTTATTTCTTGAATATTTTCTGTTTTATCAATATTAGCAATGGTCAGGAAGACTTGCTCCAGTGTTATCTGACTGACAGAATAGTCTTCTAGATTGAATAGCACTTTAGCTTCCTCCAAAATACTAAACACCTTTAACAGAAAAAAAAAAAGATGGTATTACCATTGTAATTTCCCCAGTGTTCTTTTCCCCCACCCAGTCATTCCCCAACTCCTGCCAGGCGTATGCTTAGGGACAGAAAGACACAGAAGGGGGAAGCTAGAAAGTAGAAGGAAAAGATGGCTGAAAATAGAGAGGAGGCAGTTTGCCATCCTCATTCTTTTGATAGTATGGAATAATAGAATTTAGGGTCATAAGTCTCAAACTATAGGGGCCTTTGGAAAATAACAAAGGTTCTCCTCTTCCAATGTCAGGCTTCCATTCCATATGCTTGAATCTCAATGCCTCCTTCTATCAGTCTTCTATTACACATAATGCTAGAAGAGTCTGATTTCTAAAATCACCTTTCCCCAGCAGATTTCCTTTTTGGGAATGTAGTAGCTAATAATTCCTTGATGTTCCTGGTGTATGATGTTACCTAAGAAAGGAAAGTAACAGAAAGGGCCCTGTATGTGATAAGAGTTTTACAAAATTCCCAAATAAATACCATTCCAATTGTCCATACTTATGGAAGGGAGAATATATGTTAATACCCTGTATTAACAGGGACAACGTAATCCCAAAGTCCATTCTCTTTTAGTATATTGTCACTTTGTTAAATATTTCAATAGATTTACTTCCACGTGAAGTATGGTCTTTTTTTTTTTTAAATGAAGTATGGTCTTAATACCTATAGTTTGTAAAAATTACAGAGGGTCAGATAATCACAGCAAGCTCATACACTTACTTTGCCAAACCTGACTTATATGAATCCTAATGTTCCATTGTCCTGAAACTGCTCATAAAATTTGGGTGTGGTTTCTTTCTCCAGGTGTGTGTGTATGGGTGTGTGTGTGCATGTGTGTGTGTGTGTGTGTGTGTGTGTGTGTGTTTAGGGTAGGATGTCTATACTATTCTTATGACTAGGCAGTCTTCATCCTAAAGGAAAGAAAAAAATCATAAAAATAAAACACAAATGTGAAGGTATTCACCAGGGAAATGGGATATTACAGCTTCTGAAAATACAGTAGTAATACTGTAGCCATTCCTAATTGACAGGATGCATTTATATGTATTATCACACAATTGAAGATAACTGCAAATGGAATTAATTGGAATTAAAATATTTTTTTAAAAGTACATATCAATAATACTGATTTTATCTTGTCATAAGTCCCTAAATATCTTCCATGGAGGTAAAATGTAAAACTTTTCAAATTGGGAAATACATCAAACATAAACTATGTAATATGTATGGAGGAACATAAGTGTACAGCTCAGTGAATTATAATAAAGTTAACAAACATGTAACTGAAACCCAGCATTCAAGAAGTCAGCTATATGCCACTAGCGACTCACTTCCTCTCTATGGTAAGCATTTATTTTCCTGTTCTTTATGGTCTTATTACCTAAGTATGGAATCCTAAATACTATAATTTGATTTTGCCTTTTTTGTACTTCATATGAGTGCAACAATACAGTCTGTATTATTTTTATCTGGCTTCTGTCACTCAGTATATTTTTAAGATTCATCGGTGTTCCTGTGTATAACTGTACTTCATTTGTGTTCATTGCTATATAGTTGCCAGTGTATGACTACACCTCTGTTGGTGGATATATGGTATGGTATCCAGCCTCCTAAATGGCCCCAAATGATCCCTACCTCCTAGTTATCACAAAATTATCTAGTCCTGGGAGGAAGGAAAGATGGTGGAGGAGTAGGGGACCCTATTTCAACTGGTCCCCGGAATTGAGCTGGATATCTACCAGACCACTCTGAGCACCCACAAAACCAGCCTGAGATGTAAGAAGATCTGGATCTCTACAAACAGAATATCGCAGGCGGTTGGTTTCGAGGTACGAAGCGGGGAGCCATGATTCTGGGGCAGATATTGGAGGATAAACGGCAGTGAGAGGGAGCCTGGCCGTGGGGATCCTACACTGCCGGTGAGTGACAGCCTCGCGGGCTGAGGAGGGGGCAAAGACTCACAGACCAGTAGCGTTGGGGAAAGGACTTTAGGGCAGCCCCGGGGCGGAAACCCAGATTGGTGGTGTTGCCCGTGCGAACTGGGAGTGGCTGGCGGTTTTAGAAGCACAAAGGGCAGAGACGTGCCCTGACCTGGAGGCAGGACTGGGGGCATTGCGGAGGGGCACACAACCCAGGATGCTGCAGTTTATAGCAGCCCAGACAGAAACAGAGATGGTGTGGCCTGGAGAGCTCACTGAAGAGCAGACTGTGGTCTCTCTGCTCTGAGGCAGAGGGTTGGAACCGGTCTCTTCTGCTCTGACTCATGGAAGAGATGCAGAAAGCCGCCAGGGAAAGCCGCCAGAGAACAAAAGCCCCCAAAACTGATTCCCGCTGAGCCCATCCCCCGCCACAGGGGGGCAGGGCAACTCCACCCAAATGGGGTTGCGTGAGTAACAGTGCAGCAAGCCCCTCCCCCAGAAGACAGGCTGGGAAAACAAGAGGCCAGCAACCCTAAGGTCCCAAGAAAACAGGTGCATCTTGCTTGGGTTCTGGTCAATAATTTGGACTCTGTGCATTCCCTCAAACACCCATCAACAGCATGACTAGGAGAGGAGCCCCCAAAATAGAAAAGACTCCGAGATTATGACTTATGCCACAGATTTGCAAATAGATGCAGATATAACCAAGATGTCGGAGATGGAATTCAGGCTAGCAATTGCGAAGACAATGGCTAGAATGGAGAAATCAATTAATGGCAACATAGAGTCTCTAAGGGCAGAAATGAAAGCTGAATTGGCAGAACTTAAAAATGCTATCACTGAGATCCAATCCAATCTAGATAATCTAACAGCTAGGGTAACTGAGGCAGAAGAACAAATAAGTGACCTGGAAGACAATATAATAGATAAAAAGGAAAAAGAGGAGGCCAGGGAAAAACAACTCAGAATCCATGAAAATAGAATCAGAAAAATAAGTGACATCATGAAGCGTTCCAATGTCAGAATAATTGGAATCCCAGAAGGAGTGGAGAGAGAGAGAGGACTAGAAGATGTATTTGAGTAAATCATAGGTGAGAACTTCCCTAATCTGGGGAATGAAACAAACATTCGCATCCTAGAGGCAGAGAGGACCCCTCCCTGGATCAAGGAAAACAGGCCAACACCCTGGCTTGTAATAGTAAAACCTGCAAATCTTAGAACCAAGGAAACCATCTTAGGGGCAGTTAGGGGAAAGAGATTCCTTACGTACAGAGGGAGGAACATCAGAATAATGTCAGACCTATCCACAGTGAGCTGGCAAGCCAGAAAGGCCTGGCAAGACATATTCAGGGTACTAAACGAGAAGACCATGCAGCCAAGAATACTTTATCTGGCAAGGCTGTCATTTAGAATGGATGGAGAGATGCAGAGCTTCCACGACTGGCAGAAACTGAAAGAATATGTGACCACTAAGCTGGCCCTGCAAGAAATATTAAGGGGGGTTCTATAAAAGGAGAAAGATCCCAAGAGTGATATACAACAGAAATTTACAGGGACAATCTATAAAAACAACGTCTTGGGGCACCTGGGTGGCTCAGTTGGTTAAGCGACTGCCTTCGGCTCAGGTCATGATCCTGAGTCCCGGGATCAAGTCCCACATCAGGCTCCCTGCTCAGCGGGGAGTCTGCTTCTCCCTCTGACCCTTTTCCCTCTCATGCTCACTATCTCTCATTCTCTCTCTCTCTCGAATAAATAAATAAAATCTTAAAAAAAAGTCTTCACAGGCAACATGATGACAATAAATTCATATCTTTCAATAATCACTCTCAACGTGAACAGCCTAAATGCTCCCATAAAACAGCACAGGGTGGCAGATTGGATAAAAAGACAGAACCCAACCATATGCTGTCTACAAGAGACTCATTTTGAACCTAAAGATACATCCAGACTGAAAGTGAAGGGATAGAGATCCATCTTCCATGCCAGCGGACCTCAAAAGAAAGCTGGGGTAGCAATTCTTATATCAGACAAATTAGATTTTAAACTAAAGTCTGTAATTAGAGACACAGAAGGACATTATATAATTCTTAAAGGATCTATCCAACAAGAAGATGTAACAATTATAAATATCTATGCCCCCAACATGGGAGCATCCATCTACATAAGCCAACTGTTAACCAAAATAAAGAGTCATATTGATAACAATATGTTAATTGTAGGAGACCTCAATACTCCACTCTCAGCAATGGACAGATCATCTAAGCAGAAAATCAACAAGGAAACAAGAGCTTTGAATGATACACTTCACCAGATGGACCTCATAGATATTTACAGAACATTCCACCGTAAAACAACAGAATACTCATTCTTCTCGAGCGCTCATGGAACTTTCTCCAGAATAGACCACATACTGGGTCACAAATCAGGTCTCAACAGATACCAAAAGACTGAGATTATTCCCTGCATATTCTCAGACCACAATGTTTTAAAGCTGGAACTCATTCACAAGAAAAAATTTGGCAGAAATTCAAACACTTGGAAGCTAAAGACCACTCAGCTCAAGAATGTTTGGGTCAACCAGGAAATCAAAGAAGAACTTAAACAATTCATGGAAATCGATGAGAACAAAAACACATTGGTCCAAAACCTATGGGATACTGCAAAGGCGGTCCTAAGGGGGAAATACATAGCCATCCAAGCCTCACTCAAAAAAATAGAAAAATCCCAAATTCACCAACTCTGCACCTTAAAGAACTAGAGAAAAAGCAACAAATGATGCCTAAGCCACACATTAGAAGAGAAATAATTAAAATTAAAGCAGAGAACAATGACTTAGAAACCAGAAACACTGTAGATCAGATCAACGAAACTAGAAGTTGGTTCTTTGAATGAATTAATAAGATCAATAAACCACTGGCCAGACTTATCCAAAAGAAAAGAGAAAGGACCCAAATTAATAAAATTATGAATGAAAGGGGAGAGATCATAACTAACACCAAGGAAATAGAAACAATTATTAGAAATTATTATCAACAGCTATATGCCAATAAACTGAGCAATCTGGATGAAGTGGAGGCCTTCCTGGAAATCTATTAGCTGCCAAGACTGAAACAGGAAGAAATTGACAACCTGAATAGGCCAATAACCAGGAACAAGATAGAAGCACTGATCAAAAACCTCCCAAAAAACAAGAGTCCAGGGCCTGATGGATTCCCTGGGGAATTCTACCAAACATTCAGACAAGAAATAATACTTATTCTACTGAAGCTGTTTCAAAACATAGAAACAGAAGGAAAACTTCCAAACTCATTCTATGAGGCCAGCATTACCTTCATCCCCAAAACAGGCAAAGACCCCATCAAAAAGGAGAATTTCAGACCGATATCCCTGATGAATATGGATTCCAAAATCTTCAACAAAATCCTAGCTAATAGGATCCAACAATACATTAAAAGGATCATCCACCACGACCAAGTGGGATTTATCTCCGGGATGCAAGGGTGGTTCAACATTCGCAAATCAATCAGTGTGATAGAACACATTAATAAGAGGAGGGAGAAGGACCATATGGTCCTCTCAATTGATGCAGAAAAAAGCATTTGACAAAATACAACATCCTTTCCTGATTAAAACTCTTCAGAGTATAGGGATAGAGGGAACATTCCTCAAGTTCATAAAATCCGTCTATGAAAAACCCACAGTGAATATCATCCTCAATGGGGAAAAGCTGAGAGCCTTTCCCTTAAGATCAGGAACACATCAAGGATGCCCACTCTCCCCACTATTGTTCAACATAGTACTAGAAGTCTTAGCAACAGCAATCAGACAACAAAAAGAAATACATGTATTCAAATTGGCAAAGAAGAAGTCAAACTCTCTCTTTTTGCAGACGACATGGTACTTTATGTGGAAAACCCAAAAGACTCCACCCCCAAATTACTAGAGCCCATACAGCAATTCAGTAATGTGGCAGGATACAAAATCAATGCACAGAAATCAGTTGCTTTCTTATACACTAACAACGCAACTGTAGAAAGAGATTAGAGAAACGATTCCATTTAAAATAGCACCAAAAACCATAAGATACCTCGGAATAAACCTAACGAAAGAGGTAAAGGATCTATACTCTAGGAACTACAGAACACTCATGAACGAAATTGAAGAAGACACAAAAAGATGGAAAAATATTCCATGCTCATGGATCGGAAGAATAAACATTGTTAAAATGTCTATGCTACCCAGAGCAAACTATACCTTCAATGCCATCCCAATCAAAATTCCAATGACATTTTTCAAAGTGCTGGGACAAACAATCCTAAAATTTGTATGGAATCAGAAAAGACCCTGAATCGCCAAGGAAATGTTGCAAAAGAAAAACAAAGCTGGGGGCATCACGTTGTCCAATTTCAAGCTATATTACAAAGCTGTGATAACCAAGACAGCATGGTACTGGCACAAAAACAGACATATAGACCCATGGAACAGAATAGAGAGCCCAGATATGGACCCTCAACTCTATGGTCAAATAATCTTTCACAAAGCAGGAAAAACTATGCAATGGAAAAAAGACAGTCTCTTCAATAAATGATGCCGGGCAAACTGGACAGCTACATGTAGAAGAATGAAACTCGACCATTCTCTAACACCATTCACAAAAATAAACTCAAAGTGGATGAAAAACCTCAATGTGAGACAGGAATCCATCAAAATCCTAGAGGAGAAAATAGGCAGTAACTTCTTGGACATCGGCCACAGCAACTTCTTTCAAGATACATCTCCAAAAGCTAGTGAAACAAAAGCAAAAATGAACTTTGGGGACTTCATCAAGATAAAAAGCTTCTGCACAGCAAAGGAAACAGTCAACAAAACAAAGAGGCAACCCACAGAATGGGAGAAGATATTTGCAAATGACACTACAGATAAAGGGCTGGTATCCAAGATCTATAAAGAACTTCTCAAACTCAACACCCAAAAACAAATAATCAAGTCAAAAAGTGGGTAGAAGATATGAACAGACACTTCTCTGAAGAAGACAAACAAATAGCTAACAGATGCATGAAAAAATGTTCATCATCATTAGCCATCAGGGAAATTCAAACCAAAACCACATTGAGATACCACCTTACAACCAGTTAGAATGGCAAAAATGGACAGGGAAAGAAACAACAAATGTTGGAGAGGTTGTGGAGAAAGGGGAACCCTCTTACACTGTTGGTGGGAATGCAGGTTGGTACAGCCACTTTGGAAAACAGTGTGGAGGTGCCTCAAAAATTTAAAAATAGAGCTACCCTATGACCCAGCAATTGCACTCCTGGGCATTTACCCCAAAGACACAGATGTAGTGAAAAAAGGGCCATATGCACCCCAATGTTCATCGCAGGAATGTCCACAATAGCCAAACTGTGGAAAGAGCCGAGATGCCCTTCAACAGATGAATGGATAAAGAAGATGTGGTCCATATATACAATGGAATATTACTCAGCCATCAGAAAGGATGAATACCCAACTTTTACATCAACATGGATGGGACTGGAGGAGATGATGCTAAGTGAAATAAGTCAAGCAGAGAAAGTCAATTATGATATGGTTTCACTTATTTGTGGCACATAAGGAATAGCATGGAGGATATTAGGAGAAGGAAGGGAAAAAATGAGCGGGGAGAATTGGAGGGAGAGATGAACCATGAGAGACTATGGACTCTGGGAAACAAACAGGGTTGGGGGGGGAAAGGGGAGATTGGTTAGCCCGGTGGTGGGTATTAAGGAGGGCACGTATTGCATGGTGCACTGGGTGTTATACGAAAACAATGGATCGTGGATCACCACAGCAAAAACTAATGATATATTGTATGGTGACTAACATAATAAAATGAAAAAAAAAATGGTCTAGTCCCCTTCCCAATGAATAGGGCTGACCGATTAACTACAGAAATAAGAGTGTGACTTCTGAGGCTAATTCATAAAAGACATTGTGGTTTCTATCTTGCTCTCTCTCTCTCTTTTTTCTATCTTGCTCTCTTTTGGATCATTTGATGTAGGGGAAGCCAGACACTATGTTGTAAGGAGGACATTCAAGAAGTCCTGTGGAGAGAAGCATGTGATGAGGAACTGTCAACAGCCATATGATTGAGTCATCTTAGAAGATCCTCCAGGGGCCCCTGGGTAGGTCAGTCGTTAAGCATCTGCCTTTGGCTCAGGTCATGATCCCAGGGTCCTGGGATCAAGCCCCGCATTGGGGGGGGGGGTCCCTGCTCAGCGGGAGGCCTTCTTCTACCTCTCCCACTCCCCTTGCTTGTGTTCCCACTCTTGCTGTGTCTCTCTCTGTCAAATAAATAAGTAAAATCTTAAAGAAAAAAAGAAGATCCTCTAGCTCCAGTGAGCTTTCAGATGACTGAAACAGTTAACAGCTTTACTCCAATTTCATGAAAGACCCTGAGCCAGAACTACCCAGCTAAGCCTCTCCTAAATTTCTAACTCACAGAAACTCTGGGTATGTGTTTATTTTTGTTTTGGACCACTAGTTTTTTGCTAATTTGTTATACAGCAAGATATAACTAACATAGCTTAGAGTTTGAGTCTATTACATACAATTAAAAAAATTACTCTCTACCTACCTCTTGGTGCTTATATGAAATCATTTTCCTAGGAATGGAACTGTTGGGGCAGAGGTTTGAGATTCACTAATATTAGTAGATACTACCAAAATTTTTCAAGTATTTTTTTTATTCCAACTAGCCATGTATGAAAGTCCTCTTTATCCACATCTGTATCAACTCTTGATATGGTCAATTTTTAAATTTTAGCCATTCTTATGGGTGTTCAATGGTATCTCATTGCAAGTTTAAATTTGTATTTCCCGGATGACTAATGATGCTGAGCACCTTTCTGTATGTTTGCTGTCTGTTTTGGTTATTTTTTTGAAATAGAAAATTGCTCTCCAAACCCAGCAGATCTCAGGAAACAAACTGAGGGTTGCTGGAATGTTGCGGGGGTGGGAGGGATGGGGTGGCTGGGTGATAGACATTGGGGAGGGTATGTGCTATGGTGAGCGCTGTGAATTGTGCAAGACTGTTGAATCACAGATCTGTACCTCTGAAACAAATAATACAATATATGTTAAGAAAAAAAAAGAGGAAGAAGATAGCAGGAGGGGAAGAATGAAGGGGAATAAATTGGAGGGGGAGACGAACCATGAGAGACGATGGACTCTGAAAAACAAACTGAGGGTTCTAGAGGGGAGGGGGTGGGGGGATGGGTTACCCTGGTGATGGGTATTGAAGAGGGCACGTTCTGCGTGGAGTACTGGGTGTTATGCACAAACAATGAATCGTGGAACACTACATCAAAAACTAATGATGTAATGTATTACATTAACATAACAATACAAAATTTAAAGAAAAAAAAAGAAAATTGCTCTCTCCAAAACTTAACAATTTCTAGAGTCCCTAGCTGTTGAGAATATCAAAACTATGCTTTCTCTTCCCTTCACTATGTCCAGCATAACTGCCAATTTTATATGAGTCTTGTTGCTGTGGTTTTGGCCTACCTGTTTGTATTTCAGGGTTCTTGGGAGATACTGCATCACCTAATTTTTGTTATAGGTATTTACCATGGATTTTCACTTTTGCCATTCTATTTGTTCCATTCTAATTAATGCTGTGTGTGTGTGTGTGTGTGTGTGTGTCTAAATATATATTTACAGTAGCCAAGATATAGAAGGAACTTAAGTGTCTACTGGTAGATTAATGGATAAAGAAGATGAGATAGACATATATCTCTGTCTATACACACAATGGAATATTACACAGCCATAAAAATGATGAGATCTTGCCATTTGCAACAACGTGGCTAAACCTAGAGGGTATTATGATAAGTGAAATAAGGCAGACAGAGAAAGACAAATACCATATGATTTCACTTAAATGTGTAATCTAAAAAACAAAACAAATGAACAAGCAAACAAAAAGCAGACTCAGACTTATAAATATGGAAAACAAACTGATGGCTGCCAGAGGGAAGGGGGTGGTGGGGTGCACAAAATGGGTAAAGGGGAGTGGTAGATACAGGCTTCCAGTTACGGAATGAATAAGTCACAGGGATAAAGTGTACAGCATAGGGACTATAGTCAATGATATTGTAAGAGCACAGTATGATGACAATGGTAGCTATGCTTGTAGTAAGGTACAGCGATGCTGAATCACTATATTGTACACCTAATATTAATGTAACATTGTGTGTAAAATGTACTCAAGTAAGAAAATTAGACACCCATGCAGGAAAGTGAATAATGATGAAAATACTGCACATAAAAACTTTTGGAATGCAGCTAAAACTATCTAAGAGGAAACTTTATGCTTTATATTATAAAAGAGGAAAGGTTAAAAATAAGTAAGTTAATTATTTAATTAAGAAGTTAGAAAGGGAATAATAGAATAAATCCAAATAAGGGTTCTAGAGGGGAGGAGGGTAGGGGGATGGGTTAGCCTGGTGATGGGTATTAAAGAGGGCACATTCTGCATGGAGCACTGGGTGTTATGCACAAACAATGAATCATGGAACACTACATCAAAACCTAATGATGTAATATATGGTGATTAACATAACAATAAAAATTAAAAAAAGAATAAATCCAAATAAAATAGAAGGAAGGAAATAATAAAGTTAAGAGGAGTTAAAAACACTAATATCAACGAATAATAGTGCTTTTTAATAAACAACCTTGTACATATTTTTTGTGAACATATGTACTCATTCCTACTATGTATCTCAGGAATAGAGTACACTTCACAATTCATTTTATAGGACCCGCATAACTTTGATCCTAAAATTAGACACTATAAATTATAAGGGAAAATTACAGAATTATATATCTTATGAGCATAGGTGAAAATATATTTGTTAAGGAGCACCTGGGTGGTTCAGTCATTTAAGTGTCTGCCTTTGGCTCAGGTCATGATCCCGGGGTCCTGGGATCGAGGCCCTTGTCGGGGCCCCTGCTCAGTGGGGAGTCTGCTTCTCCCTCTCCCTCTGTGTGCTATCTAAAATAAATAAAATCTTTTTAAAAAAAGGAAATATATTTATCAAATACTAGCATATTAAATCTAGCAGTATATAAAAAGGAGAATACATTAGAACTAAGTGAGATTTATTCTGGGAATACAAGGTTGGCATACATCAAAAAATACAAAGAAAAACCTCAATAGTTAGAAGGCAAATAACCCAACTAAAAATGGGCAAAAGATTTATTTACTTATTTTAGATTTTATTTATTTGAGGGGGGGGAGAGAGAGAGCATAAGCCAGGGGGAGTGGCAGAGAAAGAAGGAGAAGCAGGCTCCCTGCTGAGCAAGGAGCCTGATGTGGGGCTTGATTCCAGGATCCTGGGATCATGACCTGGGCTGAAGGCAGACAGTTAACTGACTGAGCCACCCAGGTGCTCCAAATGGGCAAAAGATTTAAACAGATACCTCACCAAAAAAATATGTACAGATGACAAATAAGCCTATGAAAGATGCTCAAAATCATTTGTCATTAGGGAATTAAATTAAACAATTAAAATAACAATGAGACATCACTACACACCCATTAGAATAGCTAAAATCCAAAACACTGATAACAAGAATACTGGCAAGGATGTGGACCAACGGGAACTCTCATTCGTTATGATGAGAATGCAAAATTGTACAGCTATTTTATTTTTTATTAATATTAGTTTTCATTTTTTTAAAAAAAGTTTTAATTTTAATTCCATGAACAGCCATTTCAAAAGACATTATGGCAGTTCCTTCCTTCCTTCCTTCCTTCCTTCCTTCCTTCCTTCCTTCCTTCCTTCCTTCCTTCCTTCCTTTTTAAAGATTTTATTTATTTATTTGACAGAGAGACACAGCACAGGCAGGGGGAGCAGCAGAGGCAGAGGGAGAAGCAGGCTCCCCGCCAAGCAGGGAGAACGATATGGGGCCTGATCCCAGGACCCTGAGATCATGACCTGAGCTGAAGGCAGACGTTCAACCAAATGAGCCACCCAGGCGCCCCTCTTTCTTTTTCTCTTTCTTTCTCTCTCTCTCTTTCTTCTTTCTTTCTTTCTTTCTTTCTTTCTTTCTTTCTTTCTTTCTTTCTTTCTTTCTTTCTTTCTTTCTTCTTTCTTTCTTTTCTTCTTTCTTTATTTTTTCTTTTCTTCTTTCTTTTTTTCTTTCTTCTTTCTTTCTTCTCTTCTTTCTTTCTTTCTTTCTTTCTTTCTTTCTTTCTTTCTTTCTTTCTTTCTTTCCTTCCTTCCTTCCTTTCTTTCTTTCTTTCTCTCTCTCTTTCTTTTCTTTCTTTCTTTCTTTCTTTCTTTCTTTCTTTCTTTCTTTCTTTCTTTCTTTCTTTTTCTTTCTTTCTTTTTCTTTCTTTCCTTTCCTTCCTTCCTTCTTTCTTTTCTTTCTCTCTCTTTTTTAAAGATTTTACTTCTTTATTTGAGAGAGAGAAAAGCAAGAGTGGGGGGAGGGGCAGAGAGTGAGAGGGAGAAGCAGACTTTCCACTGAGCAGGGAGCCTGCCACAGGGCTCCATCCCATATTTTGTCCCTTTTCTTGGTAGGAGCTTTATAGCTTTATAGTTTTACATTTAGGTCAGTAATACATTTTGAGTTAATTTTTGTGAAGGGTGTTGGATATGTGTCTAGGTTCATTTTTTTGCATGCGGATATCCAGTTCTAGTATCATTTGTTGAAGAGACTATCTTTGCTCCATTGAATAGCTTTTACTCCTTTTTCAAAGATCACTTGGCTTTATATTTCTGTACTCTTTATTCTGTTCTATTAATCTGCCTATTCTTTTCCCCAAAACTACACTGCCTTGATTGAATTTCCTTTGTATTAAGTATTGAAGTCAGGTACTGTCAGTCTTACAACTTCTTCTTTTTCAATATCATCTTGGCTATTTTGGAACTTTTGTCTCTATCATATAAACTTTAGAATCAGCTTATTGATATCCACAAAATTACTTATCCTATCTATGAATATCTCTACATTTATTTAGTTCTTCATCAATTTTCTTCATCAGAGTTTTGTAGTTTTCCTTATATAGATCTTCTATATGTTTTGTTAGATTTATACCTATGTATATCATTTTGGGAGGGGTGCTAATGTATATGGTACTGTATTTTCAAATTAAAACTCTACTTGTTCATTGGTGGTATATAGGAAAGTCATTGACTTTTATATATTAAGCTTGTATTCTGCAGCCTTGCTTTAACTACTTATTAATTCCCAGAGTTTTTGGTCCATTGTTTCAGATTTTCTAATGTGTCAATCTTGTCATCAGTGGAAAGAAAACACATTCCTTCCTTCTTAATCTGTATGTCTTTTATTCCTTTTCTTGTCTTATTGCATTAGCTGAGTTCTCAAGTACAATGTTGAAGAGCAGTGGTTAGATGGGCATCCTTGCCTTATTCCTGACCCTAGTAGAAAAGCTTCAAGTTTCTCACACTTAAGTATGTTGATAGCTGTAGGTTTTTGTAGACATTCTTTATCACATTAAGGACATTCCTTTCTGTTACTAGTATACGGCAATTTTTTAAAAAACCATAAGTGCACGTGTTGGAAAATGCTTTTTCTACATCTATTGATATAATCATGTAATTTTTCTTCTTTAGCCTATTGATGTATTGGATTTTATTAGTTCTCTTTCGAATGCTAAATCAGCCTTTTATCTATGGGATAAATCACACTTGAGTGTGACATATTTGTCTTTTTTTTTCTTTCTTCCTTTTTTTTTTTTTTTTAAGTAGGCTCCCCAGAGTGGAGCTCAAAGCTGGGCTTGAACTCTTGACCCCAAGATCAAGACCTCAGCTGAGATCAATTTGGCTGCTTAACTGACTGAGCCACCCAGGCACCCCTCTCTGGTTTTGGTATTAAGAAATGCTGAGGGGTGCTGGGTGGCTCAGTTGGTTAAGTGTTTGCCTTCAGCTTAGGTTATGATCTTGGGATCCTGGGATTGAGCCCTGTATTGGGCTCCCTGCTCAGTGGGTAGTCTGCTTCTCCCTCTCTCTTTGCCCTCACACCACTTGTGCACTCTCTCTTTCTCAAATAAATAAATAAAATCTTAAAAAGAGACAATGCTGAAAAATTTAGGACATATTCCCTTACCTTGTATACATTGAAGGTTACTGTAGACAATTGGTATAATTTTTCCCTTAAATGTTTGGTAGAATTCACCAGTAAATCCATCTGGGCCTGGTGCTTTCTATTTGGGAAGTTCAATTGTTGAGACAATTTCTTTAATAGATAAAGTCCTATTCAGATTATTTCTTTTTGTGTGAGTTTTGGCATATTGTGTCTTTCAAGGAATTGGTCCATTTCATTTAGATTATCAAATTTGTGGACAAAGAATAGTCCATAGTATTCCTTGATTATCCTTTTAAAGTCTATGGCATCTGTAGTGAAATACCCCATTTCATTTCTGATATCAGTAATTCGTGTCTTTTCTCTTTCTTTGTTATCCTGGCTAGACATTTATGGACTTTATTTGTATTTTCAAAGAATCAGTTGTTGCAAACAGAGAAAATTTTTCTTCTTACTTTCTAATTTGGATGACTTTTATTTCTTTTTCTTGCCTAATTTATCTAATTTTTAAAAAAGATTTTATTTATTTATTTATTTATTTATTTATTTATTTATTTGCCAGAGAGAGACAGAGTGCACAAGGCTGGGGGAGTGGGAGAAGGAGAAGCAGGCTCCCCACTGAGCAGGGGGCCCAATGTGGGACTCGATCACAGGACCCTGGGATTATGACCTGAGTCGAACGCAGATGCTTAACCGAATGAGCCACCCAGGCGTCCCATTGCCTAATTTATCTAGCTAGGACTTCTGGTATTATGTTGAATGGGAGTGATGGGAGTGGACATCCTTGTCTTAATCATGATCATAAAGGAAAAGCTTTGACCTTTCATTGTTGAGTATGATATTAGTTTTGAGGTTATTACATATGGCCTTTATTATGTGAGGTACATTCTTACTACATTCAATTTGTTGAATGTTTTTGTCATAAATGGATGTTGAATTTTGTCATGTCTTCTTTTTTTGGGCATTGATTGAGATGATCCTATGATCTTATATTTCATTTTATGAATATGGTCCATATGCTATCCTTATATCCCAAGAGTAAGTCCCACTTGATCATGATGTATGCTCCTTTTGATATGCTGTTTAATTCTGTTTGCTAGTATATATTTTTGTTTTTCTTTAAATTCCAGTTAGTTAACATACAGTGTAATATTATTTTCAGGTATACAATATAGTGATTCAACACTTCCATAGAACACCCAGTGCTCATCACAAGTGTACTCCTTAATCTTCATCATCTATTTAACCCAGCTCCCCACTTACCTCCCTTCTGGTAATCATCAATTTGTTCTCTATAGTTGGGAATCTTTCTCTTGGTTTGCCTTTTTTTTTTCTCCTTTGCTCATTTGTTTTGTTTTTTAAATTCTTCATCTGAGTGAAATCATACGGCATTTGTCTTTCTCTGACTGACTTATTTTGCTTAGCATAATACTCTCTAGCTCCATCCATGTTGCAAATGACAAGATTTCATTCTTTTTTATGGCTGAGTAATATTCATATATAATATATATATATTCTTTTATATATATATAAAAGAATAGCCAAACTATGGAAACAGCCCAAGTGTCCATCAAATGGTGAATGGATAAAGAAGATGTGGAATATATATATTCCACATATGTTTATATATATATATATATATATATAAAATTTTGATATATATATATATATGGCATTTCATTCTTTTTTAACCCCTTTGACAATGGCCATGGAAATCTCTTTCTAGATAAGTCTCCTGAGGCAAGGGAAACAAAAGCAAAAACAAACTACTGGGACTTCACCAAAATAAAAAGCTTCTGCACAGCAAAGGAAACAATCAACAAAACTAAAAGGCAACCTATGGAATGGGAGAATGTTATTTGTAAATGACATATCTGATAAAGGCTTAGTATCCAAACTATATAAAGAATTTATCAAACTCAACACCCCCCAAGACGAATAATCCAATAAAAAAATAGATGCGAATAGACATTTTCCCAAAGAAGATACAGATGGCCAACAGACACATGAAAAGGTGCTCAATATCAATTATCATCAGGGAAATACAAATCAAAAGTATAATGAGATATCACCTCACACCTGTCAGAATGGATAAAATCAACAACCCAAGAAACAATAGGTGTTGGTGAGGATATGGAAAAAGGGAACCCTCTTGCACTGTTGGTGGAAATGCAAACTGGTGCAGCCACTCTGGATAACAGCATGGAGGCTCTCCAAAAAGTTAAAAATAGAACTACCCTATGATCCAGCAATTGCACTACTAGGTATTTGCCCAAAGGGTACATAAATACAAATGAAAAGAGACACATGCACCTCAATGTTTGCTGGTATTTTGTTGAGAATTTTTGCATCCATATTCATCAAAGGTATTGGCCTGTAATTTTCTTTTCTTGTAGTGTCCTTCGTTAGCTTTAGTATCAGGATAATGCTGGCCTTGTAAAATGAATTTGGGAGTGTTCCTTCCTCTTTAAATTTTTGTGGAAGTTTGAGAAGGATTGGGGTTAATTCTTTTTTTTAATAGTTATGTTAATCACCATACATTGCATCATTAGTTTTAGATGTAGTGTTCCATGATTCATTGTTTGTGCATAACACCCAGTGCTCCATGCAGAATGTGCCCTCTTTAATACCCATCACCAGGTTAACCCATCCGCCCACCTCCCTCCCCTCTAGAACCTTCAGTTTGTTTTTCAGAGTCCATCGTCTCTCATGGTTGGTCTCCCCCTCTGATTTCCCCCCCTTCATTCTTCCCCTCCTGCTATCTTCTTCTTCTTCTTCTTTTTTTAAATTTTTTATTGTTATGTTAATCACCATATATTACATCATTTGTTTTGGTGTAGTGTTCCATGATTCATTGTTTGTTCATAACACCCAGTGCTCCACGCAGAATGTGCCCTCTTTAAAACCCATCACCAGGCTAACCCATCCCCCTACCCACCTCCCCTCTAGAAACCTCAGTTTGTTTTTCAGAGTCCATCATCTCTCCTGGTTCGTCTCCCCCTCTGACTTACTCCCCTTCATTCTTCCCCTCCTGCTATCTTCTTCTTTTTCTTTTTTCTTAAAATATGTTGCGTTATTTGTTTCAGAAGTACAGGTCTGTGATTCAACAGTCTTACACAATTCACAGCACTCGCCACAGCACATACCCTCCCCAATGTCTATCATCCAGCCACCCCATCCCTCCCACCCCCCACCAATCCAGCAACCCTCAGTTTGTTTCCTGAGATTAGGAATTCCTCATATCAGTGAGGTCATATGATACATGTCTTTCTCTGATTGACTTATTTCACTCAGCATAACACCCTCCAGTTCCAACCACGTCATTGCAAATGGCAAGATCTCATTCCTTTTGATGGCTGCATAATATTCCATTGTGTATATATACCACTTCTTCTTTATCCATTCATCTGTCGATGGACATCTTGGCGCTTTCCACAGTTTGGCTATTGTGGACATTGCTGCTATAAACATCGGGGTGCACGTACCCCTTCGGATCCCTACATTTGTATCTTTGGGGTAAATACCCAGTAGTGCAATGGCTGGATTGTATGGTAGCTCTATTTTCTACAGTTTGAGGAACCTCCATACTGTTTTCCAGAGTGGTTGCACCAACTTGCATTCCCAGTGGCAGTGTAGGAGGGTTCCCCTTTCTCTGCATCCCCGCCAATATCTCTCGTTTCCTGACTTGTTAATTTTAGCCATTCTGACTGGTGTGAGGTGGTATCTCATGGAGGTTTTGATTTGGATTTCCCTGATGCCGAGCGATGTTGAGCACTTTTCGTGTGTCTCTTGGCCATTTGGATGTCTTCTTTGGAAAAATGTCTGTTCATGTCTTCTGCCCATTTCTTGATTGGATTATGTGTTCTTTGGGTGTTGAGTTTGATAAGTTCTTTATAGATTTTGGATACTAGCCCTTTATCTGATATGTCATTTGCAAATATTTTCTCCCATTCTGTCGGTTGTCTTTTGGTTTTGTGGACTGTTTCTTTGGCTGTGCAAAAGCTTTTTATCTTGATGAAATCCCAATAGTTCATTTTTGCCCTGGCTTCCCTTGCCTTTGGCGATGTTTCTAGGAAGAAGTTGCTGCGGCTGAGGTCGAAGAGGTTGCTGCCTGTGTTCTCCTTTAGGATTTTGATGGACTCCTGTCTCACGTTTAGGTCTTTCAACCATTTGGAGTCTATTTTTGTGTGTGGTGTAAGGAAATGGTCCAGTTTCATTCTTCTGCATGTGGCTGTCCAATTTTCCCAACACCATTTGTTGAAGAGACTGTCTTTTTGCCATTGGACATTCTTTCCTGCTTTGTCAAAGATGAGTTGACCATAGAGTTGAGGGTCCATTTCTGGGCTCTCGATTCTGTTCCACTGATCTATGTGTCTGTTTTTGTGCCAGTACCATACTGTCTTGATGATGACAGCTTTGTAATAGAGCTGGAAGTCCGGAATTGTGATGCCACCAGCTTTGCTTTTCTTTTTCAACATTCCTCTGGCTATTCTGGGTCTCTTCTGGTTCCATACAAATTTTAGGATTATTTGTTCCATTTCTTTGAAAAAAGTGGATGGTATTTTGATGGGGATTGCATTGAATGTGTAGATTGCTCTAGGTAGCATTGACATCTTCACAATCTTTGTTCTTCAAATCCACGAGCATGGAATGTTTTTCCATTTCTGTGTGTCTTCCTCAATTTCTTTCATGAGTATTTTATAGTTTTCTGAGTACAGATCCTTTGCCTCTTTGGTTAGATTTATTCCTCGGTATCTTATGGTTTTGGGTGCAATTGTAAATGGGATCGACTCTTTAATTTGTCTCTCTTCTGTCTTGTTGTTGGTGTATAGGAATGCCACTGATTTCTGTGCATTGATTTTATAGCCTGCTACTTGACTGAATTCCTGTATGAGTTCTAGCAGTTTTGGGGTGGAGTCTTTGTGTTTTCCATATAAAGTATCATATCATCTGCAAAGAGTGAGAGTTTGACTTCCTCTTTGCTGATTTGGATGCCTTTTATTTATTTATTTATTTATTTATTTTTTGTTGTCTGATTGCTGTGGCTAGGACTTCTAATACTATGTTGAATAGCAGTGGTGAGAGGGGACAACCCTGCCGCGTTCCTGACCTTAGGGGGAAAGCTCTCAGCTTTTCCCCATTGAGAATGATATTCGCATGTAGGTTTTTCATAGATGGCTTTTGTGATATTGAGGTAGGTACCCTCTATCCCTATACTCTGAAGAGTTTTGATCAAGAAAGGATGCTGTACTTTGTCAAGTGCTTTCTCTGCATCTATTGGGAGGATCATATGATTCTTGTTCTTTCTTTTGTTAATATATTATATCACGTTGATTGATTTGTGGATGTTGAACCAACCTTGCAGCCCAGGGATAAATCACACTTGGTCGTGGTGAATAATCCTTTTAATGTACTGTTGGATCCTATTGGCTAGTATTTTGGTGAGAATTTTTGCATCCATGTTCATCAAGGATATTGGTCTGTAATTCTCCTTTTTGATGGGGTCTTTGTCTGGTTTGGGGATCAAGGTCATGGTGGCCTGATAAAATAAGTTTGGAACTTTTCCTTCCATTTCTATTTTTTGGAACAGTTTCAGGCGAATAGGTATTAATTCTTCTTTAAATGTTTGGGAGAATTCCCCTGGGAAGCCATCTGGCCCTGGGCTTTTGTTTCTGGGGAGATTTTTGATGACTGCTTCAATTTCCTTAGTGGTTATAGGTCTGTTCAGGTTTTCTATTTCTTCCTGGTTCAATTTTGGTAGTTGATACATCTCTAGGAATGCACCCATTTCTTCCAGGTTATCTAATTTGCTGGCATAGAGTTGCTCATAATATGTTCTCATACTTGTTTGTATTTCTTTGGTGTTGGTTGTGATCTCTCCTCTTTCATTCATGATTTTGTTGATTTGGGTCATTTCTCTTTTCTTTTTGATAAGTCTGGCCAGGGGTTTATCAATCTTGTCAATTCTTTCAAAGAACCAGCTCCTAGTTTCGTTGATCTGTTCTACTGTTCTTTTGGTTTGTAGTTCATTGATTTCTGCTCTGATCTTTATGATTTCTCTTCTCCTGCTGGGTTTAGGCTTTCTTTGCTGTTCTTTCTCCGGCTCCTTTAGGTGTAGGGTTAGGTTGTGTATTTGAGACCTTTCTTGTTTCTTGAGAAAGGCTTGTATTGCTATATACTTTCCTCTCAGGACTGCCTTTGCTGTATCCCAAAGATTTTGAACAGTTGTGTTTTCATTTTCATTGGTTTCCATGAATTTTTTAAATTCTTCTTTAATTTCCTGGTTGACCCATTCATTCTTTAGTAGGATGCTCTTTAGCCTCCATGTATTTGAGTTCTTTCCGACTTTCCTCTTGTGGTTGAGTTCTAGTTTCAAAGCATTGTGGTCTGAAAATATGCAGGGAATAATCCCAATCTTTTGGTACCGGTTGAGACCTGATTTGTGACCTAGGATGTGATCAGTTCTGGAGAATGTTCCATGGGCACTAGAGAAGAATGTGTATTCCGTTGCTTTGGGATGGAATGTTCTGAATATATCTGTGAAGTCCATTTGGTCCAGTGTGTCATTTAACGTCTTTATTTCCTTGTTGATCTGTCCATTTCAGTCAGGGGGGTGTTAAAGTCCCCCACTATTATTGTATTGTTGTCAATGTGTTTCTTTGCTTTTGTTATTAATTGCCTTATATAATTGGCTGCTCCCATGTTAAGGGCATAGCTATTTACAATTGTTAGATCTTCTTGGTGTATAGACCCTTTACGTAGGATATAGTGGCCTTCCTCATCTCTTATTACAGTCTTTGTGTTAAAATCTAATTTGTCTGACATAAGGATTGCCACCCCAGCTTTCTTTTGGTGTCCATTAGCATGGTAAATGGTTTTCCACCCCCTCACTTTCAATCTGAGGGTGTCTTTGAGTCTAAAATGAGTCTCTTGCAGACAGCATATTGATGGGTCTTGTTTTTTATTCCATTCTGATAGCCTGTGTCTTTTGATTGGGGCATTCAGCCCATTTACATTCAGGGTAACTATTGAAAGGTATGAATTTAGTGCTATTGTATTGCTTGTAAGGTGACTGTTACTGTATATTGTCTGTGTTCCTTTCTGGTCTATGCTGCTTTTAGGCTCTCTGCTTAGAGGATCCCTTTCAATATTTCTTGGAGGGCTGGTTTCGTGTTTGCAAATTCCTTTATTTTTTGTTTATCCTGGAAGGTTTTTATCTCTCCTTCAATTTTCAATGACAGCCTAGCAGGATATAGTATTCTTGGCTGCATATTTTTCTCGTGTAGTGCTCTGAAGATATCATGCCAGTCCTTTCTGGCTTGCCAGGTCTCTGTGGATAGGTCTGTTGCCAATCTAATGTTTCTACCATTGTAGGTTACAGATCTTTTCTCCCGAGCTGCTTTCAAGATTTTCTCTTTGTCTCTGAGACTCGTAAATTTTACTATTAGATGTCGGGGTGTTGACCTATTTTTATTGATTTTGAGAGGGGTTCTCTGTGCCTCCTGGATTTTGATGCCTGTTTCCTTCCCCACATTAGGGAAGTTCTCTGCTATAATTTGCTCCAATATTCCTTCTGCCCCTCTCTCTCTTTCTTCTTCTTCTGGGATCCCAATTATTCTAATGTTGTTTCATCTTATCGTATCACTTATCTCTCGAATTCTGCCTTCGTGATCCAGTAGTTGTTTCTCTCTCTTTTTCTCAGCTTCTTTATTTTCCATCATTTGGTCTTCTATATCGCTGATTCTCTCTTCTGCCTCATTTATCCTAGCAGTTAGTACCCCCATTTTTGATTGCACTTCATTAATAGCCTTTTTGATTTTGAGTTGGTTAGATTTTAGTTCTTTTATTTCTCCAGAAAGGGTTTCTCTAATAACTTCCATGCTTTTTTCAAGCCCAGCTAGTGTCTTTAAAGTCATGATTCTGAACTCTAGGTCTGACATCGTACTAATGTCCGTATTGAGTAGGTCCCTGGCAGACGGTACTACCTCTTGTTCTTTTTGCTGAGGTGATTTTTTTTCGTCTCTTCATTTTGTCCAGAGGAGAACAGATGAATGAGAGAACAAAATGCCCCCAGGTTAACAACGTCTCCAGCAAATATACTCTAAAGAAATCAGAAAAGACCTGAAACCAGGGGAAAAGAAAGGGAAAGAAAGAAAAAAGAAAGAGCAAAAAAAAGAAAAAGATAAAATAAAACAAAAACAGAACAAAACAAAACAAAAGACAGAATATGATCAAATATGATCAGGCTAGTGCATAGATCAGTGCCACACACTAGATTTTGGATGTATTTTGGTCTGTTAGAAGAAAATGCCTCATAAATTTTAAAGAAAGAAAGACTTATATATGTACAATATAAGGGTTGATACAATGAAGGCATGGAAGATGACTGTAAAGATGAAAATTATAAAAGATTTTATAAAAGGATTTGATAAGAAGTTGTTTGAAAAAAGAAAGATTTTTTTTAAAAAAAAGATAAAAAAAGGGGGAGAATGTGATCAGGGAGGAGACTAGAACAAAGCCATACACTAGTGATTTAGGGTATATTTTGATCTGTTAGACGAAACTGTATCTCAAAATTTTAAGGAGAGAACAACTTATATATATATGCCAAAAATAAGGGTATCTACTATGAAGGGATAGAATATGACTCTAAAAATGAAAAATAAAAAAAATTTTTTTTCAAAAAGGGATTGATAAGATCTTGGTTGAAAAAGGGAAAAAGAAAAATTAAAAGAAAAAGTTAAAAAAATTAACTTTGAAAAACTAATGAATAATGGTAAAAAAGCCATGAATTCTATGTGCAGTTTTCCCCCAGCGCTGGAGTTCTCCCGTTCTCCTTGATCAGTAAACTTGGTCTTGGCTGGCTGTTCATGCTGAGCTTCTTGGAGAGGGGCCTGTTACTGTGATTCCCAAATGTCTTTGCCGGAGGCGGAATTGCCCCACCCTTGCTGGTCCGGGATAAGCAATCTGCTTGGGTTTGCTCTTGGGAGCTTTTGTTCCCTGCAAGCTTTCCGTACAGCTTTGGAGGACAAGAGTGAAAATGGTGGCCTCCCAATCTCCGCCCGGAGGAGCCATGAACTTGGGGCCCCACTCCTCAGTGCGCCCCCAGAGAAAAGCAGTCACTCCCGTGTTCCCGGTCTCCGGCTGCACTCCGTGCTCACCCGGCCTGTGACCGAGCGTTTCTATCTCTGGCACCCAACCCCGTGTGGAGTCTCCAAACCCAGAAGATCCCTGTGGTGCGCTTCGCCGCCGCTCCTCCTGGGGGAGGAAGGGGAGTCTCCCCGGATCTGCCACTTGTTGGGTCCCTGCTGGAGGAGCAGTGGCCCGATTGGGCCGCGGATCACAGTTTATGGCAACCCCGAGCTGAGAGCCCGCACCTTGGCTCCGTCTCTACAGCCGGCTTCCCCGCTCTGATACCTGGGAGCTGTGCTGCACTCAGGCACCCCCGGTCTTTCTGTGACCCTGAGGGTCCTGAGACCACACTGTCCCACGAGGGTTCCACCCCCCGCTTAGCCACTGGAGCGACGTCCCTCAGCGGAGCCGACTTCTAAAAGTTCCGATTTTGTGCTCCGGCTCTAGCATTTGCCAGAAGCAGCCGATGGACGCCCCCTCCCCCGCCATCTATCCTCCCGAATATCGCCTCGGATCCACTTCTCCACACGTCCTACCTTCCAGAAAGTGGTCGCTTTTCTGTTCAGAGAGTTGTTGCTATTCTTCTCTTGGATCTCCTGTTGAGTTCGTAGGTGTTCAGAATGGTTTGATCCCTATTCAGCTGAATTCCTGAGACCAGATGAAATCCAGGTTTCCTACTCCTCCGCCATCTTGCTCCGCCTATCGGATTGGGGTTAATTCTTTAAAGAAGTGGTACAATTCATGTGTGAAACCATCTGGAGCTGGGCTTTTCTTTGTTGGGAGGGTTTTTATTTCTGCTTCATTCTCCTTACTCATTTTTGGTCTGTTCAGGTTTTCTGTTTCTGTTTTTGTTTTTTTTGTTGATTCAGTCTTTGTAGGCTGTATGTTTCTAAGGATGTATCCATCTAGTTTTTTATTTATTAAATTTTATTTTATTATGTTATGTTAATCACACATACATATCTTTGTGTATGGTGTTAGACAATGGTAGAATTTCATTCTTCTGCTTGTGGCTGTCCAATTTTCCCAGCACCATTTATTGAAGAGACTGTCTTTTTTCCATTGCATGTTTTTTCCTGCTTTGTCAAAGATGATTTGACCATAGAGTTGAGGGTCCATATCTGGGTTCTCTATTCTGTTCCATGGGTCTATATGTCTGTTTTTGTGCCAGTACCATGCTGTCTTGGTGATCACTGCTTTGTAATATAGCTTGAAATCAGGCAACGTGATGCCCCCAGCTTTTTCTTTTTCAACATTTCCTTGGTGATTCGGGGTCTTTTCTGATTCTGTACAAATTTTAGGATTGTTTGTTCCAGCACTTTGAAATTGTCATTGGAATTTTGATCAGGATGGCTTTGAAGGTATAGATTGCTCTGGGTAGCATAGATATTTTAACAATGCTTATTCTTATTACCCATGAGCATGAAATGTTCTTCCATCTTTTTGTGTCTTCTTCAATTTCTTTCATGAGTGTTCTGTAGTAGCTCCCAGTCCTCGCCTCCAGGTTGGGGCACGTCTCTGCCCTTTGTGCTTCTAAAACCGCCACCTGCCCCCAGTTTGCATGCGTGGCTCCACTGCTCCAGGTTTCTGTCTGGGGGGCTGACCTAAAGTCCTTTCCCCGCCACTACCGGTCTGCGAGTCTGTGCCTGGTCCCCAGTGTGGGAGGCTATCCCTCACCTGCAGTGTAGGATCCCCATGGCCAGGCTCCCTCCCACTGCCATTTATCCTCTGATATCTGCCCACAGAATCATGGTTCCCCACTTTGTACCTCGAAACCACCCACCTCTGATATTCTGTTTGTGGAGATCCAGATCTATCTTTTTACATCTCAGGCTGATTTTGTGGGTGTTCAGAGTGGTCTGGTAGATATCCAGCTTAATTCCCGGGACTGGTTGGAATAGGGTCCCCTATACCTCCGTCATCTTTTCCCCAACCCTGTTTTTTTTTTTTTTTTAAAGATTTTATTTATTTATTTGACACAGAGAGAGACAGCAAGAGAGGGAACACAAGCGGGGGGAGTGGGAGAGGGAGAAGCAGGTCTCCTCCTGAGCAGAGAGCCTGATGCAGGGCTCGATTCCAGGACCCTAGGATCATGACCTGAGCTGAAGGCAGATGCTTAATGACTGAGCCACCCAGACGCCCCATGTATCCATCTAATTATCCAATTTGTTCACATATAATTGTTTCTAGTAGTCATGATCCTTCATGTTTCTGTGGTATCAGTTGTAATGTTTCCTCTCCTCTTTCATTTCTGATTTTTGAGTCTTTTCTCTCTTTTTTTAGTCTACGTACATGCTTTTCAATTTTGTTTATTTTTTCAAAAAAGCAGATCTTAGTTTCATGCATCTTTCTGCTGTGTTTCTGGTTTCCATAATTTGTTTCTTCTCTGATCTTTGTTATTTCCCTCCTTCTGGTAATTTTGTGTTTACCTTTTTCTTCTTTTTCTAGTTCCTTGAAATGTAAAGTTAGGTTGTTCATTTGAAGTTTTAATTTTTTTCTTAATGTAGGCATTTTTAGCTGTATACTTCCCTCTTAGAGCTATTTTGCTGAATCCTGTAAGTTTTGATATGCTCTGTTTCAATTTTCATTTGGTGCCAGATATTTTTAGGTTTCCCTCTTTATTTCTCCTTTGACCCACTGGTTGTTCAGGAGTGTATTATTTAATTTCTGCATATTTGTAAATTTTCCATTATTTCTCATGTTATTGATTTCCTGTTTCATACCATTGTTGTTGCTAAGGCTTGTTTGAGACCTCATAGAAGATATAGCCTGGAGAATGTTCCATGTGTGTTTGAGAAGAATGTGTGTTAGGTTGTTTTAGGTTTGTTTGGTCTATTGTGTCATTCAAGTCTGCTGTTTTCTTATTGATTTTATGTCTGGATGATCTATCCATTGTTCATAGTATGGTATTGAAGTCTCTTACTATTATATTGTTGCCTATTTCTCCCTGCAGATTTGTTAGTATTTGCTTAATATATTTAAGTACCCTGATGTTGGGTGTGTATATATTTATAATTGTTATATCATCTTGATAAAATTGACTCCTTTGTCATTATATAAACTTCTTTGTCATTTGATACAGTTTTTGACTTAAAATTGATATGAATATAGCAATCCTGATCTCTTTTGGTTCTATTTGCATGGAGTATCTTTATTCATCCCTTCACTTTGAGCCTGAGTCTTTACATCTGAAGTAGCAGTCACCTCCTCCAGTCTTTTCTGACTGCTTTCAGGAAGAAAATACCTTTTTTCAACCAGTTAGGGATTCTGAGGCTTTCTCAGACCCTTTCAATGGGTATGCTTGCTTCATACTACTTGTTCCCTCTTGGAAGTGAATTATTAAGACTTTGACTTCTGTCAATCCTGCTATGCTAGGCTAGGTGATGAGAGTATACTATTTGCTTTCCATAGCGTGATGCTGAATGCTCAAATTTGTGTACCTTCTTCCAATCCCATAGATTTGGACCAGCTTTCTCTGTGTGCACACAAGTCATCTGCAAAGGCTCACTCTTGACACCCTTGGAGTTGCACATAGGGAGCCAGCCACAGGATATGGATTTTGTGTGGGTGACTTGCATGGAGTATCATTGGTGTTTGTGGACCAGTTAGGGGGAACTATAGTCAAGGTGTTAACAGCAGCTCATTGGCAGGCTTTTTGATGGGATCTTCAAAGTGATTTGTAGGATCTGCATCCCTTTGATAACCTCTGAGAGTCTTGGCTGCTGCTGTTCCCCTAGCTTGTTCCTGCCCCAGTCATGCAATGCATCTCAGTATTCTGGATGGAGCAAGAAAAAAGTGGATCTCTTTGCCAGTGTCCCTCACAACTTGGGAAGCCAGATACTTACTCATTCACTCTTAATTTCCCTGATGGGGGAATTATAGGCAAAGAAGATTTCTCTAGGCACTGAGATGTGCCACGTTGTGGTCAGGGTGACACTGGTAAAATGAAATTGTTTCTCTTACCCTCATCAGTATGACCAATCTTGGATTTTCTGCTTACCGATGTGCTGGAACTTCTCTACTTGACTCTCTAACTTCCACAAAGGGGCTTTTGCATGTGGGTGACTGTCAAAATTGATGTTCTTTGTGGAGAAGACAGTAGAAAACTCCTATTTGGTCTTTTTGATTACATCACTCTATTATTGCTTTGAACAAATTTTTATCTTTTAGGTCAAATAAGAATTAGAAAAATTAAAGTTTTCATTTTTATCTTCACTTATTCCTTCTCTGATGCTCTTCCTTTGTTTTTGTAGATCTGAGTTTCTGACCTGTATCATTTTCCTTCTCCCTAAAGAACTTCTTTTAACATATCTTGCAAGGCCGGTCCACTGGCAAAAAATTCTCTCAATTTTTTTTCTTTTCTTATCTGGCAAAGTCTTTATTTCTCCTTCACAACAAAGGGTAATTTCTCTAGGTATAGAATTCTATGTTGGTAGTTTTATTTCTCTCAACACTTTAAATATTTCACTTCACTCTTTGCTTGCATTTTTTTAAACGATTTTATTTGAGAGAGAGAGAGTGCATCAATGGGGAAGGGGCAAAGGGAGAGGGAGAAGCAGACTCCTCACTCCTAGGACCCTGAGATAATGACCTGAGCCAAAGGTAGACGCTTAACTGACTGAGCTACCCAGGCTCCCCTGCTTGCATGGTTTTTGAGGAGAAGTTGGATGTGACTGTTATCTTTGTTCCTCTATAGATAAGGTGTCTTTCTCCTCTGGTTTCTTTCAAGATTTTTTCTGTTTCTCTGATTTTCTGTAGTTGAAAAATGATATGCCTGGGTGTGATTTTTTTGTTTGTTTTGCACTTATCCTGTTGATGTTCTCTGAGCTTCCTTGATCTGTGGTTTGGGGTTGACATTAATTTGGGGGAGATTCTCAGTCATTATGGTTTCAAATATTTTTTCTGTTTCTCTTTTTCTTCTGGTATTCACATTATACATATGTTACACATTTTGTAGTTGTCCTACAGTCTGCATATTTTGTTCTGTTTTTTGTTTTCATTTTGTTTGTTTGTTTGTTTGTTTTTGTTTCCTTTGCTTTTTGTTTTTTCGTGATTCTATTGACACACCCTTCAGCTCAGAGATTCTTTCCTCAGCCAGGTCCAGTCTACTAATAAGTCCATCAAATGCATTCTTCATTTCTATTATAGTGTTTTTGATCTCCAGCATTACTTTTTCGTTCTTTCTCAGGATTCCCATCTATCTGCTTATATTGCCCATCTGTTCTTACATGCTGTCTACTGTACCCATTATAGCCCTGGGCATATTAATCATAGTCGTTTTCAGTTACTGGTCTGATAATTCCAACACCCCTGCCGTGTCTGGTTCTAATGCTTGTTCTGTCTCTTCAAATTGTGTTTTTTGCCTTTTTGTATGCTTTGTAATTTTTTCTTGATAGCCAGACTTCTTGGGAAAAAGGAAATGCTGTAGTTAGGTCATTAGTAATCTGGTGGTGTGGTGTTCTGGAGGGGAAGTGTTCTATAGCCTATGTAACTCTCACTCTTTTATGGAGCCTATGCCTCCGGATTGTAAGAGTTTCCCAGCTTTTTTCTCCTCCCTTATGTGGAAAAAGATGGCTGAAGTTGGGTATTTACCTTCTTCAAGGTCAGTTAGGCTCTGATAATACTCCATCCAGTTGGGTTAAGTTTAACTAGTTTCCTCCTGAGGGCAGGCCTTGTTACAAAGAAAAGAGCTGTCTGGTATATTTCAAAATGATTCCTCTTCCCTTCTCCCTATGAGAAGTATGCAGGGTTTTTCTCTGATACTTACTGTGGTAATCTGGTTGTAGAAATCCCCCATGATTGCCTTCCCTGGAGTTTTTACCTCTCAGAATTATCCACACAGCACACCTAGCAATTCAGTTATAGGTCAGGGTTTCCTATCCTGGTCTGGTTACCACTGTGGTTTCTGCTTGTAAGTCTCCACTCTGGTAAGCCAGGACTCCCTGTATTTGCCTTTCTCTTTGATCTTGGCTGCAACGGTTTGCCCTGTTTCATCATCTCTCTTTTAGATTCTAGAAGAGTTTGTTGATTTTCCAGTTTGTTCAGCTTTTTAGTTGTTGGGACAGAGTGGCAATTTCCAAACTTCTTACATGCTGGGCTGGAAACCAGAGCATCTGTTCATTTTTGAAAGTCCTTGCTTATTATGGGAATCCTAGGTTAAGCTGCCCAATATTGCTGTGAGTCCAAAGTTTCACCTCCTATCTCAGTACTCGTATTGGAATTTGCTTCAGGCAAATCTACTTTTGCATTTTAAAATTTTTACTATCAAGTTTCAACTTGATGATTTTTTTCTGTTCTGTTTCGTTTTTTTGAATTGTTCTCATTTTCTTTATGAGTCTAAGCAAATCATTAAAAAGCAATTTTACTTTATGTTTCCTGTATGTATTTTTATTTAATAGAAGAAACTTTCTGAGAGTATAATCTGCCATGCTATAGAAAGAGCAACTATTTTCTTTCTTTTCTCCTTTTCTGGATAATGTACATAAATCCAGAAAAGGAGAAAAGAAATAAATACAACATTTGAAAGACAGCATATATGATACTGTGTGGTTAATTCAATAACTTCAGCACTGCATGCAATACACTCCATAAATCTTTATCATATGAATGAATGACTAAATGAATATTCAGCTGCCCAAGAGACATATTTATCTGGATATCTAGGTATAATTGATATAGTTAATACCGAATTAATGATCTTTCCCACATAGTGGTTCTTTCCCTTTGAGCATGCACACGTGTGTATGTGTATCCATTTCCTGTCATATCCTCCTCTCTATTCTTACTATGACTTCCTTGGTGCAGTCCAATACCATTTACTGCTTTATCATTGTTATAGCCTCCATGTATTTAATCTTGTATCCTGACCATCTGGGCACCACACTATTGATAGAGTGATCACTCAAGCTGGAGACTAAGGAAGTAAAAATTCTTAAAAATCTTAACATGTCTCTGCTTAATGATTCGAATAAAGTAGTGGGAATGGAAGTAAATAGAGCTGGCTGTAAGTGACTCTGTACCATGACCACAGAGAAGCACTTACTGAATTTAGCCACAAAAGCAGAATGATTGTTACACATTATGTGTTACACATCCAGATTATCTCCTTGAAAGGAGTAAAGGAATTTTATTGTTCTAGTTTGCATTTCATAACCATTGCCTGTCTCAGGGACCAAGGAAAGGCAGAAGATACATGGTCAAGAGGAAACCTTAAAGAATTATCAAGGGAGGGCACCTGAATGGCTCAGTTGGTTAAGTGTTTGCATTTGGCTCAGGTCACAGTCCCAGGGTCTTGGGACTGAGTCCTGCATCAGGATCCCTGCTTGGCAGGGAGTTTGCTTCTCCCTCTCCCTCTATCACTGCCCCCTGCTCGTGCTCTCTCTCTCTCTTTCATGCTCTTTCTCTCAAATAAATAATAAATAAATCAAACAATCAATAAATAAAGCCTTAAAAAAAGAATTATCAAGGGTAAAAAAAGGCTTAATCTCAATAATTTAATTCTAGAGGAATACATATGAACAGGTTTGTCATACTCGTTGATTCCCATAATAGATTGGTGAGAGCCTCTACTATTTTGAGAAAGTATACACTAAGAAATCATGGAGATCATCGGAGAAATGGAGATATCTCCATGGAGATCACGGAGAAATCATAGAGAAATTATTTCAAAAGCTCAGTATATATATATTATATATATATATTTAACATATATATATTTGCCAAATGCAAATATATATATATATACTCAAAAGTCAGTAAAAAATAACTTACAGGAAAGGTTAATTATTGAGGTTATGAAGCAGAACAATGTAAAAACTTAACACAGTCATCACAAGGAAGCCCTGCCTACATTACCTGGGAAAGTTGCTGCCATGAATTCTTTGAACTCCTCTAGTTTATCTTCATTGTTTCCAAACTTAATCTTTCCTGTCAGAGTGTATGCATTACCAAACTTGTTCTTGAGGTGCTGAGGGCTGCCCAGGCACTTGAACCTCCCCTTTACCATAATGGCCAGTCTGGTACAGAAGGCCTCGCATTCTTCCATGCTAGGGACACAAAGGAGATACGGTTGAAGAGATGGCCTTTCAGCAGGCAAATTCCATATCTCCAAGCAGAGCTAAGATTATAAAGTAACAGTTGCAGTAGGAAAGCTTGGTAATGCAGATAATCACCACTGAGACCATATTTGGGAAGAGAAGATCTAAAGATTCAAAGCAGTTGATTCCTATATAACAATAGGAACAGTTCCTTAACTTCCTATTTTCTGTCATTTCTGCACTACTGAATTCAACTGAGAATTCTTGGCATCAGTCAAGAATCAGCTTCTACCTACAGTCCATCCTATGTAGCTCATATACTTAAGCATTCACTGCCTTTATTTCTGGCTCCACCTAATGCCCTCCTATACTTTTTTAACTTTCAACCAAGCTTCCCAAAGGGTCATACCTGTGAGAAGTTATAACGATAGCTTTGTCTCTTCTACACATCCATGTAATTGTGTCCCACAGCAGACGCCTGGCTACTGGGTCTAAGCCAGTAGATGGCTCATCCAGGAAGACAACTGAGGACTTTCCCATTAGGGCAATAGCAGTATTTAGTCTACGTCTGTTTCCTTCACTTTATTGTCAAAGGAGAAAGTAGAGGAGAAAGAAGATAAGGGTACACATGTCATTAATCCATAGGAATTAGCTCATGTATACAGAATGCTGATTTGATATGACTCACAAACCCAGTCCCACCAGCAGTGCACAGGGACTCAGCAAGCCCAAGTCCAGACGTGTATATCAATTCATTTTCACTGAAATGACTTTTTCCTTGGTAATTTATTTCAGCATCATTATTGGTAAAATAATTTTGTTTTGGGGAAAGAAAAAACAATAAAGAGGTAAGGATGAAGGTACTTTTTTATGAAATGCAAAGTCTACAGCTCATGTCTGCAAAAGGTTAAATTCATATAAATGGGATCCGCCTCATTCCTGACATCTGAATCCTGACAGGACATTAGGCTATTTCACAGTCATGGCCCCTGTGTGACAGATAGATCAGGTTAAATTTGCAGGCATTCATTCTAAACAGTAGAAACACAAGTAGGTAGCTTAATTGCAAAAGCATTATGTCTGACCTGTATATGTGGACAAACTCATCAGCATTTGTTTCCAGGTGCATTGCATACAAAAAGTTTTCCACATACTTGCAAATGTCTGGCTCAGGGACCCCTCGAAGCCTGGCATACATCATCAGCATTTCCTGACCTGTCATGTGGTTGAGCATGGGGTCATCTTGAGGACAGTAGCCAATTCTTGACCTAATCTGAATCAAGAGAGTAATCATAAGAGTAGACCCAAGTCAATTATTCCACTGAGCATATAGTTAAATGGATGAGATAGAAAACCTGGTTTTCTAGCCCATGTTGCTAAGAAGGTTTGATACCCAAAGAGCTCCCAACAAGGATTATTTCTTTTCTAGGTGGAACCCACTGTAGTAAGATGGAATACTAACATCTCTAACTGGAATTTTCAACACATATCCAGTGTGCACCCCTATGTACCCAAGACAGAATTTTGTTAGAGGAAGTTGCCTATTTAGATATCATTAGGAAAGAACTCTTCTATTAAATCAATTAAAATAATATATAGGATTTTATTTCCAGTAATGGCCAAGTAATTTCCATTAGGCCAACACTCTCATGGATAAGAATTATATGATATATATCATACATGTGTCTTTATATACATAAAAAATACAAAAATAAACAAGTCAGACAACATCAAACTAAAAAGCTTCTGAACAGCAATGGAAACCATGAATAAAATGAAAGGGTAATCTACTGAATGGGAAAAAATATTTGCAAATGATATATCTGATAAGGGGTTAATATCCAAAATACATAAAAAACTTATACAACTCAATAGCAAACAATCTGATTAAAAAATGGATCTGAACAGATATTTTTTTAAGAAGACATCCAGATGACCAACAGGTACAGGAAAAGGTGCTCAGTATCACTAAAAATGAGTGAAATACAAACACCTCACACCTATTAGAATGGCTATTATAAAAAAGACAAGAGATAAAAAGTGTTGGTGAGGATGTGGAGAAAAGGGAAACCTGTGCACTGCTGGTGGGACTGTATATTGGTACAGCCAGTAGGGAAAACAGTTTGGGGGTTCCTCAAAAGATTAAACATAGAACTACCATATGATCCATTAATTCCATTTCTGGGTATTTATCTGAAGGAAACACAAACACTAACTCAAAAAGATATCTGCACTAACTAAAAAAGGTATCTGCTGTTCATTGCAGCATTATTTACAATAGCCAAGACATGGAAACATGAGTCCGATGATGATTGAATGGATAAAGAAAATATGGTATATCTATATAATGAAATATTATTCAGCCATAAAAAATATAGAAATTCTGACATTTGTGACAACATGGATGGACCTTAAGGGCATTATGCTACATGAAATAAGTCAGACAGAGAAAGACACAGTATGATCTCACTTATATGTAAACTTTATTTTTAAGTATATTTTTATTTTATTTTGTTCAGTTTTAATTTTTCTAGGATCTGAACATTTAAATAGCATTGTTCCTATCTGCTCTTTATTTTTTAAAAAAGATTTTATTTATTTATTTGAAAGAGAGCAAGAGCACAAGCAGGGGGAGGGGCAGAGGGAGAGAGAGAAGCAGGCTCTCCCCGGAGCAGGGAGCCCAATGAGGGACTCGATCCCAGGACCCTGGGATCATGACCTGAGCTGAAGGCAGACACTTAACCAACTGAGCCACCCAGGGTTATCTGCTCTTTTAAAAGCTTATGGAACACCCTCTATGAAGCCATCTGGGACTTTTCTTATTTCATCGAAGAGTGAATCTTTGACAAGTTTATTTCTATAAAAATTGTGAAAGTTTCAGTTTTCTATTTTCTATTTCTTCTGACATCAGTTTTAATATTTTTTTTGTAGTTAGAAAGTTATGAGTTCCATTAAAAATTTAAGTATTTTGGGGGCACCTGGGTGGCTCAATTGGTTGAGTGTCTGATTCTTGGCTTTGGTTTGGGTCATGATCTTAGGGTCACGGGGTCAAGCCCCACAACAGGCTCTATGCTCATTGTGGAGTCTATTTGTTCCTCTCCCTCTGCTCCTCCACATGCTCTCTCTCTCTCTCAAATAAAAATTAAATAAAATCTTATAAAAATTTAAATTTTATTTGCATGGAATTCAAGTGCTTTTTCTTTTTTTTATACTTTGTGTTTCTTATTTATTTTTTAAAAAGTTTTTATTTAAATTCCAGTTAGCAGGGTGCCTAGGTGGCTCAGTCATTAAGCATCTGCCTTTGGCTCAGGTCATGGTCCTAGGGTCCTGGGATCAAGCCTTGCATCGGGCACCCTGCTCAGCAGAAAGCCTGCTTCTCCCTCTCCCACTCCCCCTGCTTGTGCTTCTCACTGTGTCTCTCTCTGTCAAATAAATAAAATCTTAAAAAAAATAAATTCCAGTTAGTTAACATACAGTGTAATATTAGTTTCAAGTATACAATATAATGATTCAACACTTCCATATAATACCCAGTCCTCATCACAACAGTACACTCCTTAATCCCCATCACCCATTCTCCCACCCACCTCTCCTCTGGTAACCATCAATTTGTTCTCTATAAGTAAGAGTCTGTCTCTTGGTTTGCCTCTCTCTTTTTTTCCCCTTTGTTCATTTGTTTTGTTTCTTAAAATCCACATACGAGTGAAATTGTATGGTATTTGTCTTTCTCTGACTGATTTGTTTTGGTCAGCATAATATGCTCTAGCTCCATCCATGTTGTTGCAAATGGCAAGATTTCATTTTTTATGGCTGAGTAATATTCCATTGTGCACGCTCACACACACACACACACACACACACACACACACACACCTTTATCCATTCACCATTTGATGGACACTTGGGCTGTTTCCATAATTTGGCAATTGTAGATAATGTTGCTATGACATCACTGATCCTCAGAGAAATACAAATCAAAACTACAATGAGATATCACCTCACACCTGTCTGAATGGCTAAAATCAACAACACAGGAAACAACAGGTGTTGGTGAAGATGTAGAGAAAGGGGGACCCTTGCACTTCTGGTGGGAATACAAACAGGCGCAGCAACTCTGGAAAACAGTACAGAAGTTGCTCAAAAAGTTAAAAATATGGTCCAGCAATTGTGCTACTAGGTATTTACCAAAAGAAAGGAAAATACTATTTCAGAGGGATACATGCACTCCAATGTTTATAGCAGCATTAACTTATCATTTCTTTGAATGTATTTATATCTCCTTTTTTTGCGGGGCAGGTTTACCCATTTCTTTATTTTTATGAAGTTCTAGTTGTCTTGACTTAATTGTTGGTTAGCTGGCTTTATATTTTTAGTTATTAATTTAGGTACTTGTGTACATTTTTATATATTTTCCTTCCATTAATTTTTTTAATGAGTCATGTGTTTCAGTTGTTTCTTTTTCTTTTTTTTTTTAAGATTTCATTTATTTATATGATAGAGAGAAAGAGCACAAGCAGGCGGACAGAGAGGGAGAAGCAGGCTCCCTGCCAAGCAGGAAGTCCAACCCTGGGCTCAATCTCAGGATGCTGAGTTCATGACCTGAGCCAAAGGCAGATGCTTAACTGACTGAGACAACCAGGCACCCCTTTTTTTTCTTTCTTACTGAAATGAGTGTATAATGTATATACACATTATTCTCCCAGTAGTTGTTTATTGCATCTCATAGTTTCTGATATATAATATTTTCATTATTTTCTAGAAAATTTGTAATTCTTGATTGAAAGCAAGTATCACCTAAAATGATTTTTTAAATTTCAAAAGGGGTAGGGGGTGCCTGGCTGGCTCAGTTGGTGGCGTGTGACTCTTGATCTCAGGGTAGTGAGTTTAAGACCCATGTTGGGTGTAGAGATTAATTATAAAGAAAAAAATAATCTTTAAGAAATTTCAAAAGGGAGGGTGTTTTCATATTCTGATTTTGTTTTTTCTTGTTTTATTCAGTTACAACCAGAGAATATATATGTATTTTTAAATGTATGCAAAAATGGTCATATTCATAAATGAATTATTTTTGAAGGATATAGAATTAGACAGATATTGATCATGTTCACCAAATTGACTTTATCACTTACGTATTCTTTGTCCATATTTATTCTCTACTGACATAATCTATCTTGGACTAAAAGAAAAGAATTAAACATCTCATGTATTATATGGTTTTTTTCCCTCATATCTCCTATAATTTATGCCTTACAGAGGTTGTCTGTCATTTAGTACAAAAATATTCATAACTTTTCTATCTTGATTATAAATATTACATTTTAGTATTAATGCCTTTTTTTGGGTAACTTTTGATGCTCTTAGGTTTGAATTCCACTTTGTTTTATATTAAGGCTGAGACTCCTAATTTCATACCCTTCCCATTTTATTTTCAATATTTCTGAATCATTGCATAAGGAGTGTCTTGAGGTTAGCATGAATTTGGCTTTTATTTGGAATTGCAATTTAAAAATTTTTTTTTACAATGGGTGGTTTAGATCTACTTATATTTATTGATATGACTGGGGTTTATTCCCTTTTTTTCCTTACAGTATTTACAAAGGTTTGTATTGTTCTAATGGTATCTTTTATAAATAACAATTTATATATCTTTTTATATCTTTGAAATTTATTGAGACTTGCCTTAACATATGATCAGTTCTTCTAAATAAATATTCCTGTGTATATGAAAGAATAGCATCATTCTTTAGTTGTTGGGTATACAATACTTTGTATATTTCTTTAGATTTAGTCTACTAATTGTTTTATTCAAACATTTTGCAGGTTTAATGATTTTTAATGTCCTTTTTCTATCACAATGAGAGAGAAATATGTTAAAATTATCTACTGTGACCATGAATGTCTATTTCTTGAATTCCTTCTCCTTTTTATGCTTCATATATTTTGAGACTATATTCTTAGACACCTAATATTTTTAACTGGCTTTTTGATAAAAATTATGTAGTTACACTTTTCTAATGCTAGTAATGATTTCTGCTATAAAATTTTACCCTATATTAATATAGCTATCCCTGCTCTTTTGATTAGTATGAGCACAGCATATCTTTTTCTCTTCATTTACTTTCAAACTTTCCTTATGTTTTAAAATATGCCCATTGTGATAGCCAAACTGTGGAAAGAGCCAAGATGTCCATCGACAGATGAATGGATAAAGAAGAGGTGGTATATATACACAATGGAATATTATGCAGCCATCAAAAGGAATGAGATCTTGCCATTTGCAACGACATGGATGGAACTGGAGGGTGTTAATGCTGAGTGAATAACTCAGTCAGAGAAAGACATGTATCATATGACATCACTGATATGAGCAATTCTTAATCTCAGGAAACAAACTGAGGGTTGCTGGAGTGGTGAGGGGTGGGAGGGATGGGGTGGCTGGGTGATAGACATTGGGGAGGGTATGTGCTATGGTGAGCGCTGTGAATTGTGCAAGACTGTTGAATCACAGATCTGTACTTCTGAAACAAATAATGCAACATATGTTAAGAAAAAAGTAAAAGAAGAAGATAGCAGGAGGGGAAGAATGAAGGGGAGTAAGTCAGAGGGGGAGATGAACCATGAGAGATGATGGACTCTGAAAAACAAACTGAGGGTTCTAGAGGGGAGGAGGGTAGGGGGATGGGTTAGCCTGGTGATGGGTATTAAAGAGGGCACATTCTGCATGGAGCACTGGGTGTTATGAACAAACAATGAATCATGGAACACTACATCAAAAACTAATGATGTAATATATGGTGATTAACATAACAATAAAAAATTAAAAAAAATAAAAAAAATAAAAAAAAATGCCCATTGTGAGACGGGAGTGACTGCTTTTCTCTGGGGGCACACTGAGGAGCGGGGCCCCGAGTTCTCAGCTCCTCCGGGCGGAGATTGGGAGGCCACCATTTTCACCCTGGTCCTCCAAACCTATACCGAGAGCTTGCAGGGAACAAAATCTCCTGAGAGCAAACCGGAGCAGCCTGCTTAGCCTGGACTCACAAGGGCAGGGCAATTCCGCCTCCGGCAAAGACATTTGGGAACCATGGCAACAGGCCCCTCCGCCAGAAGATCAGCACGAACAGCCAGCAAGCCAAGACCAAGTTTACCGATCAAGGAGAACGGGAGAACTGCAGCACTAGGGGAATACTGCACATAGAATTCATGGCTTTTTTACCATAATTCATTAGTTTTTCAAAGTTAATTTTTTTAACTTTTTTTTTGAATTTTTCTTTTTCCCTTTTTCAACCAACATCTTATCAATCCCTTTTTTTTTTAAAAAAATATTTTTTATTTTTCATTTTCAGAGTCATATTTTTATCCCTTCAGAGTAGATACCCTTATTTTTGGCATATATATATAAGTTGTTCTCTCTTTAAAATTTTGAGATACAATTTGTTCTAACAGATCAAAATATACCCTAAATCACTAGTGTATGGCTTTGTTCTAGTCTCCTGCCTGATCACATTCTCTCCGTTTTTTCTTTTTTCTTTTTCTTTTTAAATCTTCTTCTTTCTTTTTAAAAACAACTTCTTATCTTATCAATTCCTTTTATAAAATCTTTTATAATTTTCATTTTTACAGTCATTTGCCATCCAATCATTGTATCAACCCTTATTTTGTACATATATAAGTCTTTCTTCCTTTAAAATTTTAGCAGGCACTTTCTTCTAACAGACCAAAATATGCCCAAAAGCTAGTGTGTGGCACTGATCTATGCACTAGCCTGATCATATTTGATCATATTCTGTTTTTTTTTGTTCTGTTTTTGTTTGTTTTTATCTTTTTCTTTTTCCTTTTTTTCTCTCCTTTTTTTCCCTTTCTTGTCCCCTGGTTTCAGGTCTTTTCTGATTTCTTTAGAATATATTTGCTGGAGACGTTGTTAACCTGTTAGCATTCTGTTCCCTCATTCCTCTGTTCTCCTCTGGACAAAATGACAGGACGAAAAAAATCACCTCAGCAAAAAGAACAAGAGGTAGTACCGTCTGCCAGGGACCTACTCAATACTGACATTAGTACGATGTCGGACTTAGAGTTCGGAATCATGACTTTAAAGATACTAGCTGGGGTTGAAAAAAGTGTGGAAGTTATTATTTCTGGAGAAATAAAAGAACTAAAATCTAACCAAGTCAAAATCAAAAAGGCTATTGATGAGGTGCAATCAAAAATGGGGGCACTAACTGCTAGGATAAATGAGGCAGAAGAGAGAATCAGCTATATAGAAGACCAAATGATGGAAAATAAAGAGGCTGAGAAAAAGAGAGAGAAACAACTACAGGATCACGAGGGCAGAATTCGAGAGATAAACGATACGATAAGACGAAACAACATTAGAATAATTGGGATCCCAGATGGAGAAGAAAGAGAGAGAGGGGCAGAAGGAATATTGGAGCAAATTATAGCAGAGAACTTCCCTAATGTGCGGAAGGAAACAGGCATCAAAATCCAGGAGGCACAGAGAACCCCTCTCAAAATCAATAAAAATAGGTCAACACCCCTACATCTAATAGTAAAACTTATGAGTCTCAGAGACAAAGAGAAAATCTTGAAAGCAGCTCAGGAGAAGAGATATGTAACCTACAATGGTAGAAACATTAGATTGGCAACAGACCTATCCACAGAGACCTGGCAGGCCAGAAAGGACTGGCATGATATCTTCAGAGCACTAAACGAGAAAAATATGCAGCCAAGAATACTATATCCAGCTAGGCTGTCATTGAAAATAGAAGGAGAGATAAAAAGCTTCCAAAACAAACAAAAACTAAAGGAATTTGCAAACACGAAACCAGCCCTCCAAGAAATATTGAAAGGGGTCCTCTAAGCAAAAAGAGAGCCTAAAAGCAGCATAGATCAGAAAGGAACACAGACAATATACAGTAACAGTCACCTTACAGGCAATACAATGGCACTAAATTCATACCTTTCAATAGTCACCCTGAATGTAAATGGGCTAAATGCCCCAATCAAGGACATAGGCTATCAGATTGGATTAAAAAACAAGACCCATCAATATGCTGTCAGCAGAAGACTCATTTTAGACCCAAAGACACCCCCAGATTGGAAGTGAGGGGGTGGTAAACCATTTACCATGCTAATGGACACCAAAAGAAAGCTGGGGTGGCAATCCTTATATCATACAAATTAGATTTTAAAACAAAGACTGTAATAAGAGATGAAAAAGGACACTATATCCTACTTAAAGGATCTATCCAACAAGAAGATCTAACAATTGTAAATATCTATGCCCCTAACGTGGGAGCAGCCAATTATATAAGGCAATTAATAACAAAAGCAAAGAAACACATTGACAACAATGCAATAATAGTGGGGGACTTTAACACCCCCCTAACTGAAATGGACAGATCATCTAAGCAAAAGATCAACAAGGAAATAAAGACTTTAAATGAAACACTGGACCAAATGGACTTTACAGACATATTCAGAACATTCCATCCCAAAGCAATGGAATACACATTCTTCTCTAGTGCCCATGGAACATTCTCCAGAATTGATCACATCCTAGGTCACAAATCACGTCTCAACTGGTACCAAAAGATTGGGATAATTCCCTGCATATTTTCAGACCATAATGCTTTGAAACTAGATCTCAATCACAAGAGGAAAGTCAGAAAGAACTCAAATACATGGAGGCTAAAGAGCATCCTACTAAAGAATGAATGGGTCAACCAGGAAATTAAAGAAGAATTTAAAAAATTCATGGAAACCAATGAAAATGAAAACACAACTGTTCAAAATCTTTGGGATACAGCAAAGGCAGTCCTGAGAGGAAAGTATATAGCAATACAAGCCTTTCTCAAGAAACAAGAAAGGTCTCAAATACACAACCTAACCCTACACCTAAAGGAGCTGGAGAAAGAACAGCAAATAAAGCCTAAACCCAGCAGGAGAAGAGAAATCATAAAGATCAGAGCAGAAATCAATGAACTAGAAACCAAAAGAACAGTAGAACAGATCAACGAAACTAGGAGCTGGTTCTTAGAAAGAATTAACAAGACTGATAAATCCCTGGCCAGACTGATCAAAAAGAAAAGAGAAATGACCCAAATCAACAAAATCATGAGTGAAAGAGGAGAGATCACAACCAACACCAAAGAAAAACAAACAAATATAAGAACATATTATGAGCAACTCTATGTCAGCAAATTAGATAACCTGGAAGAAATGGGTGCATTCCTAGAGATGTATCAACTACCAAAATTGAACCAGGAAGAAATAGAAAACCTGAACAGACCTATAACCACTAAGGAAAATGAAGCAGTCATCAAAAATCTCCCCAGAAACAAAAGCCCAGGGCCAGATGGCTTCCCAGGGGAATTCTATCAGACATTTAAAGAAGAATTAATACCTATTCGCCTGAAACTGTTCCAAAAAATAGAAATGGAAGGAAAAGTTCCGAACTCATTTTATGAGGCCACCATGACCTTGATCCCCAAACCAGACAAAGACCCCATCAAAAAGGAGAATTACAGACCAATATCCTTGATGAACATGGATGCAAAGATTCTCACCAAAATACTAGCCAATAAGATCCAACAGTACATTAAAAGAATTATTCACCATGACCAAGTGGGATTTATCCCTGGGCTTCAAGGCTGGTTCAACACCTGCAAATCAATCAACGTGATACAATACATTAACAAAAGAAAGAAGAAGAATCATATGATCCTCCCAATAGATGCAAAAAAAGCATTTGACAACGTATAGCATCCTTTCTTGATCAAAACTCTTCAGACAATAGGGATAGAGGGTACATACCTCAATATCATAAAAGCCATCTATGAAAAACCTACAGCGAATATCATTCTCAATGGGGAAAAGTTTTTCCCCTAAGGTCAGGAACGCGGCAGGGATGTCCACTCTCACCACTGCTATTCAACATAGTATTAGAAGTCCTAGCCACAGCAATCAGACAACAAAAAGAAATCAAAGGCATCCAAATCGGCAAAGAGGAAGTCAAACTCTCACTCTTTGCAGATGATATGATACTGTATGTGGAAAACCCAAAAGACCCCACCCCAAAACTGCTAGAACTCATTCAGGAATTCAGGAAAGTAGCAGGCTATAAAATCAATGCACAGAAACCAGTGGCATTCCTATACACCAACAACAAGACAGAAGAGAGACAAATCAAGGAGTTGATCCCATTTACAATTGCACCCAAAACCATAAGATACCTAGGAATAAATTTAACCAAAGAGGCAAAAGATCTGTACTCAGAAAACTATAAAATACTCATGAAAGAAATTGAGGAAGACACAAAGAAATGGAAAAACGTTCCATGCTCATGGATTGGAAGAACAAACATTGTGAAGATATCAGTGATACCTAGAGCAATCTACACATTCAATGCAATCCCCATCAAAATACCATCCACCTTTTTCAAAGAAATGGAACAAATAATCCTAAAATTTGTATGGAACCAGAAGAGACCCCGAATAGCCAGAAGAATATTGAAAAAGAAAAGCAAAGCTGGCGGCATCACAATTCCGGACTTCCAGCTCTATTACAAAGCTGTCATCATCAAGACAGTATGGCACTGGCACAAAAACAGACACATAGATCGATGGAACAGAATTGAGAGCCCAGAAATGGACCCTCAACTCTATGGTCAACTCATCTTTGACAAAGCAGGAAAGAATGTCCAATGGCAAAAAGACAGTCTCTTCAACAAATGGTGTTGGAAAAATTGGACAGCCACATGCAGAGGAATGAAACTGGACCATTTCCTTACACCACACACAAAAATAGACTCCAAATGGTTGAAAGACCTAAACGTGAGACAGGAGTCCATCAAAATCCTAAAGGAGAACACAGGCAGCAACCTCTTCGACCTCAGCCACAGCAACTTCTTCCTAGAAACATCGCCAAAGGCAAGGGAAGCCAGGGCAAAAATGAACTACTGGGATTTCATCAAGATAAAAAGCTTTTGCACAGCAAAAGAAACAGTCCACAAAACCAAAAGACAACCGACAGAATGGGAGAAAATATTTGCAAATGACATATCAGATAAAGGGCTAGTATCCAAAATCTATAAAGAACTTATCAAACTCAACACCCAAAAAACACATAATCCAATCAAGAAATGGGCAGATGACATGAACAGACATTTTTCCAAAGAAGACATCCAAATGGCCAAGAGACACACGAAAAGTGCTCAACATCGCTCGGCATCAGGGAAATCCAAATCAAAACCTCCATGAGATACCACCTCACATCCGTCAGAATGGCTAAAATTAACAAGTCAGGAAACGACAGATGTTGGCGGGGATATGGAGAAAGGGAACCCTCCTAAACTGTTGGTGGGAATGCACGCTGGTGCCACCACTCTGGAAAACAGTATGGAGGTTCCTCAAACCTCAAAATAGAGCTACCATACGATCCAGCCATTGCACTACTGGGTATTTACGCCAAAGATACAAATGTAGGGATCTGAAGGGATACGTGCACCCCCATGTTTATAGCAGCAATGTCCACAATAGCCAAACTGTGGAATGAGCCAAGATGTCCCTCGACAGAGGAATGGATAAAGAAGAAGTGGTATATATACACAATGGAATATTATGCAGCCATCAAAAGGAATGGGATCTTGCCATTTGCAACGACGTGGATAGAACTGGAGGGTGTTATGCTGAGCAAAATAAGTCAATCAGAGAAAGACATGTATCATATGACCTCACTGATATGAGGAATTCTTAATCTCAGGAAACAAACTGAGGGTTGCTGGAGTGGTGCGGGGTGGGAGGGATGGGGTGGCTGGGTGATAGACATTGGGGAGGGTATGTGCTATGGTGAGCACTGTGAATTGTACAAGACTGATGAATCACGGATCTGTACTTCTGAAACAAATAATGCAATATATGTTAAGAAAAAAAAGAAGAAGACGATCGCAGGAGGGGAAGAATGAAGGGGAATAAGTCGGAGGAGGAGACGAACCATGAGAGACGATGGACTCTGAAAAACAAACTGAGGGTTCTAGAGGGGAGGGGGTGGGGGGATGGGCTAGCCTGGTGTTGGGTATTAAAGAGGGCACATTCTGCGTGGAGCACTGGATGTTATGCACAAACAATGAATCATAGAACACTACATCAAAAACTAATGATGTAATGTATGGTGATTAAAATAACAATAAAAAATTATTAAAAAAATAAATAAAATATGCCCATTGTAAGGAGGATATAGTTTAACTTTTCTTTCTTTACTTTTATCCCACTGTCCATCTTTGCCCTTTTACTATAACATTGAATTCTCTTATTCTGAAAATCATCACTTTTATATGTAAATTTATTTATTTATTTATTTATTTAGTGTGTGAATTTATTTTTTCTTTTTATTTTAGGAGAGGGAGAGAAAGAGGATTCGAAGCAGGCTTCATGCTCAGTGCAGAGCCCAACATGGGGCTCAATCTCACGACCCTAAGATCATGACCTGAGCTGAAATCAAGAGTTGGACCAAATGACTGAGCCACCCAGTTCCCCCAAAACTACCTTTACTTTTAAAGGATAGTTTTGCTGGATATAAAAGTCTGATCTCATTTCTGAATACTGATGTAAACTCCTAAAAAAATAACTATAGAAATTCAGCAGCCTCCTGAAACATAATGTCTTAGGAACAACTGGAATTTATTTCAGGGTGCAATGATGGATTAATATCACAAAATATACATAAGTTTATCCTATTAACAGATACAAGGAAAAAATAGTATAACTTTCTTCGTAGATGGTGAAAATGTATTTGACATAATTTAATACTCAAAAGCACTGAAAAATGAAAATAAATGGTTACTTTCTTAACATGATTCATCTAACAGGAAATCTATCTTGGACACATATGGTATCCTAGGCAAGACATAAACAATTCTTATAGATGAGGAACCATAATTAAACAAGGCACCTCCTTAACTGTGGTGGAACAAGATTGAAATATGACCACTCCATTACTTTGTCTGGAATGAGACAGAAACAAGGATATTCTCCAATCACAAAAATAACTAAGCAACTCTCTCCTCTAACATACGTGATTGCTGCTTTTATTTTTCTAATGACATCTCTAACCTTGCTTTAATCTTTCTGCCTCTGGCTGGAAATACCAATAATCACTAAATTTCCCATACTTCTTGACAGCTTCCAATCTCTGATTCTTTCTAATTCCCAGCACAAAACCAAATCCTCTTACTGAGACCCCTCTGGTTCCTCTGTTATTCATTTCCCTTTGCTGCAGTTAGGTAAATAAACAATATTTTTGACTACAGGTAAGTTTTTTTTAAAATTTTTTATTGTTATGTTAATCACCATATATTACATAATTTGTTTTGGTGTACTGTTCCATGATTCATTGTTTGTTCATAACACCCAGTGCTCCATGCAGAATGTGCCCTCCTCAATACCCATCACCAGGCTAACCCATCCCCCCACCCTCCTCCCCTCCAGAATCCTCAGTTTGTTTTTCAGAGTCCATCATCTCTCCTGGTTCGTCTCCCCCTCTGACTTACTCCCCTTCATTCTTCCTCTCCTGTTATCTTCTTCTTTTTCTTTTTTCTTAAAATATGTTGCGTTATTTGTTTCAGAAGTACAGATCTGTGATTCAACAGTCACAGGTAAGTTTTTTTTTAAGATTTTATTTATTTGAGAGAGCAAGAGAGTGAGCATGAGCAGGGGGAGAGGCTGAGGGAGAGAGAAAGGGAGAAACAGACCCCCTACTGAGCAGGGAGCCCAACTTGGGGCTCTACCCCAGGACCCTGGGATCATGACCTGAGCCGAAGGCAGATGCTTAACCGACTGAGCCACCCAGGTGCCCTTACAGGTGTGTTTCTAGTGATCTTTGGCTAATGAGTTTTACTCCAACAATGACTTGGAATCAAGTGGCTATAAGAGAGAAAGAGTGATATATTTACTTAACTAAACATTTTTGCAGGACAAAAACAGTATGAGCCAAGTCAAGAAGCAATCACAAAATATATTTGAAACTCATATTGCAGACAATGATAATATATGAAGAACTCAAAGAAATAAAGAAAAATGTCAATAATTTAAAGATGTATAAAGGATGTAAATAGACTATTCATAGGAAAGGAAATGCAAAAGACTTTTAAACATATAAAAAGCTGGGATGATGTCAACAAGATGGTGGAACAGGAAGCTCCTCACTTTCCCTCTCCATGGATGCACCAAATAAACAGATGCAGATGGTTCAAATACTTCTGAGAGAAATACAGAAAAAAATTAAGACACTCCTACATATTGGGTGACAGAAAATACCCACATCAAAATGGGTAGGGAAAACTGAGACACACTCGTTCCATAAATCCTACAGTTAGGAGGGAATCCCAACTTCTAGCTTCTCCCTGAGGAGTGAAAGCTTTGGGTCACACATCTTTTTTTTTTTTTTAACTAAAACCTGAAGAATGGAGGGAAGTTAGCCAACTAAGACAGAGGGAAAGTCATTGTGACCTTAGTAAGTGCGGTTGCTAAGTTGGAAGTCACCCTATAAGAAGTAAACATTTTTGTTTGTTTTAAGTTTACTTTTGGGTAATCTGTCCACCCAATGTGGGGCTTAAACTCACAACCTAGAGAGAAGAGTCACACGCTCCACCACCTGAGCTAGGTAGGCGCCCAGGGCCACGTATCTAATTCCTCAACTTCTATGCCTGCCACCTAAGGGACTGGATCCCAAATTACCCAGCTCTGAGAGCTGGCATGGCTTGACATTTATTTGTCTCCAGGACCACAGAAAGCAGAGATGTTTTTTATCTTATTTTTAAAATTTATTTTATTTTAGTTTTTATTTTAATTCCAGTTAAAATACAGTGTTATATTAGTTTCAGGTGTACAGTATAGTAATTCAATAGTTCCATATATCACCCGGTGCTCATCAGGACAAGGGTACACCTTAATCTCCATCACCTATTTGAACCACTTCCCCACCCCCAACTCCCCTTTGGTAACCATCAGATTGTTCTCTATAATTAAGAGTCAAGGAGGTGATTTTAAATAAGCATGTAATCATTTGCTGTGGCTATACACTCAGGCTCAGTGCAGAGGGAAAGGGGAAAAACACCCTGTTCCCATAGTCTCCCTCTAATGGGTTAGACTGAAAATTTCCCAACTGCTGCCTGAGAGTTGTGCCTCCACTTAGTCTGCATTTGGGAGCTTGGAGGACAGGTAATTAGTAGTCTTTCAGGAGCCTGAATGAGCATGCAGGCATTTCCTGTGCCTTCTCTCTATGGCTTCCTCTAATGATAAAATCAAGTTTCTATCTTCTCTGTGAAAGGAGTTTGTCCACATATCTAGCACCCCAACTTTTACAGCTGCCACCTGCAGAACTGGCTTCTAAGTCGCCTAGCTCTGGGAGCATTTGCTAGTCCCCCAGGACCACAGAGAACAAAGAGGTGGCTTTAAATAGGCACACAAGCACTCCCAGCAGCTATTCCCCCTGGCTAGGGACAGGGAGAGCAGGCAAAAGCACCCAGTTATTTGTTTCTCCCTAAAAGGAGCTAGACTGTGTATCTAACATTCCAACTTTCCCAGTTGCTGCCTGAAGGTTAGGATTCTAATTATCTTGCATCGAGGAGCAGATGGGGCAGGCACTTTGTAGTACTCCAAGAGCCTGAATAGGGGTGTGCACCTTTCCCCTGCCTTCAGAGCACTGATGACACTTGGCATAACCTAATCTCCCAGGAGCCACTAAGAACAAAGACAGCAGTTTGGACAAGGACAAAGGTTGGAAAGGCACCCATATCTCTAGCTGGCCTGATTGGCAAGGGTTATCTCCTACTAGCTTCCACAAGCCCAGTCTGTTGAGACTAGGAGAGATAACTGTTTTATGTAATGTGTAGAAAACAATTCAAAGAGCCAAGGAAAATGAAGAACAAGAAATAAAAGGACAAAAAAGGAACAAGATAAATCTCCAGAAACTGACCATAATGGGATGGAGATAAATGATTTACCTGACAGAGAATTCAAAATAATGGTCATAAAGATGCTCACTGAGGTCAGGAGAGCAGTACATGAACAAAGTGAGAATTTCAACAAAGAGATAAAATATTAAAAATATAAACATAAACCACAGAGGTGAAGAATCTGATAACTGAACTGAAAATTCAACAGCAGGGATCAACATCAGACCAAATGATGTACAAGAAAGGATCAGTGAACTCAAAGACAAGCCAGTGGGAATCATCCAGAGAAGAAAAAAGAATGAAAAAGAGGGATGATAATTTAAGGGATTTATGAGATACCACCAAGTGTACCAATATTTGCACTATGGGAGTCCCAGAAAACAGAGAGAGACAGAGAAGGGGCAGAAAGTATATTCAAAGAAATAATGGCCAGCTTTTCCATGCAAGCCAGAGAGGAGATACTGTCATAATTTAAAGGAAAACTTATATCATATAGGAAAACATATATCATAATGTCTGGAGCCCTTGATGTCCTGCAAATGAAGAAGGAGGATGTGGCACCAACTTTGACTTCCAAATGGAGCAGAACATCTACAAAAGGAAAAGTGATAGCATCTATATCATAAATCTTAAGAGAACCTGAGAAGTTCCTGCTGACAGCTCTGCCAATGCTACCACTGAAAACCTGGCTGATGTCAGTGTCTTACCCTCTAGGAATACTGGCCAGCAAGCTGTGCTGAAGTTTGTTCCTGCCACTGAGAACTTTTCCCCTAAGGTCAGGAACACAACAGGGATGTCCACTCTCACCACTTTTGTTTAACATAGTACTAGAAGTCCTAGCCTCATCAACCAGAGAACAAAAAGCTATCAAAGGCATCCAAATTGGCAAAGAAGAAGGCAAACTCTCACTCTTCGATGAAGGCATGATACTCCATGTGGAAGACCCAAAAGACTCCACTCAAAAATTGCTAGATCTCATACAGGAATTCACAGTGTGTCAGGATACAAAATCAATGCACAGAAATTAGGTGCATGTCTATACACTAACAACATAACTGAAGAAAGAGAAATTAAGGAATTGATCCCATTTACAATAGCACCAAAACCATAAGATACCTAGGAATAAACCTAACCAAAGAAGTAAAGGATCTGTACTCTGAAAACTATAGAACACTTATGAAAGAAATTGAGGAAAACACAAAGAAAAGGAAAGACATTCCACGCTCATGGATTGGAAGAACAAATATTGTGAAAATGTCTATGTTGCCCAAAGCAATCTATACATTCAACGCAATTTCTATCAAAATACCATCAACATTTTTCACAGAGCTGGAACAAACAACCCTAAAATTCATATGGAGGCAGAAAAGACCCAGAATAGCCAAAGGAATGTTGAAAAAGAAAACCAAAGCTGGAGGCATTACAATTTTGGACTTCAAGCGTTATTACAAAGCTGTAATCATCAAGACAGTATGGTAATGGCATAAAAACAGACACACAGATCAATGGAACAGAATAGAGAACCCAGAAATGGACCCTCAGCTCTCTGGTTAACTAATCTTTGACAAAGCAGGAAAAAATATCCAATGGAAAAAAGACAGCCTCTTCAATAAATGTTGCTGGGAAAATTGGACAGCCACATGTAGAAGAATGAAACTGGACCACTTTCTTATACATACACTAAAATAAACTCAAAATGGATGAAAGACCTCAATGTGAGACAGGAATCCATCAAAATCCTAGAGGAAGAACACAGGCAGCAACCTCTTTGACCTCAGCCACAGCAAGTTCTTGCTAGACACGTCTTCAAAGGCAAGGGAAACAAAAGCAAAAATGAACTATTTGCACCTCATCAAGATATAAAGCTTTTGCACAGCAAAAGAAACAATCAACAAAACTAAAAGGCAACCTACAGAATGGGAGAAGGTATTTTCAAATGTCTTATCAGATAAAGGGCTAGTACCCAAAATCTATAAAGAACTTATCAAACTCAACACCCCAAAACCCAAAAAATCCAGTCAAGAAATGAGCAGAAGTCACGAATAGACATTTTTCCAAAGAAAACATACAAATGGCCAACAGACAGATGAAAAAATGCTCCACATCACAACAGGGAAATACAAATCAAAACTACAATGAAATACCACCTCACACCAGTCAGGATGGCTAAAATTAACAAGTCAGGAAACAACAGATGTTGGCAAAGATGTGGAAAAAGGGGAACTGTCTTACATGGTTGGTGGAAATGAGGCTGGTGCAGCCAGTCTGGAAAACAGAATGGAGCTTCCTCAAAAAAGTTAAAAAAAAGAGCTACCCTATGACCCAGCAATTGCACTACTAGGTATTTATCTAAAGGATACAAACATAGTGATTTGAAGGGGCACATGTACCCCAATGTTTATAGCAGCATTGTCCACAATAACTATGATGGAAAGAGCCCAGATGTCCATTGACAGATGAATGGATAAAGAAGATACACACATACATACAATGGAATATTACTCAGCCATCAAAGAGAACGAACTCTTGTCATTTGCAATGACGTGGATGGAACTAGAGGGTATTATGCTAAGTGAAATAAGTCAGTCAGAGAAAGACAAATATGATATGATTTCACTCATATGTGGACTTTAAGAAACAAAATGGATGAACATAGGGGAAGGGAAGGAAAAATAAAAAAGATGAAAGTAGAGAGGGAGACAAAACATAAGAGGCTCTTAACTATAGGAAACGGTTGCTGGAGGGGGTGGGTGGGGAGATGGGGTAACTGGGTGATAGGCATTAAGCAGGACACTTGATGGAATGAGCAAGTGATGAATCACTAAATTTTATGTCTCAAACTAATAGTACACTATATGTTAATTAAACTGAATTTAAATAAGAAAAAGAGTTAATAGTTCTTTTTAAAAAAGATTTATTTATTTATGTGTGTGTGTGTGAGACAGAGAGATATGGAGAGAATGTGGGGGGGAGGGTCAGAGGGAGAGAATCTCCAAGCATACTCCCCGTTGACTGGGGAGCCACACACAGGACTCCATCTCATAATCCATGAGATCATGACCCATGCTGAAACCAAGAATTAGATGCTCAACTGACTGAACCACCCAGGCACCCTGAAATTTAAGAGTTCTTGTGCAATTTGTCACAAGGTATTATAAGCTTAAAATAAACATAAGATATTTTATGTAAACCCCTTGGTAAACACAAAGAAAATAGCAATAGAAGTTATACACATAAAGAGAAAGGAAACCTATCAATACAAAACAACAACAACAACAAAACATAAGGGAAAACAGCAAGAGAGAAAAAGAGGGACAAAATAACTACAAAACTGACAGATAAGTTTACAAAGTGGCAATAGTAAATCCTCTATCAATAATCATTTTAAATGTAAATGGACTAAGTCCCCAATAAAAAGACACAGAGTAGCTGAATGCATAAATAACCAGAATCCAACTGTTGTTATCCACAATAAACTCATATCAGATTCAAAGACACACATAGGCTGGATGTGAAGGGATGGAAAGAGATATTCCATGCAAATGGTAACCAAAATATAGCAGGAAGGGTAATACTAATCAGACAAAGTAAACTCTAAAGCTAAAGCACTGGGTGTTATATGCAACTAATGAATTATTAAACACTACATCAAAAACTAATGATGTACTATATGTTGGCTAACTGAATATGATAAAAAAAGAGAATAGTTTCAGGAAAAAATATAAAATCTTTAAAAAAATAAAGCAAAAATTATCTCTAGAGACATGGAAGGTCATTACATAATGGTAAAAGCGTCAAATCAACAGGAATATGTAACATTTGTAAATATATATGCACCCAACATCAGAATACCTAAGTATATAAAGCTAATATTAACAGTTCCAAAGGAGGAATTAACAGCAATAGAATAATAGTAAGAGATTTCAATACCCCACCTTTAATATTGGATAGAACTTCTATATAGCAAATCAACAAAAAACAGTAGACTTGAACAACACTATAGACCAAATGGACCTAACAGACACATACAGAACTTTCCACCCAACAGCAGAAGAACATACATTCTTGTCATGTGCACAGAGAACATTCTCCAGGATAGATCCACATATTAGGTCACCAAAAAAGTCTTAATAAATTTGAGAACATTGAAATCATACCATGTATCTTTTCTGACCATAGTGGAATGAAACTAGAAATCTGTAACAACAACAAAACAGGAAAATTCACAAATATGTGGAAACTAAAAAACACACTCTTGAATAATCACTGGGTGAAAGATAAAATGAAAAGGGAATTTAAAATATATCTTTTTTTTAAAAAAAGATTTTATTTATTTGACACAGAGAGACATAGCGAGAGAGGGAACACAAGCAGGGGGAGTGGGAGAGGGAGAAGCAGGCTTCCCGCGGAGCAGGGAGCCCGATGCGGGGCTCGATCCCAGGGCGCTGGGATCATGACCCGAGCCGAAGGCAGACGCTTAACGACTGAGCCACCCAGGCACCCCAGGAATTTAAGATATATCTTGAGACTAAGGAAAATTAAAAACAACTCACCAAAACTTATAGGATACAGCAAAGCAATACTAAGAAAAACATTTAAGTAATGAACACATGTATTTAAAAAGAAAAGAGATCTCAAATAAACACCCTAACTTTATACTCCAAGGAACCAGAAGAAGTGAAATCTAAGTTTAGCAGAAGTAAAAATAATAAAGATCTGGAGAAATGAAAAAGAATAGAAAAAAATCAATGAAACTAAAAGTTACTTTTGAAACAAACAAAATTAGTAAGACTAAGAAAAAAGAGAAAAGACATAAGTAAAATCAGAAATGAAAGCAGAGATATTACAAAGGGTATTTCAGATATAACAATGATTATAAAGGACTATCAGGACCAAATATATATGAACATATTGTATAACCTAGAAAAATAGATAAATTCCTAGAAAAATACACTTGCCAAGACTGAATTAAGAAGAAATAGAAAGCCCAAAGAGACCTAATAAATAAGGAGATTAAAATAGTAATCAAAATCTTCCCAATGAAGAAAAGCCCAGGACCAGATGGCTTCATGGCTGAATTCTACCAAACATTCGAAGAGTTAGTAATAATCATTCCTAAATTTCTCTAAAAAATTCAAGAGGAAGGAACACTTCCAAACTCATTTTATGAGGCCAGCCTCACCCTGAGACCAAAGCCACAAAAAGACACTAAAAGAAAAACAAAACAAACAAACAAAAAAACTATAGGCCAATCAAAAGGAATGAGATCTTACCATTTGCAACGACGTGGATGGAACTGGAGGGTGTTATGCTGAGTGAAATAAGTCAATCAGAGAAAGACATGTATCATATGACCTCACTGATATGAGGAATTCTTAATCTCAGGAACAAACTGAGGGTTGCTGGAGTGGTCGGGGGTGGGAGGGATGGGGTGGCTGGGTGATAGACATTGGGGAAGATATGTGCTACGGTGAGGGCTGTGAATTGTGTAAGACTGTTGAATCACAGATCTGTACTTCTGAAACAAATAACACAACATATTTTAAGAAAAAGAAGAAGATAGCAGGAGAGGAAGAATGAAGGGGAGTAAGTCAGAGGGGGAGATGAACCATGAGAGATGATGGACTCTGAAAAACAAACTGAGGTTTCTAGAGGGGAGGAGGGTAGGGGGATGGGTTAGCCTGGTGATGGGTATTAAAGAGGGCACATTCTGCATGAAGCACTGGGTGTTATGAACAAACAATGAATCATGGAACACTACACCAAAACAAATTATGTAATATATGGTGATTAACATAACAATAAAAAAAGTTAAAAAAAAAACTATAGGCCAATATCTCTGATGAACATAGATGCAAAATCCTCAATAAAATACTAGCAAACCAAGTTGAACAACACATCAAAAAGATGATATATTTTGAGCAAATGAGATTTATTGCTGGTATGCAAAGTTGATTAATTTTTTATTTTTTAAAAACATTTTTAAAATTTAAATTCAATTAATTAAAATATAATGTATTAGTTTCAGAGGTACAGGTCCATGATTCATCAGTCTTATATAATACCCAATGCTCATTACATCACATGTCCTCCTTAATGTCCATCACCCAGTTACCCCATCCCTTCATCCCCCTCCCCTCCAGCAACCCTCAGTGTGTTTCCTATGATTAAGAGTCTCTGTCAAATAAATAGATAAAATCTTTAAAAAAAATTAAAAAAGAGTCTCTTATGGTTTTTCTCCCTCTCTTCCCCTATGGTCCTCTGTTTTGTTCCTTAAATTCCACATATCAGTGAGATCATTTGATAACTGTCTTTCTTTGATTGACTAATTTCTCTTAGCATAATACCCTCTAGTTCCAACCACGTTGTTGCAAATGGCAAGATTTAATTTTTTTGGATGGCTGTGTAATATTTCATTGTATATATTTATATATACCACATCTTCTTTATCCATTCATTTGCTAGGAGAGTAGCTTTCAGGTACTGTCATTACATTAAAAAAAAAGTTAGGTGAGGAGAAGACGTGTTGATTAGCTTGTCTAAAGTAACTATTATATATATATATGCCATCATGATGTACACCTTTATTATATAAAATTTTTCTTTAAAATGTTATGCAGGGGCCCCTGGGTGGCTCAGTCATTAAGCGTCTGCCTTCGGCTCAGGTCAGGATCCCAGGACCCTGGGATCAAGCCCCGCATAGGGCTCCCTGCTCAGCTGGAAGCCTGCTTCTTCTTCTCCCACTCCCCCTGCTTGTGTTCCCTCTCTCACTCTCTCTCTCTCTCTGTCAAATAAATAAAATAAATAAAAATCTTAAAAAAATAAAAAGTTATGCAACCTCACTTATAATAAGAGAAAAATTAAAACTATACCAAAGATGAAAAAAATCTACCAGACTGGCAAAAATCCAAGAGTTGATCATATACTCTGTTGTGGTTGGTTTATGGAAATAGGCATTTGCAAAAATTGCTTGTATAAACATATATGGATTTGTATAATTTGTATAAACATATATGGAAAGCACTTCAGCAAGATCCAGAAGATTGTGTGTAATATGTTCCATTTTGTGTAGTAAAATGGAAGATAGATCATTATATTTTATTGAGTATGCATAAAGTATATGTACTGCGATAAAAGTTGTTTTTTTTTTTCCTGTGGGAAGGGATGAGGGAAAGGTGGGTAGGAGAGGGAATTAGACTCACTTGTATACCTTTTTATATTGTTTTGATTTATGGTTCATTTGAATGAATACCCTCTTTTCTCAGAGAGCTCCTGTTGCTATGTATTTTAAACTTCTTATTGCTTCCCACCCATTTATATAAACATGACCTAGTTACTAGTTATTAGAAATTATGATTCTGTCTTTGTTATTTCCTAAAACTCTGGGTGTCACTCTTTTTCCTCTTTTGTTTGACAGCTGCCTTTCTTCTATGTTTTGTCCACATTCATTATTTCCCCATCCTCACCTGTCTGTATGTCAACCCACTGCTTCAGGTTTCAGTGATGTCCAGTGTACACTACTCAGGTCTATCTTGCCTGACATTTCTGTTTCATTTCCTTTTTGACATTTTCTCTTCAAGTGAATTGTGCAATAAAACTTTATCCAGATTTTCCTCCTATATCACTAATCCTCCCCATTTTTTTGTCAGTTATTCTCTCTGTCTTAGAAATGTTGATAGTCCTCAGGATTCAGCCCCTATCTCTCTTCTCATTATTATACATACTCTCAATAGATTATCTTATCTATCCAGTTTAAATTTCACTTGTACTTTGATGAATCCCAAATTTATATCTCTAAATCAATTCATGGATTCCAACTGCCTGTTGGCTGTTCTCCCATTTGGATGTGTCACAGGTATCTTACACTCAACATATCCTCTTTCAAACACACTCATCCCTGTGTTACTATATTGGTAAGTGGAACTTTCACCTATTCACTGGCTCATGATAGAAATCTGGACCATATCTTAAGATCATCTGTTTTCCTTATAAGCCACACCCAAATGGACTCCAAACCCTGTCAATTCAACTTTCTTTCTTTTTTTTTTTGCTCTTCACTTTCTTATTTATTTATTTATTTATTTATTTTTATGTTATGTTAATCACCATACATTACATCATTAGTTTTTGATGTAGTGTTCCATGATTCATTATTTGCATATAACACCCAGTGCTCCATGCAGAACGTGCCCTCCTAATACCCATAACCAGGCCAACACATCCTCCCACCCCCTCCCCTTTAGAACCTTTAGTTTGTTTTTCAGAGTCCATTGTCTCTCATGGTTCATCTCCCCCTCCAATTTCCCCCCCTTCATTCTTCCCCTCCTGCTATCATCATCATCATCATCTTCTTCTTCTTAACATATAACGTATTATTTGTTTCAGAGGTACAGATCTGTGATTCAACAGTCTTGCACAATTCACAGCGCTCACCGTAGCACATACCCTCCCCAATGTCTATCACCCAGCTGCCCCATCCCTCCCACCCCCACCACTCCAGCAACCCTCAGTTTGTTTCCTGAGATTAAGAATTCCTCATATCAATGAGGTCATACAATACATGTCTTTCTCTTCAATTTGACTTTCTTAATATCATTCACAACTACTTTCTCTAATAATTGTTTCATACCAAACTCTTAACTGTGTCATAGCAGTTTAAGTGAAATAACTGCTCTTCCTGTTTCTAGTTTGGCCCATTAAAGATACTCAGACTTTGTTTCAAACAGAAAGAATATTTGCCTTTTCCCAAACTCAATATGTTATCATGACTATTGCTGTCCCTGGATTCTGTTACTTTTGAGGAAAGAATATATATATTAGTGCTTCCAGCTTCCCTTTCATGTCCCCCACCCACTTGCCCAGTTGCCTTCTCCTTTAGGGTACCAACTCAGTGATTAGTAAGAGAAATACCTTTCTGATATTTTTAGTAATGTTAAAGCCATCAATCAACACAGCTCCTGATGTTGTGGTATCCTCTCCAGTCAATATTTTGAATGTAGTGGTTTTCCCAGCTCCATTTAATCCAAGTAATCCAAAGCACTCAGATTTCTGGACTACAAGGGAGATATGTCTTACAGCCTTTACAACTGGACACTTATAATAAACCTGAGGAAATAAGAAAAAAAAAACCCCACAGTGTACTGGAGCACTGATTATGGGCCAACTACAACCATAACCTGAAACTCCTGTAGACTGGTACCTGTGACTGTTTCACCCTTCCACTCTCAGCCTTCTATTTTACCAGATATACACAGGTCCCATAGAACTCCAATAGTTAGTTGTACTACCAATAAATTCTTGCCAGGAATTGTGGGCTACAGTTCAGGGCAATGTTGATTATTGAATGATGTTACCTTTGTAAGTTCTTTCAGAACAAGTGGGGTATTCCTTAACTTGGGAGGCAGTGTCAGGGCTCTATTTTCTTCATTTTTTATATCTTCATCCTCATAATCCTTGACTGTTTGACAGGACACTGTAGACTATTTTTAAGACAAGAATCACAAGTAAGAATATACTTTAGATATCTGGTTTAAACTGAGTGACCTTCTGAATGCTGACCCAAGGAAGTAATATCAAAGATGTCAGAAAATGTTTGCATGATTTCCAAGAGCCTTCCTACTAATTTCCTGAACTCTCATGCACAAGTTTATTCTTGACTTGCTTAGATTTGGAAATCATAGTCAAGAGCAAGTTTTTCCACAGCTGTGAGTAAGCAGTATGTTCTTGCCAATAACATGGGCACTTCATGGAAAACAAAAGCCACACTGGTACTATTAATTGCTGTCTAGTGTGATTTGTTACAAATAAAATATGTTGAAGGCACCATGAGATCCAAGTTAAAAAGAAAGAATGGATTCTTTCTTTTTTTGAAGGAAATACCCTTGATAGGCAAAGTCAGAGCTTGAAGAATAAATAAGGATTTATTGAAAGAGTGAAGGTAGGGTGGGGAAGGAAGAAAGCTACCATCAGCAGTGGGAGCTGATTGAGAGATAAGTAGGAATGAACCAACAGGACATGTTTTGTGAATAGTAATTTGTAGTGTTTGAGCACAACTTTGTTATTTTGAATTGTCTATTTTTGCAACAAGTACTCATTTAACAGTACTTCATTAAGGAGGAATGGAGCAGGAGAATATATTTAGCTCAGTAAACATGCTAGTCAGAAGAGTGAGAAGAGAGCTGCTTTAAGTGTTTTTTTCTTTTCCAGTCTAAATAAATTGGATGTATAGTAAGAGTGAACATCCTTGCCCTGCTTTCGATCTTAGGGGGAAAACATTCACTCTTTCATCATTATGTTTGCTGTAGACTATATAAGTGGATGCCACTTATCAGGTTGAAGTGTTTCCTTTCTTTTCTTGGTTAGCAGTTTTTTGAAAAATCACAAATGGATGTTGAATGCTGTCAAGTGCTTTTTCTGCAATAATTGGTATGAACATGTGGTTTTTCTTCTTGATATTATTAACATTGTGGGTAATATTAATTTTCAAATATTAAACTAGCTTTACATTCATGGAATAAACCCCACTTGTTCATGGTGTATTATTCCTCCCATATATTCTTGGGTTCTATTATGAATATTTTGTTAAGAATTTGTGTGTCTGTGTTCTTGAGGGGTATTGGTTTCTTATAAATTTCTCCATTTTTGTATTAGGGTAATGATGGTTTCACAAAATGAATTGGAAAATTTTCTCACTTCTACTTTCTGGAAGAAATAATGCAGAATTGATGCTATTTCTTCTTTAATTTTCTGGTAGAATTCATAAATGAAATTATACAGGCTTAGCATTCTCTTTTTTGGAGGTTTTATACTATGCATATGATGTCTTTAATTGAAATAAAACTATTTAGTTTATTCTTGAGTGAGTTTTGGTAGTTTGTGTCTTTCTAGGAATTGTTCTATTTCATCTAAGGTTATAAACTTGTGAGATAGATTGGATTTTAATTTCTGTGGTATCCATACTGATAATCCTTCATTTGTCCTCATATTGGTGATATGTTTCTATTTCATGATTACTCTGGCTATAGGCTTATCAATTATAATCTTTTTTTAAAATTAGTTTTTGGTTGCATTCATTTTTCTCAACTGCTTTTCTGTTTTCAATTTTATTTCCTTTATTTTTATTTACTTCTGCCTGCTCTGAGTGTATTTTGCTTCTTTTCCTTATCGAGGTGGAAGTTTCAATTATTAACCTGGGACTTTTTCTTTTTCTTTTTTTTTAGTTTCAGAGGTAGAATTTAGTGATTCATCAGTTGCATATAATACCTGGTGCTCATTACATCTAGTGCCCTCCTTAATGCCCATCACCCAATTATCCCTTCCCCCCAACCACCTCCCCTCCAGCAATCCTCAGTTTACTTCCTAGAGTTCAGCATCTCTTACGGTTTGCCTCCCTCTCAGAATGGCTAAAATTAACAACTCAGGAAACAACAGATGTTGGCAAGGATGCGGAGAAAGGGGAACCCTCTTACACTTTTGGGGGGAATGCAAACTGTTGCAGCCAGTCTGGAAGACAGTATGGAGGTTCCTCCAAAACTTAAAAATAGAGCTATCCTATGAGCCAGCAATTGCACTACTAGGTATTTATCCAAAGGATACAAACAGTGATTTGAAGGGGCAATTGCACTCCAATGTTTATAGCAACAATGTCCACAATAGCCAAAATATGAAAGGAGACCATATGTCCATCAACAGAAGAATGGATAAAGATGTGGCATATATATATACAATGAAATATCACTCAGCCATCAAAAAGAATGAAATCTTGCCATTTGCGACGATGTAGATGGAACTAGAGGGTATTATGCTAAGTGAAATAAGTCAGTCAGGAAGACAAATACCATATGATTTCATTTGTATGTGGAATTTAAGAAACAAAACAGATGAACATAGGGGAAGGGAAGGAAAAATAAAATAAGATGGGACCTTTTTTCATTAATAATATAAGCATTTAATACTTTAAATTTCCGTTAAAACATCGCTTTAGTCACATCCCACAAATTTTGATATGTTGTTTTCATTTTCATTCAATTCAAAATATTTCCTAATTTCCTTTGCAATTTTCTCTTTGATGAATGGGTTCCAGAGATGTGTGTTGCTTAATTTCCCAATGTCTACAGAGGTTTTCCCATTATATTTCTGTTATTCATTCATAGTCAAATTTCATGATGATCAGAAAACACTGCATTATTTCAATTCTTTTAAAATTGTGAATGGTGTATTTTGGGTGACGGTTCCATGTGCACTATTCTTATTATGGGGAGTGTTCTATAAATAACTAGATCTAGTTGGTAGATAGTGTCTTACAGTTCTTCAATGATTTTCTGTCTTTGTGTTCTACTGATTAGTGAGGGAGTATTTGGTAGATTATGAAAGCTGTGAATGAGCACATGCTGTTTTGCAGGGGAGACCTCTATATTTTCTTCACCTTCACCTTCACCTTCACAAGCGAAGGGAGTGTGGATTCTTTATAGAGAGGAGTGTGCCACTTCTTTAGACTCTGAGGGTTCAGGGGAATCTGGGAATTTAAGATTTTTGGGTCATTAACTCAGATGTCCCTATTCCATGTATCGGAGTCCCATTCTTTTCTAATAAGAGCTGTGATCTTGGCATAGCAGATCTGCCCTGGTTGAGAATTTGACCTTCCTGGAGCTCATAAAATCTGAAAATTGGACCTTGCTCCCAGTACTCACTTTTCTCAGCCCTTCCACTGAAGGAAACAAGAGCTCCATTATATGGGACCAAGGAAGTCCTTTCACTTTCACACTTGGCTTTCAGTCTCCTGCTAATAACTCTTGGCCTTTTATTTTATAAAGCAATGAGCTTAGCAACAGTTTCACAATTCCATTGTTCTAATGGGTGCTATTTCCCCCATATTTCCTGATTCTTTGATATACCCATCAATCAGTGCAGTCTCTTGATATATCATCCCAATTCAGCACTGGTGAAAATTTTAACAACTAGACTACTGCTTTGTGTCAGAGGAAATATGTGTTTCCTTTGCTACCAGTAACATGGACCTCGTTGAGAGCTGAGTGGGGAATGATCTAGTCCTAAAACCCCATCTTATTATATACTTTCTTAGAACTCTCTTGGAACTAACTTGCACGTAGAGTTCCCTTGGGACCAAAACCTGTGTAAAGGAGAGGAAGGAATCAGGAGTAGGCAGAGGGAGAAGTCAAGCTGTGATGAAGGTCAAATGATATCTTCATTCGACCCCATGGGGCCTTGAAGTTGTTTGAGAGGCATTGAGAACACCAAACATTTTACTCTTGTATCTGTAAGTGATTGGATGCTGGCCATCTGGTAAGAAGTGTCACCTTGGGAGACAAGAATTTTTGTAGATGAAGCAATCCATAAAGATAATGACAACCAAAGGTTGTCTGAAGATAGTACTCCCAAAAGCTAGAGGCAACAACTTCTTCATTGCAGGGGTATCTGGGCTAAGAACCATATGATCATTTCACTAGATTCAGAAAAAGCACTGACAGAGTACAACATTCATTCATAATAAAAACTCTCAACAAAGTAGAGTTATAGGGAACATACCTCAACACAATAAAGGCCATCTATGAAAAACCCACAGGTAATATCATCCTCAATGGGGGTAAAACTGAGAGCTTTCCCTGTATGGTCAAGAACAAGACAGGGATGTCCACTCTCATCACTGTTATTTAACATAGTACTGGAAGTCCTAGCTATGGCAATCAGACGACAACAACAACAACAACAACAAAAATAAGAGGTATCCAAATCAGCAAGGAAGAAGTCAAACTTCATTTCAGACAACATGATCCTCAATATAGAAAACAATGTAGAAAGACTCCACCAAAAAAAAAATTACTAGAATTGATACATGAATTTATTAAAGTTGCAGGATACAAAGTCAACATACAGAAATCTGTTATATTTTTATACACTAATAATGAAGCAGTAGAAAGAGAAATTAAGGAATCAATTTCATACAATTGCACAAAAAAACCAAGATATTTAGGAATAAACCTAACCAAAGAAGTAAAAGATCTGTACTCTGAAAACTATAAAACACTGATGAAAGAAATTGAAGATGACATAAAGAAATGGAAAGACATTCCATGCTTATGGATTAGAAGAACAAATATTGTTAAAATGTCCATTATTACCCAAAGCAATCTACACATTCAGTGTAATCCCTAGCTAAATGCTAACAGCATTTTTTGCAGAGCTAAAATTTGTATGGAACCACAAAAGACCCTGAATAGCCAAAGCAGCCTTGAAAAAGCAAAGCAAAGCTGGAGGCATCAAAATGCCATACTTCAAGTTATATTACAAAGCTGTAGTGATCCAAACAGTATGGTACTAGCACAAAAATAGATAGATCAATGGAACAGAATAGAAAATCCAGAAATGAACCCACAACTATATAGTCAGTTAATGTTTGACAAAGCAGGAAAGAATATCCAATGGGGAAAAGACAGTCTCTTCAACAAATGGTGTTGGGAAAACTGGACAGCAACATGCAAAAGAATGAAACTGGACCACTTTCTTACACAACACACAAAAATAAATTCAAAATGGATCAAAGGTCTAAATGTGAGACATTTAGAAATGTCTAGGAAACCATAAAAATCCTAGGGGAGAATACAGGCAGTAATCTCCTTGACACTGGCTGTAGCAACTTCCTTCTAGATATGTCTCCTGAGGCAAGGAAAACAAAAGCAAAAACAAACTATTAGGACCTCATCAGAATAAAAAGTTTCTGCACAGTGAAGGAAAAAATCAACAAAACTAAAAGGCAACCTATGGAATGGGAGAAGATATGAAATGAAATTAAAATGACATTTTTTTAAAGAGAGAGTGTGTGTGAGGAGGGGAGGGGCAGAGAGAGAGAGAGAGAATCTTTTAAATTTTATTTACTTATTTTAGAGAGAGAGTGTGAGCAGGGAGAGGAATAAAGGGGAAGGGAGAGGGAGGGGGAAGGAATCCCAAGCTGACTCCACACTGAGTGCGAGCCCAATGCAGGGCTTGATTCCCATGACCTGAGATCATGCCCCAAGCCAAAACCAAGAGTCAGACATTCAACCAACTGAGCCATCCAAATACCCCTGGAGAGAGAGAACCTTAAGCAATCTCCATGCTGTGCATGGAGCCCGACACAGGGCTTGATCTCAGACCTTGAGCCCAAATCAAGAGTTGGATGCTTAACTGACTGAGCCACCCAGGTGCCCCAGAAATGACATATCTGATAAGGGGTTAGTATCTCAAATATATAAGGAACTTAGAAAACTCAACACCCAAAAAATGAATGATCCAGTTAAAAAAATGGACAGAAAACATGAATAGACATTTTTCCAAAGAAGACATCTGGATGGCCAACAGACACGTGAAAGGATGCTCAACATCACTGATTATCAGGGAAACACAAATCAAAACTACAATGAGATGTTATCACATGTCAGAATGGCTAAAATCAACAACACAAGAAACAACAAGTGTTGGCGAGGATGTGGAGAAAGGTGAACCCTCTTGCACTGTTGGTGGGAATGCAAACTGGTGCAGCCACTTTGGAAAACAGTATCTTTTAATTCTCATAGATAATTGTGACTTTTTCTCATCCTAATCAAAATTCCAGGTAGTGGAAGAGGCCATATGGTCTCAAAATATTCTTCCTTGTGAAATAGTAAAGATCTGCAGGCTCAGAGAAACTTATGGCCAAGATCTAGAGCCACCCCAGAATGGCACCCAGGGACAGAATTGGGATGAATGAAACTACAAAGAGAAAGTTATAGTGGTTTCCTGCCTCAAGAAGTTCAAGTACAGACTGGAAGGGAATTCAGTAACTGAATGGAGATGTACCATTAAAATAATTTTTAAAATCCTAAGCAAAACTCTGAGATTATGTGAAATCCTGAGAGTTAACTAAAGCAATAATTAATAATCTGACTGGTAGAAGCCATGAGGCCCTACAATACTACATTATTTTTTGTTTGTTTTCTTTTTAAATATTTATTTGAGGGAGAGAGAGAGCAAGTGGGGAAGGGGCAGAGGGAGAGGAGAGAGAGAGAGAATCTCAAGCAGACTCCCTGCTGAGTGTGGAGCCTGACGTGGGGCTCGATTCCACAACCATGAGATCATGACCTGAGCTGAAATCAAGCCAGACACTTAACCAGCCTAGCCACCCAGGCACTCCACTACATAGTTCTTATTTTTAGTTATGTATTTTTATTTTTCATTACATTCAGTTAGCCATCATATAGTATATTGTAAGTTTTTGTTGTAGTGTTCAATGATTCATTAGTTGCATATATCAACCAGTGCTCATCCCAACACATGCCCTCCTTAATACCCATCACTACATAGTTTTTAAAAAGTCAATTCCATAATTACAACCAGATACATCTCAAAGACAGTATGTGCATAAGGCAGTGCTTTCTATCATAGTCAATCCAACTAAAATGAGACTTATGATACAAATTAGTTTCAGTTAGATCTTGACATAATTGTGTGGTATTTTCTTTATAAAGTAATAGAGGTAGGAATATGTAGATTCATACATTTTGGCCTAATAGTGAGCTTTCTTTGAGTTGTATCTAAAGTCTATGTTAGTTACTTACCTTCCTGCCTTTTATGAGTAGGTTGTGGACATTAGATAAAATTTTATGAGAGAGAAAGTTCTGCAGGCTCCAGGATGTAGTCTCCAGACACAAAAGGAAAAGGAGATAAAATAAGCCCAAGACAGCCAATGCAATAAAAAATTTTGCAATCCCATGTGTTCCAAAATTATAGACACTGTTCTCAACAGCTGAGGATGATAAAAGAGAGATAGCCTTACTTTAAAAACTGATACATAGTCTAAGATGACACCAAGGTAAGAAACACAGGGTCAAATGAATTTTAAATTAGATTTTACAAAGTATAGAATATGGAAAATAATTATCTTAATATTTTATTAATTTATTTTATCTTTTTATAAAAGTTCTTCTGCCAGTGATTTTTTCCTCTAGTTTTTCCTCCAGTTTTTCCCAGGACAATATTACCACACTCTCAATGAATTTTAAAGGCTGAGCCTCCATGACACAATGTTTAGTAATTCAAGAAAGCAAACAAAATGAAGGTATTTGTGGCATTATCTAACCATTATCGTAGGCCATGTCAAATAATTGAAGTCCTTTAAAGTGAGAAAAACCTTTAATCTATAAATAGGTAAAAGTTTTAAGTAGGAGAAGAATAAATGACAATAATCTTAAGGAAGAAAACAACAAATAGTTTAAATGTAAATGGACAATAGCTTATAGTTTTTGGCCTTACTACAGAGAAAATTAGCTAATACAAACAGCTAAATTCTAGATATGCAAATAGCAGACATCTCTGAGATGTGAGATAAATCACTCTCTTTTTATTCTGATAAAATAGAATTGTGTTTTCTGATTTGTGCCAATATGCAGAAATGCAGTTTGTTTTATTGTAACAAAATGCACATAAAATTTACCTTTTTAAAGTGTACAATTCAATGACACTTAATACATTCACAATGTTGTGCAACAATTACCACTACCTAGATCCATAACATTTTCATTACCCCAAGAGAAAACCCAGTATCTATGAACCAGTTATTATTAAGCCCCTCCCCCTAGCCACTGGTAACCACTAATCTATGGTCTCTATGGATTTGCCTATTTTGGACATTTTATATAAATGGAATCATACAGTAAGTGGTCTTTTGTGTCTGGCTCCTTTCACTTAGCATAATGTTTTGAAGGCTCATCCGTGTTGTGACATGTGTCTGTAATTCATTTCTCTTTATTGTTGAGTATTATTCCATTGTATGGATATACCAATTTTGTTATCCACTTATCAGAGGATGAACATCTGGATTGCTTCCACTTTTTATGGGAAAAAACTATTATGAATAATGCTGCTATGAGGATTTGTGTGCAAGTTTTTGTTTAAATATTTATTTTCGGGAGGAGTAGGAGACCTAGATTTCGTCTGGTCTCAGGAATTCAGCTGAATAGGGATCAAACCATTCTGAACACCTACGAACTCAACAGGAGATTGAAGAGGAGAGTAGCAACAACTCTCTGAACAGAGAAGCGACCACTTACTGGAAGGTAGGATGTGCGGAGAAGTGAATCCGAGACGATATTCGGGAGGATAGACGGTGGGGGAGGGGCCTCCGCCGGCCGCTTCTGGCAAGTGATAGAGCTGCCGAGCACAAAATCGGAACTGTTAGAAGTCGGCTCCGCTGAGGGACGTCGCTGCAGTGGCTAAGCAGGGGGTGCAATCCTCCCGGGACAGTGTGGTCTCAGGACCCTTGGGGTCACAGAAAGATGGGGGGTGCCTGAGTGTGCCAGAGCTCCCATGTATCGGAGCGGGGAAGCCGGCTGCAGAGACGGAGCCGAGGCGCGGGCTCTCAGCTTGGGGTTGCCATAAACTGTGATCTGTGCCCCAGTCGGGCCACTGCTCCTCCAACAGGGACCCAACAAGCGGCAGAGCCGGGGAGACTCCCCTCACTCCCCTGGGAGGAGCTGCGTGGGAGCACACCGCAGGGATCTGCTGGGTTTGGAGACTCCACCCAGGGTTGGGTGCCAGAGATAGCAATGCTCGGTCACAGGCCGGGTGAGCGCGGAGTGTGGACGGAGACCGGGGACAAGGGAGTGGCTGCTTTTCTCTGTGGGCGCACTGAGGAGCGGGGCCCCGAGTTCTCAGCTCCTCCGGGTGGAGATTGAGAGGCCACCATTTTTGCCCTGGTCCTCCAAGTCTGTAACGAGAGCTTGCAGGGAACAGAAGCTCCTGAGATCAAACCCGAGCAGCTTGCTTAGCCCAGACCTACAAGTGCGGGGCAATTCAGCCTCCGGCAAAGACATTTGGGAACCACAGCAACAGGCCCCTCCCCCAGAAGATCAGCACAAACAGCCAGCAAGCCAAGACCAAGTTTACCGATCAAGGAGAACGGGAGAACTCCAGCGCTAGGGGAATACTGCACATAGAATTCATGGCTTTTTTTTTGCCATGATTCATTAGTTCATCAAAGTTAATTTTTGTTAACTGTTTTCTTTATTTTTCTTTTTCCCCTTTTCAACCAACATCTTATCAATCTCTTTTTTAAAAAAAAACATTTTTTATTTTTCATTTTTAGAGTCATATTTTATCCCTTCATAGTAGTTACCCTTATTTTTGGCATATATATATAAGTTGTTCTCTCTTTAAAATTTTGAGATACAGTTTCTTCTAACAGATCAAAATATACCCTAAATCACTAGTGTATGGCTCTGTTCTAGTCTCCTGCCTGATCACATTCTCTCCCTTTTTTCTTTTTTTTCTTAAATCTTCTTCTTTCTTTTTTCAAACAACTTCTTATCTTATCAAGTCCTTTTATAAAATCTTTTATAATTTTCATCTTTACAGTCATCTTCTATCCCTTCATTGTATCAACCCTTATTTTGTACATATATGTCTTTCTTCCTTTAAAATTTTAGGAGGCACTTTTTTCTAACAGACCAAAATACGCCCAAAATCCAGTATGTGGCACTGATCTATGCACTAGCCTGATGATATTTGATCATATTCTGCTTTTTTTGTATTGTTCTGTTTTTGATTTTATCTTTTTTTCTTTTTTTTCTCTTTATTTTTCTTTCTTTCCCTTTCTTTTCCCCTGGTTTCAGGTCTTTTCTGATTTGTACACAGTATATTTGCTGGGGACATTGTAAACCTGTTAGCATTCTGTTCTCTCATTCATCTATTCTCCTCTGGACAAAATGACAAGACGAAAAAATCACCTCAGCAAAAAGAACAAGAGGTAGTACCGTCAGCCAGGGACCTACTCAATATGGACATTAGTACGATGTCGGACCTAGAGTTCAGAATCATGACTTTAAAGATACTAGCTGGGCTTGAAAAAAGCGTGGAAGTTATTAGAGAAACCCTTTCTGGAGAAATAAAAGAACTAAAATCTAAACAAGTTGAAATCAAAAAGGCTATTGATGAGGTGCAATCAAAAATGGGGGCACTAATTGCTAGGATAAATGAGGCAGAAGAGAGAATCAGTGATATAGAAGACCAAATGATGGAAAATAAAGAGGCTGAGAAAAAGAGAGAGAAACAACTACAGGATCACGAGGGCAGAATTTGAGAGATAAGCGATATGATAAGACGAAACAACATTAGAATAATTGGGATCCCAGAAGAAGAAGAAAGAGAGAGAGGGGCAGAAGGTATATTGGAGCAAATAATAGCAGAGAACTTCCCTAATGTGAGGAAGGAAACAGGCATCAAAATCCAGGAGGCACAGAGAACCCCTCTCAAAATCAATAAAAATAGGTCAACACCCCGACATCTAAAAGTAAAACTTACGAGTCTCAGAGACAAAGAGAAAATCCTGAAAGCAGCTCGGGAGAAGAGATATGTAACCTACAATGGTAGAAACATTAGATTGGCAACAGACCTATCCACAGAGACCTGGCAGGCCAGAAAGGATTGGCAAGATATCTTCAGAGCACTACACGAGAAAAATATGCAGCCAAGAATACTATATCCAGCTAGGCTGTCATTGAAAATAGAAGGAGAGATAAAAAGCTTCCAAAACAAACAAAAACTAAAGGAATTTGCAAACACGAAACCAGCCCTCCAAGAAATATTGAAAGGGGTCCTCTAAGCAAAAAGAGAACCTAAAAGCAGCAAAGATCAGAAACGAACACAGACAACATACAGTAACAGTCACCTTACAGGCAATACAATGGCACTAAATTCATACCTTTCAATAGTTACCCTGAATGTAAATGGGCTAAATGCCCCAATCAAAAGACACAGGCTATCAGATTGGATTAAAAAACAAGACCCATCCATATGCTGTCTGCAAGAGACTCATTTTAGACCCAAAGACACCCCCAGATTGAAAGTGAGGGGGTGGAAAACCATTTACCATGCTAATGGACACCAAAAGAAAGCTGGGGTGGCAAGCCTTATATCAGACAAACTAGATTTTAAAACAAAGACTGTAATAAGAGATGAGGAAGGACACTATATCCTACTGAAAGGGTCTATCCAACAAGAAGATCTAACAATTGTAAATATCTATGCCCTGAACATGGGAGCAGCCAATTATATAAGGCAATTAATAACAAAAGCAAAGAAACACATTGGCAACAATACAATAATAGTGGGGGACGTTAACACCCCCCTGACTGAAATGGACAGATCATCTAAGCAAAAGATCAACAAGGAAATAAAGACTTTCAATGACACACTGGACCAAATGGACTTCACAGACATATTCAGAACATTCCATCCCAAAGCAACGGAATACACATTCTTCTCTAGTGCCCATGGAACATTCTCCAGAATTGATCACATCTTAGGTCACAAATCACGTCTCAACTGGTACCAAAAGATTGGGATCATTCCCTGCATATTTTCAGACCACAATGCTTTGAAACTAGTTCTCAAACACAAGAAGAAAATCGGAAAGAACTCAAATACATGGAGGCTAAAGAGCATCCTACTAAAGAATGAATGGGTCAACCAGGAAATTAAAGAAGAATTAAAAAAATTCATGGAAACCAATGAAAATGAAAACACAACTGTCCAAAATCTCTGGGATGCAGCAAAGGCAGTCCTGAGAGGAAAGTATATAGCAATACAAGCCTTTCTCAAGAAACAAGAAAGGTCTCAAATACACAACCTAACCCTACAGCTAAAGGAGCTGGAGAGAGAACAGCAAATAAAGCCTAAACCCAGCAGGAGAAGAGAAATCATAAAGATCAGAGCAGAAATCAATGAACTAGAAACCAAAAGAACAGTAGAACAGATCAACGAAACTAGGAGCTGGTTCTTTGAAAGAATTAACAAGACTGATAAACCCCTGGCCAGACTGATCAAAAAGAAAAGAGAAATGACCCAAATCAATAAAATCATGAACGAAAGAGGAGAGATCACAACCAACACCAAAGAAAAACAAACAAGTATAAGAACATATTATGAGCAACTCTATGCCAGCAAATTAGATAACCTGGAAGAAATGGGTGCATTCCTAGAGATGTATCAACTACCAAAATTGAACCAGGAAGAAATAGAAAACCTGAACAGACCTATAACCACGAAGGAAAATGAAGCAGTCATCAAAAATCTCCCAAGAAAAAAAAGCCCAGGGCCAGATGGCTTCCCAGGGGAATTCTATCAGACATTTAAAGAAGAATTAATACCTATTCGCCTGAAACTGTTCCAAAAAATAGAAATGGAAGGAAAACTTCCAAACTCCTTTTATGAGACCACCATGACCTTGATCCCCAAACCAGACAAAGACCCCATCCAAAAGGAGAATTGCAGACCAATATCCTTGATGAACATGGATGCAAAAATTCTCACCAAAATACTAGCCACTAGGATCCAACAGTACATTAAAAGGATTATTCACCACGACCAAGTGGGATTTATCCCTGGGCTGTAAGCCTGCTTCAACATCTGCAAATCAATCAACGTGATACAATACATTAACAAAAGAAAGAACAAGAATCATATGATCCTCTCAATAGATGCAGAGAAAGCATTTGACAAAGTACAGCATCCTTTCTTGATCAAAACTCTTCAGAGTATAGGGATAGAGGGTACATACCTCAATATCATAAAAGCCATCTATGAAAAACCTACAGCGAATATCATTCTCAATGGGGAAAAGTTTTTCCCCTAAGGTCAGGAACGCGGCAGGGATGTCCACTCTCACCACTGCTATTCAACATAGTATTAGAAGTCCTAGCCACAGCAATCAGACAACAAAAAGAAATCAAAGGCATCCAAATCGGCAAAGAGGAAGTCAAACTCTCACTCTTTGCAGATGATATGATACTGTATGTGGAAAACCCAAAAGACTCCACCCCAAAACTGCTAGAACTCATTCAGGAATTCAGTCAAGTAGCAGGCTATAAAATCAATGCACAGAAATCAGTGGCATTCCTATACACCAACAACAAGACAGAAGAGAGACAAATCAAGGAGTCGATCCCATTTACAATTGCACCCAAAACCATAAGATACCTAGGAATAAATTTAATCAAAGAGGCAAAAGATCTGTACTCAGAAAACTATAAAATACTCATGAAAGAAATTGAGGAAGACACAAAGAAATGGAAAAACGTTCCATGCTCATGGATTGGAAGAACAAACATTGTGAAGATATCAGTGATACCTAGAGCAATCTACACATTCAATGCAATCCCCATCAAAATACCATCCACCTTTTTCAAAGAAATGGAACAAATAATCCTAAAATTTGTATGGAACCAGAAGAGACCCAGAATAGCCAGAAGAATATTGAAAAAGAAAAGCAAAGCTGGCGGCATCACAATTCCGGACTTCCAGCTCTATTACAAAGCTGTCATCATCAAGACAGTATGGCACTGGCACAAAAACAGACACATAGATCAATGGAACAGAATCGAGAGCCCAGAAATGGACCCTCAACTCTATGGTCAACTTATCTTTGACAAAGCAGGAAAGAATATCCAATGGCAAAAAGACAGTCTCTTCAACAAATGGTGTTGGGAAAATTGGACAGCCACATGCAGAAGAATGAAACTGTACCATTTCCTTACACCACACACAAAAATAGACTCCAAATGGTTGAAAGACCTAAACGTGAAACAGGAGTCCATCCAAATCCTAAAGGAGAATGCAGGTAGCAACCTCTTCAACCTCAGCTGCAGCAACTTCTTCCTAGACACATCGCCAAAGGCACGGGAAGCCAGGGCAAAAATGAACTATTGGGATTTCATCAAGATAAAAAGCTTTTGCACAGCAAAAGAAACAGTCCACAAAACCAAAAGACAACCGACAGAATGGGAGAAAATATTTGCAAATGACATATCAGATAAAGGGCTAGTATCCAAAATCTATAAAGAACTCATCAAACTCAACACCCAAAGAACAAATAATCCAATCAAGAAATGGGCAGAAGACATGAACAGACATTTTTCCAAAGAAGACATCCAAATGGCCAACAGGCACATGAAAAAGTGCTCAACATCTCTCGGCATCAGGGAAATCCAAATCAAAACCTCAATGAGATACCACCTCACATCCGTCAGAATGGCTAAAATTAACAAGTCAGGGAACGACAGATGTTGGCGGGGATGGGGAGAAAGGGGAACCCTCCTACACTTTTGGCGGGAATGCAAGCTGGTGCAACCCCTCTGGAAAGCAGTATGGAGGTTCCTCAAACAGTTGAAATTAGAGCTACCATTCGATCCAGTAATTGCACTACTGGGTATTTACCCCAAAGATACAAATGTAGGGACCCGAAGGGGTACGTGCACCCCCATGTTTATAGCAGCAATGTCCACAATAGCCAAACTGTGGAAAGAGCCAAGATGTCCATCGACAGAGAATGGATAAAGAAGAAGTGGTATATATACACAATGGAATATTATGCAGCCATGAAAAGGAATGAGATCTTGACATTTGCAACGACGTGGATGGAACTGGAGGGTGTTATGCTGAGTGAAATAAGTCAATCAGAGAAAGACATGTATCATATGACCTCACTGATATGAGGAATTCTTAATCTCAGGAACAAACTGAGGGTTACTGGAGTGGTTGGGGTGGGAGGGATGGGGTGGCTGGGTGATAGACATTTGGAGGGTATGTCCTACGGTGAGCGCTGTGAATTGTGCAAGACTGTTGAATCACAAATCTGTACTTCTGAAACAAATAATGCAACATATTTTAAGAAAAAAAAGAAAAAGAAGAAGATAGCAGGAGAGGAAGAATGAAGGGGAGTAAGTCAGAGGGGGAGATGAACCATGAGAGATGATGGACTCTGAAAAACAAACTGAGGGTTCTAGAGGGGGGGAGGTTAGTGGGATGGGTTAGCCTGGTGATGGGTATTGAGGAGGGCACGTTTTGCATGGAGCACTGGGTGTTATGAACAAACAATGAATCATGGAACACTACATCAAAAACAAATGATGTAATATATGGTGATTAACATAACAATAAAAAATAAAAAAAATAAATATTTATTTTCAATTCTTTTGGATATATATTCAGGAATGGAATTGTTATGTCATGTGGTAATTCTATGTTTAACTTTCTGTGGAACCACCAAAGTGTTTTCCACAGCAGCTGCAACATTTTACATTCATACCAGCAATATACGAGAGTAAGAATTTCTCCACATTCTCACCAAATCTGATACTTTTCATTTTCTGATTATTGCCATCAAAGTGGGTATGAAGTGATGTCTCATTGTGCATTTCTTATTGAATATATTTGACATGTAACATTGTGTAAGTTTAAGGTGTATAGCATGTTACTTTAAAAAATTTATATATTGCAATGTGATTGCTGATGTAGTGATATTGATCACATTACATAATTATAGTACAATATTATTATCTGTATTCATTATATTGTACATTAGAGCTCTATGGCTTATTTAGTATTCATTACAAGTTTGTAACCTTAAACACCATTCCTCTTAGCAACTGTTCTCCATTCCCAGGTAACCAACATTTTACCCTGTGTTTTTTACAGGTTTAAGTTTTTTAGATTCTACATATAAGTGATACCATAAAGTACTTGTTTCGGTCTGACTAATCTTGCTTAGCATAATGTGCTTGTTTCACTCATGTTGTCTCAAATGGAAGAATATCTTCTGTTTCCATGGCTGAATAACATTCCATTGTGTTTATGTACTGTATCTTTTTCTACCCCTTCATTCACTGATGGGCATTTGGGTTGTTTTCATATCTTGGCTATTGTGAATAATGCTGTGATATATGCATGGAAGTGGATATATCTTGTCAAAATCCTGATTTCATTTCCTTTGGGCATCTACCTAGAATTGGAATTGCTAGATCATATGGTAGATCTATTTTTAGCTTTTTTTTTCTTCAGCTTGGTGGTTTCCTCTTTATTGATGTGCCTCCTACCTTCCCCCCACAATTTCAGTCCCTTCCATCTACCCCCAAAAAGAAGGTAGTGAAAGGAAGGGAATGTTGGGGTTCTGAGCCCCTTGGGCAGTTAGAAAGGGAACAGAAACCAAAACAATCACTGGATGTGACAGACTGACACTTGAGAAGTCAAAAGCAGGGTGGGAAACGTGGTAAGAGAAAGGGGCGAAAGGAGAGGTCCAAGAGGTCACCTCCCCCATGAGCCCTCCTGCTAAGAGGGGCTGGAAGAGAGCCTCAAACATTAGGAAGTGCAGGTCCTGAAGAAGGGAGGTGGTGGTTGAGCCCGGAGGAGGAGTAGGTCAAGGAAGGGGGGGCCACCTCTCTCTTTGTAGAACGGGACCCCCTACCTCAGGGGGAGCAGCTTCACAGACCGTAGACATTTTCATCACTGTAGGCGATTTATAGAAAGAAGTCTTCTTCATGGTGTTCCTGGTATAGCTGACCCATTGTGGCACTGGTGGGTGGAATGACATTGTTGACAAAGAAAAACAAGGCATCCTCAGCTCGGAGATGAATTTGCTTCTGGATCAAGAAGTAGAACTGATCAACTGTGAGATCAGAAGGCACCAGATATTTCTTTTTGTCCAGGTCTCCTATCCAAGCTTTGGGATCCTTTTCTACTACCACCGGAACCCGGTCCGGGTATTTCTTTCGGATCTTCTTGCCCTCAGAGGGGCGTTTCTTGAAGGGATGCTCCTCTTTATACACGAACTTCATCCTCCCAGGAACCGGGCTGGACCTGGCTGGGCTGAGGGAACCGGGGAGGGGAGCCCGGGAGACGGCGGCGGCGCGCGGGGCTCTATTTTCAGCTTTTTGAGGAACCTCCATATTGTTTTCCATAGTGGTTGGGCTGATTTAAATTTCCACCAACAAGGTATAAATGTTCCCTTTTCACCACATCCTCATCAGCACCTGTCTTCGCCTGTCTTCTTGATAACAGCCATTCTAATAGGTATTAGATATCTAGATATGTATCAGATATTCTAATAGGTATAGATATATTTTTTAAAGATTTTATTTATTTATTTGACAGGGAGAGACACAGCGAGAGCAGGAACACAAACAGGGGAAGTGGGAGAGGGAGAAGCAGGCTTCCCGCTGAGCAGGGAGCCCGATGCGGGACTTATCCCAGGACCCTGGGATCATGACCTGAACCCAAGGCAGACGCTTAACGACTGAGCCACCCAGGCGCCCCTAGGTATAGATATCTAATAGGAAGTGATATCTCATTGTGATTTTGATTTGCATTTCTCTGATGATTACTGATGTTGAGCAACTACTCATGTGCCTGTTGGCCATTTTGATGTCCTTTTTACAAAGATGTCTACTTAGTTCTTCTGCCCATTTTTATTTTTTATTAGTTTTTCTTTTTTTATTATGTTCAATTAGCCAACATATAGTACATCATTAGTTTTTGATGTAGTGTTCAGCGATTCATTAGCTGTGCACAACACCCAGTGCTCATCACAACACGTGCCCTCCTTAATACCCAACACTTAATTACCCCCCCAACCCTCAGTTTGTTTCCCAGAGTACAGAGTCTCTCATAGTTTGTTTTCTTCTCTGATTTCTTCCCATTCAGTTTTCCCTTCCTCCCCCTATGGTTCTCTGCCTATTTTTAAATTGGATCATTTTTATTAAGTTGACTGAATTCCTTATATATTTTGAATATTGACCTCTTATCTGATATATGGTTTGGGAACATTTTCTCCCATTTTCTGGGTTGTCTTTTCATTTTGTAATGTAGTTTTATAGTATAACTGCCAAATACTGTGGCCATATGCAATAACACTAAGTAAAGCAAAGGCAGGAGGAAATTATACAAAGAATATCTGAAATGAACAAAAGAGAAATTTTAAAACTTAAACTAAAATGTTAAATTACATATAAAGAACCAATAGATGTATACCTTTGTCAAGACTTTATTCTAAAAAGAAAAAGGAGAGGTAAATATTCGCTTAGAAATTTGAAAGAGGACAAGAAAGTTAAAAATGCTGCAATTAACAAAATAGAAATTTAAAAAGAGTTAAAAGGAAGAATAAAAACAAAGGCTGATTCCTGAAAATGATGTATATTATATAAGCCTTTGGTAAGCAAGAGTAAGAAAAAATAAGGGAACCCCTCCCCCCCAAGTATACTATATTAGGAAGGAGAAAGTAGATAGGACTTATAAAAGAGAATAAAATAACTATATTAGCTTTATGTCAGTGACTGGAAATCAGAATATTTTTTTTCAAAATTATATTTCATAGCAACTTTTTAAAAAGAAAATATAGGTTAAAGAATTCCAGTTAGTTATCATAGAGTGTAATATTAGTTTCAGGTCTACAATATAGTGATTCAACACTTCCATACAACACCCGGTGTTCATCACAACTGCACTCCTTAATCTCCAGCACCTATTTCACCCATTTCCCCATCACCTCCCCTCTGGTAATGATCACTTTGTCTTCTATAGTTAATAGTCTGTTTCTTCATTTGCCTCCGTCTTTTTTCCCCCCATGCTCTTTCGTTTCTTAAATTCCACATATGTGTGAAATCATGTGGTATTTGCCTTTCTCTGGCTGACTTATTTTGCTTACATTAATACTCTTTAGCTCCATCCATGTCACTGCAAATGGCAAGATTTCATTCTTTTTGAAATATATACATATATAACTCAGCCAAATATATATATACCATGTCTTCTTTATCCACTCATCAGTTAATGGACATTTGGGCTCTTTCCATAGTTTGGCTATTGTAGATAATGCTGCTATAAACACTGGGATGCATGTATCCCATCAAATCAGCATTTTCGTATTCTTTGGGTAAATATATAGTAGTGCCATTGCTGGATCATAAGGTAGTTCCATTTAACTTTTTGAAGAACCTCCATACTGTTCTCAAGAGTGGCTGCACCAGTTTGCATTCCCACCAACAGCGCAAGAGGGTTCCCCTTTCTCCACATCCTTGCCAACACCTGTTGATTCTTGTGTGGTTGATTTTAGCCATTCTGACAGGTGTGAGGTGATATCTCACTGTGATTTTGATTTGTGTTTCCCTGATAATCAGTGATGTTGAGTATCTTTTCATGTCTGTGGGCCATATGGATGTCCTCTTTGGAAAAATGTCTATTCATGTTTCTGTTCATTTTTTAACTGGATCATTTGTTTTTTTGGGTGTTGAGTTTTATAAATTCTTTATATATTTGGGATACTAACACTTTATCAGATTTGTCATTTGCAACTGTCTTCTCCCACTCCGTAAGTTGCCTTTTAGTTTTGTTGATTGTTTCCTTCACTATGCAGAAGCTTTTTCTCTCTCTTTTTAAAAACAGTAGGTTTAAATGTAGGGCTTGCACTTACGACCCTGAGATCAGGATCTGAGCTAAGATCAAAGTTGGATGCTTAACTGACATAGCCACCCAGGTACCCCTGTGCAGAAGTTTTTATTTTAATGAAGTCCCAATAGTTTATTTTTGCTTTTGTTTCCCTTGCTTAGAGGAGAACATAGGCAGTAACCTCTTCAACATTGGCCACAGCAACTTCTTTCAAGACACATCTCCAAAGGTAAGGGAAACAAAACAAAAATGAACTATTTGGACATCATCAAGATAAAAAGCATCTGCAAAGCAAAGGAAACAGTCAACAAAACTAAGAGGTAACTCACGGAATGGGAGAAGATATTTGCAAATGACATTACAGATAAAGGGCTGGTATCCAAGATCTGTAAAGACCTTCTCAAACTCAACACCAAAAAAACAATCCAGTCAAAAAATGGACAGAAGACATGAACAGACATTTCTTCAAAGACATACAAATGGCTAACAGGCACATGAAAAATGTTCAACATCATTAGCCATCAGGGAAATACAAATCAAAACCACAATGAGATACCACCTTACACCAGTTAGAATGGCAAAAATTAACAAGGCAGGAAACAACAAATGTTGGAGCGGGTGTGGAGAAAGGGGAACCCTCTTACACTGTCGGTGGGAATATAAGCTGGTACAGCCACTTTGGAAAACAGTATGGAGGTTCCTCAAGAAGTTAAAAATAGAGCTACCCTATAACCCAGCAATTGCACTACTGGGTATTTACCCCAAAGATACAGCTGTAGTGAAAAAAAGGGGCATATGCACCCCAATGTTCATAACAACAATGTCCACAATAGCCAAACTGTGGAAGGAGCTGAGATGCCCTTCTACAGATGAATGGATAAAGAAGATGTGGTACATATGTACAATGGAATATTACTCAGCCATCAGAAAGGATGAATACCCACCATTTGCATCGACATGGATGGAACTGGAGGGGATTATGCTAATTAAAATAAGTCAAGCAGAGAAAGACAATCATCATATGGCTTCATTTATATGTGGAACATAAGGAATAGCATGGAGGATATTCGGAGAAGGGAGGGAAAACTGAAGGGGGAGAAATCAGAGGGGGCCTCTGGGAAACAATCTGAGGTTTCAGAGGGGAGGGGAGTGGAGGAATGGGGCAGCCTGGTGATGGGTATTAAGGAGGGCATGTGTTATAATGAGCACTGGGTGTTACACATAAATAGTGAATCATGGAACACTACATCAAAAACTAATGATGTAATATATGGTGATTAACATAACAATAAAAAAACCTAATGATGTACTTTATGGCGACTAATATAACATAATAAAAAAATAAAGGAAATCTTGATTTTGGAAGGAAGAAGTAAGGGTATTCACAAACAACATAATCCTCCATATGGAAAAATCTTAAGGAATCCACAAGAAACTACTAGAACTAGTAAGTGAGTTAATTCACTATACAGGATATAAGACCAAAAAGTCATAGTATTTTAAGTATATACAAAAAATCATTTGGATTTCCATATACTAGCAGTGAGTAGCACAAAATAAAATTGAGCAAACAATGTCAAGGTTGCTTTGGCTATTTGGGATCTTCTGTGGTTCCATACAAATTTTAGGATTATTTGTTCTAGTTTTGTGAAACCTGCTGGTGGTATTTTGATAGGGATTGCATTAAATTTGGAGATTGCTTTGGTAGTATGGACATTTAAACAATATTTGTTCTTATAGTCCATGAGTATGGAATGTCTTTCTGTTTCTTTGTGTCATCTTCAATTTCTTTAATCAGTGTTTTACAGCTTTCAGAGTACAGGTCTTTCACTTCTTTTTTTTTTTTAATTTTTTTATTGTTATGTTAATCACCATATATTACATCATTAGTTTTTGGTGCAGTGTTCCATGATTCATTGTTTGTTCATAACACCCAGTGCTCCATGCAGAACGTGCCCTCCTCAATGCCCATCACCAGGCTAACCCATCCCCCTACCCCCCTCCCCTCTAGAACCCTCAGTTTGTTTTTCAGAGTCCATCATCTCTCATGGTTTGTCTCCCCCTCTGACATACTCCCCTTTTCTTCCTCTCCTGTTATCTTCTTCTTTTTCTTTTTTCTCAAAATATGTTGCATTATTTGTTTCAGAAGTACAGATCTGTGATTCAACAGTCTTGCACAATTCACAGCGCTCACTGTAGCACATACCCTCCCCAATATCTATCACCCAGCCATCCCATCCCTCCCACCCCCAACCACTCCAGTAACACTCAGTTTCTTTCCTGAGATTAAGAATTCCTCATATCAGTGAGGTCATGTGATACATGTCTTTCTCTGATTGACTTATTTCACTCAGCATAACACCCTCCAGTTCCATCCACGTCGTTGCAAATGGCAAGATCTCATTCCTTTTGATGGCTGCATAATATTCCATTGTGTATATATACCACTTCTTCTTTATCCATTCGTCTGTCGATGGGCATCTTGGCTCTTTCCACAGTTTGGCTATGGTGGACATTGCTGCTATAAACATTGGGGTACACGTACCCCTTCGGGTCCCTACATTTGTATCTTTGTGGTAAATACCCAGTAGTGCAATTGCTGGATCGAACGGTAGCTCCAATTTCAACTGTTTGAGGAACCTCCATACTGTTTTCCAGAGGGGTTGCACCAGCTTGCATTCCCACCAACAGTGTAGGAGGGTTCCCCTTTCTCCACATCCCCGCCAACATCTGTCGTTCCCTGACTTGTTAATTTTAGCCATTCTGACGGGTGTGAGGTGGTATCTCATTGAGGTTTTGATTTGGATTTCCCTGATGCCAAGCGATGTTGAGCACTTTTTCATGTGCCTGTTGGCCATTTGGATGTCTTCTTTGGAGAAATGTCTGTTCATGTCTTCTGCCCATTTCTTGATTGGATTATTTGTTCTTTGGGTGTTGAGTTTGATAAGTTCTTTATAGATTTTGGATACTAGCCCTTTATCTGATATGTCATTTGCAAATATTTTCTCCCATTCTGTTGGTTGTCTTTTGGTTTTGTGGACTGTTTCTTTTGCTGTGCAGAAGCTTTTTATCTTGATGAAATCCCAATAGTTCATTTTTGCCCTGGCTTCCCGTGCCTTTGGCGATGTGTCTAGGAAGAAGTTGCTGTGGCTAAGGTCGAAAAGGTTGCTACCTGTGTTTTCCTTTAGGATTTGGATGGACTCCTGTCTCACGTTTAGGTCTTTCAACCATTTGGAGTCTATTTTTGTGTGTGGTGTAAGGAAATGGTCCAGTTTCATTCTTCTGCATGAAGAATGAAACTTCTGTCCAAATGAAAATTCTGTCCAATTTTCCCAACACCATTTGTTGAAGAGACTGTCTTTTTGTCATTGGACATTCTTTCCTGCTTTGTCAAAAATAAGTTGACCATAGAGTTGAGGGTCCATTTCTGGGCTCTCAATTCTGTTCCATTGATCTATGTGTCTGTTTTTGTGCCAGTACCATACTGTCTTCATGATGACAGCTTTGTAATAGAGCTGGAAGTCCGGAATTGTGATGCCACCAGCTTTGCTTTTCTTTTTCAGTATTCCTCTGGCTATTCTGGGTCTCTTCTGGTTCCATACAAATTTTAGGATTATTTGTTCCATTTCTTTGAAAAAAGTGGATGGTATTTTGATGGGGATTGCATTGAATGTGTAGATTGCTCTAGGTAGCATTGACATCTTCACAATGTTGATTCTCCCAATCCATGAGCATGGAACGTTTTTCCATTTCTTTGTGTCTTCTTCAATTTCTTTCCTGAGTATTTTATAGTTTTCTGAGTACAGATCCTTTGCCTCTTTGGTTAGATTTATTCCTAGGTATCTAATGGTTTTGGGTGCAATTGTAAATGGGATAGACTCCTTGATTTGTCTCTCTTCTGTCTTGTTGTTGGTGTATAGGAATGCCACTGATTTCTGTGCATTGATTTTATATCCTGCTACTTTACTGAATTCCTGTATCAGTTCTAGCAGTTTTGGGGTGGAGTCTTTTGGGTTTTCCACATACAGTATCATATCATCTGCAAAGAGTGAGAGTTTGACTTCCTCTTTGCCGATTTGGATGCCTTTGATTTCTTTTTGTTGTCTGATTGCTGTGGCTAGGACTTCTAATACTATGTTGAATAGCAGTGGTGAGAGTGGACATCCCTGCCGCGTTCCTGACCTTAGGGGAAAAGCTCTCAGCCTTTCCCCATTGAGAATGATATTCGCTGTAGGTTTTTCATAGATGGCTTTTATGATATTGAGGTATGTACCCTCTATCCCTATACTCTGAAGAGTTTTGATCAAGAAAGGATGTTGTACTTTGTCAAATGCTTTTTCTGCATCTATTGAGAGGATCATATGATTCTTGTTCTTTCTTTTGTTAATGTATTGTATCACGTTGATTGATTTGCGGATGTTGAACCAGCCTTGCAGCCCAGGGATAAATCCCACTTGGTCGTGGTGAATAATCCTTTTAATGTACTGTTGGATCTTATTGGCTAGTATTTTGGTGAGAATTTTTGCATCCATGTTCATCAAGGATATTGGTCTGTAATTCTCTTTTTTGATGGGGTCTTTGTCTGGTTTTGGGATCAAGGTAATGCTGGCCTCATAAAATGAGTTTGGAAGTTTCCCTTCCATTTCTATTTTTTGGAACAGTTTCAGGAGAATAGGTATTAATTCTTCTTGAAAGGTCTGATAGAATTCCCCTGGGAAGCCATCTGGCCCTGGGCTTTTGTTTCTTGGGAGATTTTTGATGACTGTTTCAATTTCCTTAGTGGTTATAGGTCTGTTCAGGTTTTCTATTTCTTCCTGGTTCAATTTTGGTAGTTGATACATCTCTAGGAATGCACCCATTTCTTCCAGGTTATCTAATTTGCTGGCATAGAGTTGCTCATAATATGTTCTTATACTTGTTTGTATTTCTTTGGTGTTGGTTGTGATCTCTCCTCTTTCATTCATGATTTTGTTGATTTGGGTCATTTCTCTTTTCTTTTTGATCAGTCTGGCCAGGGGTTTATCAATCTTGTTAATTCTTTCAAAGAACCAGCTCCTAGTTTCATTGATCTGTTCTACTGTTCTTTTGGTTTGTAGTTCATTGATTTCTGCTCTGATCTTTATGATTTCTCTTCTCCTGCTGGGTTTAGGCTTTCTTTGCTGTTCTTTCTCCAGCTCCTTTAGGTGTAGGGTTAGGTTGTGTATTTGAGACCTTTCTTGTTTCTTGAGAAAGGCTTGTATTGCTATATACTTTCCTCTCAGGACTGCCTTTGCTGTATCCCAAAGATTTTGAACAGTTGTGTTTTCATTTTCATTGGTTTCCATGAATTTTTTTAATTCTTCTTTAATTTCTTGGTTGACCCATTCATTCTTTAGTAGGATGCTCTTTAGCCTCCATGTATTTGAGTTCTTTCCGACTTTCCTCTTGTGGTTGAGTTCTAGTTTCAAAGCATTGTGGTCTGAAAATATGCAGGGAATGATCCCAATCTTTTGGTACCGATTGAGACCTGATTTGTGACCTAGGATGTGATCAATTCTGGAGAATGTTCCATGGGCACTAGAGAAGAATGTGTATTCCGTTGCTTTGGGATGGAATGTTCTGAATATGTCTGTGAAGTCCATTTGGTCCAGTGTGTCATTGAAAGTCTTTATTTCCTTGTTGATCTTTTGCTTAGATGATCTGTCCATTTCAGTCAGGGGGGTGTTAAAGTCCCCCACTATTATTGTATTGTTGTCAATGTGTTTCTTTGCTTTTGTTATTAATTGCCTTATATAATTGGCTGCTCCCATGTTCGGGGCATAGATATTTACAATTGTTAGATCTTCTTGTTGGATAGACCCTTTCAGTAGGATATAGTGTCCTTCCTCATCTCTTATTACAGTCTTTGTTTTAAAATCTAGTTTGTCTGATATAAGGCTTGCCACCCCAGCTTTCTTTTGGTGTCCATTAGCATGGTAAATGGTTTTCCACCCCCTCACTTTCAATCTGGGGGTGTCTTTGGGTGTAAAATGAGTCTCTTGCAGACAGCATATGGATGGGTCTTGTTTTTTAATCCAATCTGATAGCCTGTGTCTTTTGATTGGGGCATTTAGCCCATTTACATTCAGGGTAACTATTGAAAGGTATGAATTTAGTGCCATTGTATTACCTGTAAGGTGACTGTTAACTGTCTGTTGTCTGTGTTTGTTTCTGCTCTTTGCTGCTTTTAGGTTCTCTCTTTGCTTAGAGGACCCCTTTCAATATTTCTTGGAGGACTGGTTTCGTGTTTGCAAATTCCTCTAGTTTTTGTTTGTTCTGGAAGCTTTTGATCTCTCCTTCTATTTTCAATGATAGCCTAGCTGGATATAGTATTCTTGGCTGCATATTTTTCTCGTTTAGTGCTCTGAAGATATCTTGCCAGTCCTTTCTGGCCTGCCAGGTCTCTGTGGATAGGTCTGTTGCCAATCTAATGTTTCTACCATTGTAGGTTACATATCTCTTCTCCCGAGCTGCTTTCAGGATTTTCTCTTTGTCTCTGAGACTCGTAAGTTTTACTATTAGATGTCGGGGTGTTGACCTATTTTTATTGATTTTGAGAGGGGTTCTCTGTGCCTCCTGGATTTTAATGCCTGTTTCCTTCCTCACATTAGGGAAGTTCTCTGCTATAATTTGCTCCAATATACCTTCTGCCCCTCTCTCTCTCTCTTCTTCTTCTGGGATCCCAATTATTCTAATGTTGTTTCGTCTTATCGTATCACTTATCTCTCGAATTCTGCCCTCGTGATCCTGTAGTTGTTTCTCTCTCTTTTTCTCAGCCTCTTTATTTTCCATCATTTGGTCTTCTATATCGCTGATTCTCTCTTCTGCCTCATTTATCCTAGCATTTAGTGCCCCCATTTTTGATTGCACCTCATCAATAGCCTTTTTGATTTCGATTTGGTTAGATTTTAGTTCTTTTATTTCTCCAGAAAGGGTTTCTCTAATAACTTCCACGCTTTTTTCAAGCCCAGCTAGTATCTTTAAAGTCATGATTCTGAACTCTAGGTCCGACATCGTACTAATGTCCGTATTGAGTAGGTCCCTGGCTGACGGTACTACCTCTTGTTCTTTTTGCTGAGGTGATTTCTTTCGTCTTGTCATTTTGTCCAGAGGAGAATAGATGAATGAGAGAACAAAAGGCTAACAGGTTTACAACGTCCCCAGCAAATATACTGTATACAAATCAGAAAAGACCTGAAACCAGGGGAAAAGAAAGGGAAAGAAAGAAAAAAGAAAAAAAAAGAAAAAAAAGATAAAAACAAAAACAAAACAATTCAAAAAAGGCAGAATATGATCAAATATGATCAGGCTAGTGCATAGATCAGTGCCACACACTAGATTTTGGGCGTATTTTGGTCTGTTAGAAAAAAGTGCCTCCTAAAATTTTAAAGGAAGAAAGACATATATGTACCAAATAAGGGTTGATACAATGAAGGGATGGAAGATGACTGTAAAGATGAAAATTATAAAAGATTTTATAAAAGGACTTGGTAAGATAAGTTGTTTGAAAAAAGAAAGAAGATTTAAGGAAAAAAAAAAAAGGAAAAAGGGAGAGAATGTGATCAGGCAGGAGACTAGAACAAAGCCATACACTAGTGGTTTAGGGTATATTTTGATCTGTTAGAAGAAACTGTACGTCAAAATTTTAAAGAGAGAACAACTTATATATATATGCCAAAAACAAGGATAACTACTATGAAGGGATAAAATATGACTCTAAAAATGAAAAAAAAATAAAAAATGTTTTTTTTTTTTTAAAAAGGGATTTATAAGATGTTGGTTGAAAAAGGGAAAAAGAAAAATAAAAAAAAGTCAACAAAAATTAACTTTGATGAAATAATGAATCATGGTAAAAAAAAAAAAAAAAAAGAAGCCATGAATCTATGTGCAGTATTCCCCTAGCGCTGGAGTTCTCCTATTCTCCTTGATCGATCAACTTGGTCTTGGCTTGCTGGCTGTTTGTGTTGATCTTCTGGGGGAGGGGCCTGTTGCTGTGGTTTCCAAATGTCTTTGCCGGAGGCGGAATTGCCCCGCCCTTGTCGGTCTGGGCTAAGGAAGCTGCTCCAGTTTGCTCTCAGGAGCTTTTGTTCCCTGCAAGCTCTCGGTACAGCTTTGGAGGACCAGGGCGAAAATGGCGGCCTCCCAGTCTCCGCCCGGAGGAGCCGAGAACTCGGGGCCCCACTCCTCAGTGCGCCCCCAGAGAAAAGCAGTCACTCCCGTGTCCCCGGTCTCCGGCCGCACTCTGTGCTCACCCGGCCTGTGATCGAGCGTTGCTATCTCTGGCACCCGACCCCGCTCGGAGTCTCCAAACCCAGCAGATCCCTGCAGTGCATTCCCGCACCGCTCCTCCCCGGGAAGGAAGGGGAGTCTCCCCGGATCTGCTGCTTGTTGGGTCCTTGCTGGGGGAGCCGTGCCCCGACTGGGCCGCAGATCACAGTTTATGGCAACCCCGAGCTGCGAGCCCGCGACTCTGCTCCGTATCTGCAGCCGGCTTCCCCGCCCCGACACCTGGGAGCTCTGCCGCACTCAGGCACCCCCGGTCTCTCTGTGACCCCAAGGGTCCTGAGACCACACTGTCCCGGGAGGATTCCACCCCCTGCTTAGCCACTGCAGCGGCGTCCCTCTGCCGAGCCAACTTTTAAAAGGTCCGATTTTGTGCTCCGCGGCTCTAGCACTTGCCAGAAGCGGCCGGCGGAGGCCCCTCCCCCGCCGTCTATCCTCCCGAATATCGCCTCGGATTCACTTCTCCGGACGTCCTACCTTCCAGTAAGTGGTCGCTTCTCTGTTTAGAGAGTTGTTGCTACTCTCCTGTTCGATCTCCTGTTGAGTTCGTAGGTGTTCAGAATGGTTTGATCCCTATTCAGCTGAATTCCTGAGACCAGACAAAATCTAGGTCTCCTACTCCTCCGCCATATTGCTCCGCCCCCCATGACTGGGTTATTCTTTACACTTCAGGTCAACTATGTTCTTTCACTTCACAGCCTTAAGTCTGTCATGTCAATTAAATCAGATCATCATATGGCAATGATAACCACCTGCTACTTTAACAAATCTGGAGCCTTCTGTTAGACATCACTGGTTTTTGTGTTATCCCTCATGAAAACTTCTAGGTCAGCTGCTTTCAAAGTATAATCCTTGGTGAGGTTTGTTCTAGCTGGATATATTTCTCCTAGACCTTGAACTCCCAGCTGTACACTTTCTATGTGGTTGTTGTAGAGTTTGAATTTGCCATTCTGTAGATGCCATCTGGCTACTTTTGCAATAAGCCTTGCATGGTTTGGACATAGTTCCTTTTCTGAAAACATTCATTGTCTTTGTTCTTCTTTTCCAAAAGGAGGTGTTTATATAGGCCAACTGATTTACTCCTTCCAGAGTTTATCTGACTCTTGACAGTTCTTGGGTACAGTTGGGGTTTAGTGATTTAGGTGACCAGAAACCTTTTAATTTTCTATGTTCAGCAAACTTAATGCATAGTATTTTGCCAACAATCCAGGTATCCAGTGACAGCTGTCAATTGTTGACTAGACTTGAGAAGTTTACAGCTGAAGATTTCTCTCACTGAACAGATGATTGCCTCATAAGTTCAAGGTCATACAAGGCTTATTTGATTTTTTAAAGTTTTATTTAAGTTGCAGTTAATTAACATACAGTGTAATACTAGTTTTAGGTGTATAATTTAGTGATTTAACACTTGATACAATAGTTGGTGCTCATCACAACAAGAGCACTCAATTTCCAACACCTATTTAGACCATAGCCCTATCCACATCCCCTCTGATAACCACCAGTTTGTTTTCTATAGTTAAGAGTCTGCTTCTTAGAGAAAGTCAATTATCATATGGTTTCACTTATTTGTGGAACATAAGGAATAGCATGGAGGACATTAGGAGAAGGAAGGAAAAAATGAAAGGGGGGAATCAGAGGGGGAGATGAACCATGAGAGACTATGGACTCTGAGAAACAAACTGAGGGTTTTAGTGTGGAGGGGGGTGGGGGGATGGGTTAGCCCAGTGATGGGTATTAAGGAGGGCATGTACTGCATGGAGCACTGGGTGTTATACGAAAACAATGAACCGTGGATCACTACATCAGAAACTAATGATGTATTGTGTGGTGACTAACATAATAACAATAATAATTATAAAAAAAGAGTCTGCTTCTTGAGAGCCCAGATGTCCATCGACAGATGAAAGGATAAAGAAGATGTGGAATATTACTTAGCCATCAAAAGAATGAAATCTTGCCATTTACAACAAAGTGGATGGAACTAGAGGGTATTATGCTAAATGAAATAAGGCGGTCAGAGAAAGACAAATATATGATTGCACTCATATGTAGAACTTAAGAAACAAAATGGATCAACACAGGATAAGGGAGGGAAAAATAAGACAAAAACAGAGAGTGAGACAAACCCTAGGAGATTCCAACTATAGGAAACAAACTGAGGGTTGCTGGAGGGGAGGAGAGTAGAGGTATAGGGTAACTGGGTGATGGGCATTAAGGACGGCACTTGATGGAATGAGCACTGGGTGTTATATGCAACTGATGAATCACTAATTCATCAGTGATCAGTATAGTATAGTATTCTATACAGTGATTAGTATTAGTATAGTATAGTATACCATTAGTATACTGGTATACTATATGTTAATTAAATTGAATTTTTAAAAAAGAGTCTGTTTCTTGGTTTGCCTCTTTTCCCCTAAGCTCACTCGTTTTCTTAAATTCCATATATGAGTGAAATCACATGGTATTTGTTTTCCTCTGAATTATTTCACTTAGCATTATACACTAGCTTCATCTATGTTATTGCAAATGTCAAGATTTCCTTATTTTCTATTCCACTCTTTTCTCAAGTCCAGTGAGTATCTTTATGATCATTGCTTTAAATTCTCTATGAGGCATGATATGTATGTTTGTTTTGCTTATATATCTGTCTGTGGCCTTGTCCTGTTCTTTCATTTGGGATAAATTTCTCTATCTCTTCATTTTGTCTGCTTCTGTCTCTTTCTTTGTGTTAAGAAAGTCAGCTGTATCTTCTGCTCTTGAGAATAGTCACTTTATGAAGAAGCAGTCCTGGAGTGCCTTGCAGTGCAGTGTCCTCTGTTCGCCAGAAACTAGCACTTTAAAAGAGTATCCATGTATGTTGCTTAGACCCTATTGTTGTGTTTGAGTCACTTTTCCTTTCAGTGTAGTCATCTGCACTGACTCTCTGTCTGCTATGGGCTGTACTTATTCTCTGGGGTGTTAGTGGGATCCAAGGAGGCTGGCTCTGAGGGGGGTGTGCCAGCTGGGGAATTGGGAGAAAAGTGACAGTATTTGGAAAATTTGTGCTGGGCCACTAGTCCTATGCTGGATCTCCTGAAGCACTGTGGCAGCTGGGGGCTGCATACCAGGGCTGCTGGGGCTGAGGCTGGGCTAGACTGGGCCTGGCCATGCTGGCAGCTGCATGTGGCATGTGTCTGTGGCTGGAGGCACATGGCTGGGCACTGTTACACATGTGTGTGGCATGCTGCAACAGCAGTGTACCCAGCAGCTGGTCGGAGTGCACACATGGTTTTAATACAATTTGCCTTGACCCCAGAGCCTAGGCTAGGAAGTCTTCAGGAGAACTCAGGGTGTGGTGCACTGCTAGCCCGTAAGGTAGCAAATGTCTGTGCAGCCCCCTGACTCTCTCAGGTGGCTCTTTGTTCATGCTGGGGGGCAAGGGAGAAAACAGAGCCTGTCAGTTCCCTCATTTTTGAAGTTCTCCAACACACTCCAAAATCAGTATGAACAGATCTGTCTCCTGTTTGCCCCCAGTGCTGTGTAAACTGACATTTTTATGTTGCCCCTCTGTGTAGGTTGCTGTCTCTTTAAGGGTGACGACCAAGGTATGACTCATCCTTCTAGCTCACCCAGTGTTTAGTCAACAGACTTTTAAAGTACCACTGCAAGTACCACTGTTTTCATAAACTCATGGAATTCAGCCCCTCTGGTTTTTAAAGCCAAATGTTATGGGAGTAGTCTTCCCCATGTGAGTACCCCGGTGTGAGGGTTCTGTGCCCTCTCTGCCCTTACAGCTCCCTCCCTGTTGCAGGCAGCCTTCCTCTGCCTTTCTGACCTTTCTAACCCTTCAGTTGTAGCTTCTCTATATTTAGTTGTGCAGTTTGTTCTGCCAGTCTTTGGATCACTCTCTGGTTTGTTGACTTGGATGTGGACAATGTCTAGCTAAAAATGTGGGATGGCATCCTCCTACTCCACCATCTTTCTTCCACTTTTTTTTTTCCTCTCAGTCATGCTTTTCAACTACAAAATCTGTTTATTTTTTAAAAAAATTATTTGTTTATTCATATTCTCTTTGTGGAGACATAGTTAATATACTTTCCTTTAATTCTTTAAACATATTTCCTTTGGTATTTTAAAAGTATTTGTAGTAGCTGATTTAAAGTCTTTGTCTATTAAGTTCAACATCTGGCCTCCCTCAAGGACATCTACTGGCTTCAGTCCCCAGCCCCCCTCATGTTTGGGTCATATGGTTTTCTTTCTGTAGTTTTCTTTCTTTCTTTTTTTTTTTTAAAGATTTTATTTATTTATTTGAGAGAGAGAGAGAATGATAGATAGAGAGCATGAGAGGGAAGAGGGTCAGAGGGAGAAGCAGACTCCCTGCCGAGCAGGGAGCCCGATGTGGGACTTGATACCGGGACTCCAGGATCATGACCTGAGCCGAAGGCAGTCGCCCAACCAACTGAGCCACCCAGGCACCCCTTTCTGTAGTTTTCTGGGACTGGCATAAGAAAGTACCACAGAATGAGTGGCATAAATAACAGAAATTTATTTGCCCTGAGTTCTAGAGGCTAGAAGTTCAAGTCAAGGTGTCAGCAAGGTTGGTTTCTTCTGAAGGCCTTTCTCCTTGGTTTGTAGATGGCTGTCTTCTCCTATGTCTTCACATGGTCTTTCTTCTGAGTATGCATGTCTTTGTCCTAATCTCCTTTCGTTAAAAGGATACCAGTCATATTGGATTAGGGCCCACCCTAGTGACCTAAGTAAGTCTTATACTTAATTACTTTTGACAGAAACTATATCCAAATATAGTCACATTCTAAGGTACTGGGGGGTAGGACTTCATTTTATGAATTTTGAGGGGACAGAATTCAGCCCATAATTCTTTCCTTTCTCTGTTATTGTTGTTGTGGAAACTAGACATTTAAGATAAGTAGTTTAACAACTTTGGTATCTGAACTCCCCTCCCCATCTCTCTCTCTCTCTCTCTTTTTAAAGATTTTATTTATTTATTTGAGAGAGAGAATGAGAGACAGAGAGCACAGAGGGAAGAGGGTCAGAGGGAGAAGCAGATGCCCTGCTGAGCAGGGAGCCTGATGTGGGACTTGATCCCGGGACCCCAGGATCATAACCTGAGCTGAAGGCAGTCGCTTAAACAACTGAGCCACCCAGGCACCCTCCCCTCCCCATCTCTTGTTTCCTGTTACTGCCTTTTCATTTTTTTTCAACTTGTTGCTGCTCATTTGGTTAGTGACTTATGTGGACTAATTCTGTAGATTCTGCATCCTCTACAGTGTGCAGCCCCTTATTTCTCTGACAGGCTTAAAAAATTCTGGCTTTTATTTTTTTAAAACCAGTTCCTAGGAGTCATCCCTGGGTCAGTATAATTTAGTAATCAGCTAAAAGATTTCTTTAAATACCTAGAACCAGTAAGTCTTCCATTATTTGCCAAGGGAATCTGTGTTCAGCTTCAACTTTTACTTCTTGTTTGACCAGGTCTCAACATCAACTAGAGCTTTCTGACTGGTGTCTTCTTTCCTAGGTCATTTCTGGTCATACACACTACCATTCTGAGCCTTCTATATCCTCAGGAACATCAGAACTTTTCAAAGTTCATTTTGGTTATCTAGCTCTCCAGGTATGCCTTCAAAATTAACTTGTGGCCAGGCTCTTGTTTGGCTCAACTGAAATCACAGCCTTAGCCAACTGTGATGATGTTACCAGCAGATTGCTACTGTTTTGATTAATGCCCTGTTGATAGAGCTTTTTCCGAAAAAGCTGAGCCCTGATTCAAATCCAATAGGAACAATCCCCTGGGAATGGAGTTTTTCAAGGACCTATTATTTTAGTTAAATTATTGACAGTGCTCTAGAGATGGGGCTTTTAACACAGCTCTAAATAGATCAGTTCTTTCAATCAACTTCAAGGCTTTTCATGGCTACCATTTCACTGAGCTGAGGAGGGAGAGTGATAGGAATAGTTCTAAGTTAAAATGCCACAGACATTACTCTTTTTATAGAGGTTTGGTAGTTTGGAATAGACACCTGTTAGTTTGTTCTGTACTTTTGGTTAATTTCCAGTGTTCTTAATTGGCTGATTCATAAAACTGTTTTCCAAGTATCTTTGCTACTTTTGTGAGAGAAGGAGTTCATTCCATCATACCAAAAAATTCAAATTTTCCATTCACTAGGTTTTAGGGTAATTTGCTACAAAGGAATAGATAACAAATAAGCTACATAAAAGGGTTGCTTTTATCATTAAGAAAGATAATGCAGAGGAAGTGTTTAGTATGGTTTTTACCAAAGGTAAGCATTGAACAAATTAAATATAACTATTAATACTACTTTCTAAAAATTAGTTCTGAGGAGTCAATCTATTAAGTCTTCTGCCACTTGTTTTTTAAAAGATGAACATAGAAGACTGAAGGGCAAACTTCAGCTCTTGGAATCAACATTTCACCTTGAGAGCTAGAGAAACATTTCTGTATCTTGATCAGAATACAAATTTTGTGCTAAATTTCACAGCAATATAGTATTTGGGCTCTTTAACTCATCCTCCAAAAGGTGATGTGATTAGCTGAAAGACAACTTACAGCCAAATGTCTCCATTAGTTATTAACTTTTGTGGCCAGTTGTCTTGAAGTATACTTTTTGTTTTTTGCCTCTGATTTAGCTGTCTCTAAGATACTGGTAATTAGTAGGAAAAGAAAGAAATGGGTAGCTAAATAGCATAATTAAGTCCCTTCTTTTTAAGTAATACAAATGGGTCTTCATATAGCAGCAGTCTCTTTTATTCCTTATGGGTCTTACCTTGCACTTCCCAAAGTTCTTGATTCTTACGTTTTAGAAAAATCTTAAGATTATTTATGAAATTCAGAGCCAAATCAGAATTCCCTGAAATTGAGTAAGGCACAATTGTTTGACCATATTGACTCAAGTCCAGTTCTCTCATGGGTAGGTCAAGATGTGAGTGTGCAGTTCTTAAAAGATACAAAGTGAAAACCAAAATTACTGATATCTGTAGCAACATCAACTTCCAATTGCGCCAAGTGAATAGTGCTCTCTTTATAAACATGGAATGAAATTGCTGGCAGTAGAGTGAAAACTAAAAAGAGGAGAGAAACACAGCATTACAATGGGTGGTGACCCAAGTAGGAAATTCATAGTGAAACCCGTTAATATAAATGCTCCAAATTTCTATCACACTAGATATACACATACAATACAAATATATCCTTGAGGCCAAGAAAATAAGTAGGATGGAATAAAATTTTATTTGTGTAAGGTATTAAGGGAAAGGATTAATATCTATTTCTGATCTAACTACATTGAAAATCTTATCAAGATTATTTTATTCATTAATATACTTGTAGTCTTTCTGATCAGAAAAACAAAATTATATTTATTTCTTTTATTTAATACTAAACCATAATCTATTTGTCAATTTTTAAGGGAACTATCCCCATAAAATTTGTATATAATTATTATGGTTTGTTAAGTTTTGATATACAAACTATGGTTCATCATGAGAAAATGCCCCTAATCTGGTCAGCCAATATCTTCTAACAGTCATAATTTTGGGTCTTGTCATATAAGAAAATAAATGAGAACTTTTCAAAGTGATTCTGAGAATTAATGGCGAAAGCAGCAGCTGTGATCTTTATCCAGAACCCATTTCTCCTGCATCAGGAAATTAATGGGGTCCATATCTGGCTGGATCTTCTATGTCTAAACTCCAAACATCTTTTAAGTTAAAATACTAAACAAAGTATACATATTGTATCCAAGCCAAAGATACTAGGTTTACATTCTTAGTAAATTTGCTCACCCCAGTATTAAATTTAATAGTAGCAATTTCATTCAATCTAGAAAAAACAGCTCTCTCATGATATCTGGGCACATTCATATTCCACCTCATGTCTCGTCTTATTTTTTGGCCCTTCAAGGAAGGAGAGTGGGTATCCTGAATATCCATTTGGGAATCTGCCAGGTTATTGACCCTACAAACACACATAAACAACAAAAAGCACAACACATTTCATTTTGACTATAGACTCTATTTTATTTAGGGAAAGTCAAACAAGGTTCCAAATTTGGAAGACTCCTTGATCTTTCTCATTGATTGTAAGCTGTACTATATAGAGGCAGCATGATAATAGTGCTCCCAATAAACCAGAGGGCTGCTGAAAATCCATAGCAAAGTTTATACCATTCTGAGACATCATGAGAAAAGCAATTACAATATATTGTATGTTACATAAGCTGAACTTATTTAACTTAAAACTTACCTCTAGCCAAAGATAATTACTCTCCTTTGGGGGTTAAAATGTTCTTTGTTTTGTGAAATGATGCGGATATTTATATAATAGTTTTTTTTTTTTAAGTCCTAACATTTCCTACTACTGCCTATGTCTAAAACTGGCTCTTTGTGTGTGGATACTTGAAAGAGGAGAAGAGATATAGAGGGATAATTATAATCTAAGGAGAAAAATTATAAGAAAAGTGGGAGAAACCATATATCCCAGTATATTGAGAAATAAGAAAGATTAATTACATTGGTCAAAGTGGTAAAACCCTTAGTAGAAAATATATGATTTGAAAGGTGTATTTTTTCTTTTCTTTTTTTTAAAAAGATTTTTATTTACTTATTTGTGAGAGAGACAGAGAGACAGTGTGAATGCACAAGCAGGGGGAGGGGCAGAGGGAGAAGCAGGCTCCCGGCCGAGCAAGGATCCTGATGTGGGACTCGATCCCAGGACCGCAGGATCATGATCTGAGCTGAAGGCAGACGCTTAACTGACTGAGCCACCCAGGTGCTCCAGGTGTATTTTTTCTACACCACAGAATTATCAAAATATTCTTAATACCTTCCTGTTAGCATTTGCATGAAAAAGAATATTGATAAATTCTGAACTATGACAATCAAAAGTAATGAGTAGATTGATAAGACTTCTCTACCTTAAAAAACCCATACATTAAATACATTAAAAAATCTGCCTTAAGATATTCTTGTGCATGTTTTTTGTTTGATACTAAAAGTCTGAGGACTATTGTGCTTTTAAAATATAATCAAATATTTTTCTCTTTCATTTTTCTTAAGTTCTTTTTTATCTTCATATTTTGTTTATTGGTAATAAATTTCCATTAGGAAAACATTAGAGAATATAAATAAGTACAAGGCAAAATATTCCTACTACCTAGAGATAGTACTGATATTTTCCACATACCTTTATAAAAAGGCACAAACATACATACACTCTCTTAAAAGTGTCAAAGGAATTATATTGTCCATTTGTTTTCCTTTTATCTTCTTATTTTCCAGCTTCCCCCAGCTTTTTGAAATATGATTGACAAAAATTATATGTTTAAGGTATAGAACATGATGTTTTGATATATGTATATATTATAAAATGATTACCAAAATCAAGCAAATTAACATATCCATCACTTCACATACTTTTTTGTGATAAGAACACTTGAGATTTACTCTCTTGTCAGATTTCAAATTTACAATATATTATTAAATATAGTCACCATGCAGTATTTGTGGCGACCAGTAGGTCTCCAAAACTTACTTATAACTGAAAGTTTGTACTCTTTGACCAACATTTCTCACTTTTCCCACCTCCTTGCACCTGGTAACCACCATTCTATTCTTTGGTACTATGAGTTCAACTTTTTAAAGACTCTACATAAAAGTGAGATCATGCAGTTTTCATCTTTCTCTGTCTGGTTTATTTCACTTAGCATAATGTCCTCCAGAGAGCCCAGAAATAAAAACACACTTATCTGGTTAATTAACCCACAATAAAGGAGGCAGGAATATACAATATATTCTGTCTTTTCAATAAACGGTGTTGGGAAATCCGGACAGCTACATACAAAAGAATGCAACTGGACCACTTTCTTATGCCATACACAAAAATAAACTAAAAATGGATTAAAGACGTAAATTTGAGACGTGAAACCATAAAATTCCTAAAATAAAACAGGAGTCATCACTCAGACATTGGTCTTAGCAACACATTTGTGGATATATCTCCTGAGGCCAGGAAAACAAAAGCGAAAATAAATTATTGGGACTAAACCAAAATAAAAAGCTTCTGCACAGCAATACAACAAAAAGACAAATTAGTGAATGGGAGAGGATATTTGCAAATGACAAATCGAATTAAGTGTTTAATATTGAAAATACATAAAGAACTTACATAACTCAACATGTGCACACACATGCAACACACACACAATCAGATTAAAAAATAAACAGATGAGAGAAGAGGCAAGATGGTGGAAGAGTAGGGGACTTTGTTTCAATTGGTCCCCTGAATTTAGCTGGCTATCTACCAAACCATTCTGAACACCCATGAAATCAGCCTGAGAAGTAAGAATATATATTTGGATCTTTACAAGCAGAAAAACACCACCTGTCTTGAGGTAGGAAGGGGTGAGTCATGAATCTGCAGAGAGATATTGGAAGATAAACAGAAGGGGGATGGAGCCTCCATAAGTTGGCACCTGAAAAGTGATATAACACTGGGGAGCAAAAGCGTCCTGCGCCTGGAATGGGCAAAAACTCACAGAGCGGTAGTGTCAGGGAAAAGGCTTTAGAGCAGCCCCCAGACAGGATCCAGGACCTGTGGGTGCACACTTGCAAGCCCCTGTGAGCCTGCAACTACTCACAGTTTTAGAAGCACAAAAGGCAGGGACACACACCAGTCCCTGGGTCGACCTGTGAGAGAGTCCCTGTAGGCATGCACTGTGGGTGGCTGTGGTTTTCAGAGGCTCATACGGAAACAGAGATTGTGTTCTGGAGGGTTTAATGAAGAGAACAGACTGTGATTTCTCTGCTCTGGGACAGAGATCTGGGGGTGGCCATTTTTGCTTTGACCCTCGGAAGAGGCACGGAAAGCTGCCAGAAAACAAAAGCTCAAAAAACCGGTTTCTAAGGAGCCGAACCCCCAGACAGGGTGCAGGGCAACTCTGCCCAGGCGAGATTGCCTGAGAAACAGTGCAGCAGGGCCCTCCTGCTTCCTCTATGTTTTTTCTTTGTACGTTTTTCTCATTTCAACTAGATGTTTAACGTATTTCATAGTAGCTTTTTAACTTGTACTTTTTCACACCTATTTTTTTTATAGATATATGCTTCAGTGCAGTCCTTCTTTCCTTATTCAATATTACCTTTACAAGTTTTACTTTCCCTGTAATTTTGGGAAGTAGTGTCATCTAACAAACAGAACAAAATACACCCAGGAACAACTGAAACACTCTATTTTCTCCACACTGAGAGACTGTAGCCCTGCTTCCCCTCACCCCACTCTTTTTTCCCCCAAAGATTATATTTATTTACTTGACAGAGAAAGAGAGAGAGAGCACAAGTAGGCAGAGCCTCAGGCAGAGGGAGAGGGAGAAACAGGCTCTCCTCTGAGCAGGGAGCCCGATGTGGGGCTCCATCCCAGGACGCTGGGATCATGACCTGAGCTGAAGGCAGATGCTTAACCAACTGAGGCACCCAGGCGCCCCTCACCCCACCCTTAAAAATTTTTTTCTAATGTAATGTATGGTGATTAACATAACAATAAAAAATAAAAAATTTTTTTCCAAATTTTAAAAAAATTCTATAAATTTTATTCTTGTGTTTCATTTTGGCTTTATCTTTTCAGCGGTGCCTTCCAACTGCTCTGGATTTTCCTACGGTGCATCTTGCTTGGGTCATGGTATTTTGGATTCAGTACATTCCCTCAACCATCCCTCAACAGAATGACTAGGAGGAGGAACTCCCAACAAAGGAAAGAACCAGAGAAAATGGCCTCTGCCACAGACCTAATGGATATGGATATAAGCAAGATGTCAGAGAAAGACTTCAGGGTAGCAATTATGAAGTCAGTAGCTAGGCTTGAGAAAACCATTAGTGACAATATGGAATCTCTGAGGCAGAAATGAGATCTAATCAGGCCAAACTTAAAATGCTATGAATGAGATACAGTCCAAATTGGATACTCTTACAGCCAGGGTAAATGAGGCAGAAGAATGAATTAGTGATCTAGAAGATAAGCTGACAGAAAGGAAGGAAGCTGAGGAGGATATGGATAAATAGCTACAAGCCCATGAGATCAGACTTAGAGATCAAGGGCACCATGAAATGTTCCAATATCAGAGTTATTGGGATCCCTGAAGCGGTGGAGAGAGAGGACTAGAAGGCATATTTGAGCAAATCATAGCTGAGAACTTCCTTTATCTGGGGAAGGAAACAAGCATTCGTGTCTAAGAGGCAGAGAGGACCCCTCTCAAGATCAATGAGAACAGACCAATGCCCCAGCATATAGTAGTAAAACCTGCAGATCTTAGAACCAAGGAAGCCATCCTGAGAGCAGCTAGGGGGAAGAGATTTCTTATGTATGGAGGGAGGAACATCAGAATAACGTCACACCTATCCACAGAGACCTGGCAAGCCAGAAAGGGCTGGCAAGACATATTCAGGGTACTAAATGAGAATAACATGCAGCCAAGGATCCTTTATCCAGCAAGGTGGTCAATCAGAATGGATGGAGAGACAAAGAGCTTCCAGGACCAGCAGAAATTGAAAGAATATGTGATCATCAAATCAGCCCTGCAAGAAATTTTAAGGGGGTTCTATAAAAGAAGAAAGACCTCAAGAGTAACATAAACCAGAAATTTACAGAGAAAACCTATAGAACAGGGACTTACAGGCAATATGGTGGCACTAAATTCATATCTTTCAATAGTTACCCTCAATGTGAATGGCCTAAATGCTCCCATGAAATGGCACAGGGTTACAGATTGATAAAAAGACATGGCCCATCCATATGCTGTTTACAAGAGACTCATTTTGAACCTAAAGATACCTCTAGATTGAGAGTGAGGGGATGGAGAATCATTTATCATGCCAATGGACCTCAAAAGAAAGTGGAGGTAGCAATTCTCATATCAAATTAGATTTTAAACCAAAGACTGTAGTAAGAGATGTAGAGGGACACTATATCATACTTAAAGGGTCTATCCAATAAGAAAACCTTTCAGTTGTAAATATCTATGCCACCAACATGGGAGCAGCCAACTACATAAGCCAACTGCTAACCAAAATAAAGAATCATATTGATAATAACACATTAATACTAGGAGACCTCAATATTCCACTCTCAACAATGGACAGATCATCTAACCAGAAGATCAACAAAGAAACAAGAACTTTGAAGGACACATTGGACCATATGGACTTCATAGATATATACAGAACATTCCACCCTAAAACAACAGAATACCCATTCTTCTCGAGTGCACATGAAACTTTCTCCAGAATAGATCACATCCTGGGTCACAAATCAGGTCTCAACCAATACCAAAAGATTGAGATTATTCCCTGCTTGTTATCAGACCACAATGCTTCGAACTGGAACTCAATCACAAGAGAAAATTTGGAAGGAATTCAAACACTTGGAAGTTAAAGAGCATCCTGCTAAAGAATGATTGGGTCAACTAGAAAATTAAAGAAGAATTTAAACAATCCATGGAAACCAATGATAATGAAAACACATTGGTCCAAAACTTATGGGATACTGCAAAGGCAATTGTAAGGGGGGAAATATATAGCCATCCAAGCCTCTCTCAAAAAAGTAGAAAAATCCTAAATGCACAAGCTAACCTTACACCTAAAGGAGCTGGAGAAAGAGCAGCAAATAAAACCTAAAACAAGCAGGAGAAGAGAAATAATAAAGAGCAGAGATCAATGAAATAGAAAAACCAGAAAAACAGTAGAGCAGACCATCGAAACTAGAAGCTGGTTCTTTGAAAGAATTAATAAGATCAATAAACCTCTGGCCAGACTTATCCAAAAGAAATGAGAAAGCACCCAAATTAATAAAATCATGAATGAAAGGGGATAGATCATTACTAACACCAAAGAAATAGAAACAATCATTAGAAATTATTAATAGCAACTATATGCCAACAAACTAAGCAACCTGGATGAAGTGGTTGCCTTCCTGGAAACTTACAAACTACCAAGACTGGAACAGGAAGATAGACAATCTGAGTAGACCAATAAGCAGTAAGGAAATTGAAGCAGTAATCAAAAACCTCCCAAAAAACAAAAGTCCAGGGCCAGATGGCTTCCCAGGGGAATTCTAACAAACATTTAAAGAAGAAATAATACCTATTCTACTGAAGCTGTTTCAAAAAGATAGAAACAGAAGGAAAACTTCTAAACTCTTTCTATGAGGCCAGCATTACCTCGATCCCAAAACCAGACAAAGACCCCAACAAAAAGGAGAATTACAGACCAATATCTTTGATGAACATGGATGCCAAAATACTCAATAAGATCCTAGCCAATAGGATACAACAGTACATTAAAAGCATTATCCATCACAACCAGGTAGGATTTATTCCTGGGATGCAAGGGTGGTTCAACTTTTGTAAACCAATGAACGTGATAGAGCACATTAATAAAAGAAAAAGACAAGAACCATATGATCCTTTCAACAGATGCAGAAAAACGTTTGACAAAATACAGCATCCTTTCTTGATTAAAACTCTTCAGAGTGTAGGGATAGAGGGAATGTTCCTCAATATCATAAAAGCCCACAGCGAATATCATTCTCAATGGGGAAAAACAGAGCTTTCCCTTAAGGTCAGGAACATGACAGGGATGCCCACTCTCACCACTGCTGTTCAACATAGTACTAGAACTCCTAGCATCAGTAATCAGACAACAAAAAGAAAGAAAAGGCATTCAAATTGGCAAAGAAGAAGGCAAACTCTCACTCTTCGCAGATGACATGATACTCCATGTGGAAAACCCAAAGATTCCACTCAAAAATTGGTAGAACAGCAAGGTGGCAGGATACAAAATCAATGCACAGAAATCAGTTGGTTTTCTATACACTAACAATGTGACTGTAGAAAGGGAAATGAAGGAATCGATTCCATTTACAATAGCACCAAAACCCATAAGGTACCTAGGAATAAACCTAACCAAAGAGGTAAAGGATCTATACTCTAGAAACTACAGAAAGCTTACAAAAGAAATGGAGGAAGACACAAAGAGATGGAAAAACATTCCATGTTCATGGATTGGAAGAATAAACATTGTGAAAATGTCTATGCTGCCCAGAGCAATCTACACTTTCAATGTCATCCTTATCAAAATATCATTGGCATTTTTCACAGAGCAGGAACAAACAATCCTAAAATTTGTAGGGAACCAGAAGAGATACCAAATAGCCAGGGGAATGCTGAAAAAGACAAACAAAGCTGGGGGCATCACAATGCCTGATTTCATGCTATATTACAAAGCTGTGGTCACCAAGACACCATGGTATTGACACAAAAACAGACACAGAGATCAATGGAACAGAAAAGAGATCCCAGTTATGGACCCTCAACTCTATGGTCAACTAATCTTCAACAAATCAGGAAGAAATATCCAATGGAAAAGACAGTCTCTTCAATAAATGGTGCTGGGAAAATTGGACAGCCACATGCAGAAGAATGAAACTGGACCATTTCCTTACACCACACACAAAAATAGACTCAAAATGGTTGAAAGACCTAGATGTGAGACAGGAGTCCATCAACATCCTAAAGGAGAACACAGGTAGCAACCTCTTCGACCTCAGCCGCAGCAACTTCTTCCTAGATATATCGCCAAAGGCACGGGAAGCCAGGGCAAAAATAAACTATTGGGATTTCATCAAGATAAAAAGCTTTTGCAAAGCAAAAGAAACAGTCCACAAAACCAAAAGACAACCGACAGAATGGGAGAAAATATTTGCAAATGACATATCAGATAAAGGGCTAGTATCCAAAATCTATAAAGAACTCATCAAACTCAACACCCAAAGAACAAATAATCCAATCAAGAAATGGGCAGAAGACATGAACAGACATTTCTCCAAAGAAGACATCCAAATGGCCAACAGGCACATGAAAAAGTGCTCAACATCACTCGCATCAGGGAAATCCAAATCAAAACCTCAATGAGATACCACCTCACACCCGTCAGAATGGCTAAAATTAACAAGTCAGGGAACGACAGATGTTGGCGGGGATGTGGAGAAAGGGGAACCCTCCTACACTGTTGGTGGGAATGCAAGTTGGTGCAACCACTCTGGAAAAAGGTATGGAAGTTCCCCAGACAGTTGAAATTAGAGCTTCCATTCGATCCAGCAATTGCACTACTGGGTATTTACCCCAAAGATACAAATGTAGGGACCTGAAGGGGTACGTGCACCCCAATGTTTATAGCAGCAATGTCCACCATAGCCAAACTGTGGAAAGAGCCAAGATGTCCATCGACAGATGAATGGATAAAGAAGAAGTGGTATATATACACAATGGAATATTATGCAGCCATCAAAAGGAATGAGATCTTGCCATTTGCAACGACGTGGATGGAACTGGAGGGCGTTATGTTGAGTGAAATAAGTCAATCAGAGAAAGACATGTGTCGCATGACCTCACTGATATGAGGAATTCTTAATCTCAGGAAAGAAACTGAGTGTTACTAGAGTGGTTGGGGGTGGGAGGGATGGGGTGACTGGGTGATAGACATTGGGGAGGGTATGTGCTACGGTGAGCGCTGTGAATTGTGCAAGACTGTTGAATCACAGATCTGTATTTCTGAAACAAATAATGCAACATATTTTAAGAAAAAAGAAAAAGAAGAAGATAGCAGGAAAGGAAGGACGAAGGGGAGTAAGTCAGAGGGGGAGACGAACCATGAGAGATGATGGACTCTGAAAAACAAACTGAGGGTTCTAGAGGGGAGGCGGGTAGGGGGATCGGTTAGCCTGGTGATGGGTATTGAGGAGGGCACGTTCTGCATGGAGCACTGGGTGTTATGAACAAACAATCAATCATGGAACACTGCATCAAAAACCAATGATGTAATATATGGTGATTAACATAACAATAAAAAATTAAAAAAAGATGTTATATATGAATGTAATGGCAATGGTGACTACAAATCAAAAACCTATAATAGATACACAAAAAATAAAGAGAGTGGCATCCAAACATAATGCTAAAGAAAGCCATGAAACCATAAGGGTAGAGAACAAGAGGAAAGAAGAGAACTACAAAAACAACTAAAAAAACAATGAATAAAATGGCAATAAATACATACTTATCAGCAATTACTTTAAATGGACTAAATGCTCCAATCAAAAGACAAAGGGAGAGGGGAGGAGCAAGATGGCAGAGGAGTAGGAGACCTAAATTTCATCTGGTCCTAGGAATTCAGCTAGATAGGGATTAAACCATTCCAAACACCTACAAACTCAACAGGAGATCGGAGAATAGCAGCAACTCCCTGAACAGAAAATGACTACTTTCTGGAAGTTAGGACATGCAGAGAAGTGAATCCGAGGTGATATTCGGAAGATAGATGGTGGGAGAGGGGGCCTCCATCAGCGGCTACCAAAAAGTGATAGAGCAGTGGAGCACAAAATCGGAAATTTTATAAGTTGGCTCTGCTGAGGGACGTCGCTCTAGTGGCTAACTGGGACAGTGTCGTCTGAGGACCTTCGGGGTCACAGAAAGACCAGGGATGCCTGAGGGCGGCAGAGCTCCCAGGTATCGGAGCAGGGAAGCCAGCTGCAGAGATGGAGCCGAGGGCAGGCTCTCAGCTTGGGGTTGCCCTAAGCTGTGATCCACGGCACAGTCGGGCCATTGCTCTTCCAGCAGGGACCCAACTAGTGGCAAATCCGGGGAGACTCCCCTTCCTCCCCAGGGGAGGAGCGGTGCGGGAGTGCATTGCAGGGATCTGCTGGGCTTGGAGACTCCAAACAGGGCCATGTGCCAGAGATAGAAATGCTCAGTCACAGGCCGGGTGAGCACAGAGTGCAGCTGGAGACTGGGGAGACGGGAGTGATTGACTGCTTTTCTCTGGGGGCACACTGAGGAGCAGGGCCCTGAGTTCTCAGCTCCTCCGGGCTGGAGATTGGGAGGCTGCCATTTTCACTCTCATCCTCCAAAGCTGCACGGAAAGCTTGCAGGGAACAAAATCTCCTGAGAGCAAAGCCGAGCAGATTCCTTACCTCAGACCCGGGAAGGGCGAGGCAATTCCGCCTCTGGCAAAGACATCTGAGAACCACTGCAACAGGCCCCTCCCCCAGAAGATCATCAAGAACAGTCAGTGAAGACCAAGTTTACCAATCATGGAGAACGGCAGAACTCTAGCACTAGGGGAATACTGCACATAGAATTCATGGCTTTTTCCCCATGATTCGTTAGTTTTTTAAGTTAATTTTTAAAATTTTCTTTTTTCTGTTTTTTGAATTTTTCTTTTTCCCTTTTTCAACCAACATCTTATCAATCCCCTTTTTAAAAAAATCTTTTATTTTTCATTTTTAGAGTCATATTCTATCCCTTCATAGTAGTTAACCATATATATATTGTTCTCTCTTTAAAATTTTGGGATACAGTTTCTTCTAACAGACCAAAATATACCCTAAATCTGTAGTGTATGGCTTTATTCTAGTCTCCTGCCTGATCACATTCTCTCCCCCCCTTTTTTAATCCTCTTCTTTCTTTTTTCAACCAACTTCTTATCTTTTATAAAATCTTTTATAATTTTCACCTTACAGTCATATTCCATTCCTTCATTGTATTTACCCTTATTTTTGTCCATATATAAGCTTTTCTTTCTTTAAAATTTTGGGAGGCACTCTCTTCTAACAGACCAAAATAAGCCCAAAATCTAGTGTGTGGCACTGATCTATGCACCAGCATGATCATATTTGATCATATTCTGTTTTTTTTTTTTTTCCTTTTCTTTCCTCCCAGTTTCAGGTCTCTTCTGATTTGTTTAGTGTATATTTTTCTGGGGTCATTGTTACCCTGTTAGCATTTTGTTCTCTCATTCATCTATTCTCCTCTGGACAAAATGACAAGACAGAAAAAATCACCTCAAAAAAAAAAAAAGAGGCGGTACCAACTGCCAGGGACCTAATCAATATGGACATTAGTAAGATGTTGGAACTAGAGTTCAGAATGACAATTTTAAGCTGGGCTTGAAAAAAGCATGGAAGATATCAGAGAAACCCTTTCTGGAGAAATAAAAGAACTAATCCCTTTCTGGAGAAATAAAAGAACTAAAATCTAACTAAGTCGAAATCAAAAAGGCTATTAATGAGGTGCAATAAAAAATGGAGGCTCTCACTGCTAGGATAAATGAGGCAGAAGAGCAAATTAATGATATAGAAGACCAAATGATGGAAAATAAAGAAGCTGAGAAAAAGAGAGATAAAGAACTACTGATCATGAAGGCAGAATTCGAGAGATAAGTGATACCATAAGACAAAACAATATTAGAATAATTGGGATCCCAGAAGAAGGAGAAAGAGAAAGAGGGGCAGAAGGTATATTGGAGCAAATTATAGCAGAGAACTTCCCTAATTTGGGGAAGGAAACAGGCATCAAAATCCAGGAGGTACAGAAAACTCCCCTAAAAATAGGTCAACACCCTGACATCTAATAGTAAAACTTACGAGTCTCAGAGACAAAGAGAAAATCCCGAAAGCACCTTGGGATAAGAGATCTGTAACCTACAATGGTAGAAACATTAGATTGGCAACAGACCTATCCGCAGAGGCCTGGCAGGCCAGAAAGGACTGGCATGATATATTCAGAGCGCTAAAAGAGAAAAATATGCAGCCAAGAATACTATATCCAGCTAGGCTGTCATTGAAAATAGAAGGAGAGATAAAAAGCTTCCAGGACAAACAAAAACTAAAGGAATTTGCAAACACTAAATCAGCCCTACAACAAATATTGAAAGGGGTCCTCTAAGCAAAGACAGAGCCTAAAAGTAACATACACCAGAAAGGAACACAGACAATATATAGTAACAGTCACCTTACAGGCAATACAATGGCACTAAATTCATATCTTTCAATAGTTACCCTGAATGTAAATGGCTAAATGCCCCAAAGGACACAGGCTCTCAGATTGGATAAAAAAACAAGACCCATCGATATGCTGTCTGCAAGAGACTCATTTTAGACCCAAAGACACCCCCAGATTGAAAGTGAGGGGGTGGAAAAAATTTACCATGCTAATGGACACCAAAAGAAAGCTGGGGTGGCAATCCTTATATTATACAAATTAGATTTTAAAACAAACACTATAATAAGAGATGAGGAAGGACACTATATACTACTTAAAGGGTCTATCCAACAAGAAGATCTAACAATGGTAAATATCTATGCCTCTAACATGGGAGCAGCCAATTATATAAGTCAATTAATAACAAAAGCAAAGAAACACATTGACAACAATACAATAATAGTGGGGGATTTTAACACCCCCCTGACTGAAATGGACAGATCATCTAAGCAAAAGATCAACAAGGAAATAAAGACTTTCAATGACACACTGGACCAGATGTACTTCACAGATATATTCAGAACATTCCATCCCAAAGCAATGGAATACATATTCTTCTCTAGTGCCCATGGAACATTCTCCAGAATAGATCACATCCTAGGTCACAAATCAGGTCTCAACCGGTACCAAAAGATTGGGATCATTCCCTGCATATTTTCAGACAACATTGCTTTTTTTTTAAGACCTTATTTATTTATTCATGAGAGACAAAGAGAGAGAGAGGCAGAGGGAGAAGCAGGCTCCCAAGAAGCAGGGATCCTGATGCGGGACTGGATCCCAGGACCCCAGGATCATGACCTGAGCCAAAGGCAGACGCTTAACCATCTGAGCCATCCAGGCGCCCCAGACCACAATGCGTTGAAACAAGAACTTAATCACAAGAGGAAAGTCAGAAAGAACTCAATTACATGGAGGCTAAAGAGCAACATAGTAAAGAATGAATGGGTCAACCAGGAAATTAAAGAAGAATTAAAAAAATTCATGGAAACCAATGAAAATGAAAACACAACTGTTCAAAATCTTTGGGATACAGCAAAGGCAGTCCTAAGAGGAAAGTATATAGCAATACAAGCCTTTCTCAAGAAACAAGAAAGGTCTCAAATACACAACCTAACCCTACACCTAAAGGAGCTGGAGAAAGAACAGCAAAGAAAGCCTAAACCCAGCAGGAGAAGAGAAATCATAAAGATCAGAGCAGAAATCAATGAACTAGAAACCAAAACAGTAGAACAGATCAATGAAACTAGGAGCTGGTTCTTTGAAAGAATTAACAAGTTTGATAAACCCCTGGCCAGACTTATCAAAAGGAGAAGAGAAATGACCCAGATAAAATCATGAATGAAAGAGATCACAACCAACACCAAAGAAATACAAACAATTATAAGAACATATTATGAGCAACTCTATGCCAGCAAATTAGATAACCTGGAAGAAATGGAAGCATTCCTAGAGAAGTGAAAACTACCAAAACTGAACCAGGAAGAAATAGAAAACCTGAACAGACTTATAAAGGAAATATAAAGGAAATTGACCTATAAAGGAAATATAAAGGAAATTGAAGCAGTCATCAAAAATCTCCCAACAAACAAAAGCCCAGGGCCAGATGGCTTCCCAGGGGAATTCTACCAAACATTTAAAGAAGAATTAATACCTATTCTTCTGAAACTGTTCCAAAAAATAGAAGTGGAAGGAAAACTTCCAAAATCCTTTTATGAGGCCACCATGACCTTGATCCCCAAACCAGACAAAGACCCCATCAAAAAGGAGAATTACAGACCAATATCCTTGATGCACATGGATGCAAAAATTCTCACCAAAATACTAGCCAATAGGATCCAACAGTACATTAAAATATTATTCACCATGAACAAGTGGGATTTATCCCTGGGCTGCAAGGTTGGTTCAACATCTGCCAATCAATCAATGTGATAGAATACATTAATAAAAGAAAGAACAAGAACCATACGATCTTCTCAATAGATGCAGAGAAAGCGTTTGACAAAGTACAGCATTCTTTCTTGATCAAAACTGTTCAGAGTACAGGGACAGAGGGCACATACCTCAATATCATAAAAGCCATCTATGAAAAACCCACAGCGAATATAATGGGGAAAAACTGAGAGCTTTTCCCCTAAGGTCAGGAACACAGCAGGGATGTTCACTATCACCACTGCTATTCAACATAGTATTAGAAGTCCTAGCCACAGCAATCAGACAACAAAAAGAAATCAAAGGCATCTAAATCGGCAAAGAAGAAGTCAAACTTTGCAGATGATATGATACTTTATGTGGAAAATCCAAAAGACTCCACCCTAAAACTGCTAGAACTCATACAGGAATTCAGTAATGTAGCAGGATATAAAATCAATGCACAGAAATCAGTGGCATTCCTATACACCAACAACAAGACAGAAGAAAGAGAAATTAAGGAGTCGATCCCATTTACAATTGCACCCAAAACCATAAAATACCTAGGAATAAATGTAACCAAAGAGGCAAAGAATCTGTACTCAGAAAACTATAAAATACTCATGAAAGAAATTGAGGAAGACACAAAGAAATGGAAAAACATTCCATGCTCATGGATTGGAAGAACAAACATTGTGAAGATGTCAATGTTACCTAGAGCAATCTGCACATTTAATGCAATCCCTATCAAAATACCATCCACTTTATTCAAAGAAATGGAAAAAATAATCCTAAAATTTGTATGGAACCAGAATAGACCCCGAATAGCCAGAGGAATGTTGAAAAAGAAAAGCAAAGCTGGCAGCATCACAATTCCGGACTTCCAGCTCTACTACAAAGCTGTCATCATCAAGACAGTATGGTACTGGCACAAAAACAGACACATAGATCAGTGGAAGAGAATACAGAGCCCAGAAATGGACCCTCAACTCTATGGTCAACTTATCTTTGACAAAGCAGGAAAGAATGTCCAATGGAAAAAAGACAGTCTCTTCAACAAATGGTGTTGGGAAAATTGGACAACCTCATGCAGAAGAATGAAACTGGACCATTTCCTTACACCACAGAAAAAATTGGCTCAAAATGGTTGAAAGTCCTAAATGTGAGACAGGAGTCCATCAAAATCCTAAAGGAGATCAAGGGAGCAACCTCTTCGAACTCAGCTGCAAAAACTTCCTAGAAACATCACCAAAGGCAAGGGAAGCAAGGGTAAAAATGAACTATTGGGACTTCATCAAGATAAAATCTTTTGCACAGCAAAGGAAACAGTCAACAAAACCAAAAGACAATCGACAGAATGGGAGAAGATATTTGCAAATGACATATCAGATAAAGGGCTAGTATCCAAAATCTATAAAGAACTTCTTAAAACTCAACACCCTAAGAACAAATGATCCAATCAAGAAATGGGCAGAGGAAATGAACAGAGATTTTTCCAAAGAAGACATCCAAATTGCCAACAGACACTTGAAAAACTGCCCAACATCGCTTGGCATCAGGGAATTCCAAATCAAAACCTCAATGAGATACCACCTCACACCAGTCAGAATGGCTAAAATTAACAAGTCAGGAAACAACAGATGTTGGCGGGGATGCGGAGAAAGGGGAATCCTCCTACACTCTTGGTGGGAATGCAAGCTGGAGCAGCCACTCTGGAAAATAGTATGGAGGTTCCTCAAAAATTGGAAAATAGAGCTACCTTATCATCCAGCAATTGCACTACTGGGTATTTACCCCAAACATATGAATCCAAATCCAAAGGGGTACGTGCACCCCAATGTTTAGAGCAGCAATGTCCACAGTAGCCAAACTATGGAAAGAGCCAAGATGTCCATCGACAGATGAACGGATAAAGAAGAAGTGGTATATATATACAATGGAATATTATGCAGCCATCAAAATGAATGAGATCTTGCCATTTGCAATGACGTGGATGGAATTGGAGGGTATTATGTTGAGTGAAATAAGTTAATCAGAGAAAGACATGTATCATATGATCTTACTGATATGAGGACTTCTTAATCTCAGGAAACAAACTGAGGGTTGCTGGACTGGTGGGAGGGATGCGGTAGCTGTGTGATAGACTTTGGGGAGGGTATGTGCTATGGTGAGAATTGTGAATTGTGTAAGACCGTTGAATCACGGACCTGTACCTCTGAAACAAATAATACATTATATGTTAAAAAAAAGAAGAAGATAGCAGGAAAGGAAAAATGAAGGACGGGGGAATTGGAGGGGTAAAAGAATCATGAGACACTATGGACTCTGAGAAACAAACTGAGGGTTCTAGAGGGGTGGGGGGTGGGGGGATGAATTAGCCTCGTGATGGGTAGTAAAGAGGGCATGTACTGAATGGAGCACTGGGTGTTATACACAAACAATGAATCATGGAACACTACATCAAAAACTAATGATGTAATGTATGGTGATTAACATAACATAAAAAAAGACAAAGGGTGATTGAATAGATAAATAAACCTAAACCCATCTATATGCTGCCACAAGAGACTCTCTTCAGACCTAAAGACATGTAGAGACTGAAAGTGAAGGCCTAGAAAAACATATAGCATGCAAGTAGAAGAAAAAATAAACCAGAATGGCAGTACTTATATCAGACATCATCGATTTTGAAACAGACTGTAGCAAAAGACAAAGAAGAGGACTACATGATGACAAAGGGAAGCATCTGACAAGAGAATATAACAATTATAAATGTTTATGCACCCAGCAGTGTCGGGTCAAAATGGTGAGCAGACCTGCTGTAGTGGCATCAAGCTGGTGGCTAGAGGGTATTAAAAAATGGTATTAGAATGCTGCATGGTTCAATAAACTGGGGTTAATGTAAGATGATACAATACATGAGAATGATGATGTGAAAGAGGCCTTAAGAAGGCTTCCTGAGAACCTTTATAATGACAGGATGTTTCACATTAAGAGAGTACTGGACCTGACCATGAAGCAGCAGATCTTGCCTAAAGAGCAGTGGAAAAAAAATATGAAGAGGATACAGTCTACCTTGACCCATAGCTGAAAGAAGTTATTTGGGAAAGAAAAGAGAGAGAAGAATGGGCAAAGAAATAATCATGGAGTTGAAATCTGCAGTTGCAGCTGTCCTCAAATATTTTTAATAAGTTGGATAAACCTGAAATGCACAATTTGGAACTCTTTGAGCTACAAATGTATTACTTTAAATAAATGTCTATTGTGATTAAAAATATTTACACACCCATCATAGAAGCACCTAAATACATAAAGCAATTATTAATAGATATAAAGGGAGAAATCGACAGTAATACATAATACTAGAGAACTTTAATATCCCACTCACATCAATGGATAGATAGATCATCTAGGCAGAAAATTAGCAAGGAAATGGTGGCTTTGAATGACACATTAGATCAGATGCACCTAACAGATATATACAGAATATTCCATCCCCAAACAGTAGAATACACATTCTCTTTAAATGCACATGGAATAGTCTCCAGAACAGATCACACATTAGGCCATAAATCAAGTCTCAAAAAATTTAAGAAATTGAAATCATATCAATGTAATGGCATGTAATTAGAAATCAATCTGGAAAGAACACAAATAAAAGGAAGCTAAACAGCATGCTACTAAATGATGAATCAGCCAACCAGGAAATCAAAGAGAAAATTTAAACATACATGGAGACAAACAAAAATTAAAACACAACAGTTCAAAATCTTTGGTACAGAGCAAAAGCAGTTCTAAGAAGGAAGTTTATAGCATTACACGTCTACCTAAAGAAAGAAGAAAATCTCAAATAAACTACCTACTGTTGTACCTAAGAAAGCTATAAAAATAAGATTAAAGTGCAAAGCTAAAGAGCAGAATAAGTGAAATAGAGACTAAAAGAAGTGGAAAAGATTAATGAAACCAGGAACTGATTCTTTGAAAAGCAATAAACTTTTACCTAGACTCATTGAGATAAAAATGAATGAAATCAGAAACAAAGTAAGAGAAATAACAACCATAGAAATACAAAGGACATGAGAATACCATGAAAACTGTATGCCAATAAACTGTACAACCTAGAAGAATTTCTAGGTAAATTCCTAAAAACATATAATCTTCTAACACTGAATCAGGAAGAAATAAAAATTCGAACTGAGAGATTACTAGTAATGAAATTGAATCAGTTATCAAAAAACTCTCAATAAGCAAAAGTCCAGGGACAGATGGCTTTACAGGAGAATTATGCCAGTCCTGCTGAGCCCTGCTGGTGTATCACCACTAGGGCAAATCCACCAGAGAATTGGAGCAGCAGGCCCCTCTCCAAGAAGTCTAGCACAAACCTTTTGCATGCAACAAGTCTATTGATCATAGAGTGCAGCAAAACTTCAGTTTTGTGGGAAACAGGATCTAGCTTCTTTTGGGTTTTTTTGTTTTCTGTTTTTTTTGGGGGGGAATACAGAAAAAGTAATTTTTAAATTTTATTTTATTGTATTATTGTATTATTTTTAAATTTTTTTTCTTTTTTCTCTCAAGATTGTCTAAACAAGCAGACCAAAACATACCTAGCTTTTTTCATTTATTCTTTTAATTGAAAAAAATTTTCTTTTTCTTTTCTTTCTTCTGACCTCCAAAATTACAAGATGGAGGAATTCACCCCTAAAGAAAGACCAGGAAGAAATGATGGCTAGAGAATTAATCAATACAGATATAAGTAAGATGTCTTAAATAGAATTTAAAACAACAGTTATAAGGATATTAGCTGGACTTTCAAAAAGCATAGAAGACACCAGAGGATCCCTTTCTCCAGAGATAAAAGAGCTGAAAGCTAGTCAAGTGTAAATTAAAATTACAAACCCAAATGGACGCCATAACAACAAGGATGGATGAATTAGAGGAATGAAGAAGTCATTTAAAAGATAAACTGAAAAAGTACAGCTGAAAAGAAGTGGGAAACAAAGGTAATGTATCATGAGGGTAGACTTAAGGAACTTAGTGACTTATTAAAATGGAATAACATTTATATCATAGGTGTCTCAGAAGATGAAAAGAGAAAAAAGGGGCAGAAGGTTAATTTGAGAAAATTATAGCTGAAAACTTCCCTAATCTGGGGAAGGACACAGACATCAAAATCCAAGAAGCACAGAGAACTCCCATTCAATTCAACAAAAGATGGCCATCACCAAGGCATATCATAGTCAAATTCACAAATACACAGACAAGGAAAGATTCCTGAAAGCAGCAAGGGAAAAAAAGTCCTTGACCTATAAAGGAAGACAGATCAGGTTTGCAGCAGGGCTGGTTCAATATTCGGAAATCAATCAACCTGATACAACACAATAATAAAAGAAAGGATAAGAACCAAATGATCTTCTCAATAGATGCAGAAAAAGCATTTGACAAAATACAGTATCCATTCTTTTTTTTTAGATATTTAATTTGTTTGATAGAAAGAGACATAGTAAGAGAGGGAACACAAGCAGGAGGAGTGGGAGAGGGAGAAGCAGGCTTCCCGCTGAGCAGGGAGCCCAATGCAGGACTCAATTCCAGGACACTGGGACCATGACCTGAGCCAAGGCAGACTCTTAACGACTGAGCCACCCATGCACCTTACATTATCCATTCTTGATAAAATCCCTCAACAAAGTAGGGATAGAAAGAATGTACCGCAACATCATACAGGCCATATATGGAAGAACCACAGCTAATGTCATTGTAATGTCATCCTCAATGGGAAAAAATTGAGAGGCTTTTCTCTATGGTCAGGAACAAGACAAGGAGGTCCACTCTCACCATTATTATTTAACATACTACTGGAAGTCTTAGCCTCAGCAATTAGACAACAAAAAGAAATAAAAGGCATGCAAATTGGCAAGGAAGAAGTCAAACTTTCACCATTTGCAGATGGCATGATACTTTACGTAGAAAACCTGAAAGACTCCACCAAAAAATTGCTAGAGCTAATACACGAATTCAGCAAAGTCGCAGGATATAAAGTCAACATATGGAAATCTTTTGCATTTCTATACACCAATAATGAGGCAGCAAAAAAGAAATCAAGGAATCGATCCTGTTTACAATTGCACCAAAATGAATAAGATACCTAGGAATAAGCCTAGCCAAAGAAGTAAAAGATCTATACTCTGAAAACTATAGCACACTTATGAAAGAAACTGAAGAGGACACAAAGAATTGGAAAAGCATTCCATACTCATGGACTGAAAGAACAAACACTGTTAAAACATCTATACTACCCAAAGCAATCTACACATTTAAAACAATCCCTATCAAAATACCACCAGCATTTCTCACAAAACTAGGACAAACAATCCTGAAATTTGTATGGAAACAGAAAAGAGCCTGAATAGCTAAAGTGATTGTGGGAAAAGAAAAACAAAACTGGAGGCATCATGATTCCAGAATTCAAGCTATATTACAAAGCTGTAGTCATCAACACAGTATGATATTGGCACAAAAACAGACACACGGACCAATGGAACAGAACAGAAAAGCCAGAAATGGACCAGAACTATATGGTCAACCAATCTTTGACAAAGTTGGAAAGAATATCCAGTGGAAAAAAGACAGTCTCTTCAACAAATGGTAATGGGAAAACTGGACAGCCATATGCATAAGTAAACTGGACCATTTTCTTACACCACACACAAAAACAAGTTCAAAATGGATGAAAGACCTAAATGTGAGACAGGAAACCATCAAAATACTAGAGGAGAACATAGGCAGCAACCTCTTTGACCTTGGCTGTAGCTGAGAAACGGAAACAAAAGCAAAAGTGAACTACTGGGACTTCATCAAGGTAAAAAGCTTCTTTACAGCAAAGGAAACAATCAACAAAACTAATAGGCAGCCTACAGAATGGGAGAAGATATTTGCAAATGACATATCTGATAAAGGTTTAGTATCCAAAATATATAAAGAACATACCAAACTCACCACCCCAGAAACAAATAATCCATTTAAGAAATGGGCAGAAAACATGAATAGACACTTTTCCAAAAAAGACATCCAGATGGCTGACACATGAAAAAATGCTCAATATCACTCATCATCAGGAAAATACAAATCAAAGTCATGATGAGATACCACCTCACTCCTGTTGGAATGGCTAAAATTAACAACACAGGAAACAATAGATGTTGGTGAGGTTGTGGAGAAACAGGAACTCTCTTGCTCTGTAGGTGGGAATGAAAATTGGTGCGGCCACTCTGGACAACAGTATGGATGTTCCTTAAAAAATTAAAAACGGAACTACTCTATGATCCAGCTATTGCGCTACTAGGTATTTGCCCCAAAGATACAAAAATACAGATTCAGAGGGGCACATGAACCCCAATGTTTATAGCAGCATTATCAACAATAGCCAAACTATGGAAAGAGCCCAAATGTCCATCGGTTGATGAATGGATAAAGAAGATGTGGTATATATATACAATGGGATATTACTCAGCCATCAAAAAGAATGAAACCTTGCCATTTGCAACAACGTGGTTGGAGCTACAGTGTATTATGCTAAGCAAAGTCAGTCAGTCAGAGAAAGACAAATACCATATGATTTCCTTCATATGTGGAATTTAAGAAACAAAACAGATGAACATATGGGAGGGGGAAGGGAAAGGAAAAAGAGAGAGGGAAACAAACCATAAGAGATTCTTAAGGATAGAGAACAAACTGGAACTGATAGAGGGAGGTGGGCGGGGGACGGACTAGATGGGTGATGGGTTTTATTTTTTATTTTTTTGAAAAATATTTTATTTGACAGAGAAAGACAAAGCAAGAGAGGGAACACAAGCAGGGGGAGTGGGAAAGGGAGAAGCAGGCTCCCCGCCAAGCAGGGAGCCCGATGCAGAGCTCGATTCCAGGACCCTGGGATCATGACCTGAGCTAAAGGTAGACTCTTAATGACTGAGACACACAGGCGCCCCAGGGTGATGGATTTTAAAGAGGGCACTTGTCATAAGCACTTGGGTGTTATGTAAGTGATGAACAACTGAATTCTATTCCAGAAACTAATATTGCAGTGTATGTTAACTAACTAAAATTTAAATAAAGATTTGAAAGTAAAAAGGGTAGAGGCCCTGAATGGAAAGACAACCCAGATACCATCGTGTTGGTCTAAGGTTTTATTTTTTTTAAGATTTTATTTATTTATTTGATAGAGACAGAGAGAGTGAGAGCAGGAACACAAGCAGCGGGAGTGGGAGAGGGAGAAGCAGGCCTCCCGCTGAGCAGGGAGCCCAATGTGGGACTCAATCCCAGGACCCTGGGATCATGACCTGAGCTGAAGGCAGACACTTAGATGACTGAGCCACCCAGGCACCCTAAGGTTTTAAACTATAATTCCCAATGGCAGGTAAAGCAACTATTGTGCAGATAATGGCTTTAAATAGTATCCATTCATTTATTCATCTGAGAACTTTTTTGAGTATCTATTATGTGACACTGTCTGTGGCCCCAAGTATAGTCAGTGAACAAAACAGATTTGGTCTCTGCCCTTACAGAGCTTGTTCTAGTTGTATTCACAAAGGAAGTTTCTCATTATAATTTTACTCCCTATGTAGCTTGCCTAGAGACAGACAAAAGAACATTTGATTGAATAGCCAAGAAGCAATTTCTTATTATAAATTATGCTTATTATAATTTATTCATCATAAATTAAGTGGCATTTTAATTTATATATATATGTCTTCTGCAAACCTAATTCATGTGAATAATTACACCAAGTCAACTATGTGACACTGATAATATTAAAACACTGAGTCTGAGAGAATGAAGTTTAGATCTAGTTCTGTCATAACCTTACCAGAAAAAGGACATTTTGTGAAATCTTTTGAAAGAGAATCAGCTTATTTTGCCTAGTGACAGCCTGAATTCCCTGGACATTTTCATTTTGAACTTTTTTACAGTGCAAGAAACAAAACAAACCATGCATCAATTAAACAAATTATGAAAACATGGTTAGGTTAAAAATTTTAAGTAATTTCTAGTATAGACTTCAAGTCAGAACTAGAACTTTTCCTGATAACATAGATATTAATTCTTTCTTTTTCTTGACTAACAAACCATCTACTACAAAGACACATGTATCAAGGCCCACACCCAAAATCTTTACATACTCTCAGCTGAATATATGGAAATGCATTAGCATAAAATATTAACATATTTGAAAAAAACTCCATAACTGTGATTACTTCATTCCAATACAAAGAGGGTGGGGTTTGCTCTCCAATTGACATTTTAGGGGTGGAAGTTTTTTTTTTTTTAAGTCATTATTACTCACTTAATGAAGACTTCTTCCATGGTGGTGATTGAAACACCAAAGCTGGCAATGCCCAGCTCTTTTTGTTTATTTTCCAGGTCATTAATCAGAGGTTCAAACCTGAAAGGAGAGGAAGAGGAGAGGAATGAACTAACACTAGTCTAGATGCATTTTCTTTTTTGTTGTTGTTCATTTTATTTTCTAGTAAATTGAATTTTTAAAATATGTGAACACTTTCATTTAATACTTAATTTTATTTCCAATTGTATTCTTACCTATTGTTTTCTTAAAAACTTTTTTATTGTGGTAAAATATAAGAAACATTACATTTATTATTTCATCAATTCAAGCAACATTAAGCACATTCACAACCATCACCACCATCCATTTCCAGACTATCTTAAGATCCTAAACTAAATTTCTGCACCTATTAAACAGTAATTCTCTATTCCTTCCTTATTTTAGCTTCACTTTTACTTTCTGTCAATATGAGTTTTCCTACTGTATGTGCCTCGTATAAAATGGATTCCTTTTGTGTCTGGCTTATTTCACTTAGCATGATTCTTTCTAGATTCAACCATGTTTTAGCATGTATAAGAATTCATTCCTTTTTAAGGCTGAATAAAGTCACTGTATGGATAACACAACATGTGGCTTCCATTTATCTGTGGGACATTTGGGTTGTTTTTATCTTTTGGATTTTGTGAATAATGCTGTTATGAGCATTGGTGTAACAAACACCTGTTTGAGTTCCTACTTTCAACTATTGTGGGTATATACCTAGAAGTGGAATTGCTGAATCCTATGGTAATCTATGTTTAACTTTTTTAAAAAAAAATTTTTACTGTTATGTTAATCACCATACATCATTAGTTTTTGATGTAGTGTTCCATGATTCATTGTTTGTGCATAACATCCAGTGCTCCACGCAGAACGTGCCCTCCCCAATACCCATCACCAGGCTAACCCATCCCCCCACCCCCCTCCCCTCTAGAACCCTCAGTTTGTTTTTCAGAGTCCATCGTCTCTCATGGTTCATCACCCCTCCGATTTCCCCCCCTTCATTCTTCCACTCCTGCTATCTTCTTTTTTTTTCTTAACATATATTGCATTATTTGTTTCAGAGGTACAGATCTGTGATTCAACAGTCTTGCACAATTCACAGCGCTCACCATAGCACATACCCTCCCCAGTGTCTATCACCCAGCCACCCCATCTCCCCCCACTCCAGCAACCCTGTTTGTTTCCTGAGATTAAGAATTCCTCATATCAGTGAGGTCATATGGTACATGTCTTTCTCTGATTGACTTATTTCGCTCAGCATAACACCCTCCAGTTCCATCCACGTCATTGCAAATGGCAAGATCTCATTCCTTTTGATGGCTGCATAATATTCCATTGTGTGTGTGTGTGTGTGTGTGTGTGTGTGTGTGTGTGTGTGTGTGTATACCACTTCTTCTTTATCCATTCATCTGTCGATGGACATCTTGGCTCTTTCCACAGTTTGGCTATTGTGGACATTGCTGCTATAAACATCTGGGTGCACGTACCCCTTCGGATCCCTACATTTGTATCTTTGGGGTAAATACCCAGTAGTGCAATTGCTGGATCGTACGGTAGCTCTATTTTCAACTTTTTGAGGAACTTCCATACTGTTTTCCAGAGTGGTTGCACCAGCTTGCATTCCCACCAGCAGTGTAGGAGTGCTCCCCTTTCTCCGCATCCCCATCAACATCTGTCGTTTCCTGACTTGTTAATTTTAGCCATTCTGACGGGTGTGAGGTGGTATCTCATTGAGGTTTTGATTTGGATTTCCCTGATGCCGAGCGATGTTGAACACTTTTTCATGTGCCTGTTGGCCATTTGGATGTCTTCTTTGGAAAAATGTCTGTTCATGTCTTCTGCCCTTTTCTTGATTGGATTATTTGTTGGGTGTTGAGTTTGATAAGTTCTTTATAGATTTTGGATACTAGCCCTTTATCTGATGTCATTTGCAAATATTTTTTCCCATTCTGTCGGTTGTCTTTTGGTTTTGTGGACTGTTTCTTTTGCTGGGCAAAAGCTTTTTATCTTGATGAAGTCCCAATAGTTCATTTTTGCCCTTGCTTCCCTTGCCCTTGGTGATGTTTCTAGGAAGAAGTTGCTGGGCTGAGGTCGAAGAGGTTGCTACCTGTGTTCTCCTTTAGGATGTTGATGGACTCCTGTCTCACATCTAGGTCTTTCAACCATTTTGAGTCTATTTTTGTGTGTGGTGTAAGGAAATGGTCCAGTTTCATTCTTCTGCATGAGGTTGTCCAATTGTCCCAACACCATTTGTTGAAGAGACTGTCTTTTTTCCATTGGACATTCTTTCCTGCTTTGTCAAGGATAAGTTGACCATAGAGTTGAGGGTCCATTTCTGGGCTCTCTATTCTGTTCCATTGATCTATGTGTCTGTTTTTATGCCAGTAGCATACTGTCTTGATGATGACAGTTTTGTAATAGAGCTGGAAGTCCAGAATTGTGATGCCGCCAGCTTTGCTTTTCTTTTTCAACATTCCTCTGGCTATTCGGGGTCTATTCTGGTTCCATACAAATTTTAGGATTATTTGTTTCATTTCTTTGAAAAAAGTGGATGGTATTTTGATGGGGATTGCATTGAATGTGTAGATTGCTCTAGGTAGCATTGACATCTTCACAATATTTGTTCTTGCAATCCATGAGCATGGAACATTTTTCCATCTCTTTGTGTCTTCCTCAATTTCTTTCATGAGTATTTTATAGTTTTCTGAGTACAGATTCTTTGCCTCTTTGGTTAGATTTATTCCTAGGTATCTCATGGTTTTGGGTGCAATTGTAAATGGGATCGACTCCTTAATTTCTCTTTCTTCTGTCTTGTTGGTGTATAGGAATGCCACTGATTTCTGTGCATTTGTTTAACTTTTTAAAAAAGATTTATTGAGAGAGAGAGAAGAGTGGGGTTGAAGGGGCAAAGGGAGAGGGAGAGAAGCAGACTCCCTGCTAACCCGGGAGCCCTATGCAGGGCTCATCCCAGGACCCTGTGATCATGACCTGAGCTGAAATGAAGAGTCAGCCACTTATCCAACTGAGCCACAAAGGCGTCCCTGTATGTTTAACTTTTTAAGGAACTGTCATAGTGTTTTCCATAGCAGATGCCTCATTTTACATTCCTAAGAGTGGTGTACAGTGTTGCAATTTCTTCACATTCTTTCCAGCATTTGTTAATTCTTGTGCTTTTTATTTGGATTTTCCTAATGACTAGGGATGTTGAGCATCTTTTCATGTGCTTGTTGGCTATTTGTACATCTTCTTTGGTGAAATATCTATTCAACTCCTTTGTCCATTTTTGAATTAGGTTGTTTGGGATTTTTGTTAGATATATTTTTTTAATACTGTTGGTTCCATAATAACTCTGGTTAGTCATGGGAAAAATCATTCTTCACTGTAATATGTATAGTGAAACAAACAGAAATAAGAAGAGATATTTACTTTAGCAAATTTGTCCCCACTGTAACTTGATCTTTGATATGCAGTCTTTTGTCCAAGAAAAATACCAATTTACTTTTTGCAAGTATTAAGGACTATTGCTAGTTGATAAAAGTTAATTTGTTCACATATTCCTATATCAAATGGAAAATTCCTATATCAAGTTATAGTAGTTATAAGTCACAAAATAACAAAAAATGGCTTTAGTGAAGTAAAAAGCTGGACACTGAGAAAGGTTTACCAGCTAGGGAGTTTTACAAAGTTTTGCTAATTGTGGTGTAATTACATCATGGATTCTAACAAATACTTTTAGAAGGATGAATTAATATTGTTTTAGGTTCCAAAGATCTCCAAAAACCCATTTATTTCTTTAAAAAACTTCTATAATTCACAATGAGGGACTATCAAAAGCCTATGTGTGATTACCCTCAGAGATGGTAAACTCAAAACTCTCCATCTTCCAAATTTTCCCCATATTTTAGGCTGAATTCATTCCAATGGAATTCTAACTTTACCTAATGTTGATTGTTTCTTCTACTTTTACCAATCAGTTCAATCTGACCCCTTTTCCTATGACAACTCTTCCCATACTTTAAGGTCATTTTCACTCTCCTTTTTGAATGTTCTCAATATGATCCCTTGTGTTAAAAATTATTGTATAATAAGATCATTTTTATGTATTTGACTGATTTTGGTAATAGGGTAATACTGGTCTTATAAAACAAATTGGGGAATATTTCTTTTTCTCATATTTTCCAAAAAAAGTTTGTGTAGAATCGGTACTCCCCCCACCCCAACTAAACATTAGGCAGAATTAATCAGTGAAGCCATCTGGCCCTGGATTTTTCTCTGTAGGAATGTTTTAAAGTACAAATTCAACTTCTTTAATAAAGACCTTTTCACGTCATATATTCCTTCTTTTCTCTAATTTATTTACTTATTTTTAAAGATTTTATTTATTTGACAGAGAGATAGCAAGAGCAGGAACACAAGCAGGGGGCGTGGGAGAGGGAGAAGCAGGTTTCCCGCTGAGCAGGGAGCCCAATACAGGGCTCGATCCCAGGACCCTGGGATCGTGACCCGAGCTGAAGGCAGACAATGATTGAGCCACCCAGGCACTCCTCTAATTTATTTTTTAAAATACAACGATAATTAACATACAGTTTTATATTAGTTTCAGGTGTGCCATATAATGATTCAACAATTCTATACATGACTCAGTGCTCATCAGGATAAGTGTGTTCTAATCCCTTTACCTATTTCACCCATCCCTCTACCCATTTCCCCTCCATCAACCCTCAGTTTCTTCTCTATCATTAAGAGTCTCTTATGGTTTGTTTCCCTCCTTCCCCACTCCCCGCTTCCCATATGTTCATCTGTTTTCTTTCTTAAATTCCACATGAGTGAAATCATATGGTATTTGTCTTTCTCTATTTCACTTAGCATTATACCTTCAAGGTTCATCTATGTTGTTGCAAATCTGTCTTCTAACTGTGCTGAATTAATGTTCATATAATGAATGTACAGTTGTAGTTTCTTTCATTTCCTTTACTCTCCCTCATGACTAGTTAGCATGACTAACTGTTCCATGCTCCTGCTTCTCAAGAAGGTTCAGATTTACTTTCTGAATAAATATAGCTCCCACAGAGCATTTCCTCTTTCATTCCTGTTCTGGGATACAATTGTTTATTTTTGTGTCTTTTCATTAATTAGAATCTGGGTTGCCTGAAGCCTTGTGTTTTAATTCCTTCATTCTACCCAAGAGCTCTACATCAGATGGGAATGTAGAACAATGTCCTATAAGTCTGTCATCTCTCTTGTGAAGAGAAGCCACCCTGCATATATGGAAGATTTAGGTTGTAATAACTTCAGACAAAAAGATGAAAATGGCACACTCCGTCAAGGTCACTGATGAGTAATCTTAGTTTCCATTTCTCTTACCTGGGATGGGAATCCCAGGTAGAATTATCATCTCTGTGTTTCCCTTCTATAATTAATTTGGCTAATTATTGAGATCAAACTCCCTGATTTCTGTGTCTTTTTCACCCTTGTTCCAAGAGTTGCTGTTTAAGCTATTTTTAGCTTTCACCATCTTAATATTTCTCTGGACCTTACTTACCATGCCATGGCCACTAGATTGTACAACTCCCTCAAAAAAAAAAAAATCAGGAGCAGGAAGATGGTAATGGAGTAGGATGCTTGGCTTGCCTCACCCCATGAATACAACTAGATAACAATTGAATCATTCTAAATACCCCAGAAATTTACCTGAAGACTGACAGAATAAATACCACAACTAAAGGGAGAGAAGAGGCCACATTGAAGAAGGCAGGATGTTCAGAAACATGGTTTAGGGGAAAAAGGGATTGTGGCTGCTGCAAAAGGGAGGGAGCTGTGGTGACAGAGAAGGGTGAGAGAGAGAGGAGCACATGGTAATGCACAAGGAGAATGTTTCCTCAAAGCCATTGGCTTGGAAAATGAAAGGGGCTGAATTTTGTGAGTCCTTGCAACTAGTGGAACTTAAAGCCTGGAGTTTTAAAGGACAGTGGGCTTGCCTGGGATAGAGCTCGAAGGGCACTCTACTGCTCCTGGAGTGAAGGCAGGCAAACAACCTGGGGGCATATATTGTGGAAACAGTGATCTGAAGAGTGCCTGGGGCACATGGTGAGGAGATTTTTTGCTCCTCTTGGAGTGTGTCCTTGAGAGGAAACATTTATAGAGACATCTCTCTGGGGACAAAGGAGCTGGCTGGCGCCATTTCCTTCCCCCCATTCCTCAGCATAAAATCAGAGCAACCTATGGGAAGCAGCGCAGCATGGACACTGGCTGCCACAAATGTGCTTACACCAACCCCCCCCCCCATGCTTTGGTGGAAATGCCCTTCTCAGTCACACTTGCCTCAGTCCTACTCCGTGGGCCCCTCCCCAGAAGATCAGAACAAACCCCTGCCCACACCACATCTCCTGACCAGAGAGTTCTGCAGCGTCTCAGTTCTGGTAGAGGTGATGACAGGCCTCCTTTCACAAGCAGGCAAGGGCACACCTAGTTAAAACTCAATACATTCAGGCCAGCAACCAAACACTGCCCACAGCAGGCAAGGAGAGCCTCTGCAGATGACTGGCCTGAAGGATAGAGAAGATAGAGCAGCCAGAATATCACAACAGAGTGCATGCAGCACACACTAGAGACACTCCCTGAAGTACCAGACCCTGGGAACTACATGACCTCTTCTTCATAAGGCCAAGTAGGAGACATAAGTGGCTTTTCTAACACACAGGAAAAGGCAGAGACTTAGACAAAGGCAAAGACAGAAAAATTGATCCCAAATGAAAGAACAAGATAAGGCCACAGCCAGAGATCCAAGCAAAAACAGATATGAATAACATGCTTGATGGAGAATTTAAAGCAACAATCATAAGGATACACACTGGGCTTGAGAAAATAATAGAAGACATAAGTGAGACCACAGAGATCTCTTACCACAGAGATAAATGAGTTAAAAAAGAATCAATCAGAGACGAAGAGTGCAATCCACAAGATTAGAAACACACTTGATGCAATGAACAGCAGGCTGGAAGAAGCTGAGGAATGAATTATTGACCTAGAGGACAAAGTAATGGAAAGCAATGAAGCTGAACAAAGGAGAGAAATAAGAATTATGTAAAATAAGAATAGACTTAAGTAATTCAGTGACTCCATCAAATGTAATAGCATCCACATTATAGGAGTCCCAAAAGAAACAGAGAGAGAAAAGGGGGCAGAAAATTTATTTCAAGAAATAATAGCTGAGGGGTGCCTGGGAGGCTCAGATGGTTAAGTGACTGCCTTCAGCTCAGGTCATGATCCTGGAATCCTGGGACTGAGCCCCACATTCAGGCTCCCTGCTCAGCAGGGAGTCTGCTTCTCCCCCTGCCGCTCACCCCACTCTCATGATCTCTCTCTCTCTCTCAAATAAATAAAATCTTAAAAAAAAGATATAATTGCCAAAAACTTCCCTAATCTGGGGATGGAAACAGACATCCAGATCCAGGAGGCATAGAGAACTCCCTTTAAAATCAACAAAAGGAGGCCAACACCAAAACATACTGTAATTAAATTTACAAAATATAAAGAAAAAAAATCTTAAAAGCAGCAAGACAAAAGAAGCCATTAACTTACAAGGAAAAACCCATAAAGCCAGCTGGAGATTTCTCAACAGAAACATGATATATTCAAAGTGCTGAATGGGAAAAATCTGCAGCCAAGGATACTCTATCCAGCAAGGCTATCATTCAGAATAGGAGAGATAAAGAGTTTCACAAACAAAAACTAAAGGAGTTTGTGATCACTAAACCAGCCCTGCAAGAAATATTCAAGGTGACTCTGAGTGAAAAGGGGAGACCAAAAGTGACAAACCAGGAACTGGTTCAATGAAAAAATTAATAAAACTGATATACCTCTAGCCACACTTAACAAAAATAAAAAAGAAAGGACTCAAATGAATAAAATCACAAATGAGAGAGGAGAAATAACCATCAATACCACAAAAATACAATATTTTTTTCATTAATCTATACATTTTGTTCATTCTTCAAATTCTTATTTATATTCCACTTAGTTAACATACAGTGTAACATTAGTTTAATGTGTAGGATTTAGTGATTCATCACTTACATACAACACCTAGTATTCATCACAAGTACACTCCTTAAATCACCAATTTAACCCATCCTCCCACCCACCTCTCCTCCAGTAATCCTCAGTTTGTTCTCTATAGCTGAGTGTGTTTCTTGGTTTACCCCTTTTTTGTTTTCCCCCTATGTTCATCTGTTTTGTTTCTTAAAATTCACAAATGAGTGAAATCATATGGTATTTGTCTTTCCCTGACTTATTTTGCTTAGCATAATAACCTCTAGTTCCATCCTCCTCATTGGAAATGGCAAGATTTCATCCTTTTTGATGGTTGAGTAGTATTCCATTACACACACACACACACACACACACACACACCCCACAAACACACACACACCACACACACACCTCTTCTTTTTTTAAATAATTTTTTATTGTTATGTTAATCACCATACATTACATCATTAGTTTTTGAGGTAGTGTTCCATGATTCATTGTTTGTGCATAACATCCAGTGCTCCACGCAGAATGTGCCCTCTTTAATACCCATCACCAGGCTAACCCATCCCCCCCTCCCCTCTAGAACCCTCAGTTTGTTTTTCAGAGTCCATTGTCTCTAATGGTTCGTCTCCCCCTCCGACTTACTCCCCTTCATTCTTCCCCTCCTGCTATCTTCTTCTTCTTCTTTTTTCTTAACATATATTGCATTATTTGTTTCAGAAGTACAGATCCGTGATTCATCAGTCTTGTACAATTCACAGCGCTCACCATAGCACATACCCTCCCCAATGTCTATCACCCAGCCACCCAATCCCTCCCACCCCCCACCACTCCAGCAACCCTCAGTTTGTTTCCTGAGATTAAGAATTCCTCATATCAGTGAGGTCATATGATACATGTCTTTCTCTGATTGACTTATTTCACTCAGCATAACACCCTCCAGTTCTATCCACGTCGTTGCAAATGGCAAGATCTCATTCCTTTTGATGGCTACATAATATTCCATTGTGTATATATACCATTTCTTCTTTATCCATTCATCTGTCGATGGACATCTTGGCTCTTTCCACAGTTTGGCTATTGTGGACATTGCTGCTATAAACATTGGGGTGCACGTACCCCTTCGGGTCCCTACATTTGTATCTTTGGGGTAAATACCCAGTAGTGCAATTGCTGGATCGAACGGTAGCTCTAATTTCAACTGTTTGAGGAACCTCCATACTGTTTTCCAGAGTGGCTGCACCAGCTTGCATTCCCACCAACAGTGTAGGAGGGTTCCCCTGTCTCCACATCCCCGCCAACATCTGTCGTTCCCTGACTTGTAAATTTTAGCCATTCTGACTGGTGTGAGGTGGTATCTCATTGAGGTTTTGATTTGGATTTCCCTGATGCCGAGCAATGTTGAGCACTTTTTCATGTGCCTGTTGGCCATTTGGATGTCTTCTTTGGAAAAATGTCTGTTCATGTCTTCTGCCCATTTCTTGATTGGATTATTTGTTCTTTGGGTGTTGAGTTTGATAAGTTCTTTATAGATTTTGGATACTAGCCCTTTATCTGATATGTCATTTGCAAATATTTTCTCCCATTCTGTCGGTTGTCTTTTGGTTTTGTGGACTGTTTCTTTTGCTGTGCAAAAGCTTTTTATCTTGATGAAATCCCAGTAGTTCATTTTTGCCCTGGCTTCCTATGCCTTTGGTGATGTTTCTAGGAAGAAGTTGCTGCGGCTGAGGTCGAAGAGGTTGCTACCTGTGTTCTCCTTTAGGATTTGGAAGGACTCCTGTCTCACGTTTAGGTCTTTCAACCATTTGGAGTCTATTTTTGTGTGTGGTGTAAGGAAATGGTCCAGTTTCATTCTTCTGCATGTGGCTGTCCAATTTTCCCAACACCATTTGTTGAAGAGACTGTCTTTTTGCCATTGGACATTCTTTCCTGCTTTGTCAAAAATAAGTTGACCATAGAGTTGAGGGTCCATTTCTGGGCTCTCGATTCTGTTCCATTGATCTATGTGTCTGTTTTTGTGCCATCAAGACATAGTGTCTTGATGATGACAGCTTTGTAATAGAGCTGGAAGTCCGGAATTGTGATGCCGCCAGCTTTGCTTTTCTTTTTCAACATTCCTCTGGCTATTCGGGGTCTCTTCTGGTTCCATACAAATTTTAGGATTATTTGTTCCATTTCTTTGAAAAAAGTGGATGGTATTTTGATGGGGATTGCATTGAATGTGTAGATTGCTCTAGGTAGCATTGACATCTTCACAATGTTTGTTCTTCCAATCCATGAGCATGGAACCTTTTTCCATTTCTTTGTGTCTTCTTCAATTTCTTTCCTGAGTATTTTATAGTTTTCTGAGTACAGATCCTTTGCCTCTTTGGTTAGATTTATTCCTAGGTATCTTATGGTTTTGGGTGCAATTGTGAATGGGATCGACTCCTTGATTTGTCTCTCTTCTGTCTTGTTGTTGGTGTATAGGAATGCCACTGATTTCTGTGCATTGATTTTATAGCCTGCTACTTGACTGAATTCCTGTATGAGTTCTAGCAGTTTTGGGGTGGAGTCTTTTGGGTTTTCCACATAAAGTATCCTATCATCTGCAAAGACTGAGAGTTTGACTTCCTCTTTGCCGATTTGGATGCCTTTGATTTCTTTTTGTTGTCTGATTGCTGTGGCTAGGACTTCTAATACTATGTTGAATAGCAGTGGTGAGAGTGGACATCCCTGCCGCGTTCCTGACCTTAGGGGAAAAGCTCTCAGCTTTTCCCCATTGAGAATGATTTTCGCTGTAGGTTTTTTGTAGATGGCTTTTATGATATTGAGGTATGTACCCTCTATCCCTATACTCTGAAGAGTTTTGATCAAGAAAGGATGCTGTACTTTGTCAAATGCTTTTCTGCATCTATTGAGAGGATCATATGATTCTTGTTCTTTCTTTTGTTAATGTATTGTATCACGTTGATTGACTTGCGGATGTTGAACCAGGCTTGCAGCCCAGGGATAAATCCCACTTGGTCGTGGTGAATAATTCTTTTAATGTACTGTTGGATCCTATTGGCTAGTATTATGGTGAGAATTTTTGCATCCATGTTCATCAAGGATATTGGTCTGTAATTCTCCTTTTTGATGGGATCTTTGTCTGCTTTTGGGATCAAGGTAATGGTGGCCTCATAAAATGAATTTGGAAGTTTTCCTTCCATTTTTATTTTTTGGAACAGTTTCAGGAGAATAGGTATTAATTCTTCTTTAAATGTCTGATAGAATTCCCCTGGGAAGCCATCTGGCCCTGGGCTTTTGTTTCTTGGGAGATTTTTGATGACTGCTTCAATTTCCTTAGTGGTTATAGGTCTGTTCAGGTTTTCTATTTCTTCCTGGTTCAGTTTTGGTAGTTGATACATCTCTAGGAATGCACCCATTTCTTCCAGGTTATCTAATTTGCTGGCATAGAGTTGCTCATAATATGTTCTTATCATTGTTTGTATTTCTTTGGTGTTGGTTGTGATCTTTCCTCTTTCATTCATGATTTTGTTGATTTGGGTCATTTCTCTTTTTTTTTTTGATCAGTCTGGCCAGGGGTTTATCAATCTTGTTAATTCTTTCAAAGAACCAGCTCCTAGTTTCGTTGATCTGTTCTACTGTTCTTTTGGTTTCTAGTTCATTGATTTCTGCTCTGATCTTTATTATTTCTCTTCTCCTGCTGGGTTTAGGCTTTCTTTGCTGTTCTTTCTCCAGCTTCTTTAGGTGTAGGGTTAGATAGTGTATTTGAGACCTTTCTTGTTTCTTGAGAAAGGCTTGTTTTGCTATATACTTTCCTCTCAGGACTGCCTTTGCTGCATCCCAAAGATTTTGAACAGTTGTATTTTCATTTTCATTGGTTTCCATGAATTTTTTTAATTCTTCTTTAATTTCCTGGTTGACCCATTCATTCTTTAGTAGGATGCTCTTTAGCCTCCATGTATTTGAGTTCTTTCTGACTTTCTTCTTGTGATTGAGTTCTAGTTTCAAAGCATTGTGGTCTGAAAATATGCAGGGAATAATCCCAATCTTTTGGTACCGGTTGAGACCTGATTTGTGACCTAGGATGTGATCAATTCTGGAGAATGTTCCATGGGCACTAGAGAAGAATGTGTATTCCGTTGCTTTGGGATGGAATGTTCTGAATATGTCTGTGAAATCCATTTGGTCCAGTGTGTCATTGAAAGTCTTTATTTGCTTGTTGATCTTTTGCTTAGAGGATCTGTCCATTTCAGTCAGGGGGGTGTTAAAGTCCCCCACTATTATTGTATTGTTGTCAATGTGTTTCTTTGCTTTTGTTATTAATTGCCTTATATAATTGGCTGCTCCCATGTTCGGGGCATAGATATTTACAATTGTTAGATCTTCTTGTTGGATAGACCCTTTAAGTAGGATATAGTGTCCTTCCTCATCTCTTATTACAGTCTTTGTTTTAAAATCTAGTTTGTCTGATATAAGGCTTGCCACCCCAGCTTTCTTTTGGTGTCCATTAGCATGGTAAATGGTTTTCCACCCCCTCACTTTCAATCTGGGGGTGTCTTTGGGTCTAAAATGAGTCTCTTGCAGACAGCATATGGATGGGTCTTGTTTTTTAATCCAATCTGATAGCCTGTGTCTTTTGATTGGGGCATTTAGCCCATTTACATTCAGGGTAACTATTGAAAGGTATGAATTTAGTGCCATTGTATTGCCTGTAAGGTGACTGTTACTGTATGTTGTCTGTGTTCCTTTCTGATCTTTGCTGCTTTTAGGCTCTCTCTTTGCTTAGAGGGCCCCTTTCAATATTTCTTGGAGGGCTGGTTTCGTGTTTGCAAATTCCTTTAGTTTTTGTTTGTTCTGGAAGCTTTTGATCTTTCCTTCTATTTTCAATGACAGCTTAGCTGGATATAGTATTCTTGGCTGCATATTTTTCTCGTGTAGTGCTCTGAAGATATCTTGCCAGTCCTTTCTGGCCTGCCAGGTCCCTGTGGATAGGTCTGTTGCCAATATAATATTTTTACCATTGTAGGTTACATATCTCTTCTCCCGAGCTGCTTTCAGGATTTTCTCTTTGTCTCTGAGACTCGTAAGTTTTACTATTAGATGTCGGGGTGTTGACCTATTTTTATTGATTTTGAGAGGGGTTCTCTGTGCCTCCTGGATTTTGATGCCTGTTTTCTTCCTCACATTAGGGAAGTTGTCTGCTATTATTTGCTCCAATATACCTTCTGCCCCTCTCTCTCTTTCTTCTTCTTCTGGGATCCCAATTATTCTAATGTTGTTTTGTCTTATCGTATCGCTTATCTCTCGAATTCTGCCCTCGTGATCCTGTAGTTGTTTCTCTCTCTTTTTCTCAGCCTCTTTATTTTCCATCATTTGGTCTTCTATATCACTGATTCTCTCTTCTGCCTCATTTATCCTAGCAGTTAGTGCCCCCATTTTTGATTGCACCTCATCAATAGCCTTTTTGATTTCGACTTGTTTAGATTTTAGTTCTTTTATTTCTCCAGAAAGAGTTTCTCTAATAACTGCCATGCTTTTTTCAAGCCCAGCTAGTATCTTTAAAGTCATGATTCTGAACTCTAGGTTCGACATCGTACTAATGTCCGTATTGAGTAGGTCCCTGGCTGACGGTACTACCTCTTGTTCTTTTTGCTGAGGTGATTTTTTTGTCTTGTCATTTTGTCCAGAGGAGAATAGATGAATGAGAGGACAAAATGCTAACAGGTTTATAACGTCCCCAGCAAATATACTGTGTACAAATCAGAAAAGACCTGAAACCAGGGGAAAAGAAAGGGAAAGAAAGAAAAAAGAAAGAGGAAAAAAAAAGAAAAAAAATAAGAACAAAAACAGAACAATACAAAAAAAGCAGAATATGATCAAATATGATCAGGGTAGTGCATAGATCAGCGCCACACACTAGATTTTGGGCGTATTTTGGTCTGTTAGAAAAAAGTGCCTCCTAAAATTTTAAAGGAAGAAAGACATATATGTACAAAATAAGGGTTGATACAATGAAGGGATGGAAGATGACTGTAAGGATGAAAATTATAAAAGATTTTATAAAAGGACTTGATAAGATCAGAAGTTGTTTGAAAAAAGAAAGAAGAAGATTTAAGAAAAAAAAAAAGGAAAAAGGGAGAGAATGTGATCAGGCAGGAGACTAGAACAGAGCCATACACTAGTGATTTAGGGTATATTTTGATCTGTTAGAAGAAACTGTATCTCAAAATTTTAAAGAGAGAACAACTTATATATATATGCCAAAAATAAGGGTAACTACTATGAAGGGATAAAATATGACTCTAAAAATGAAAAATAAAAAATGTTTTTTTTTTTTAAAAAAGAGATTGATAAGATGTTGGTTGAAAAATGGAAAAGGAAAAATAAAAAGAAACAGTTAACAAAAATTAACTTTGATGAACTAATGAATCCTGGTAAAAAAAAGCCATGAATTCTATGTGCAGTATTCCCCTAGCACTGGAGTTCTCCCGTTCTCCTTGATCGGTAAACTTGGTCTTGGTTTGCTGGCTGTTCATGCTGATCTTCTGGGGGAGGGGCCTGTTGCCGTGGTTTCCAAATGTCTTTGCTGGAGGCTGAATTGCCCCACCCTTGTCGGTCCGGGCTAAGCAAGCTGCTTGGGTTTGCTCTCAGGAGCTTTTGTTCCCTGCAAGCTCTCGGTACAGCCTTGGACGACCAGGGCAAAAATGGTGGCCTCCCAATCTCCACCCAGGGGAGCTGAGAACTCGGGGCCCCGCTCCTCAGTGCGCCCCCAGAGAAAAGCAGTCACTCCCATGTCCCCGGTCTCTGGTCGCACTCCGTGCTCACCCGGCCTGTGACCTAGTGTTGCTATCTCTGGCACCCGACCCTGTGTGGAGTCTCCAAACCCAGCAGATCCCTGCGGTGTGTTCCCGCGCCACTCCTCCCCGGGAAGGAAGGGGAGTCTCTCCGGCTCTCCGCTTGTTGGGTCCCTGCTGGAGGAGCAGTGGCCCGACTGGGCCGCAGGTCACAGTTTATGGCAACCCCGAGCTGAGAGCCCGCGCCTCGGCTCCGTCTCTGCAGCCGGCTTTCCCGCTCCGATACCTGGGAGCTCTGGCGCACTCAGGCACCCCCGGTCTTTCTGTGACCCCAAGGGTCCTGAGACCACACTGTCCCGGGAGGATACCACTCCCTGCTTAGCCACTGCAGTGACGTCCCTCAGCGGAGCCGACTTCTAACAGTTCCGATTTTGTGCTCCTCGGCTCTATCACTTGCCAGAAGCGGCCAGCGGAGGCCCCTCCCCCGCCGTCTATCCTCCCGAATATCGCCTCGGATTCACTTCTCCGCACATCCTACCTTCCAGTAAGTGGTTGCTTCTCTGTTCAGAGAGTTGTTGCTACTCTCCTCTTCGATCTCCTGTTGAGTTCGTAGGTGTTCAGAATGGTTTGATTCCTATTCAGCTGAATTCCTGAGACCAGACGAAATCTAGGTCTCTTACTCCTCTGCCATCTTGCTCCACCCCCCCAAACCATCCACTTTTTAAAAAATTTTTTATTGTTATGTTAATCACCATATATTACATAATTTGTTTTGGAAAACATCCACTTTTTAAAAACAAAAATAATTTGGCACACAAAGAGTCACAAAAATCTCAACTCACTTAGGAAAAGGCAATCAGATATCAATGTTAGGATGGCACAGATGCTGGAATTAAAGTAGGGAGTACATCAAAATAAAGAAAAAGAAATTAATGGAAATCTTAAAACTAAAAAATTCAATAACCAAAATAAAAAGCTCATTAGATATACTCAATAGTAGTAGAATAAAAATTATAAAGAGTCAGTGAACTTGAAAGTAGGTCAATAAAAATTATCCAATATGAAGAGAGAAATAAATGATTTAAAAAAATGAACAGCTATATGAAAGTGTTGAATCACTAAATTGTACACCTGAAACTAATATGATATTGTATGTTAACTAACTGGAATTTAAATAAAATCTTAAAAAAAAAACAATGCCCAAGGGACATTTGGGACAATAACAAAATGTCTAATATTCATGTCACTGAAGTTCCAGAAGGAGAGAAGGAAGAATATATGACTAAAATAATATTTGAAGAAATAATGACTGAAAACTTCCTAGGTTTGGAAAAAAACACAAACCTACACATTGAAGAAGGTGGCTAAACTCCATCAGATAAACTCAAAGAAATCTGCACCAAACAAATCCTAACCAAATTGCTGAAAGACAAAAAAATTTTGAGAGCACCCAGAGAAAAATGACATATTATCTATAGGAGAATAATTCAGATGACTTTGTATGTCTCATCAGAAACCATGGTGTCCAGAAAGCAGTGGAGCAACATTTTTTTAAAAATTTTTTATTGTTATGTTAATCACCATACATTACATCATTAGTTTTTGATGTAGGGTTCCATGATTCATTGTTTGTGCATAACACCCAGTGCTCCACGCAGAATGTGCCCTCTTTAATACCCATCACCTGGCTAACCCATCCCCCCACGCTCCTCCCCTCTAGAACCCTCAGTTTGTTTTTCAGAGTCCATCGTCTTTCATGGTTCATCTCCCCCTCGGACTTACTCCCCTTCAGTGGAGCAACATTTTTAACTGCTGAAGGAAAAGAACTGTTAACCTGGATTTCTATGTCAAGCAAAAATATTCTTGAAAAATGGTAATATATTAAAGGTACTTTCAAATGAAGGAAAACTAAGAGAAACAGTAACCAGGAGTACTGGTCTAAAAGAACTGATAAAGAGTATTTTTCAAACTGAAAAGAAATAATATATAAAACCCAAAACATCATGAATCATAAAGAAACAGTAAGTAAAATAACTATTATTTTCTTATGATTCTTTAAACATACTAGGTAGTTTTAAATGAAAAATATAGCATTGTCTGATGTTTTCAATATTTATATATGTAATATCTGACAACTATAGCATAAAAGGAGGAGGATAAAGAACCTACAAGTAAGTGGTAAGGTTTCTACATTCCAAACAAAGTCAGAAAATATTGATTCTAAATAACTGTGAAAAGCTTAAGGCTGTATTTTGCAATGTCTACAGCAATCACTGTAAGTGTATACAAGAGATATAGTAAAAATCACAATTGACAAATTGAAACGGAATACTAAAAAAACAATAAATAACCCAAAATAAAACTGGAAAGGACCAAGAAAAAAAGTGAGAATAATAAAGGGATAGATTTAAATATAAATTTACTAGTAGTTACATTAAAACTAAATTATCTAAACAGATCAATTAAAAGACATTTTCAGATTGTATAGAAAACATGACTTTTTAATATAATGTCTGCAAGAAGCTCACTTAAATTTAGTGATATAGGTTAGTTTAAAGTAAAGTGTTTAAAGAAGATATACCATGAGAACACAGAATATTGGGTGTTATAGCAACTAATGAATCATTGAACACTACATCAAAAATTAGTTATGTACTATATGTTGGCTAATTGAACTTAATAAAAAAACACAAATCAAAAGAAAGCTGGAATGGTTATACTAATATCAGATAAAGTTGACTTCAGAACAACAACAACAAAAATTACCAGAGACAAAAGAGGGACATCACATGTTGATAAGAGAATAATGAGACATAATAATCTTTTTATTTTTTTATTTTTTATTGTTATGTTAATCACCATATATTACATAATTTGTTTTGGTGTAGTGTTCCATGATTCATTGTTTGTTCATAACACCCAGTGCTCCATGCAGAATGTGCCCTCTTTAATACCCATCACCAGGCTAACCCATCCCCCTACCCTCCTCCCCTCTAGAAACCTCAGTTTGTTTTTCAGAGTCCATCATCTCTCCTGGTTCGTCTCCCCCTCTGACTTACTCCCCTTCATTCTTCCTCTCCTGCTATCTTCTTCTTTTTCTTTTTTCTTAAAATATGTTGCGTTATTTGTTTCAGAAGTACAGATCTGTGATTCAACAGAGACATAATAATCTTAAACGTGCATACATCTAACAATAGAAGTTAAAACACAGGAAACAAAGAAGAATAGAATGGAAATGAAGAATAGAAAAATACATGACTATAATAGGATATTTCAGAAATACTCCTCACTAAGTAACAGAACAACTACCCAGAAATCAGCAAATATACAGAAGAACTAAACAAGATCAAGTTACTGAATCTAATTGATGTTTACAGAAAATTCCAACCAAACAGCAGAAAACATATTCTTCTCAAGTGCATATGGAATAGTTACCAAGATAGACCATATCCTCAGTCATAAAACCCTAGCAATTTTAAAACACTTAAAATTACACAATATGATCTCTGACCAAAATAGAATTAAACTAAGCTTAACAGAAAGAAAGCAGGACAACTTTCCATCACTTGTACATTAAAGATCATACTTGTAAATGATGAGTCACAGAATAAGTCTCAAGGAATGTAGAAAATATTTTGAACTGTATAAAAATGAAAATATAAAAAATTGTATCAAAATTTATGGGGTGCAACAAAGGAGTGCTTAAGAGGAAAAATCATAGCAATAAATGCTTACATTAGAAAGAGAATGCAGATCATATTACAAGCCACATGAGCAGGGCATTAAATAATATTGAATGACATAAAGATCACACACACATACACACACACACACACTGGAATATTACTCAGCAATAAAAAAGAATGGACTCTTGCCATTTGCAAAACCATGGATGGATCTAGAGGGTATAATGCCAAGTGAAATAAATCAGTCAGAGAAAGACAAATATGAAATGATTTCATTCATATGTGGAATTTAAGAAATGAAACAAATGACCAAAGAAAAAAGAGACAAACCAAAAAACAGACTCTTAAATAACTATAGAGAACAAACAGATGGTTACTAGAGTGGGGGTGGGTGGGTGGGGGATGGCTGAAACAGGTGAAGGAGATTAAGAGTACATTTATTGTGATGAGCACTACCTTAATATACAGAATTGTTGAATCACTATGTTGTACACCTGAAACTAATACAACACTGTATGTTAACTACACTAGAATTAAAATAAAGTTAAAAAAAAAACAAGGAAAGGAACTTCCTCACAGTGATAAAGGGTATCTGCAAAAAAATTTTTAATGGTGAAAAACATAATGCTATCCCCGGATATCAGAAACAAGTCAAGGATGCCCACAACGTTATGCTGTTCCTAGCCGGCGTGGCATGCAAAAAAAGAAATAAAAGGCAAACATATTGGCACAAAGAAACTATCCCTATTCTCCAATGATATGATTGTCTATGCACAAAACCAAGGAATCTACCAAAAACAAAAAAACAAAAACCCCTCCTAAACCCATTAAGTGAGCTTAGTAAGGTCAAAGAACAATAGGTTAACATAAAATATCAACCATTTTTCTATGTACAAGAAATGAACAACTGGAAATCAAAAACTTTTTAAGGCTCCAAATAATGAAAAGAATATATAGGACTTGTATAGTGAAAACTAAAAATGGTGATGATATCAAAGACTTAAGTTAATAGAGTTACCATGATCAAGGATTTGAAATCTCAACATGGTAACAATGTTAACTTTCTCCAAAGTGATATACAGGTTTAATGTAATACCAATCAAAATCACAGAATTTTTGTAGACACATAGGAGATAATACACAAATTTATCTAGAAGAGCCAAACAGCTATAATAGGTAAAACACTTTTGAAAAAGAATATAGTTGGATGTATAGCATCATCCCATATTAAGAATTACTATAAAGCTATACAAATCAGGGCAGTGTGGATCAATAACACATGAAAGAGAGTTGATAAGTAAGTCCACAGAAATATGACCATTTGATTTTTGACAATGCAAAAAGCAATTCAAAGATGAAAGAACAGTATTTTTGAAAAATGGTTTTAGAACTATTGATCAATATGCAAAACAATGAAACTAGATCTACATTTTACACCTTTAAGCAAAGACTAACCCAAAAATGGACCACAGATCTAAGTGTAATGTAAAAATAAAAAGATTTAGAAGAAAATACAGAATAAATCTTCATGTCTTGGGGTTAGGCACAGAGTTCTAGAAAAGACAACAAAGGTAGGATCCTTTAAGAAAAATGTGATAAATTGGATTTCAGTATTAAAAACTTTTGCTCTGTAAAAAGCATTGCCAAGAAAATGAAAAGAAAAACTACAGAAATAGGGAAAATATTTGCAAAGCATATTATCCAACAAAGGACATATATCCAGAATAAAGAACTCTCAAAAATTTAATAACAAAATGAACAACCCAGATTTTAAAAGTGGACAAAAGTTATGAACAAATATTTCATCAAAGAGGGTATAAAAATGGGAAATAAGCCCAAAAAGATAATCAACACCATTAGCCATTCATGAAATGCAAATTAAAACCAGGATGATATACACTACACATCTATTAGAATGGTTAAAATGTTAAGAAGTATAGGGGTGCCCTGGTGGCTCAGCTGGTTAAACATCTGACTCTTGATTTCAGCTCAGATCATGATCTCAGGGTCATGAGATTGAGCCCCACGTTGAGCTCTGCACTGAGTGTGGAGTCTGCATGAGATTCTCTCTCTCCCTCTCCTTCTGCCCCCCACTGCCACTTGTGCTCTCTCTCCCTTTCAAAAAAAATATGTTAAAAAATATTACAATACCAAATTCTGGAAAGGATATGGAGCAAATGGAATTTTCCTACACTGATAGTGGGGGTGCAAAATGGTATAGTCACTCTAGGAAGCAGTTTGGCAATTTCTTATAAAGTTAAAAATGTATAATATGATCTGGTAATCTCATTCTGGGAGAAATGAAAAATTATGTTTACACACAAAAAACTTTATACATGAAATTCAGAACAGCTTTGTTCATACTCAAACTAAACAACCTAAATGTCCTTTAATTGGTGTACAGTATTACATCTAAACATGAAATACTACCCAGCAATTAAAAGAAACACACCAATGATCATACAAGTGTGGATGGATCTCGAAGGCATTATGCTCTAAGTAGCTAATCTTTTAAGGTTACATACTATATAATTCCATTTATATGGTATTCTCAATGAGACAAGACATTAGTGATTAAGGATCGACCAGTGATTACCAGGGTGGGATAGGGGTTACTACAAAGGAATAGCATAAGGGAGTGTTTTGGGATGAGGAAAATATTCTGTGGTGCTAGCTGAATGTGTTAAACTTTACATGTCTATATATCAAAAGAAAAAAGATAAATTTACTGTATAATTTTAAAACATTTCTGACTCACCACAGAGTAGAAAAAAAGGTGTTCTGAAAGTGTCAAGTCATTAAACAACATGTCATGTTGTGGGCAGAAGCCCAAGTTTTTTCGAATCTCAATTACGTTCTTTGAGATGTCAAATCCATGAGTATAAACCTCTCCTCTGGTAGGAGGGTAACAACCTATGAGTAAGCAGAAGACATAAAAGAAGCTGAGCTTTGGTGAGAGAGCATTATAAGATATTTAAATTAGTATCTTAAATTCAGCCTGCTTGTGGATTACTCAAAAGAATTAGCACTATCTCCTACAGAATAGTTTAGGAAAATATCAATAATTAAATCTAGGTAGTAGGATTAGCTATCTTTTAATTTTTGTTCTTTTCTGCTTTTGTATACAAATTTTCTACAATGGGTATGGATTATATTGGTAATAAAAACATATAAATAATTTGCTATATTCTAATACATTCACATTACAATCAGACTGTTACTTTATTTGTGAACCAGATTAGGTACTGTGTAGATGTTTTGAAAAACATAAGATTGGGGCGCCTGGGTGGCTCAGTCAGTTGAGCCTCTGAGTCTTGATTTTGGCTCAGGTCATGATCCTGGGGTCCTGAGCTTGCACTCATGTTGTTGGGCTCCCCACTCAGCAGGAAGTCTGCTTGCCTTGTCTCCCTTCGCCCCTCCCCCTGCATGTGTACTCTCTAAAATAAATAAATACATCTTTTTTAAAAAAAAAAGATTAGGAATATTTAACTTTTGTCCTCAATAAATTTAAATACTAGTAACAAACAGTCCAGATTTGTGGGCAACTATTTGGTAACATGTAAAAAACAAACTATAAGACCATTTAAATCCTATAAATCATTTATCTTATTTAAAAATATATATTCTTTTTAAAACTTGAAATAGAGTTGACATAAAACATATTAGTTTCAGATGTATAACCTAATGGTTTGATATTTGCATATATCACAAATGGTCACCACAATGTCTAGTTAGCATCTATCACCATACATAATTACAATATTTTTCTTGTGAAGACTTTTATGATCTACTCTTAGCAACTTTCAAATATATTAAACAGTAAAATTAATGATAGTCATCAGGCTGTACATTACATCCCATAACTTATTCATCTTATAAATGGAAATATGTACCTTTTGATTGCCTTCACTCATTTAGCCCAGTCCCCATCCATTGACTCCGGCAACCACCAATCTGTTCTTTATATCTATGAATTTGGGTTTATTTTTTGTAAATTCTACATATAAGTGAGACTATACAGTATTTGTCTTTCTTCAACTTATTTCACTTAGCATAATGCACTTAAGGTCCATCCATGTTTTCACAAACAAAAGTTCCTTCGTTCTTATGGCTGAATAATAGTCCCTTGTATATATACACATCTTCTTTATCTATTCATTAGTTGATGAGAACTTGCATTTCTAACACATTCCCAGGTGATGCTGATGCTGCTGCTAGTCAGAGGGCCAGACCTTGAGGACCACTGAGTTAGGGTAAAGGCTAACCTGCTATTATTAAAGAGGCCACAGAGAAGCTTTAAAAAGGCAGAAATTTCACATTCACATGATAATCCCAAGGCAAACAATCCAGATTGGTGGAAAGATCAACTCCACATTTGTTTTAAATCCATTAGTCCACCAAAGGACACTTAGGTTTCTTCCGTGCCAATGGATATATTCCGTGGATATATCTTTTTGAGTTTGTGTTTTCATTTCCTTTAAGTAAATACCCAGAAGTGAAACTGTGGAATCATATGGTAGTTTTAATTTTTTGAGAAACTTTAATACTGTTCTCCACAGTGGCTGCGCCAATTTAATTTCCACAAACAGTGCACAAGTGTTCCCTCTTCTCCACATCCTCACCAACACTTGTTATTTCTTGGCATTTTGACAATAGTCATTCTAACAGGTGTGAGGTGATATCTCATTCTGGTTCTGATTTATATTTCCCTCATAAGTGATGTTGAGCCTCTTTTCATGTACTTGTTAGCCATCTATCTGCTGCTCTTGAAAAAATATTCAAATCCTTTGCTCATTTTTTAAATTGGATTTTTTTGCTATTGAGTTACATGGGTTCTTTATATATTTTGGATATTAACACCTTATCAGACATGATTTGCAAATATTTTCTCCTATTCAGCAGGTTACTTTTCATTTTGTTTATTGTTTCCTTTGCTGTGAAGCTTTTGTTTGATGTAGCCCCACCTATTTATCATTGCTTTTTGTTGACTTTGTTTTTGGTGTCAAATCCCCAAAATCATCTCCAAGATTGAGGTCAAGGAGCTTACTGCCTATATTTTCATCCAGGAGTTTTGTGGTTTCAGGTCTTATATATTCATGTCTTTAATCCATTTTGAGTTAATTTTAGTATACGGTGTAAGATAGTAATCCAGTTTTCCCAGCACTATTTATTGAAGGGACTATCCTTTCTCTATTGTGTATTCTCCTTTATTGTAAATTAACTGACCATATATGCATGGGTTTATTTTTAGGCTCTCTATACTGCTCCATTGATCTGTGTCTGTTTTTATGCCAATACCATACTGTTTTGGTGACTAGCTTTGTAACATAGTTTGAAATAAGGAAGCTTGATACCTACACCTTCTCAAGATTACTTTGGCTATTCAGGGACTACTGCAGTTCCATACAAATTTTAGGATTGTTTGTTCTATTTCTGTGAAAAATGCCATAGGAATTTTGATGGGAATTGCACTGAACTTGTGGTTTGCTTTGGGTAGTATGGACATTTTAACAATATTAATTCTTCCAGTCCACAGTATGGAATATTTTCCACTTATTTGTGTCTTATTCACTCCTTTTCATGAATGTCATATAGTTTTCAGTGTACAGGTGCTTCACCTCCTTGGTTAAATTTACTCCTAGGTATTTTATTCTTTTTGATGTAATTGTAAATGGTGTTTTCCTCTTAATTTCACTATTTTTTTTTTGAGAGAGACTACAAGCAGAGAGGGAGGGGCAGAGGGAGAGAGAGAATCTCCAAAAGACTCCATGCTCAGCATCAGCCCAATGCAGTGCTCAATATCATGATCCTGAGATCATGACCTGAGCTGAAATCAAGAGTCAGATGCTTAACTGATTGAGCCACCCAGGCATACCTTTTTCTGATAGTTTATTAGTGTATAGAAACACAACGATGTTGTAAATTGATTTTGTGTCCTGCAACTTTACTGAATTTATTAGTTCTAACAGTTTTTTAGGGGAGTCTTTATAGTTTTTTTTAATATATGTCATCTGTAAATATTGTTTTCTTTTTTCCTTTTTGATTTTGATGCTTTTTATTTCCTTTTCTTACCTAATTAATAATTGTGTTAAATAAAAGTGGCAAGAGTGGGCATCCTTGTATTATTCCTGACCTTAGAGGAAAAGCTTTTAGCTTTTTACTATTGAATATGATGTTAGCTGTGGGCTTGTCATATATGGCCTTTGTTATGTTAAAGTAAGTTCCCTCTATGCCCAGTTTGTTGAGAGTCTTTATTATAAGTGGATGTTGAATTTTATCAAATGCTTTTCTGCATCTATTGAGATGATTAAAAAATGCATGGTCTTAAAATATATTTTTGAATATTATATTTAAAAACATATTCCAAAGTGGAAAAGTGTTTCAAAGACATCTAAATAGGGTTACTTATTTAGCATTGAAGGTAAATGCTAAAAAAAAATTAAAAAGAAAATGACAAGTTAACTACAGCATATTAATTTAAAACACTACTATATGGCTATTAAAAAGAATACTATGTAACTACTAGAAATACCATGTGGCCTTGGAAATAATATATATATAGACTATATCCACATAAGGAAATTTCAATATAAAATTATGTTCTTTAAAAGCTGAACATGAAATATCATGTTATATAGTAATAACATTAATAAAATATTTTATAAACAATTAGAAAAGACTTATTGAAAATGTGTGAATTCAGAATTTTACTTTCATTAGATTCCTTCCTTCTCATATCATTACTCAAATTCTTTCATTTTAAGATGTTTTAAATGACAGTAATAGTGGAAGATCAGGGAAGTCAAAGCACTTGTTTTTCTACAGGAAGACCAAAAAATAAAAGGCAAAAACTACCAGAATCAACTTGTTAAACTCAGAAAAATATTCAAATATTCAAAGGTTTACAGTAACTCAATACTTAAATTTTATATTTATTTATTTATTTATTTATTTATTTATTTATTTATTTATTTATTATTTGACAGAGAGAGAGACACACAGCAAGAGAGGGAACACAAGCAGGGGGAGTGGGAGAGGGAGAAGCAGGCCTCCTGTGGAGCAGGGAGCTTGATGCGGAGCTCGATCCCAGGACCCTGGGATCATGACCTGAGCCGAAGGCAGACACTTAACAACTGAGCCACCCAGGCTCCCCAACCCAATACCTAATCAAGAAAAAGATGAAGAGTACATTTACCTTGATGAGCACTGAGTAATATATGAAACTGTTGAGCCACTATATTGTACAGTCCAAACTAATATAACACTGTATGTTAACTACACTGGAATTAAGATTAAAAAACAGTACACTTATTGTGATGAACACTGAGTGATGTAGAGAATTGTTGAATCATTATTACCTAGCAAAACCGTCTTTCAAAAATGAAGAAGCAATTAAGACTTTACCAGACAAACAAAAGTTGAGAGTTCATTACTAGGAGAACTCCATGTTAGAGTTATTCAAGATGAAACATAAGGATGCTAAATGGTAATATGAAAGCATATTAAAATATAAAACTCATTGGTAAAGGTAAATATATAGACAAATACAGAATACTATAATACTATGGTGAGTATATAATACACATACTAATGGTGAGTAAATCACTCTTATTTTTAGTATAAAAGTTAAAAGACAAAAAATATTTAAATATTATACAAATAAAAATGTTGATCAACATACAACATAAAAAGATGTAAATTGTGACATTAACATAAAGCATATTTATGTGGAAGAAATAAAATTACTGATTTCTGTTTGTGATTAAAGGTCAGTTGTTATTAGTTTAAATAGATAACTATAATAACTATAAAATATATATATATATTTTTAACAAGTTTTAGTTCACTTCATTTTTCTTGTATAAAACTAGGTGGTGGCCACAGCTGGAGCCTGGGTCCTCTGCACGGAGACTCTGGTGTGGGTCTTCACAAGATGGTCAGTGAATTCCTGATATGGAGACTTGGTGAACACCGTCTCCTTCCAGAGGTCAGGGGTGAGAAAGCTGTAAGTCTTGGAGATGGCATCAAAAGTAGCCTTAGCGAAGTTCCCCAGGGTGGCAGTGCAGCCTCTGGTCGAGGTGTAGCAGTCGTTGATACAGACCATCATCAGTAGCTCTTGGGCACAGGGGCTGAAACAATGCCAGTGCCTCTGGGGGCGGGGATGAGACACACCAGCACAGAGCCACAGCGGCCAGTCACCTTGCATGGGACAGTGTGGGGCTTGCCGATCTTGTTCCCCCAGTAGCCTCGCCTCATGGGGACGATGGAAACCTTGGCTAGGATGATGGCCCCACGATGGCAGTGGTGACCTCCTTGGAGCATTTGACACCCAGGCTGACGTGTCCGTTGTAATCTCCCATGGCAACAAACGCCTTGAACCGGGTCCGCTGGCCAGCACAGGTCTGCTTTTGCACAGGCATGATCTTCAGAACCTCGTCCTTGAGGGATGCTCCCAGGAAGAAATCAATGATCTCAGATTCCTTGATAGGCAGAGAGAAGAGATAGATCTCCTCTAGGGACTTGATCTTCATGTCCTTGACCAGGCGGCCCAGCTTGGTGAGGGGGATCCACTCCTTGTCCTTGGCCTTGCCTCCGTGAGCTCCGTGGCCTTGACCCCGGGCCCGACCGTGACCGCGACCATGGGGATGCCGCTGCCGAAGCCTCCGTGGAAGCCGCCGCGGCCTCCCATTCCGAGGCCCTACTGCAGCACCGGCGTCATCCGCCATTTGGTGTTCTCTCGGAGAAGAAGCTAATAACTATAAAATATTTTATGTAAGTTCCAATGTAACCATAAAGGATATACTTACAAATAAACACAAAAGACAAACAGAAATGAATCAAAGTCTGTAATATATATATGTACATATATAAAAATTAAAATAAAAAAATATATTTATGAAAGAAAAAAGTAGAGGGCAAAAGAACTGTAGGAAAGACAGACAGTTTTAAAAAGGGCAACGGTGAGCCCTTCCCCATCAATAATTACTTTAAGTTTAAATGAAAAGACCCAAAAAGATATAGAGTGCCTGAATGGATAAACTAACAATACCTAACTATACGCTCTCTACAAGGAACTTTTATTTTTTATTTATTTTATTTAAATTCAATTAGCCAAGGTATAGCACATCATTAGTTTTTGATATAACGTTCAATGATTCATTAGTTGAGTATATCACCCAGTGCTCATCAATCATATCACCGGCCCTCTTTAATGCTCATCACCCAGTTACCCCACCCCTCCACCCACCTCCCTTTCCCCAACCTTCAATTTGTTTCCTGGAGTCAAGAGTCTCATATGGTTTGTCTCCCTCTCTGATTTCTTCCCAGTTTCCCCTCCCCCACCCCTTTTGTCCTCTGCACTATTCTTTATGTTCCACATACGAGTGAAACCATATGATAACTGTCTTTCTCTGATTGACTTATTTTACTTAGTATAATCCCCTCCAGTTCCATCCATGTTGATGCAAGTGGTAGATATTCATCTTTTCTGACATCTGAGTAATATTCCACTGTATATATGAACCACATCTTCTTTATCCATTCATCTGCTGAAGGGCACCTCGGCTCCTTCCACAGTTTGGCTATTGTGGACATTGCTGCTATGAGCCTTGGGGTGCATGTGCCCCTTTTCACTATCTGTATCTTTGGGGGTAAATACCCACTAGTGCAATTGCTGGGGCTTAGGGTAGCTCTACTTTTAACTTTTTGAGGAACCTCTATTCTGTTTCCCAGAGTGGCTGTACCAACTTGCATTCCCACCAACAGTGTAAGAGGGTTCCCCTTTCTCAACATCCTCACCCATACTTGTTATTCTACAAGGAACTTTAGATTTAAGGACACGTACAGGCAGAAAGTGAAGGCATGAAAAAAGACATTCAATGTAAATGGTAACCAAAGAGAGCAGGGGTGGCTATACTTCTATCAGACAAAATAGACTTTAAGCAAAATATGTCACGAGAGAGAGAACAGTATAATAGTTATATAATAAAAAATTAAAGTTACAGAAAGATATAACAATTATAAATATGTGCCCAACATTAAAGCACTTACATATATAAAGCAAACATTGGCAGAACTACAGGGAAGAATACATAGCAATATTATATGACATGGAGACTTTAATATCACACTTTCAATAATGGATAAAACATCTAGACAGATGATCAACAACGAAACAGCAGAAGTGAACAACACTAAAGACCAAATGGACCTAATAAGCATTCCACCTAACAGCAGAAAATATACATTCTTTTCAAATGCACATAAAACATTCTCCAGGATATATCATATATTAGGTCACAAAGTAAGTCATATACAATTTTAAGTCATAACAAATTTAAGACTGAAGTCATACCAAGTATCTTTCAAACCACAATGGGACTAAACTAGGAAGCAAAAGAATAAAAACTGAAAAATTTGTAAGTGTGGAAATTAAACATCACATTCCTGAAAAATCAATGGTTCAAAGAAGGAAGAAAAAGGGAAGTTAGAAAATATTTTGAGACAAATAAAAATGAAAATACAAAATATTAAAACCCACGGAATGCACCAAAAGCAGCACTAAAAAAAAAAATACTGATAAATGCCCACATCAAAAAAAAAGATAAAAAATATACAATCTAACTTTACACCTCAAAACACTAGAAAAATAACAAACTAATTGCAAAGTTTGCAGAACGAAGGAAATAACAAAGGTTACAGAAAAAATGACCAAAGTAGAGACAAGAAAAAGAATAGGAAAAAAAAATCATTGAAAGTAAGGTTGGTTTTTGGAAAGATAAACATAATTGACAAACCTACTAGACTAAAAAAAAGCGAGAAGACTCAAAATCAGAAAAGACATTACAACTGACATCACAAAAATAAAAAAGTTCATAAGAAATTACTCTGAACAATTACATGCTAACAAACTGGATAACCTAGAAGAAATGGATAAATTCCTAGAAACATAAAATTTACCAAGAATTAATCATGAAGAAACAGAAAATCTAAACAGAACTATAATAAGTAATGAGATTGAAACAGTAATCAAAAACCTCCTGACAAAGGCCCAGAGACAGATGGCTTCACTGGTGAATTCTATCAAACTTTTAAAGAAGAATTAACGCCAGTCCTTCTCAAACTCTTCCAAAAACTGAAAATGAGGGTATACTTCCAAATTCATTTTACGAGGCAAGCATTACCCTAACACCAAAGCCAGAAAGACACTATAAGACAAATAACTGATAAAAATAGATGCAAAAGTTCTCAACAAAATACTAGCAAACTGAATTGAACAACACACTAAAAGGATCATACACCATGTCCAAGTGGGATTTATCCATGAGATGTAAGGATGACTCAATATTCAAAAATCAATTGATGTGATACACCATATTAACAGAATGATGGATTTAAAAAATCACATGATCATCTCGATAGACACAGAGAAAACATGTGGCAAAATTGAACTCTCTTTCATGATAATGTATAAGACATTTTTCTCAACAAATTAGAAATAGAAGCAAGTTTCCTCAACATAAAAAGGCCATATATGAAAAGCCCACAGCTAACATAATTATGGTGAAAAACTAAAAGCTTTTCCCATAAGACTGGAAACAAAGTAAGGGTTCCTCCTGTCACCACTTCTATTCATAGTAATGGAGGGCCTAGCCAAAGCAATTAGGTAAGAAATAAAAGATATCCAAGCTGGATAAGAAGTAAAATTACCTGTGTTTGCAATGACATGATCTTACATGTATAAAAGCTTAACAACTCCACACACATGTGCTTTGTGATAGAATATATAAATTCAGTAAAGTTGCTATATACAAAATCAACATTCAAAAAATCAATTTCTGCATCATTGATATGATCATGTGGCTTTTGTCCTCGATTCTGTTCATGATGTATTACATTGATTTTGTATGTCAAACCATCCTTACATTCCAGGAATACGTCCCACTTAGTCATGGTATATGACCCATTTATGTATTGTTGAATTTAGCTTTGCAGGTTTTTTTTTTTTTTTGAGTTTTATATCTATGTTGATCAGGGACATCGGTCTATAGTTTTCTCATCTTGTAGTGTCCTAGTCTGACTTTGGTATCAGGGTGATATAGGCCTTATAGAATGATGTAATAAGTGTACCCTCCTCTTCAATCTTTTCAAAGAATTTGAAGAGGACTGGTGTTAATGTTTCTTTAAATGTTTGGTAGAACTCTCCAGTGAAATCATCTGGTCCTGAGCTTTTCTTTTGAGAGGTTTTTCATTACTGTTCAATTTCCTTAGTAGTTGTAGGTGTGTTCAGATTTTCTATTTCTTTATGATTCAGTCTTGGTAGGTTGCATGTTTCTAGGAATTTATCCATTTCTTCTAGGTTATGAAGTTTTCTAATATACAGTTATTCATAATGTTTTCTTATGATCCATTTTATTTCTGTGGCATAGGCTGTAATATCCCACATCTCATTTTTATTTTAGTTATTTGAATTTTTTCAATTTTGTTGATTTTTTTAAAAAACAATTTTTTAAAAAGCTTTTGTTTATTTATTTGACAGAGAGAGACACAGCAAGAGAGGGAACACAAACAGGGGGAGTGGGAGAGGGAGAAGCAGGCTTCCCGTGGAGCAGGGAGCCTGATGCGGGACTCCATCCCAGGACCCTGGGATCATGACCTGAGCCGAAGGCAGATGCTTAATGACTGAGCCACCCAGGCGCCCCAAAACACCAATTCTTAAGTTTTATTTTTTCCTATTATTTTCCCATTCTTTATCTCCACAGTGATCTTTATTATATTCTTCCTTCTACTATCTTTGGGTTTAGTTTGTTATTCTTTTTCTAGTTCCTTAAAGTAAGCAATTAGGTTGTTAATATCAGATTTTTCTTTTTTTAATATAAGGGTTCACAATGATAGAATTCCATTTTTGCACTGTTTTTGATGCATTCTGTAACTTTTGTATGTTGTGTTTTCGTTTTAAATTTTCTCAAGATACTTTCTACTTTGCAATTCCTCCTTTGATCCATTAGTTGTTGGATTTTCCAATTTTCCTTCTCCTAATGATTTGTAGTTTCATTCTATTGTGATTGGAAAAGATACTTTGTATAATTTATTTTAAAATTTGTTAAGATTTGTTTTGTAAATAAACACGTGATCTCTGCTGGAGAATGTACCATGTCTTATTGAGAATAGTGTATATTCTGCTGCTGTTGGGTTGAGTGTTTAGTACAGGACTGTTGGGTCTATAGAGTTTTTGTTAAGTTGTATACATTATTGAAAGTGGAGTATTAAGGTCTCCTACTATTATTGTGCTACTGTCTATTTCTCTCTTTATTTCTCCAATATTTGCTTCATTTTTTAAGAACTCTGATGTTTGGTAAATATATAATTGTTATATTTTCCTGTTGAGTTGATACCTTTTTTCCCCTTTGCAATGGTGTTTGATTTGGTATCATCACCTCTACTCTGATCATTTGCATATATTTTTCATCTATTTACTTGATTATGTGTGTCCTTAAGATTTCAAGTGATTCTCTTGAAGATAGCATATATTTGTATCCTTTAAAAAATCTAGTTAATCTATATCCTTTGATTGGTTTTTATTTATTTATTGTCAAAGATTTTATTTATTTGAGAGAGAGAGTGCAAGAGAGCACAAGCAGGGAGAGGGGCAGAGGGAGAGGAAAAAGCAGGCTCCCCACTGAGCCAGGAGGCTGATGTGGGGCTCAATCCCAGGACTCTGGAATCATGACCTGAGACAAAGGTAGATGCTTAACCAACTGAGCCACCCAGGTGCCCCTGATTGGGTAATTTAATCCATTTACTTTAAAAGTAATTACTGATAGGGAAGGACTTACTATTGCCATTTTATTAATTACTTTCTGTCTGTAGCATTTTGCTTCTCACTATTGCTTTTACTGCCTTCGTGTTTCATTTTTTTAAAAAATACTGCCATGCTTTGATTCCTTCCCTGTTTCCTTTCTATAGATATTCTTTGTGGCTACCATAGGGATTAATGTAAATATCTTAAAATTATAAGGATCAATTTAAACTGACAATAACTTTATTCATAGGCTTGCCCTTCCACTTTATGTTTCTGATGTCACAAATTACATCTTTATATACTATGTACTCATTAACATTGATTTATAATTATTTTTGTGCTTTTAAGTTCTATATGAGTTAAAAGTGAATTTATGCACCAAAATGTAATTACAAAATTACAATTTATGCACCAAAATTACAAATTATATTTGTTCACATATTTACCTTTATTAGAGAAGTTTATATTTTTATATGGTTTTGTATCTGTCTAGTGTCCTGAATTTCAACTTGAATGCTTCTCTTTATAATTTCTTACAGGAGAGGTCTGATGGTAATTCTTTCAGCTTTTACTTAACTAGGAAAATCTGAATTTTCCCTTCACTTTTCAAAGTTTTGACAGATATAGTTTTCTTGGTTGTAGGTGTTTTTTCTTTCAGCACTTTGAATATAACATCCTACTACTTTCTGACCTTCGAGGTTTCCACTGAAAAATCTTCTGAAAATCTTGAAGAACATCAACTGCAATTGAAGAGCCACTTTTCTCTTGCTTCTTTCAGAATTTTCGTTCCTTGAATTTTTAGTTTGATTATAATGTGTCTCATTTATGGGTTTCTTTCACAGTTTATTCTACTTGTAAATTGCTGACCTTCTGGAATTTGTATGTCCATTTTTTCCCCTCAAATTTGGCAAGTTTTCAGTCATTATTTTTTCAAATAAATACTCTGTCCCTTTCTCTTGTTTATTTTCTGGGACTTTCATAGCACATAGAGTGGCCCACTTGATGATATCCCATAAGTCATTTAGGCTCTCTTCACTTTTCTTCATTCTTTTTTCTTTTCACTCCTCTGACTTGATAATTGCAAATAACCTATCTTCAAGTTTGCTAATTAATTTTCCTGTCTCATCAACTCTGATGTTGAAACCCTCTAATAAAAAGTTATTATATTTTTCATATCCAGGATTTGTTTGGGTTTTTAAAAAATTACTTCTACCCTTGTTAGTATTTTAATTGTTCACGCATCATTTTCCTCATTTTTGTTGTCTGTGTTCTCTTTTAGATCATTGAACATCTTAAAATGACTTTTTGCCAGGTAATTCAGAGATTTGTGTTTCTTAAGGGTTATGTTCTGTGGCTTTATTTTTTTACTTTGGGGCAGGTTTCCTTGTTTTTTGTTTTGTTTTGTTTTTGGTATGCCTTATGTTTTGTTGAGATTTGAACACTTAAAAAACAGACATCTATCACAGTCTTTATGGACTGGCTTCAGGCATGGGAAGTCCTTCACCCATCATCCCAGCTAGAGGTTTTAGGACCTTAAAACATTTTCTGGGGATGGGTCTTTGGGGTCGTGCATATGCTTTCATTCTACTATATATGGCTGCTTCAAACTGTCTTAATTTCCTTAAGCAGCTTGGAGATTATGTTTCTTTTGTAGTTCTCTGCCTGTATTCTGTTGCTTCCTTGGCACCTGAATGGGGAATTGCAGATTTCCTGCTGCTTTAAAATACTTTAAAGTGCTGCAGCATTTGCCTCTGTTTTTCTGTGACTTCCAACATTGCCACTCCCATTAGTTCTCCATTAGGCAAGACAGAAACCAGTCCCTTGGGCAGCCCCTAGACAAGCCAGTACATTGGATACAAGTTCTAGTTTTTTCTTTCTGTCCCAAGGGAGGAGCCTGGAATTGGAACATTTCCTCCTGATTGTGCCATGCCATACTGGAGGGGTTGGGGTGAGAGAATGCCATAAACTTCCTGCCCTTTTTGGTATTGGCCACGCATACATTTGCATGCTGCAGCATCCAAACTGGTTTCTGGAGTTTTTAAAAGATATGTTTGTCTGTATATTGCTGTTAACTTAGTGTCTCTATGGGGATGAGGGCCTGGAGCTTCCCAGTTCACCATATTTCTGATGTCACTCTCATCTCCTGCTTCTAAGTTGCCTCTATCTTCATTTAGTCTTGTTTAATTGCTGTAAGTCTTTGCCTATTTTCAGAGTTCTGGCAAAATTAGTTCTAACATTTTGTGCTTGTTTATCTATCTTGTCTATGAAGGGACTAGAACCTGGAGCTACCATCTCTGACAATTTGCTCCCAATGGTTGCTTCTGAACTCCATCTTGGTGTATGAATAGGATTTCAATAGGTGAACAGGTGGTTCAGACACTCCCATTGAGAGAAAGGGCATGAGCACATACAAATGGAAAAGTGCATTTTATGTGTTCTGAGATTACATGTAGGACATGGAGTGTATTCCGAGATAACTTATGTAAAGCATATCAACTATATAAAATGCATATATTATCATGAAGTTAATGATAATTCAAATCAACCTTGTAATACTACCTAGGTAGTCATGGTGTTAAGAAGAGGTTTAACTGAGACTTAGAGGAAATCAGTTCAAATATATAAAATAGCAGAGAATGTAGGTAGTGTCCGCCCTACCTGAGCTAGTTTTGGCATCATTTTAGTTTCAAAAGAGAGGCTATTATATCTCAACTACTAGGCTCAGCCCCATTCCAGCCTCCGGAACTTATGCTAACCTCACGCACAACATGGGATTCACGATTCTAATTGTCCCTAGTATTTCTTATCAATTCTTCCTTTCTGGTGAATGTAGTGCATCTAACATATAAAATATGTTATAAAATATATATAAAATATATATAAAATATTTATATAAAATATTCTTCCATGGCTTCTCACTGCGGTCAGCATAAATTCAAATCTTCTCCCAAACCTTTCACGATTTGACCCTAGCTTTATCTTTTGCTATTATTCAAATTCTATCTCTGATTTAGTCAGTTTCCTGCTTTCAAGTCTCCTAATCTTTGCTTATGTCTATAATATTCTTTGGTTCCATTTGCAGAGCTTTATACATCCTATTTGTCTCAGATTTGATGACACTTCCCTTTTTCTCACCCCCCAAACAGGTAATGTGTCATTCTATTAGATGAACAACAACCCACATATAACATCTCCTTTCATACTTATGATGTTAAGTTTCAAGTTTCTTTCCTATATTTCCACCAGTGTACAAAATTGAGTGTAACAACCCTGTAATCACCACTGTATTACCAATTCCTATGAAAATAATAGGCATATAAATATTTTCACTGAATAAATGAACTTATTACATTACCAAAAGCATCTTGGTTGTAAATAATTAAAGTGTAATAAAAACTGCAACACTGAAATGACAATATACTCAATACTACAAGCTCTGATTGGTTTGAAGCCTTAGAAGGAGGCTGACTTCTGCTCTAAACAGAGCTGAATACATACCTATGAGAAGAGACAAGGCTGTAGTTTTTCCTGCCCCATTTTGTCCTAGAAGAATAGTGATTTGCCCCTTATATAAATTCAGACATGTTGTTTACTACTACTTTGTCACCAAATTCCTGTGAGATAAAAGAAAGGATAACGTTATCTGCCACTATCACTTATGATAAAAGACAAAACACTATACTCTATCCTTAGAAGAAACAACATTATAAAACAGGTGAAGGTAGGAGGTACAGTTTCCAGTTATGCAATAACAAGTCACGGGCATAAAAGGTACAGCACACAGAATATGGTCAATGGTACTATAATAGCATTGTAGGGTGACAGATGGTAGCTATGTGGGTGCTGAGCACAGCATAACATACAGACTTGTCAAATAACTATATTGTCCACCTGAAACTAATGTAACACTATGTGTCAACTATACTTCAACAAAGAAAAAAAAGAGAGAAGCAATATTATACTATCAAACTTGTGAAAAAAAGATAATGTGAACAATGAACATTTGTAGGTGCACTGAGTTTGTATATTAGGCAAAATAGATGTGAAGGCATATCCACATTTGGTAAGGAAAATGGAGGCCTCTCTATATTCTATGTATAATATAGTGTACTATAGTAATTATGGGCTTATTCAATTGTAGTAAGAGCTAGAAAACTTCATAGAAGTTGCCACTAATGAGAAAAACATGCCATGATTTCAGCCAGAAGTTTGGTGATTCACAAGAGCATTCTCCTTTTTGTTGGGGTCTTTGGTTTTGGGATCAAGGTGATGCTGGCCTCATAAAATGAGTTTGGAAGTTTTCCTTCCATTTCTATTTTTTGGAACAGTTTCAGGAGAATAGGTATTAATTCTTCTTTAAATGTTTGGGAGAATTCCCCTGGGAAGCCATCTGGCCCTGGGCTTTTGTTTCTGGGGAGATTTTTGATGACTGCTTCAATTTCCTTAGTGGTTATAGGTCCAGTCAGGTTTTCTATTTCTTCCTGGTTCAATTTTGGTTGAATACATCTCTAGGAATGCATCCATTTCTTCCAGGTTATCTAATTTGCTGGCATAGAGTTGCTCATAATATGTTCTTATACTTGTTTGTATTTCTTTGGTGTTGGTTGTAATCTCTCCTCTTTCATTCATGATTTTGTTGATTTGGGTCATTTCTCTTTTCTTTTTCATCAGTCTGGCCAGGGGTTTATCAATCATATTAATTCTTTCAAAGAATCAGCTCCTAGTTTCATTAACCTGTTCTACTGATCTTTTGGTTTCTATTTCATTGATTTCTGCTCTGATTGTTATTATTTCTCATCTCCTCTTTATTTCCTCCAGTTCCTTTAGGTGTAGGATTAGGTTGTCTATTTGAGACCTTTCTTGTTTCTTGAGAAAGGCTTGTATTGCTATTTATTTTCCTCTTAGGACTGCCTTTGCTGCATCCCAAAGATTTTGAACAGTTGTGTTTTCATTTTCATTTGTTTCCATTTTTTTTTAATTCTGCTTTAATTTCCTGGTTGACCCATTCATTCTTTAGTAGGATGCTCTTTAGCCTCCATGTATTTGAGTTCTTTCCGACTTTCCTCTTGTGGTTGAATTCTAGTTTCAAAGCACTGTGGTCTGAAAATATGCAGGGAATGATCCCAATGTTTTGGTACCAGTTGAGACCTGATTTGTGTCCCAGGGTGTGATCTATTCTGGAGAATGTTCCATGTACACTAGAGAAGAATGTGTATTCTGTTGCTTTGGGATGGAATGTTCTGAATATATCTGTGAAGTCCATCTGGTCTAGTGTGTCATTTAAAGCCTTTATTTCTCTGTTGATCTTTTTCTTAGATGATCTGTCCATTTCAGTGAGGGGGGTGTTAAAATCCCCTACTATTATTGTATTGTTGTCAATGTGTTTCTTTGCTTTTGTTATTATTGGCTTATATAAGTGGCTGCTCCCATGTTAGGGGCATAGATATTTAAAATTGTTAGATGTTCTTGTAGGATAGACCCTTTAAGTATGATATAGTGTCCTTCCTCATCTCTTATTATTGTCCTTGGTTTAAAACCTAATTTGTCTTATGTAAGGATTGCCACCCCAGCTTTTTTTGATGTCCATTAGCATGGTAAATGGTTTTCCATCCCCTTACTTTAAATCTGGAAGTGTCTTTGGGTCTAAAATGAGACTCTTGCAGACAGCATATCGATGGGTCTTGTTTTTTTATCCATTCTGATACCCTGTGTCTTTTGTTTGGGGCATTTAGCCCACTTACATTCAGGGTAACTATTGAAAGATATGAATTTAGTGCCATTGTATTGCCTGTAAAGTGACTGTTACTATATATTGTCTCTGTTCCTTTCTGGTCTATGTTACTTTTAGGCTCTTTCTTTGCTTAGAGGACCCCTTTCAATATTTCTTGTAGGACTGGTTTGGTGTTTGAAAATACTTTTAGTTTTTGTTTGTCCTGGAAGCTTTTTATCTCTCCTCTATTTTCAATGACAGCCTAGCTGGACTGGCTGCATATTTTTCTCGTTTAGTGCTCTGAATATATCATGCCAGTCCTTTCTGGTTTGCCAGGTCTCTGTGGATATGTCTGTTGCCAATCTAATGTTTCTACCATTGTAGGTTACAGACCACCTTTCCCAAGCTGCTTTTAGGATTTTCTCTTTGTCTCTGAGACTCGTAAGTTTTACTATTAGATGTTGGGGTGTTGACCTATTTTTATTGATTTTTGAGGGGTTTTCTCTGTGACTCCTGCATTTTGATGCCCGTTTCCCTCCCCAAATTAGGGAAGTTCTCCACTATAATTTGCTCCAATATACTTTCTGCTCCTCCCTTTCTTTCTTCTCCTTCTGAGATCCCAATTATTCTAATATTGTTTCGTCTTATGGTATCACTTATCTCTCAAATTCTGCCCTCGTGATCCAGTAGTTGTTTCTCTTTTTCTCAGCTTCTTTATTCTCCATCAGTTGGTCTTCTATATCACTAATTCTCTCTTCTGCCTCATTTATCCTAGCAGTTAGAGCCTCCATTTTTTATTGTACCTCATTAATAGCCTTTTTCATTTCGACTTGGCTAGATTTTAGTTCTTTTATTTCTCCAGAAAGGAATTCTCTAGTATCTTCTATGCTTTTTTCAAGCCTAGCTAGTATCTTTATAATCATCATTCTGAACTCTAGGTCTGACATCTTACTAATGTCCATATTGATTAGGTCCCTGGCAGTTGGTACTGCCTCTTGTTTTTTTTTTTTTTTTCCCCTGAGGTTAGTTTTTCCATTTTGTAATTTTGTCTAGAGAAGAATAGATGAGAGAAAAAAATGCCAAAAGGGTAACAACAACCCCAGGAAAAAATACACTAAACAAATCAGAAGAGACCTGAAACTGGGGGAAAAGAAAGGAAAAAAAAAAAAGAATATATTCAGGCTGGTGAATAGAACAGAGGCACACATTAGATTTTGGATGTATTTTGGTCCGTTAGAAGAAACTGCCTTTCAAAATTTTAAAGAAAGAAAAAAATATGTATATATACACACAAAAATAAGGGTAAATACAATGAGGGGATGGAATATGACTGTAAAGATGAAATTTAAAAAGATTTAAAAAAAGAATTGATAAGTTGGTTGGAAAAAGAAAGAAAAAAATTAAAAAAAAATAGAGAGAATGTGATCAGGCAGGAGACTAGAATAAAGCCATACATTAGATTTAGGGTATATTTTGGTCTGTTAGAAGAAACTGTATCCCAAAATCTTAAAGAAAGAAAAACTTATTTATATACAAAAAATAAGAAGTACAATGAAGGGGTAGAATATGACTATAAAAATGAAAATCAAAAAAGATTTTAAAAAAGGAATTGCTAAGATGTTGGTGGAAAAAGGAAAGAAGAAAAATTAAAATAGAAAAAGAAAAAAATAAAGTTAAAAAAATTAACTTTGAAAGACTAAAGAATCATGGGGAAAAAGCCATGAATTCTCTGTGCTGTATTCCCCTAGTGCTGGAATTTTGAAATTCTCATTGATCAGTAAACTTGGTCTTGGCTGGATGTTCTTGCTGGTCTCCTAGGGGAGGGGCCTGTTGCAGTGATTCTCAGGTTCTTTACCCAAGGTGGAACTGCACCGCCCTTGCCAGCAGCCAGGCTAAGTAATCTGCTTGGGTTTGCTCTCAGTAGCTTTTGTTCCCCGAATGCTTTCTGTACAGCTTTGGAGGACAAGAATGAAAATGGCGGCCTCCCAATCTCTGGTCCCGAGGAGCCAAGAACTTGGGGCCCCATTCCTCAATGAGCCCTCAGAGCAAAGCAGTCAATCACTCCTGTCTCCCTGGTCTCTGGCTGCACTCTGTGCTCACCCGGCCTGTGATCAAGAATTTCCGTTTCTGGTACATGACCCCATTTGGAGTCTCCAAACCTAGCAGATTCTGGTGGTACGCTCCCGTGCCGCTCCTACTGAGGGAGGAAGGGGAGTCCCTGGATCTGCCGCTTGTTGGGTCCCTGCTCGAAGAACAGTGGCCTGACTGTGCCACGGATCACAGTTTATGGCAACCCCGAGCTGAGAGCCTGAAGTTTGGAATTGTGTAATCTCTGATATTTGAGTTATTGTGTATCATGGTGTGGACCTTCTTGAGTTCATCTTGTTTGGAATTCTCTGTTTCCTGAACTTGGATGTATGTTTTCTTCCCCTGGTTAGGAAAGTTTTCAGTTATTATCTCTTCAAGTAACTTTTCTGTCTCTTTGTTTCTCTCTTCTCCTTCTGGAATGCCTGCGATGTTGAATGTTTGTTCACTTGATATTGTCCAAGAGATAACTTAACCTATCTTCATTTTTTAAAAAAATCCTTTTTGCTGTTTAGCTTGGGTGCTTTCCATTACCCTGTCTTCCCAATCACTGATTCATTCTTCTGCGTGTGTTAATCTACTGTTGATTCTCTCTAGCGTAGTTTTCATTGCAGTTATTCTAGTCTCCAACCCTGAGTGGCTCTTTTTTACATTTTCTATCTCAGCTACTTCTCCTAAACTTAAAGGAGTGGTGTTTATCTTGTTTGTCATTCTCTATGTGTTCTCCCTTTTGTTTGCAGAAGCTGTTCAGTCAGTCTTCAGTTCTTCTTCAGGAGGAAATGCTGCATAAATAGGCATAGATTTGTTGTGTTTGTGGAGAAGATGAATTCAGGGTCTTCCTACGTCACCATCTTGGACTGGAACTCAGCATTTTGTATGCTAATCAAACTTCAATAGAGTAGTTTAAAAAACATGCATATTGCCTAGTTCATACTGCTTTTTTCAAATATGATAAACTATGGAAACATCCAGAAAAATGTTTGAATTTACTATTTGCATTGGAATAAAACTGATACCTTAAAAGTCTTAATGTTTTACATTAAAATAGAATTCAATAACAAGAAAAAAGATAAGTGGTGTGGCCATAGCAACATTAGACAAAGTACATTTAAGAGAATACTGCCAAGGATAAAGTGTATCATTTTATAATGATAAAGGGATCAACTTTTCAAGAAGACATAATTCTCCTAAAAGTTTATGCACCCAATAACAGATTCAAAAATATGTTGCCAAAAGCTAGAGAGAAAAATAGAAAAAAATGCAGTTATTTTTAAAGACTTCAATATTTTTCTCTCAATAATTGTTAGAATATTTAGAATCATTAAGGATATAGAATATTTGATAAACCACCAACTAACTTAATTAACATTTATGTATCACACCAGGAACCAACAGCAGATTACACATTATTTTCAAGTCTGCATGTAACATGTAGTTAGACAGATGACTGATTGAGCCATAAAACAAGAATCAATAAATTTAAAAGGATTTGTCATACAAAGTATCTTCTCTTACCAGAATCAGAATTAAATTAGAAATTAGTAACAAAAAGATCTCTGGAAAATCCCCAAATAATTGCAAACTAAATAATACAAATTATACAAAAACAAAAGCTCTTCTGGAAAAGTAAAGAGGAAATACTTCCCAACTCACTCTACGAGGCTAGTATTATCCTGATACCAGAACTAGAAACATGACTTACAAAAAAATGAAAGCAACAGACCAATATCCATCATTAACCTAAGTAAAAAATTCTAAACCAAATTTAAGAAAAGTCATTACATAAAAATGGATGATACAGAGTTTCACTTCTGGGAAATCAGCATGAAAAGTGGGTCCACAGACCTACTTCCCAGTGAAACAAGAAAAGCTGTGAAAATTAAAAAACAAAACAACAAAAAATCACGTATAATCTTCAGGAATTGTCCTAAGAGAATACAGCAAATGAAGAAACATTTATTCAAGGAAATCTACTACAACTTGGTAAATAACAGACTTGCTGTTTTTAACATCCTAGTCTAGTTTGTCATTCTAGGAATTATTCTAGTTTACTCCTCTTCCTTCAATGTCCACCCATCCCCAGTATTCTTAGTTCTGTTGGAAATCTCTTGGATCTGTCCATTTCTCTTTATATATACTTCCACAACCCTTATCCAATTCTTATTTCTTAAAAAAGTTCCATCCAGGGTGTTATGCTGAGTGAAATAAGTCAATCAGAGAAAGACATGTATCATGATGAGTGCTGTGAATTGTGCAAGACTGTTGAATCACAGATCTGTACTTACTCTCAGGAAACAAACTGAGGGTTGCTGGAGTGGCTGGGGGTGGGAGGGATGGGGTGGCTGGGTGATAGACATTGGGGAAGGTATGTGCTATGGTGAGTGCTGTGAATTGTGCAAGACTGTTGAATCACAGATCTGTACTTCTGAAACAAATAAATGCAACATATGTTAAGAAAAAAGAAAAAGAAGACAGCAGGAGGGGAAGAATGAAGGGGAGTAAGTCGGAGGGGGAGATGAACCATGAAAGACGATGGGCTCTGAAAAACAAACTGAGGGTTCTAGAGGGGAGGAGAGTGGGGGGATGGGTTAGTCTGGTGATGGGTATTAAAGAGGGCACATTCTGCGTGGAGCACTGGGTGTTATGCACAAACAATGAATCATGGAACACTACATCAAGAACTAATGATGTAATGTATGGTGATTAACATAACAATGAAAAAATAAAAAAAAAAGTACCATCTAGTCTTCTTTTTCCCACTCTTCTCCTTCTCAACTCCCCACCCTCCAATACCCTGTTTTCCATACTGTAGCCAAAATGATCTTTTTTTTTTAAAGATTTTATTTATTTATTCATGAAAGACAGAGAGAGAGAGAGAGAGAGAGAGAGGCAGAGGGAGAAGCAGGCTCCCAAGGAGCAGGGAGCCCGACGCGGGACTCGATCCCAGGACCCTGGGACCATGACCTGAGCCTAAGGTAGACGCTCAACCATCTGAGCCACCCAGGCGCCCAGCAAAAATGATCTTAAAACACATATATTATATTCCTCTAGTGCTTTGAACCAATCAATGGCTTCCCAATGAAGCCATTTACTATCATTCTTTTGCCTCCAAATATACTGGTCTTTTTGTTCCTCAAACACATGAAGATCTTTCTCACCTCAGGTTCGTTGAATTTGCTATTTGCCTACTGTGGGTATTCTTCTCTTACTCAGCTTTTCAAAAAATTAGCTCTACTCATTCTTCAGATCTCAGCTCAAAGGTCATCTCCTCAGAGAGATTTCCCTTTAACTACATTTAGTGTCATCCTCTCCACTTACACTCAGATGTTACTACTGTATCATTTATTTTCTTCACAGAATTTATTATAAAATTCAAATATCACTTGTTGCCAAGCCTATCAGAGGAGATTAGAAGCATAATGAAGTATATACTATATTGTAAAGATATATCTATACATTTTTTGAATGTCACTTAAATTAGAATTATACTGATTATGACACATTCATTATTAAGCATCTTATTTGTTTTCTAAAAAATGGCCAGTTACATGGGGCGCCTGGGTGGCTCAGTTGGTTAAGCGACTGCCTTCGGCTCGGGTCATGATCCTGGAGTCCTGGGATCGAGTCCCGCATCAGGCTCCCTGCTCAGGAGGGAGTCTGCTTCTCCCTCTGACCCTCCCCCCTTTCATGTGCTCTCTCTCTCCATCTCTCATTCTCACTCTCTCAAATAAATAAATAAATAAAATCTTTAAAAAAAAATGGCCAGTTACAAACCCAGGGCACAGTATATGGCTTTCAGTCTTTGCAGGAAAAAGAGACCTTTGAAACAAATACCTTGTGCAAATGTTTGATCTGGATATCTGCCACCAAACTAGTAGGTTCAGCCTCAAAATACTTGTTTAGAGTTTCCCCACAGCTTTTCATTTCTTCTTTTTCCCTAATTTTTGGTTCACCAAACCAGTATGAGCGCTACAAAGAAAGCCAAAATGTAATTACCAAGATGAGCTTTCAGAAATGAAGCATTCCATCTGAACAGATCTAAAATGAATAAAGTGACTGACTTAGTAATCAAAACCTGCCTACAAAGAAAAGTGCAGGACGAGGTATCTTCACTGGTACCAAACATTTAAACAAGAATTAACAAAAATTGTTCTCCAAGCCTTCCAAAAAGTCTAAGAGAAAGGAACACTTCCTAACTCATTCTATGAGCTCAGCATTATTTGAAAGGCAAATGCCAAAGTCAAAGACATCACAAGGAAAATAAACTACAGACCAATATCCTTTACTAATATATATTTAAAAATCTTCAAAAAATACTTGTAAACTAAATCTAATAGCATATCAAAAGGAATATTCATCATGGCAAAGTGGTTTTTATCCTAGGAATGCAGGGTGGTTTAACCTACAAAAACCAATCAATGAAATATATTACATTAATAGAACAAATGGGACATGATCATTTCAACTGACGCAAATAAAGCCTCTGACAAGGTGTTTCATGATAAAAACACTTGGAAAACTAGGAACAGTTTCTTGAAATTCATTAGGGAATTTTTTTAAAAGATTTTATTTATTTATTTGACAGAGAGAGACACAGCGAGAGAGGGAACACAAGCAGGGGGAGTGGGAGAGGGAGAAGCAGGCTTCCCGCCGAGTAGGGAGCTCGATGCAGGGCTCGATTCCAGGACCCCGGGATCATGACCTGAGCCAAAGGCAGACGCTTAATGACTGAGCCACCTAGGCACCCCGAAATTCATTAGGGAATTTATGAAAAAACCCACAGCTAACATCATACTCAATAGTGAAAGATTTAAGCTTTTCCTCTAATCAGGAATAAGACAAGGATACCTGCCTTCATCCTTGCTATTCCCAGAAATAAAAGATATCCAAACTGGAAAGAAAGAAGTAAAACTATATTTGAAGATAACATGATTCTACATATTGAAGTGCCTAGAGAACCCTCCCCTACATATACTACTAGAGCTAATAAACAAATTCAGCAAAGATGCAGGGTACAAGATCAACATGTATACAACAGTTGTGTTTGTATATACCAGCTATGAACAATACAAAAAGAAAATTCAATTCTAACAATTCTATTTACAATAGCATCCAAAAGAGTAAAGTACTTAGGAACAAAGTTAACCAGAGAGGTGAATGACTCACACGCTGAAACTATAAAACCTCAATGAAAGAATTTAGACTATATAAATAGAAAGTTAAAAAAGAAAAATAAAGTTCATGGACTGAAAGACATTTTTTTGGGGGGGGGATGATTCTGAGATCATCACTGTGTGCTCTGCTTTGATTCCCAGAGTTCCCTGCATCACTGGGCTCCAGGGGCCCACAGTGCTGACATGCTCTTTTCTGGCTGCTTTCCTTTCCTGCCTCATTTTCCCTCTCTCTGACCCTTCCAAATAAATTCCAAACCCTGTGAAAGACAATATTTTTAATACAGCAATACTACTTAAAGCAATCAACAGATTCATTGTAATTCCTGTAAATATTCTAATGGTTACTTTTACAGATATAGAAAAGCTGATTCTCAAGTTCTTATGGAACTTCCAGGACCCCCTAATAGCCAAAAAAATCTTGAAAAAGAAGAGAAAAAGCTGGATGACTCACACTTTCAGATTTCAAAACTTACTATAAAACTATAGCAATCAAACAGTGTGGTATTGGCATAAGAATAGACATATAGGCCAATGGAGTAAAACTGAGGATCCAAAGATGAAACCATATGTTTATGTCCAACTGATTTTCAACAAGGGTGCTAAGACCATTCAATGGGGAAAGAATAGTCTTTTCAAAGAATGGTATTGGGACAAAAGATATCCACATCCAAAAGAGTGAAGTTGAATCCCTACCTCATATAAAATCAACTATATAAACCTATATACTATACTATATAGTATATATACTATATACTATACTATACTATTACTATAAAACCTATATAAAAATCAACTCAAAATTGATCAGTGATCTAAATTTAACAGATAAAACCATCAAATTCTTTTTTTAAAATCATCAAATTCTTAGAAGAAAACACAGGGGTAAATTTTGATGACTTTGGATTTGACAATAACTTCTTAGATATGACATAAAATTCACAACCAACAAAAATTTTTTTAATTGGTTTTAATCAAAGTTAAAAATTATTGTGCATGAAAGAGTACTATGAAGAGGATGAAAAGATAGCCCAGAGAATGGGATAAAATATTTGTAAATCATGTATCTGATAAGGCTCTACTGTCCAGAATATATATATTAAAAAAAAGTCACAGAGCTTGAATAGACAATCCTGTACAATGGCCAACAAGCTCATGAAAATATCTCAACATGATTAGTCATTAGGGAAATGCATATCAAAACCATGAGACCACTTTATACCCATGAGGATGGCTATAATAAAGGGAAAAGAATAACAAGGGTTTCGAGGCTGTGGAGAAACTGGAACCCTGGTACATTGCTTGTGGGGATGTACAAATGGTGCAGTCACTGCAGAAAACAGTAGAGTGGTTCCTGAAAACATGAAACAGAACTATCCTAAGTACTAGCAATTCTACTCCTAGGTATATTCCCAAACGAATTGAAACAGGTACTCAAGCAAATACTTATAAACAAATATTCATAGGAACACTATTCAAACAGCCCAAAGATGTCCCACATTTCTAACTACAGGTTGATAAAGAATTGTCCTATATACATACAATGGAATATTATTCAGTAATCAAAAGAATGAAGTGCTGATACATATTAATGGATAAACTTTAAAAACATTATGTTAAGTGAAAGAAGCCATATAGTCACATATTTTATGATTCTATTTATATGAAACATCCAGAATAGTAAGTCCATAAAAAAAGAAAGCTGATTAGTGGTTGCTAGGGGCTTGGGATAGGGAAAAATGGGATGTGACTTCTTAATGGGTATAAGGTTTTATTTTTGGGTAATAAATATTTTGGAACTAGATATGTGCAAGTACATTGTAAATGTACTAAATTCCACTTTCCCCCCCACTTCAAATGGTTAATTTTAACATGAATTTCATTGGAATTAAAAATTTTAATCTGAAAATAGAAATGAAGTACTATAAGAACCTGAAAACACTTTGGCTTGGTTTACTCTGTGGCTATTGCATACTTTAAGGGATTGAACTTTGCAGCAAAATTATGTATCATTTATATCTCTAGGATTTAGAAGCAAAAATCATTTTGAAATGTTAGTGTTCAGGAAGTAGGGACAAAACGGAATTACTCAACAATGAAGTCACAGCCAATGCATTTTATCACACTCAGAATACTTTCTTTTTTTAAAAATTTTTTTATTGTTATGTTAATCACCATATATTACATCATTAGTTTTTGGTGCAGTGTTCCATGATTCATTGTTTGTTCATAACACCCAGTGCTCCATGCAGAACGTGCCCTCCTCAATACCCATCACCAGGCTAACCCATCCCCCTACCCCCCTCCCCTCTAGAACCCTCAGTTTGTTTTTCAGAGTCCATCATCTCTCATGGTTCATCTCAGAATACTTTCTTTGTACTATATAGCAGAAGCTCTTCCACTCTAAGTAAACTGGTCTAGTCCTTGAAAGTAAACAGGTGGTGAGAACAGAGATATGGGAAATACCCAATCCTCTACTCACTAGGATCTAAGAAATCATCACATATTATTGAGCTGGGAACAACTTCTGCAGACTTTCAAGTTTATCCTCTAATCTAATCCACTATGTACCATGTGGCTGAAGAAGAGTTCTATTACTCACAGTTTTTAAATGTATGGGGTTTCAGTGTCTTATCCACAGATATTGTGCATTTGTGTATATGGAAGGCTTTAAGAGATCAAGAAATGGCTAGTATTTTCATATGGCTGGTATGCACAGGAAAATGATTCTGCATCTGACCTTTTGATTTGAATATAAATATTATATGAAATAGGCTCATAAGGACTATGGCTTTTTGCAATAACAGCAGCATTAGTACTCACCATAAGAAAAAAGTACCATGGTTGGGGCACGCCATACCGCCCTGGAAAGACAGTTTCTATATACCAGGTCACAAGGCCATACAAGAAAACATCAAGTAAAAGCATTAACAGAATATAGCCAAACATGAGATTATCCTCAAGGTTGACTGGTGTCCAAATGTTATCCCATTTAATACCAATTTCTGAAATAAAAAGAAGATACCTTAGATGACAGCTCTGTGAAACAGCAAGGAAAAAAGATTTGATACTCTAAATCCTGTCGCTGTGAATTATCTATATGTTAATACCCTTATTATTTAAGTCATCTAAGAAAATGATGGAATATGTATCTGACCTCCCTTCAGAATCTACAAAAATAAATAGGAATGACTGAGACAAGGTCAATGAATGAAAAATAACAAAAAAGGCAAGAAAAAAGCAAGCTTAGTAGATCCATTTTTCTCTCCCTTCATACTAAATTCACATTTAAACTACCATCATGGTACAGAAATCTGGAAAAATATTCAACAGTACTAGAGATGGATGCTGACTATAGAGCAGAAGAAAAAGAGGTCTTGCTTAAATGTAGTTCTGGGGCACCTGAGTAGCTCAGTTGGTTAAGTGTCAAACTCTTGATTTTGGCTCAGGTCTCAGGGTCATGAGATCGAGCCCCGCATTGGCCTCCGTGCTGGGTGTGGAGCCTGCTTGAGATTCTCTCTCGCCCTCTCCCTCTGCTCTTCTTCCCCTGCTCACACACATGCATGCACACACACACACACAGACACTCTCTCTCTCAAATAAATAAATAAATAAATAAATAAAATAACTAAAGTACTGATAGAAAGGAAAAAGAAAGTCATCCATGATAAGTTATCCTTTGTTCTATTTCTTCTATTTCTGGACAGAGTGTAACACAACTGAAAAAGCATGGGGGCTTGCGGTGAACTCATAATTCAAAGAAGACATTTTGCAAATATGGGTAATGAAACTTGCCCTTTCTTCAGCTTCAGCCTCCCTTTCCTATAGATGAGCACCATGAGAATATTTATCAACACTGTGACTTTGAAAAAGCTATAAAAAAGTGATAGTTTAAGAAAAAGTCTTTAGAATTAAAAATTATCAAAATGAAAGCCATTTTGAGAGGCAGTGAACAGCAAATTAGAAACAAAAACAACAACAATAAAGGTAGAATGCAAATTTTAGGAAGTCTGCTGTATCTTGAGAAATCCTCCCACCCAGAACACAACAGGAGTTCATGAAAGAGAAAATAATATGGAAAACAATAATTAAATAAAATAAACTAACCCAATAAAAAATAATTCAATTAGAAAACCAAAAATTATACATCCTGTTGCAGACTAAGCCAATGAAAATCCCACATCTAGATAAATTCCAGTGAATTTTAATGTTTCATGTATAAAGAAAGAACAATGTAAGTATTCATACAGAAATCATATGTATATTCTTCTGACTGGCTATTCATTAGGAGTAGGTTTTTGTTCACCTTAATCATCTTCATTAATGAATAAATGTAATGAAAGTCCCACTAAATCCTGTAAGATTTTTCACAGATTTTGATAAAGTGATCCTAAAGTTCTAGTGGAAAGCAAAGTGACAAGAATAAAGAACAAGTTCTGGGGATAAGAGTAACATATTAAGACTTGTTATAAAGCTATGAGCAAAATCATTGTAGTACTGAAACAAAAATAGAATAAAAGAGATCAAAAGAATGGAAAAAATCACCAAAAACAGATGAATGCATATATGGAAACTTGACATAAAACAAAGGTAGAATTTGAAATCAGTAGAGATCAACAAACTATCCAATAAATGATAGTGAAAGCTTGATTTTCATATGGAAAATAAATAAAATTAGGTTCTTAGCTCAAAACCAACAGAAGTATCTACTCTGTGCTTACTGAGTTATCACAATAGCAATAGCAATCAAAACTAAGCTATGAATATCTTTTAAGATAGTATTTTTATATTGAAAAAATCATTTACATTAGTATGCATACTGTTTGAGCAAATATATGTGTACTATTATGGTGATAGCAAAAAATTGGAAACCACTTAAATATACATTGCTAGAGAACTAATGAATTATAGTACCTCTTCAAAATGGAATATTAAACAACTGTGTAAATAATTAGCATTTCTCTATGTGAGAAGAGGTCTAACAAATTATTAAGTAAATAAAGCAAGTAGTAGAATAGGTTTAAAACTACTTTATTTGAGAGTATAACTGTAAGCTTATTGTGAAGCAATGGGGAACTTTTAATTTTTCACAACTCAGATTTTTTTTAGTTCACATAACTGCCTTTACAATAAATAAACAAATCTAGGGATAAATAATTTGTATGAGATTTTCTTACTTCCTTACCCACTGTTCCACCCACGCTGTCTCAATTCCACCTTTCAAGGAATCAAACAGCAAAGGCAAAATTTGCAGGGCAAACACTTACGTCTTAATTCCAACTTGAGCAGACGTCTAATTCCCAGTGCCAATGCAACATTTGAGCTGAGACAGGCAGCCACCTTCTTGGTGAGGGTCATCTGCCCGTAGAATTGAGTAATGGTATTAAATGGAAAGAAACTGGCAAAATATAGGAGACTTCCAGCAGAAGCAGCTAAACGGGCTGAAAATAAGGAAATTATAAGGTCACTCACTCTAAAGCAATATGCAAAATAATGAAAAACTTTTTCTACTACAGTATAGGGTATAGAATGTAAGCTCTATGAGGGAAGAGTATGTGTCTTTCTTTTTCATCGTTGTATCACCAATGTCTGGCACACAGTATGTGCTCCCTGAATATGTGTTAAATAAATGAATTAACAGTTAATGTATAGGATATTTACAATCATTTAAACAAAGATTTATTCATGAGCACTTGGCTTGAGAAATTATAAATGCACACCATCATTATTAAAATTATTAATAATTATTAGGGTTTCTAGAGTTTGAAGCATTGGGTAGAATAAAAACTCTTTATGAGGTTTTAAACATATGCTTCCAATCTAAATCATGATGCCCAAAATAAAGAACAGTTGAATAAATTGCTAACTACTGAGAGTTGGATGTGGTTAGGTCCATAGGCATGGGATTCTATAGGCTAGAAAAAGAATTCTTGTTAAGATTATCACTGAGATGACATAAAATCAGCATTGATGAAGAAAGTAAAAACACTCAAATCATGGTCAACTAATCTATGACAAAGCAGGAAAGACTATCCAATGGAAAAGAGACACTCTCTTCAACAAATGGTGTTGGGAAAACTGGACAGCCACATGCAGAAGAATGAAACTGGACCACTTTCTCAAACCATATACAAAAATAAATTCAAAATGGATGAAAGACCTCAATGTGAGACAGGAAACCATTGAAATCCTAGAGGAGAACGCAGGCAGTAACCTCTCTGACCTGGGCCACAGCAACTTCTTGCTAGACAATTCGCCGGAGACAAGGGAAACAAAAGCAAAAATGAACTATTAGGACTTCATCAAGATAAAAGGCTTCTGCATGTTGAAGGAAACAAAACTAAAAGGCAACCTATGGAATGGGAGAAGATATTTTTAAACAACATATCTGATAAAGGATTAGTATCTAAAATCTATAAAGAACTTACCAAATTCAACATCCAAAAAACAAATAATCCAGTTAAGAAATGGGCAGAAGACATGAATAGACATTTTTACAAAGAAGATATCCAGATGGCTAACAGACACATGAAAAGATGCTCAACATCACTCAGCATCAGGGAAATACAAATCAAAACCATGATGAGAAACCACCTCACACCTGTCAGAATGGCTAAAATTAATGGCACAGCAAACAACAACAGATGTTGGCAAGGATATGGAGAAAGGGAAACCCTCTCACACTGTCTGTGGGAATGAAAACTGGTGCAGTCTCTCCAGACAACAGTATGGAGGTTCCTCAAAAAGTTAAAAATAGAACTATCCTACAACCCAGCAATTGTACTATTAGGTATTTACCCAAAGGATACAAAAATACAGATTCAGAGAAATACATGAACTTTTCATAGCTGCATTATCAACAATAGGCAAACTATGGAAAGAGCCCAAATATCTACTGACTGATGAATGGATAAAGAAGATGTGGTGTGTACACACACACACACACACAAACACACAAACAGTGGCATATTACTTAGCAATCAAAAAGAATGAAATCTTGGGGCGCCTGCGTGGCTCAGTCGTTGAGTGTCTGCCTTCGGCTCAGGTCATGATCCTGGGGTCCTGGGATCAAGCTCCATGTTGGGCTCCCTGCTCGGTGGGGGGCCTGCTTCTCCCTCTCCCACTCCCCCTGCTTATGTTTCCTCTCTCACTGTGTCTCTCTCCGTCAAATAGATAAAATCTTTAGAAAAAAAAAGAATGAAATCTTGCCCTATGCAATGATGTGGATGGAACTACTAAATGAAACAAGTCAGAGAAAGCCAATACCATATGACTTCACTCATATGTGGACTTAAGAAACAAAACATGAACACAGGGGAAGGGGGAAAGAAAAAGAGAGGGAGGCAAACCATCATAAGAGACTCAACTATAGAGAACAAACTGAGGGTTGATGGAGGGAGGTGGGTTGTGGATGGGCTAAATGGGTGATCGGTATTAAGAAGGGCACTTGCTGTGATGAGCAGGGGCTGTTACACGTAAGTGATGAATCACCAAATTCTACTTCTGAAACCAATATTACACTATATGTTAACTAACTAGAATTTAAAAACTTGAAACAAAAAAATAAAGTTAATAAGGCAAACATAAAAAACACTCAAATTACAATGATATAAACTGTCTTTTTCTTTCTTTAAATCACTTTATTGAGGTATAACTGACATACAAAGAGCTGTACATACTTGATGAGTCTTGAGGTAGGTGTATACCTCTGAATACTTGGGAATACCTCAATCTATGCTATAAACATATCTATCACCTCCCAAAGTTTCCCTCTGCCCTGTTTTTTTCCCCGTCTGCCCTCTTTACTTATTATTACTTTTTTGGTGATATGAATACTTAACATAAAATGTACCTCTTGGCAAGTTTTTTAAGTGTACAGTATAGTACTGTTAACTATAGGCACTATGTTGTATAGTAGATCTCTAAGATACTTCTTCATCTTGCATAATGAAACTCTGTACCCTTTGACTAATACCTCCCTGCTTCCCTTTCCCCCAATTCCCTGGCAACCACCATTCTATACCATCTATAAAGTATGACTACTTTAGATTCCTTATATAAACGGCATCATGTAGTATTTGTTTTTCTGTCTTGCTTGTTTCACAACATAATGTCCTCTAGGGTCTCTGTTTTTACAAATGGAAGAATTTCCTTCATTTATAAGGCAGAAAAATATCCTTTTGAATGTATATACCACATTTTCTTTAGCCATTCACCCACTGAAGGACATTTAGGTTGCTTTCATGGTTTGGCTCTTGTGAATAATACTATAATGAATATGGCAGTGCAGATATTTCACTTATTTTTAATATTTTTATCTTTTTAATTTATTTTTTTATTTTGTTTTTTTCCCATCACGATATATGTATTCCTTAATCCCAATCTCCTATTTCTCCTATCCCCCTATTCACATCCCCTTTGGTAACCATCGGTCTGTTCTTCATAATCAAGAGTCTGTTTCTTGGTTTATCTTTCTCTTTTTTCCCTTTGCTCATTTGTTTTGTTTCTTAAATTCACATATGAGTGAAATTATATGGCATGTGTCTTTCTCTGACTCACTTTGCTTAGCATTATACTCTCTAGCTCCATCCATGTTATTGCAAATGGCAAGACTTCATTTTTTATGGCTGACTAATATTCCACTGTATATATATATACCACATCTTCTTTATTCGTTCATCAACTGATGGACACCTGGGCTGCTTCCACATCTTGGCTATTGTAAATAATGCTGCTAGACATAGGGGTGCGTGTATCCATTTGAATCAGTGTTTTTGTATTTTAGGATAGATACCCAGTAGTGTGATTACTGAATCATAGGGTAGTTTTATTTTTAACTTTTGAAGGGATGGGTGAAACAGGTGAAGGGGATTAAGAGCACACTTATCATGATATGCACTGAGTAATGTACATAATTATTGAATTACTATATTGTATATCTGAAACCAATATAACACTGTACATTATAGTGGAATTTAATACAAATACCCCCCAAATCTGTTATAGAATGAGTCTTAGGCTTACCTTTATTGAAGAATGTGCTAACCATAAAGGCAAAGAATATTGAAGCAATGGCATAACACATAAGAAAGACGAAGATGAAACTACCGTCACTGAAGTGGAAGATTGGCTCACTAAAAATCTACAAAAAAACAATTATGACGTCATGTAAGGTACACCATAAATACTGTCGCATAAACACAAGAGGGAGAAAATGATAGTGCTAATGAGGTAGATCACTGCTCAGTGACTGAAACTCAATGAGATGAAAGTTAAGTAACTTATTTCTTACAGAAGGGTTTATGTTTTTCTCAGAGATACAGCAGCCTCTGGGTTTCCACAGCAGAAATAAATAAAATCTATATTTCATCCTCCTGGCACCTGAGACCAACCTGTTCACACTATAATTACCTTCTGCCTCCCAAAGGATAGCTAGGGCAGGTTGTAATCAACTAGAACTAAGATGTCTAACACAGAAGCCATTAAACACATGTAGCTAATGAGCACTTTTAAAATGTAGCTAGTGTGACTGAGGAAATAGATTTTTATTTTCATTTAATTTTAGTTATCTTTATTTAAATTGAAAAATGAAGGCAGTGTCTAATATAGATCAAATATTTTCGATGAAAATATAGCATATGAATTCAGATGTGCTGTAAATATAAAACACACACAGGAGTAGGAAGACGGTACAAAAAAATTTAGGGGCGCCTGGGTGGCTCAGTCTTTAAGTGTCTGCCTTCGGCTCAGGTCATGATCCTGGGGTCCTGGGATCGAGCCCCACATCGGGCTCCCTGCTCAGCGGGAAGCCTGCTTCTCCCTCTCCCACTCCCCCTGCTTGTGTTCCTGCTCTTGCTATCTCTCTCTGCCAAATAAATAAAACCTTAAAAAAAAAAAAAGAATCTGCCTTCAGCTCAGGTCATGATCCCGGGGTGTTGGGATACAGCCCCGCGTCAGCCTCCCTGCTCAGTGGTGAGTCTCCCTCTGCCCTGCCCCACGCTCATGTTCTCTTTCTCTCGCTCTCTCAAATAAATAAAATGTAAAAAAAAGAATGTAAAAAAAACTCTTAAATTTTAAATTGGTTGCATATTCAAATAATATTTTGTACATATTAGGTTAAATTTAAAATATCATTAACATAATTTCACCTGTTCTTTATGGTTTTAAAAATTTCTACTGGCTACTAAAAAACCAGTATTACATATGTTACTCATGGTATTTCTACTGGATAGCATGAAATTAGACACTTGCCTTGGCAGAGAATAAAACACATATCATAGAGATAATAATGATATAAAAAAAGAAGAATGTGAAGAAATAGGCAGCCCAGATGATCCAGTTTTTAAGTCCAATTATAAGCTGGTACTCCTGTAGGAAAGTCAACACAAGTCAAATATTACATGTATCAGCAATTCATACCATTTACATACATTTTTCTATTTAAATTTCCACAAAAAACTATGTAAATGGTTAATATCATCTCCATGTTATGAATAAGAAAAATCAAGCCTCAGAAAGTGTGCTGTTCAAAATTATGCAGTCAGGGCAGTGCTGGCATTAAAATATACGTCTCCTGAGTTCAGAGATCTTTCTTCATTACTACACTTAGTAATGGACAGAAAGGGAAAAATCTAAAATTAAACTTTGAAATATTAAGCTCTCTTTTCTGTTATACTCTACTTCCTGGAGTATAAGAGAAATGCATTTTTTTTTTTTAAATCCAGTTGTATGTTAGAGCTTGTTCCTTGCAGGCAATGTGTCTTCATCCCCACTCTGATTGCTTTCAAGATTTTCTTTTTGGTCTTTAATTTTCAACAGTTTGAATGTACTCTGTGTGTGTGTTTGTGTGTGCATGGTATTTTTCCAGCTTTGTGTTCTCTGAGCTTATTAGACCTGTGATTTGATGTCTATCTTAATTTTGGAAAATTCTCTGCCATTATTTCTTTGGCTCTATTCTGTTATCTCCTTTTTTGGGATTTGAATTATGTATATGTTATATCATTTATATTGTCCTACACTTTTTGAATGCTTTATTCTGGGATTTTACATTTTGTATTGTCTTTGCATTTCAGTTTGTATACTTTCAACTGTCATATGCAAGTCTATGATTCTTTCCTCAAGTCTAGTGATGAGTGCATCAAAAGCATTCTTCATTTTTGTTAGCATGTTTTTTATGTCTAGAAATTCTATTTGACTCCTTATAGTCTTATTCTGTCTGATAACATTACCTATCTGATCTTGCATGTTACCTACTGGGCAGAAAAGAGTTAACAAAGGAGGCCCGAGACTACTATTCCTAGAAAGGCATGTAATGAGCACTGGGTGTTATATGCAACTGATGCAAACTCTACCTCTGAAACTAATAATACACTACATGGGGGCGCCTGGGTGGCTCAGTTGTTAAGTGCCTTCGGCTCTGGTCATGATCCCAGGGTCCTGGGATCGAGCCCCACATCAGGCTCCCTGCTAGGCGGGAAGCCTGCTTCTCCCCCTCCCACTCCCCCTGCTTGTGTTCCTGCTCTCGTTATCTCTCTGTCAAATAAATAAATAAAATCTTTAAAAAAATAATACCCTGTATGTTAATTAATTGAATTTAAATAAAAAATAAATTAATCAAAAAAGGCATATCTATAAGTTGGCACTTGGCTGGTATATGGGAACTTGGCTGGTAAACTGTTCCCTACATTGATACAAAACTTACCCTAAATGATAAGGGTAGGTGACTGTGCCAAAACTGTTGGTACAAACACTATGGTTTATGCTGAATACCTGCTTTCTAGGACTGTGGAATTTTGGTACATGCTAGGCAAGGGTGTCTATATGACCAGCCCCCATCAAAACCTTGGATGCTAAATCTCTAGTGGACTTCCCTGGACACAAACATCAAAAACATACTGCTGGATTTTCATTGCTGAGCAAGAGTGTGCTCTGTGTGACCTCTTGTGGGGTTAACTGAAGAACCCTGCAGGTGAATTCCTCCAAGCTTTGCCTGTGTCATATCCTCTTCTGAGCCAGCTATGTTTACTTACTACACCACTATAATAATTCCTGGCTGTTAGCATTAACTATATGCCGAGTCCCACTAGTCCTTCTAGAAAATTTCAGAAATTAGAAGGCCTTCTTGAGGATCCTGGACATATCTACCTTTCCCTTAGAGCCTTTAAATTATTATAGTAATTTAAAATTCCTTGTCTGATATTTCCAACATCTGTGTTTTCTCTGTGTCTGGTTCTGATGACTGATTTGCCTCTTTGGACTATATTTTTTTTCTTAATTTTTGCTGTGCCTAATGATTTTTTTGTTGAGAACCAGCCATATTATCTAGGGTAATAGATATCAAGGTGAAGGCCTAAGATGTGGGGTTTTATGTTAATTTAGCCAGGAGCTGTTCACTGTTACTTTAGTTATTAGAGATTTTAAATTCCTCCAGTGATCCTTTTTGTCTCCCTGCATGCCTTCAGGTTTTCTCTTCCTGTTGCTCCCAAGAGACAAGTTTCTCTCTGCAATTGTGCCAGCTTGAAAAACCCATAAGTGGCATCAGTATTCACTTTTCTTGTTTTATATTTCCTGCTACTGTGATGTAACAACTACCCACCAATGATAAATATGTAAAAACAATCCAACTCTCCATACAAAAGAGCCCTAGAGGCCTAAAAACATTTTTACAGAAACAGATGAACATAGAGGTGAAAAAAGAGAGGCAAACCATAAAACAGACTCTTAACTATAGAGGATAAACTGAGGGCTGCTGGAGGGGAGGTGGGTGGGGGGAAGGGTTAAATGGGTGATGGGGATTAAAGAAGGCACTTGTGATGAGCACCAGGTGTTGTACATAATTGATGAATCTCTAAATTCTACTCCTGAAGCTAATATTACATTATATGTTAACTAACTGGAATTTAAATAAAAATTTGAAACAAAGAAATTGGGATTACCTTCAATCTTTTTTCCCTTTCCCAGACAATGGATCGCATGATGGAAAGTACAGTTGGAGAGAACATGAGTATGAACATCAAAGGGAGGAAGGAACTAGTGATCCAAATTAATCCATCATGAGAATAAGCTGGGTATGGAAATCTCTGTGTAAAGATACTGATACCATCGAACAGTTTCTGCCTAGCACTGCTCTCATGATATAGCATGATGGCCTTATCTAAGGCATGCTGTACAGCCAGGAACCCTTCTCTGATGTACCCTGCATGATAAAACAAACACTGTCAAATAAAACAGACTAAGGAACTGCTCAGACACATAAATAACATGGCAATTCAAGTAAGTCATGTCACCTACAGAACCCAAATTTACAGCTGTATCAAGGCTAAATGCTCATAATTACCCTGAGAACATATCATAGTTTTGACATAGAAGTAAGGGGTCCTTCTTCAGCTGAATCTAATTCACATCTTCCCAAAATTAAATGTACTTAATGACAGTGGTAGGCTTGCTAATGTAACCTATATTTACAAAAGAATGCAGATTTAATTAAATATTAGATGAAGACTTGGAAATGTAAATACAGAAATGAGGCTCAGAATCACAGATAAATTCTACAGAGTAATGCGGAATGGCCTTCAAGAAAAATTGTTCCACTGAAACCAAGTCAACCATACAACTAAAAGGAAACTTAGGGTTTAATCTGTTTTTATTGATTTTTCAAAATTGGAACGCTGATCATTAATTTTGTACTTCTCCATTTTTCTAATATGAACATTTAAAAGTACAAGCTTCTTTCTAAGCATGGCTTTAGCTATATTCCTCTGGTTTTGCTCCCAAATCTTAACATGTCAGGTTTTCTTATTATTTAATTTAAAATATTTTCTGATTTGTGACTTGACTCATGGATTATTCAGAAATGGTTGTTTAATGTCCAAATATTTTTCTACTTATCTAATGTTTCCAATTATCTCATTGTTATTGGCCCCTAATTCCATTGTCATCAGAGAACACACTCTATATGATTTCAGTCTTTTTAATTTCAACGAGATTTATTTTACAACTCAACATAAGAGTTATCCTGGTGAAAATGCCATGTGCACTTAAAAAAATGTGTATTCTCCTACTGTTGAGTAATTGCTCTGCGAATGTCAATCAATTCAGGGAAACTGAAGAAGTTCTTCATATCATCTACCTCTTTACAATTTTCTTTTTTAAAAAAAGACTTATTTATTTATTTATTTGACAGAGAGACAGCAAGAGACAGAACACAAGCAGAGGGAGTGGGAGAGGGAGAAGCAGACTTTCCGCCGAGCAGGGAGCCCGATGTGGGGCTCAATCCCAGGACCCTGGGACCATGACCTGAGCCAAAGGCAGACATTTAATGACTGAGCCACCCAGGCGCCCCTACAATTTTTTTTGTTTAGATGTTCTGTCAACAGCTGAGAGAAGGATAGTATCTCCATCGACAACTGTGGTATTGCCCAATTCTCCCTTTAATTCTGTCACTTTTCGCTTCATGTATTTTGAAGCTGTTATTAGATGCATACATATTTATAATTGTTATATCCTCCTGACCAATTGATCCTTTGTCTTGAAATCTGTTTTATCAGATATGTGTATATCTGCTCCAGCCACTTAATGGTTATTGTCTTTAATCACATTTAAGACTCTTAAAGCGATTTTTGTACACAATCTTTTTCTGCTCTCTTCTCTTTTACCCATCAGGGACTCTAATTACACATATGTTAGAACTTTTGGTATTGCTCCACATTTCAATGAAACTCAATTTTTTTGTTTTTCAAACTGAATACATTTTATTGTTCCAAGTTCATTTATTCTTTCTTCTGTTATCTTCACTATTAAATCTGTCTTGTATTTTCCAATTCTAGACTTTGTGTTTTATTCCTTTTTTATGGTTTCTAATTCTCTGATGAGACTTATCACTTCTTTCATTGTGCAATTATTTTAATTCAGTGACTGAGAATAATTATACTAGCCACCTTACAACAAGTTCTTATCTGCTAGTTCCATAATCTGAGTTTTCTTGGAGTCTCGGTTGATATTAAGATGCAGTACACAAAACCACTATAAGAGTAGAAAGATTAGGGGCACCTGGGTGGCTTAGTTGGTTAAGCGTCTGCCTTTGGCTCAGGTCACAATCCCAGGGTTCTGGAATCAAGCCCTACATTGGGCTCCCTGCTTGGTGGGGAGTCTGCTTTTCCTTCTCCTCCCTGCTTGTGCTCTCTCTCGCTATCTCTGTTGCGGTCTATCTCTCTCAAATAAATAAAAAACTAAAAAAAATAGACTAATAGGAAAAAAAAGAATTTTAGGATACTATTTTAAGCAGTTTTGGGAAAACAGTTTTCCTCTCTGTGGTAAAAAAACAATACTGAATCCCTAACCCAAACTACATATGAATGTGAATTCCTTCCTCATGGATTAACAACCAAATCATAGAAGGAAAAACCATAAAGAGGAAATAGAAGAAATTTTTGAACTTAGAAGTAGGATGGACTTCTTAAACAAAAGCCCAGAAGAATACCATGTGGCCAAAAAATGCTAAATTACACCAAATTAAAGATTTCTGCTATTTCAATAAAGGACAGCATAGATAAAATCAAAAGCTGGAAAAAGATACTCTCAAAATTTGGCACCAACAACATATCTGAAAATACATGGAACTCCTGAATAAATATAAATCTTTAAATAGATATTTAAATAAAACGTGTGTTACATTACTTGAAACTATTTCCTGTGGAGGGATTATTGTTTCAAGTTTTAAAATATCACAAAGGTCATTTGTGGTACTATAACTGAAAAATTAAGCAAGTTTTCCATTCCTCCCTTGATTCATGTAATAGATTATCTTAATTTTCTACTCATTTCCCTGCCAATCCTTCTTAGTCTTTGTACATTTGTCCTCCATGGTTTACCTAGCATTCAGTCCTTCATCCTTCCTTCTCTAACATTTCCCCCCAAATAGCATGATATTAATGAAATCTAAGGGTATATATTGCTTGTTCTCACATAATGTGCTACTTGAAGTTGAGAAGTGAAATGACAAAATAAAATCCCAGCATCTGAAAAAAGTCATTCTCTGAAATATCTTGATCACTTATATATATTATTATATAAATTGTGAAACATAAGCTACAGTCTTATTTGTTCAGCAAGAGTATACAACAAAAATCAAAGATAAACTATGAGTGTTATCACTTGGGAGATATGTATCCACTACCACATGAAATCATTTTTCCTATTCATGCTAAATATTGCTATGGCCTGTGTCTCTCATAACTTCCAGGAGAAATTTCATACTCCTTCACCTACACGCCAGGTATTTAATGACCTTTTTGCCTCCTAGCCTCATTTCTAACAGCCTTACATGCACCCTCTATTCTAGCTATATAAATAAAGAAAGTAAACAAACAAAAGGCCATGTAGTTCCCTGAACATGGCATCCTGTCCTGTATGTGTTCATGATTTTACTTCCACTACCTGGAATAATCCCCACACATCTCCAACTAACTAATCAAATACATGTAGGTATAGATTCTGCTTAATCCTTAAGCTTAAATTCCTTCTTAGTAGACTTTGTAAAGATTATTTTTAATGACTGTCCAATAGGTTCATCTATTCTTTTACTGCTTTTATGTTGTTTCCAACTTTTGTTCCTTCTGCTAGAATGTGCATAGCTTTTTACTTTTTTTTATTTTTAAAAAAGATTTTATTTATTTATTTGAGAGAGAAAGACAGAGCTAGTGAAAGAGAGCACAAGCAGAGAGGGAGAAGCAGGCTCCCTGTTGAGCAGGGAGCCCAACGCGGGGCTTGATCCCAGGACCCTGGGATCATGACCCGAGCTGAAGGCAGACGCTTAACCAACTGAGCCACCCAGGTGCCCCTGGGTTTTTTCTTCTATTAAATATTTGCTAAAGATAAAAATCTCAAGATAGTTGGTAAATCCAAATCCCACATTAAGGGTTTTTCATGTAAGATAATTTTCAAAATAAAAATATGAATTAAAAATTACCATCACAATTTTAAAACTTTTAGATTAAATCAATAAAATTATATATAGACACAAATAGGCAAGCGATGCCAACAAATGAAGGTGTTTGTATTTGGAAAGCAAAACACTAAACCACAACTAATGTGTAGTATTGAAAGTGGTTTTGATAAAATAGAAATTCAATTTAAAAAATTACAAGAACATATATACAAGTATATACATGTATAAAACATACATCTAACCATATGTATAGGTTAATATGCAACTGAGATAATAAAATAAGGATGTGTAACGATTTGCTCACCAGGACTTCCTCCATCATTAAAATCTGTGTTCCTGGGTCCTACAGAGGGATAAATAGGAAAGAGTAAGGATGTCATCCAGCCCAGACTGTCTGGCCACATCAAAGATCTCTGTATCTTAACAAAACGCAGATGATATTTTACCTAGAAGTAGCAATAGGAAAGAAATCATGCTTAAAACATATAAAACGGAAATGCACATATTAAAAAAAAAGAAAAGTTAAGTCCAAATGGGAAAACACACAGTTTGAAAGATGAGACTAATCTGATGTCACAGTGATTCTGAACACTTGGAAAGGACAGTGACTGAAAGTACAACAATAAGTCCTCCAATCATAAGAACATCTAAAGTCCTTTCAGAATATAGACAGTTCACAAAAAGACACACAAATGGCCCATAAATATATGAAAAGCTTCTCAATGTCATACAATGAAATAAGTACAAATTAAAATTACAGAGATATGTCTTATGCATCACACTGCAAAAATCAAAAGCTTAACAACATGCTCCATCAGTGAAGCTGTAGACAAACAGGCACTTTAATACGTTGTGGGATGCAAAATGGCACAACTATAATGGAGAATCTGGCAATGTTTAATAAAACTACACATGCATTTATGGTTTGATTCAGCAATCGTACTTTCAGGAACAGACTTGGAATATACACCTCCAACAACATAAAGGAAACATGCACAAGTTTGTTGTAACATTATTTGTGGTAGAAATATATGGGAATCAACCTAATTGCTCAAAGGAGATGGCACAAAAGGTGGAACCTGTACACAACAGACAGCTATGTATCTGTTCAAGCTACAGTCAGAAAACAGAAATCATATTGATACTAGATAACCTGAAAAGGTAAATGCTTTTTCTACACCTTCTGAGGATCATATGGTTCTTATTCTTTCATTTAATGTGGTATATCATGTTCATTGATTTGTAAGTACTGAACCATCCCTGCAGCCCAGGAATAAATCCCACTTGATCGTGGTGAATAATTCTTTTAATGGACGGTTGGATCCTATTGGCTAGTATCTTGGTGAGAATTTTGGCATCCATGTTCACCAGAGATATTGGCTTGTAATTTTCCTTTTTAGTGTGGTCTTTGGTTTTGCAATCAAGGTAATGGTGGCTTTGTAGAATGAGTTTACAAATTTTCCTTCCATTTCTATTTTTTGGAAGTTTGAGGAAAATAGGTATTAACTCTTCTTTAAATGTCTGGTAGAATTCCCCTGGGAGCCCATCTGGCCCTGGACTTTGGTTTCTTGGGAGATATCTGATGACTGATTCAATTTCTTTGCCGGTTATGGGTCTGTTCAAATTTTCTATTTCTTCCTGTTTCACTTTTGGTTGTTTGTAGGTTTCTAGGAATTTGTCTATTTCTTCCAGGTTGCCCAGTTTGATGGCATATAATTTTTCATAGTAGTCTCTGATAATTCTTTGTATTTCTCTGGTTTTGGTTGTGATCTTTCATTCATGATTTTATCTATTTGGGTCCTTTCTCTCTCTTTTTTTTTTAAGATTTGAGAGAGAGAGAGAGCACAAGCAGGCAGAGCAGGAGGCAGAGGGAGAGAGAGAAGCAGGCTCCCTGCTGAGCAGGGACTCAATCCCAGGACCCTGGGATCATGACCTGAGCTGAAGGCAGACACTTAACTGACTGAGCTACCCAGGCGCCCCATCTCTTTTCTTCTTGGTAAGTCTGGCTAGGGGTTTATCAATTTTATTAATTCTTTTGAAGCAGAAGCTAATTAGTTTCATTAATCCACTGTTTTGTGGTTGTTGTTGTTTGTATATCATTTGTTTCTGCTCTAATCTTTACTATTTTCATTCTTCTGCTGACTTTAGGCTTTATTTGCTATTCCTTTTCTAGCTCTTTTAGGTGTAAGGTTAGGTTGTGTATTTCAGACTTTTCTTGCTTCTTGAGGTAGACCTGTATTGCAATATACTTCCTTCTTAGAACTGCCTTTGCTGCATCCCAAAGGTTTTGAACTGCTGTGTTTTCATTTTCATTTGCTTCCATGTATTTTTGAAATTCTTAATTTCCTGGGTAACCCATTCCTTCTTTAGTAGGATGTTCTTTAGCCTCCATGTATGTGTGGTCTTTCCAAATTTTTCTGTTGTTGACTTCCAGTTTCATAGTGCTGTGGTCTCCATCTTTTTGTACCAGTTGAGGGCTGAACTGTGACCCAGTATGTGATCTATTCTGTAGAATGTTCCATGTGCACTTGAAAAGAAGTGTATTCTGCTGCTTTAGGATGAAATGTTCTGAGTATATCTGTTAAGTCCATCTGGTCCAGTGTGTCATTCAAAGCCATTGTTTCCTTGTTGATTTTCTGCTTTGATGATCTGTCCATTGCTGTGAGTGGGGTGTTAAAGTCCCCTACAATTATTGTATTATAAATGAGTTTTTTATGTTTATTATTAAGACATATATTTGGATGCTCCCAAGTTGGGGGCATATTTACAATTGTTAGATCTTCCTGATGAATAGACCCTTTAATTATGATATAATGCCCTTCTTCATGTCTTCTTACAATCTTTGGTTTAAAATCTAGTTTTTCTGATATAAGTATGGCTATTCTTGCTTTCTTTTGACATCCATTAGTATGATAGATGGTTTTCCATCCCCTCACTTTCAATATGCAGGTGTCTTTAGGTCTAAAATGAGTCTCTTGTATGCAGCATATAGATGTATCTTATTTTTAAATCCATTTTGATACCCCATGCCTTTTGATTGGATCATTTAGTCCATCTACATTCAGAGTGATTATTGAAAGATATGAACGTAGTGCCATTGTGTTACCTGTAGAGTTGGTGTTTCTGGTGATGTTCTCTAATCCTTTCTAGTCTTTGTTGCTTTTGTTCTTTTTTTTTTCCTTCACTCAAAGAGTCCCCCTTAAAATTTCTTACAGGGTTGGTTTAGTGGTCATGAACTCCTTTAGTTTTTGTTTAGTAAACTCTTTCTTTCTCCTTCTGTTCTGAATGACAGCCTTGATGGATAAAGTATTCCTGGCTGCAGGTTTTTCCCATTCAGTATGTTGAATATTTCTACTCTTTTCTGGCCTGCCAAGTTTCTGTGGACAGATCTGCTGTGAACCTAATATGCCTTCCCTTGTTGGTTAAGGGCTTTTTTCCCCCTTGCTCCTTTCAGGATCCTTTTCTTGTCTGTGTATTTTGTGAATTTGAATATGATATGCTTTGGCGATGGTTAGCTTTTGTTGAATTGAATGGGAGGTCTCTGTGCTTCCTGGATTTGATGTCTGTGTCCTTCCCCAGATTAGAAAAGTTTTCAGCTATAACTTGTTTAAATAAACCTTCTGTCCCCCTTTCTCTCTCTTCATCCTCTGGGACTACTATGATACGAATCTTACTACATTTTAAGAAGTCAATGAGTTCCCTAAGTCTACCTTTGTGGTCCATTACCTTTCTTTTCCTCTTCTTTTCAGCTTCATTTTTTTTTCTATAATTATATCTTCCATATCACTGATTCACTTCTCTACTTCATCTATCCTCATTTTTATGGTCTCCACTTGGGATTGCATCTTGTTTGTAGCATTTTTAATTTTGACCTGAATAGATTTTAGTTCTTTTATCTCTGCAGTAAGGGATTCCCTAGTGTCTTCTATGCTTTTTTTTTTTCAAGCCGAGCTAATATATTATACTTGTTTTAAATTCTAGTTCAGACATCTTACTTATATCTGTAGTGATTAAATTCCTGGCTGTGAGTACTACCTCCTGTTCTTTCTTTTGGGGTGAATTTCTCTGTCTCATCATTTTGCCCAGAAAATAAAAGAAGAAAAAGAAAACAAACAAACAACAACAAAAAACTAGATCCTGGGCATGTGTTCATTCTTCTTGTTATAAGACTCTAGATTCTAAAATAAGAAAGTAAAATAAAATATGATGAAAGTAAACAAAAAATAAAAATACATATATAAAAATAAAAATAGAAAAAAACTTGAAAAAAATGAGAAAATAAATGAAATAATAATAAAAAAGAATAGAAGTACAAAGGAGGCTAGATACTATTTTCCCCTAGAGCTGAAGCTTTGCAGCCCTCTCTGCAGTGAACTTTGTGTGAGCTAATTGTTTGTGCTGGTCTTCTGGGGGAGGGGCCCGTTGCACTGATGCTCAGGTGGACTTACCCTAGCAGAAATGTGCCTCCAGGGCACAGGGCAGCAGGGGTTGGTGTAAGTGGGTTTGGACTCCACTAGGTGGTGCTGTTTTTCTCCCTGGAGGCTTTCCGCACTCATGAGTGGGATAAATATGGCAGAGGCGCCCCCCTAGCCCCAGAGTTGGAAGTTTGCACCCTCCACTCTTCAGTGAGCCCTCAGAGAAGAGTAACCAATCACTCTTATCTCCCTAGTTTGTGTCAGAACCCTGCCTTCACCCTGCCTGTGTCCCAGCTTTTTTATTTCAGGTGTGTGACTGAGTTTCAAACACCAAATTTTAGGGACTCCTGTGGCGTGGATCCATAATGTTCCTCCTAGGGAGAACTCACCACACTTCTGCCATTTGCTGGCCTGTCCCAGGAAAGTGGTCGCAGGACCACAACTGCACAGTGGTTCACAGTTTATGGCAACACAGAGCAGAAAGCTGGCACCTAGATTCACTGTTATACTGGGAAGAGTATAGCACTTAGTTGCCACCCATTCTTGTGACCCACGGGATCCTCAGACCAGGGTGTCACACCTGGAATTCCACCCTGCTTCACCACCTGAGCACCTTTAAGCTAGGCACATCCCCCCTCTGATTTTGCATTTCACTACGTAAGCAGGCTCCTTCCCCACCACTGTATCCACACCTCTCTCTCCCCAAATTCAAGTATCTGTACCTCCTTCCTACCAAAAGGTGGTGGCTTTTCTACTTGTAGACTTGTAGTTTTTGTTCTCCCAGATCTCCGATTGATTTCCTGGGTGTTCAGAGTGATTTGATAACTAACTAGCTGTATTCAAGGGACAAGCTGAGGGTGCTCCTAATTCTCCATCATCTTAACTCCACCCCCCACAAAGATTTATACATGTGCACTTCTGAGAGTTTTGTTTTTAGCTCCTATGTTTAGATCATTAGTCCATTTTGAGTTGATTTTTGTATATAGTGTGAAGTAGAGGTCCACTCTTAGTCTTTTGTATGTGGAAAATCAGTTGTCCTAGCATCATTTGTTAAAGAAATTGTTCTTTCCCAATGAATGGACTTCTCACCATTTTCACAAATTGACTGGCTATAAATATGTGGGCTTATTTCTGGACTCTCAATTTTATATCATTGGTCTATTCCTGTTCTTATGCCAGTGCCACACTGTTTTGATTATGGTAGCATTGTAGTAAGTTTGCAATTGGGTAATATGAATCCTCTGACTTTGCTCTTTTTTAAAACTGTTTTTACTAGTTGGGTCTCCTGCAATTATATATGAATTTGAAAATTTGAAGACTGGCTTTTCTCTTTCTGCATAAAAAGCTGTTGGAATTTTGATAGCGACTGTGATGGATCAGTAGGTTAACTATGGGTAGTACTGACATCTTTGTTTTTTAAGTAGGCTCCATGCCCAGTGTGGAGCCCAATGCAAGGCTCGAACTCACAACCCTGAGATCAAGACCTGAGCTGAGATCAAGAGTCAGACACTTACCTGACTGAGCCACCATGTGCCCCCAAAGACATCTTAATAATATTAGGTCTTCCTACCCAGGAACTTGGGCTGTCTTCACATTTATTTAAGTCTTCTTTAATTTCTTTCAACAGTGCATTGTAGTTTTCAGTGCATACCCCTTGAACCTTTTTGGCTAAATTTATTCTTCAGTATTATATCCTCTGCTCTGTCCATTCTACTATTAAGCCATTCAGCTAGTTTTTTATATGTCATTGTATTTTTAAGTTTATAAATTGTTTATAATTTCTGTGTCTTTGCTAAGATTTCCTATTTTTCATTTCAAGACAATTTTAATTTGTTGTTTAAACATTTTTTATGGTGTCTGCTTTGAAATCTTTGTTAGATAATTCCAATCTCTGATTCATCTCTGTGTTTGTGTCAGTTGATTGTTTTTACTCATTCAAATTGTAGTTTTCTTCAAAACAAACAAGGAAAGGGAAAAATTAAGAGACAGAGAGAGAGAGAAATCAAGAAACAGAGTCTTAATTATAGAGAACAAATTTATGTTACCAGAGGGGAGGTGGGGAGGAGAATGAATGAAATAGGTGATGAGGATTAAAGAGTGCACTTGTTGTGAAGAGCACTGAGTAATGTATAGAATTACTGAATCACTATATTGTACACCTGATAGTAATATAGCATTGTATGTTAACTAATTGGAATTAAAACAAAACCTTTTAAAAAAGAATATAGAAAAAGAATTTTAGTATATGTGCTGCCGAAGCGAGCACGAATATAGAAAAAGAATTAAAGACCTGGCTCCTTTAAAATATAATAATCTAATCATCAAAAGAAAATCTGATCATGACAAAAAAACTGAAAGAAAAGCCACAAACTGGAAAAACATACTTGTAATATACATGAGAGACAAGGGATCCCTATGTAGGATAGACAAAGAAATTGGTCAATTAATATGTAAAATGGATTTTTCCATAGAAAATTGGGGGAAAAGACCAAATATATACCTCACTAAAGAATAATTCATCACTTAAAACATGGACATATGTAAATCTCATTAGGAACGAAGGAAATGGAAATTAAAGCCAAAGTTGCATACCACTTCACACCTATGGAATTAGCTAATTCATATCTGTGGAATTAGTGAATGTAAACATCTGAAAATATTAAGTTTAATAATGAGAACTTTCAGACACTGTTGCTGGGAGTCTGAATTGGTATCATCACTTCAGAAAACAATTTGGCATTATGTAATAAATTTTAAGATGTGACCATGCCCCAGAAATTCTACGTCCAGGCATATATCCAGAGTATCTAATGTTCACAGTAGCACTGTTTCACTAGCAAAAAAGAAAAAAAAAAGCTGTAAACATCCCAAGTGTCCGGTAGCAGAATTGATAAGTAAATTGTGATCTCTTTATATAATGTAATATTATTCTGTAAATAAATGAATCAGAACCCCCCCAAAATTGTGGTTTTCTTGGATCTTTATGTGATAATTTTCTATTTTATCCTGTTCATTTTGTCAATTATGTTGGGAGACAGATCCTATTTAAATCTTTCATTACATCAAGCAGTGAGCCTATTTCAGTTTAGCAGACAGGTAGTGGCTGGAATTTAGTACAAATATTTGAGGGCACAAGCACAGTCAATTAGTAATTATAACAAAACTTGAAATGGCACTTAACACACTTTGAGCCAATGCATACTGTTGAGCCTAAATCCATTATCAGCATATGGATAATTCTGACTTAGTAAATGGAAGGAAGTTGGTACAGAAGCATGGAGTCATGGAAGGATGGGACATACAGAAAGAATATATATTATCCTACCAGGGGTCTTATTAATTTTGCCTTCTACTAACATGCGTCTGCATTATAAACATAGAACTTGGCTCCATGTCTAGATATTATAGATTGATCATTTATTTCTATCACCACCAGGATAGAATGCCTAAAAAGATCTGCTAAGGAGACACCAAGTTCAAGGCACTGTCTTTCTTTCTCCTTCCCATGGGCTGTGCTATAATCAGATCCTTTCTCAGTGCTTATGGATGTCCTCATTCTGAATCAATGTGGCTGAGCCCTAGAGTTTTTTCTAGTCATTTATGAAAGGACTTAAATTCTGTGTTTCATTCAAAGAAGAAGGATTTTTTTTTACATACTTGGTTCCTTGTTAGTGAAAATGCATCTCCTCTGTAGCTTGTTTCTCCTGTCTTTGTAGAACTAGAAGCAATGCCTGAGTAGTCAAAGTTTCCTATGGGTCTAAGGCCTTGTGTGTGCAGTTCTTTCCTTATCATAATGCAACAATTAACAGCACAGTAATTACTCAGATCTGGATTTACATTCTTGCTCTATTGTATACTAGTAGTTTGATTTTGGGAAAATTGGTTGCCTCATCCATAAAATTGGGTTTGTAATAGCAAATCATTAAAATCCTAGAAACTGGAAGTGCAACTACTAGAAAACTATGTATTTAGAAAACTCCAAATAAAACATTCTCACCTGAAGTGGCAGAGGGTCACTGCTGCTTTTGAAGTTACAGTAAAAAATGATGGCAGCCAGTACTTTACGCGATCCATAGTCATACTTAATGTACGTCTCAAGCTCCATTTCTGAAGCAAACCCTCGAACTGTAGAGAGGATAAATTGTTCACTATAATGGGAATATCTGATAATTCCTCCTGAGGGGAGATACATGGATAAAAGCTTATCCCAATATTGTAAACTTAAAAACACTGTTTTTCAAATATTGGTATCACAGCTACTTAATGGATATTGGGGGTTCAAAACAATTTTAGGCATAAAACTTTACTCCAATTTTAAATAACAATCATTATAAAATATACATAAAGACAAGTCATTAGTCATAAGGGAAATGCAAATCAAAATCACAATGAGATACCAATTCACAACCACTGAGATAGTTATAATCAAAAAGAGAGATGATAACAAGTGCTTGTGAGAATACGGAAAAACTGGAACCTTCATACAATGCTGATCAGAGTATAAAATAGTAAAACAACTTTAGATAGCAACTTTTGGTAGCCCCTCAAAAAGTTAAACATAGTTACAACATGACATATTCATTCCACTCTTAGGTATATACCCAAAAGAAATGAAAACATATGTCTACATAAAACTTAGAGATGAATGTTCATAGCAATTGGTTTATAACAGCTAAAGGTGGAAACAACCCAAATGTCCATCAACTGATGAAGGATATACCAAGTGAATGCAGGAAATCCATACAATGCGCTATTACCTGACTATGAAAAGGAATGAAGTATTGATACAAACTACAACATAGATGAACCTTGAAAACATTATGCTAAGTGAAAAAAGCCAGTCACAAAAGACCACATCTTCCATGCATATAAAATTTAAACGACAGGTTTATATATAAGCCATCTACATAAAAGATAGGCAAATCTATAGAGACAGATAGTAGTTTAGTGTTTTCCTAATCTTGGTGGGACTGGAAATTATAGAGTCATGGCTAAAGGTTACAGGGTTTATTTTTGGTGATGAAAATGCCCTAAAATTGATTATGGTAATGGATACACAACTCTGTGAATATACTAAAAGCCACTGAATTGTATGCTTTAAATGGGTGAATATACGGTATGTGCCTTAGATCTTAAAAAGCTGTTTTATAGTTTTTTACAGTTTTTTTTTTTCAAGCAGGCCCAATATGGGGCTTGAACTCACAACCCTGAGAGCAAGAGTCACAGGCTCTACCAACTGAGCCAGACAGGGGCCCACAAAAAGCTGTCTCAAAACAAGATAAATCAGGAGGTAGAGATCACTTCAAACTGTACTTTTAAGAAAACCAACACATCTGATGGCTCAATAGCTGTATAGAGATAACAGAGGAAGGAGTCAGTGAAGACAGATTAGTAGACATTACCTAATCTGAACAAGAGAGGGAAAAAATGGGAAAAAAACTCAAATAGATCCTTAATGACTTACGGGACAATACAACTTTGAGAAATAATGGTTAAAAACTCCTCAATTTGGTGAAAGATAGAAACTTACAGATTCAAAATGCTCAGTAAACCCCTAACAGAATAAACCAAAGGAAATCCACACTAGGACATAACATAATCATAATTTTGACAAGAACAGAAAATATCTTGAAAGCAGCTAGAGAGAAATGATGCAATACCTATAAAGAAAACAAGGATTCTTTTCAAACACCAAGGAGGTCAGAAGAAACTGACAAATAGTCTTTAAATGTAGAGAAGACTGTCAACCCAAAAGTTTACACCAAATGAAAATAATCGACAGGAATGAAGATGAATTAAAGACATTCTTAGATGAAGGAAAACAAAGAGAACTCATTGCCAGTAGACCTGCTCTAAAAAATTGTTAAAGTTCTTCAGAGAGAAGGAAAATTTCTCTTTCTACAGTTGCATCATTATTATATAAGAAAGCAACTGATTTCTGTGCATTGATTTTTGTATCCTGCCACATTACTGAATTGCTGGATGAGTTCCAGTAATTTGGGGGTGGAGCCTTTTGGGTTTTCCACATAAAGTATCAACTGTAGAAAGAGAAATTAGAGAAATGATTCCACTTACAATAGCACCAAAAACCATAAGATACCTCGGAATGAACCTAACCAAAGAGGTAAAGGATCTATAGGAACTACAGAACACTCATGAAAGAAATTGAAGAAGACACAAAAAGATGGAAAAATATTCCATGCTCATGGGTCGGAAGAATAAACATTGTTAAAATGTCTATGCTACCCAGAGCAATCTATACCTTCAATGCCATCCCAATCAAAATTCCAATGATATTTTTCAAAGTGCTGGAACAAACAATTCTAAAATTTGTATGGAATCAGAAAAGACCCCAAATTGCCAAGAAAATGTTGAAAAAGGAAAACAAAGCTGGGGGCATCATGTTGCCCGATTTCAAGCTATATTACAAAGCAGTGATCACCAAGACAGCAGGGTACTGGCACAAAAACAGACATATAGACCCATGGAACAGAACAGAGAGCCGAGATATGGACCCTCAACTCTATGGTCAACTAATCTTCGACAAAGCAGGAAAAAATATCCAATGGAAATAGTGTCTTCAATAAATGGTGCTGGGAAAATTGGACAGCTACATACAGAAGAATGAAACTGAACCATTTTCTTACACCACACATAAAGATAAACTCAAAATGGATGAAAGACCTCAATGTGAGACAGGAATCCATCAAAATCCTAGAGGAGAACATAGGTGGTAACCTCTTTGACATTGGCCACAGCAACTTCTTTCAAGACATGTCTCTAAAGGCAAGGGAAGCAAAAGCAAAAATGAACTTTTGGGACTTCATCAAGATAAAAAGCTTCTGCACAGCAAAGGAAACAGTCAACAAAACTAAGAGGCAACCCATGGAATGGGAGAAGATATTTGCAAATGACACTACAGATAAAGGGCTGGTATCCAAGACCTAGAAAGAACTTCTCAAACTCAACACCCAAAAAACCAATAATCAAGTCAAAAAATGGGCAGAAGACATGAACAGACACGTCTCAAAAGAGGACATACAAATGGCTAACAGACACATGAAAAAATGTTCAACATCACTAGCCATCAGGGAAATTTAAATCAAAACCACACTGAGATACCACCTTACACCAATTAGAATGGCAAAAATTAACAAGACAGGAAACAACAAGTGTTGGCAAGGATGTGGAGAAAACGGAACCCTCTTACACTGTTGGTGGGAATGCAAGTTGGTATAGCCACTTTGGAAAACAGTATGGAGGTTCCTCAAGACATTAAAAATAGAACTACCCTATGACCTAGCAATTGCACTACTGGGTATTTACCCCAAAGACACAGATGTAGTGAAAAGAAGGGGCACATGCATCCCAATGTTCATAGCAGCAATGTCCACAAAAGTCAAACTGTGCAAAGAGCCAAGATGCCCATCGACAGATGAATGGATAAAGAAGATGTGGTTCATATATACAATGGAATATTACTCAGCCATCAGAAAGGATGAATACCGACCATTTGCACTGATATAGCTGGAACTGGAGGGGATTATGCTAAGTGAAATAAGTCAAGCAGAGAAAGACAATTATCACATGGTTTCACTCATATGTGGGACATAAGGAATAGCACGGAGACTACAGGGGAAGGGAGGGAAAACTGAAGGGGGAGAAATCAGAGAGGGTGTCAAACCATGAGAGACTATGGACTCTGGGAAACAAACTGAGGGTTGCAGAGGGAAAGGGGTTGAGGGATGGGGTGGCGGGGTGATGGGTATTAAGGAGGGCACGTGTTGTAATGAGCACTGGGTGTTATATGCAACTGATGAATCACTGAACACCACATCAAAAACTAATGATGTACTATATGGTGGCTAAAAAAAAAAAGAATGAAGTTACAAGCCAGAGCTATGGTAAATATCTGAATAGTTTTCTTAAGTTCTTTAAAATATGTGCATAAATTATAACACTTTCTGGTATAGTTTTCAACTTATGTAGATGTGAAAATAAAGTAGTAAAATGTTCTAAGTTGATTGTAAAAAATTATGCATGCATATTTTAACCCCAAGAGCAAACAATAATAAATATTATATATCAGGAGTCCAATTTTTCATTTTTTTCTTTCATGAATGGTATCTAAGAATTCTTTAACTCTTTATAAAGTTACAAAGATTTTCTTCTATGTTCTCTCCTAAATGTTTTATCATTTTACTTTTAGATCCATGATCCATTTTGATGTATTTTTTTCTGCCTAAGATGTGATGTTTCATTGTTTTGGCTACTGACGTCCAATTGTTTAGCACTATTTTTTGAAAAGCTTATCCTTCCACTATTGTAAATAATATTTTGGCATATTTGTATAGTTCTATCTCTCTATTCTCCACAGGTATAATTTGTTTTATTGCACTTTGCAGATACTGTGTTTTTTAAAAATTGAAGGTTTTTGGCAAGCCTGAGTCAAGTAAGTCTACTGATAACATTTTTCCAACAGCACTTGCTCATTTCATCTATATGCCACATTTTGGTAATTCTTGCAATATTTCAAACCTTTTCCTCATTATTATATTTGTATGGTGCTATGTGATCAGTGATTATGACTCGCTGAAAGCTCAGATGATGGTTAGCATTTTTTAGCAATAAAGTATTTTTAGGTATGAATTGCTAAATATGAAATTAAGGTATGAATTGCTTTTTTAGACATAATGCTACTGCATACTTAACAGACTACAGTATAGTGTAAACATAACTTTTATATGCACTGGGAAACGAAAAAATTCATCTGACTAGCTTTACTGTGATATTTGTTTTACTGCAGTGGTCTGAAACTGAACCTGCAATATCTCCCTGTGGTATGCCTGTATTGTTTCTCTGATCTATGTGTCTATCCCTCTACCAATACCACACTGTCTTAAGAGTTACATTGCAAGTTTAAAAATTGGGAAATTAAAATTTAAAATTGTGACTCCTTTAATTTTGTTCTTTTTTAAAACACTGCTTTACCTCCATTGAAAAGCATTGCAAGTGTTACAGAAAACCTTAATTTCTAACCTTTTACATTGATGTTCAGATACCTCTTCACATTCTCAGTGATCTCCTGTACCACATCAATGTCAGAAGGCACATAAATCAATTCCTACTCTTCAGGATTTTTGATGAAAGAAGGCAAACTATTGACGGGCTGAGAAGTATAATTGTAAGGTCCAACAACCTTTATAGCAATATGTGTACAGAATAGCAAAATCATCACCGGAAACACCAGTGCTGTTAAGACTTCCAATGTTAAAGTAAAGAACTGCCTCCTCTAGAAGAGAAACAAAAAGATGGTGTTAATTAATTTAAGGACATACATTCAATGCAAATGGGTAGTTCTATGATGTTAAACTTCTGCATTTTTACTCTGGAACAGCTAAGTGCTTCCCAGACTGTCTTGTTCCAGCTTTTCACCCACCCCTCCCAACTTTCTTATAGGTCATACTATTCTACTGATTAACTCAGTTTTATACATTTGGAAGAGCTACCTACAGGTCTGGAATTGACTTTTTCAAAAGTATGTACACACACACACACACACACACACACACACACACACACACACACACATAACCCTGAACTGCAACAAATGGCCATTTATGAACATTTTACATGTATGCCTTTACCCACCTTTAAGGTAAAATTTTTCCAGAGGAGCACTGCAAATTGGTTGAATGTCAACAAATCCATTCTCTAGGGGTAGAGGAAAGGTTTTATAATATTACGTTACCCAATAATGTGAATATCAAATAACAGAATTACTTCTTTCTCCTAATTTTCTTCTTAATCAGCCTCAAATATCGATAGCAAGAATGATTACATATTTTAAATAAAGAAAATCATATTGTTTCCATTTTTATATTAGTTTACCTAATATCTAATGAGGTTCTAATATGTTTAACATATAAGTAAGATGTGGTTCCATTTCTCCAAATGGTTATATGCCTATGGGTATGAGGGCTGAATCCCAATTCTTTCACAGAATCATGGTGAGAATGGTTTCACAATGATTTAGCCAAGTAAAACACATATGTATATGCAATAAGGAAAATATCCATGAATACACTTACAGTAACTATTTGTAATACAAAAAACCTAAAAACAACCCAAAAGTCAACAATGTAATGGAAACTGCAGTGTATTCATACAACAGAATATTGAAAATCAATGATAGGGATGAACTACAATTACACACAGTGTAAATAAACATCCCAATATAGTATTGACCAATGAAAGTCAAGTCCAAGAAGAATATGTTCATTAAGTTCTCATTTAGCTAAAGTTCAAAAGGTAAAACTTCAGCACATAGTGATTAAGAATACATTTACAGGTGGCACCTTGGTGGCTCAATCAGTTGAGCGTCTAACTCTTGGTTTCGGCTCAGGTCATGATCTCAGGATCTTGGGATTGAGCCCTGAATTGGGCCCCATGCTCAGCGGGGAGTCTGCCTGAGATCCTCTCTCTCCCTCTCCCTCTGCCCCTCCCCTCGTTCATTTGCTCTAATAAATAAATCAATCTTAAAATAAAAGAATATATTCATAGGAAGTACACTGGAACAAGGAAAGGATTACCCTAAATATCAGAATACCTATAGACTGGAGAGAGGCTTGTAAGTGGCTTTAAATCTGGAAATGGGAGGAAGAAAAGATGGCGGAGGAGTAGGGAACCCTATTTCAACTGGTCCCCGGAATTGAGCTAGATATCTACCAGACCTCTCTGAGCACCCACGAAATCAGCCTGAGATGTAAGAAGATCTGGATCTCTACAAACAGAACATCACGGGTGGTTGGTTTCGAGGTAAGAAACAGGGAGCCATGATTCTGTGGGCAGATATTGAGGATAAATGGCCTCAATGAGGCCTCAATATCCTCAATGAGGATAAATTGAGGAGGGAGCCTGGCCCTGGGGATCCTACACTGTCGGTGAACAACAGCCTCGCTCGCTGGGGATGGGGCACAGACTCGCAGACCAGTAGCGGCCGGGAAAGGACTTTAGGGCAGCCCCCGGGGCGGAAACATGGAGCAGTGGGGTCACGCGTGGGAACTGGGAGCGGCTGGCGGTTTTAGAAGCACAAAGGGCAGAGACATGCTCCAACCTGGAGGCAGGACTGGGAGCGCCACATAGGGGCGCACAACCCAGGACTCTGCAGTTTATAGCAGCACGGACAGAAACCAAGACAGTGTGGCCTGGAGAGCTCACTGAAGAACAGACTGCGATCTCTCTGCTCTGAGGCAGAGGTTGGAAATGGTCTCTTCTGCTCTCTCGGAAGAGACGCGGAAAGCCACCAGGGAAAGCCTCCAGAGAACAAAAGCCCCTAAAACTGATTCCCACTGAGCCCATCCTCCGCCACAGGGGGGGGCACGGCAACTCCACCCAAACAGGGTTGCCTGAGTAACAGCACGGCAGGCCACCCCCAGAAGACAGGCTGGGAAAACAAGAGCCCAGCAACCCTAAGGTCCCTAGAAAACAGGTGCATCTTGCTTGGGTCTGGTCAATAATTTGGACTCTATACATTCCCTCAACCACCCATCAATGGAATGACTAGGAGAAGTAGCCCCCAAAATAGAAAAGACTCAGAGATTATGACTTATGCCACAGATTTACAAATGGATGCAGATATAACCAATATGTCGGAGATGGAATTCAGGCTAGCAATTGTGAAGACAATGGCTAGAATGGAGAAATCAATTACTGGCAACACAGAGTCTCTAAGGGCAGAAATGAAAGCTGAATTGGCAGAACTTAAAAATGCTATCAGTGAGATCCAATCTAAACTAGATAAT